>NW_027185655.1:39772061-39777010 GCF_028583685.1 Petaurus breviceps papuanus
AGATAGATAGATAGATAGATAGATAGATAGATAGATAGATAGATAGACAGACAGATAGTTAGATAGATGACAGATATAAATATCATCTTTCTATCTACAAAACACTTTGATATATCTACAAAACAATAGATATAGATATCTATATCTATCTATCATCTATCTTTTTTTTTTTTTGCTTTTTGGAAGGGGAGGGCATGGCAACTGGGGTTAAGTGACTTGCCCAAGGTCACATGGCTAGTAAAGATCTCATTGTCTTAGAGTTAAAAGGGTCCTCAGAGATCCTAGTTCTTCCAATAATTAAAGAAGGAGCCCATTTCCTCTGTTGGCAATCCATTCCATTTTGGAATGGTTCTAATTATTAAGCAGTTAATATGTCATCTCTGATATTGGTTGGACTCAAAAAAGGCCAGCTTCACTCAGTCTTTGCTAGTTTGCTTAGTCTAAGGGTCTCCCTGCTATGATTCTTTTTGCCTAGGACATTCATAAAAGCAGAGTCAGATAAGAGTCCTGAGTCCATCTAGTAAAGGGAAATATGTTTACAACATGTTAACTGACACATAAGGATTACAAAGACATGACAGTGCAAATATTAGTAAGACAAGGAAAGGGGAGGTAATGGAAAAAATGTGCTTTTTTTCTAATTGATTCTAAGTTAGAATTCGAAAAGGTTTAGCAATAGTTCTGGACCCCACACTAATAAAGGTCATTTGCTTAGCAGTTTAGAACAGTGGTTCAGATTTCAGGGATTCTATGAACTTGCATGGGTGAAAACATTTTTAAAATTTATTTACTTTTATTTTACAACATTCAGTTTCACAAGTTTTTCAGTTCCAAGTTTTCTCCCCTTCTCTCCCCCATGGCAGCATGCAATCTGATATAGGTTGTACATATACCTTCACATTAAACATTACTCAAGTTATAAAGAAGAATTATAAAATGGAATGAACAAAAAGAAAGAAGAAACAGAACAAAATGAAATGAAAAAGAGAGAGAGCAAGTGGTTTGCTTCAATCTGCATTCAGATTCCATAATCCTTTCTCTGGATGTGGATGATAGTCTTGGTAAAAACTTTTTTTTTTTAATTTTCAGTGACTAACTGAAAATTATCATTTCTTTCAATTATTATACTGAGTAATACATGTTGTTGTTCAGTCATTTCAGTTATATCCAAGTCTTCGTGACCCCATTTGGGGTTTCCTTGGCAGAGATACTGGAGTGGTTTGTCATTTCCTTCTCCAATTCATTTTACAGATGAGGAAACTGAGGCAAACAGGGCTATGTGAGTTGCCCAGGGTCACACAACTATTAAGTGTCTAAGACTAGATTTAAACTCAGAAAGATAAATCTTTCTGATTCCATGCTGGACGCTCTATCCACTGATCCACCTGGCTGTCCTCGATAGGAGGA
The DNA here is from genome assembly GCF_028583685.1 of Petaurus breviceps papuanus. Lineage (NCBI taxonomy): Eukaryota > Metazoa > Chordata > Mammalia > Diprotodontia > Petauridae > Petaurus > Petaurus breviceps. The sequence continues at coordinate 39,773,469 of NW_027185655.1, forward strand.
GTCTACAGGCTTCTCCAGTCTGCCAAATGGGTCCATGATACAAAAAAGGTCAAGAACCCCTGATTTAGAACAACACTCTCCATGTCATTTCTCTCCCTCCCTGCTTTTTTTTTTCATATTCCCCTAACTCCAGGACTCCTTGATTGTTAGAGAAGGTTTGTATTACATGTCCAAAAGTCATCGAGATGGAGATGATCCTGTACCCCATTATCTGAGAAATATCTCAGCCCAGAGAACTCACTTTCATACTCTATCTGGAAAAAAGACCAATCAGTCAATCAGCAAATATTTATTAAACACCAAGCGTATGTCAAAGCATTGGGCTAGGGGCGGCTAGGTGGCACAGTGAGTAAAGCGCCAGCCCTGGAGTCAGGAGGACCAGAGTTCGGTTCTGGCCTCAGACACTTAACACACACACACACACACATGCACACATGCACGCACACACACACACACACACACACACACACAAAACTAGCCATGTTACCTTGGGCAAGTTACTTAACCCCAATTGCCCTCCAAAAAGGCACAAAAAAAAAAAAAGCATTGGGCTAGGAACTGAAGAGTTATGTGGTATTTAAGTGTCAGGATCCAAGACTCAGTGGCCTCAGGTCTCATGCCTCAGGCCTGGCTAGTATCCTTAATTTTTTGTTCTCTCCCTAGGTGAGATGCAGAGTTTCCAAGTCTGAGACCACAGCATTCATTCTAAGCTTGGCACATAACCAGAGAAAAGCTGATCATGAATATGAAAATTATATATCCTGGTTATTGACCCATTTTAGAGAAATAATATGAATGTGACTTTTTGTATTGTTATTAAAAATAAGTTCGTGTACCTAACTTCTTTTTCAACCAAATAAACGAATCATCTACCACTCCACCAAAGCTGGGAAGAGGCCAAGAATGAACTGAAACAAAAATGCTAGCTAGCTCTTCTCAAACCAGGTCAAGAATGTTAATGCCCCTCACTGCCCCACCCACCCAAGGAAAAACAAAACCAGCACATTTTGTTCTCATTTTTGACTAGTAGCAGGAGATAGAGGAAGAAAAACTTTAAAACCTCCAGAAGTTAGCAGAAAGTGACCAGGGATTTTTCTTTTACTGTATGTAAAGAGAGGTAATGACTCTCCCATCCCAGCCCACTGCTGGTGGGGTGGCAATTTTCATTATCTCTGGGTTTTACAGCAAACCAAATGGGTTGGAAAAGAAAAAAGTAATCATCATAATGGATGGCTTTTCGATAACACATTAAGATTTGCAAAGCACTTTACAAATATTACCTCATTTTGTCTTCGCATCTCTAGGAAGTAGGTTCTCTTATTATCGCTACTTTACAGATGGACAAATTGAGGCAGAGAGATGTTAAGTGACATGTTCAAGGTCACATAGTTACTGCCTGGTGCCACATTAGAACCCTAGGTCCAGAACTTCATCCTCTGAATCACCTAGCTCTTCATCAAAAAGGTGAAGGTATTGTGATTCTATATTATCAGTGAGCTCTCTTTACCCATAACTTCCAAGAATGAATAAGCCTCTTGGGAATTTCATAATCAAAAAAACACACACATTTCCACCAATTTATATACATTTCATTCCCAAGTTAATTTAAAAGCATAGCATATCTTTTTTCCCCTGAAGCTTCTCTTTATATTTTGAAGCACCAAGCCACCACCAGAAAAGCCATCCAATGTTTCTCAGTGACCTTTATCGTGAGAACCTCTTCTGCCTTCCAGCCGGTAGGCCTCGTTTGAGAATTGTTACCCTATGAAGATGAATCCAGAGACCCAATATCAATAGACAATGTGCTCTAGTGTTTCTTCTTTACAATTAGCTCCCACTTCACACCACATAAATTAATTATGAGCATATTAATAACTAGCATTTCTATTGTTACAAACTAGGTTTCTAAACTACTTGTTCATATACTAACTCATTTGATTGCCATACTATATAAATCAAAGTACTGTCTATAGTATTTAAGCACATTTGTAATTCAAAAAAAAATATTTAGTATTTTTTTTTTGTAAGAAAAATAATCATGTTAATTTATTTACATTGAGCAGACACCTGGTATGGTGGGTAGATTTCTGGCTTTGGGCTCAGGAAGACCTAGATTCAAATCCAGGCTCTCACACATGGTTGATGCATAGCCCTGGGCAGGGCACATGACCTCTCAGCACCCTGCAAATTCCCTCAGAAGATAAGTTCCAGAACAGTTGTTGATCTGCATGCATAAAGTGCATTTTTTCATGGGGCGTTCCCATGCCAGTGAAATCACAAGCCACTTAAGCTCTAAGCACCATGGAAAATCCTCTAGGACTCTAAGTAGCAGACAAGTTGCTGATATGCATTAGTTTAGGTTCTTTCCATACCGGTGTGCTCTACACTGATACAATTACAGGTCTGGGTTCTCCCATCCCCAGATTCTCAAACATTTTAGAGTTGTATAGCATTTTGCAAAATAAGCTATGGTTCTTCATTGGTAGAGGAAATTGTCTTAAATTTCCTCACCTGAACTCCCTAAGACAATGAAATCACAGGTTCAAACTCAAGAACATGTAAATGTTGCCATTGTCAGTGTGGATGTTGACTATGCATAGAGTTTTCTCACAATAGCACATAGTTGTAATAGCTGTGAGGGATTTCTAATGATCCATTAATGTTCTCTTCTCTGACTCTCCATGGGACCAGGACAAACATTTCAGACTGCTGATAGGGTTTAGATGTACAATGGATAGTCATAAAACTGAATGAAACTATTCAGTCAATAAGCATTTATTTAGTGAATTTGCATATGTGGACCATTGAAGGAACTGGGGGTATGTAATTTGGTGAAGAGAAGACTGGTGGTGGCAGAGGGGGTGAAGAATTTTAGCTCTTTGAAGAATAGTCATTGTATAAGAGAAATTAAAAAGATTAGAAAGATTAGATTTAGATATTAAAATACATATGCTTCCCTAACGTGTGGTAATGGAGGTAATTGTCTAGTACTTTTCATTTTCATGGGGCCCAGACTACCACCATAAATAATTTTTGGGGAGTCCTAGGGAGGCATTTGACTGGGGAAAGGGGAGATAGTGCCAGTTGGTGCTAAAAATGAAATTATATATATAATTCATTAACTCCTTCAATATAATATCATAGATTTTGAATAAGGAAAGGAGGGAGGGAGAGAGGGAGAGAGACAGAGAATTTTCTACATGCTTAGTATGAGCCATGCACTCCTCTAGTCATTGGGAATCCAAATACAAGCAAGCAAAATAGCCCCTGATCTCAAAGATCTTATATTCTAATTCAAAGTCAAGTCAACAAGCATTTAAATATGCGTGTATACACATACATATATACACACAGAGACACACATAATATGCAAATACATATATGTGTGCATATATACATATATGTAGATAGAGATATAGATAGGTCATAGATACATAGATAGACAGATAAACATATAGATACATAGACAGACACAGACAGACAGACAGACAGATAGATAGATAGATAGATAGATAGATAGATAGATAGATAGATAGATAGAT
>NW_027185655.1:39777020-39859701 GCF_028583685.1 Petaurus breviceps papuanus
GATAGATAGATAGATAGATAGATAGATAGATAGATAGATAGATAGATGGACAGATGATAAATTGGAAATAAGTCAAAGGGGAGTCATTAGGATTGAAAGGGATCAGGTAAGGCTTCTTTCAGAAGGTGAGATTTCAGCCAGGAACTGAAGGAAGTCAGGGAAACTAGGAGGTGGAGTTGAGAAAGGAGTGAGTTCCAGGAATAGAGAATAGTAAATAAAAATGAAAGGATACAGGAAATGGATTGCTACGTTCAAGGAGGTCATTGTCACTGGATAGCAGAGTAAGTGGAGAATCCTTGGCTGTAACAAGAATGAAAAGGCAGAAGGGGCAAGATTATGAAGGACTTTAAAAGTCAAACAGAGGACTTTATGTTAGATCCTATTACCAATAGGGAGTCACTGGAACTTACTAAAGTCAGATAGAGGAGGGTGATGAAACCTGAAATTCAGGAGGAAATGTTTGAAAGCTGAGTCTAGGGTGGAAAGGCTGAAGTGGGGAGAGACTTGAGGCAGGCAGACCCACCAGTTGTTAATGCAATGATCCAAGCAGAAGGTGATTCACCAGGGTAGTAGTCATGTCAGAGGAAAGAAGGGTAGAATGGACAACATATTGAATATGGGGGAATGAGAAACAATGAGGAGATGAGAATGAGAGGTAGTAAGCCTGAGTAAGCAGAAAGATGGTTATCTCAATAGTAATAAGGAGGTTAGGAAGAGGTGAGTGTTGTAAAGGAAAAACAATATATTTAGTTTTAGACATGTTGAGTTTGAGATGTCTTAGGCATGCAATTAGAAATTATAGTGGGGGAAGACAAAAGGGTGCTAGAAAGTGAGGAGCATGGAAGGAGACTACATGAAGTGGTAAGGAAGCCTGGACTACACCATGAAAAGGTAAAATGTTTACACATCAGATTAAGGGGAACAAGGGAATAAAATTCAAGTTTTTCATGGAGTGAAGCAGAAGGGCCATGGTGAGGAGGCTGTAGAAAGAGTTGTGGAAGCCTAAGCACTGACAATATAAAGAATTATCTCATTTTTCAGAGGGAGAAACTAAAGAACAGAGAGCTTATTAAGTGACTTGCCTAGGGTCACATTTGTGGTATGTGCGATGAGATTTAAAGCCTCTAACTCTTAGGTCTATGCTGTTGATATAACACAGGGTTACCCCCTTCTTCCCAACATTCCCTCTGCTACCCTATGTCAGAAACCTCTCCTCCCTCTATATCACTCTGTTCAGATTGGTTGTCATCTACCAATCTCATGAGGATGGTAACAATCTTCCTCATTTCTAAAGGAGATCAGCACCCAGATCAAAGTCCTCTCTCTGATCTAACCCTTTCCCTAATCATTAGGAATGTGATGCTCAAATGCCTTGGCCTTACTTTCAACACCCATAACTTAGAACTCTCCTCTTCCTCAGTCACCATAGATCTCAGTATGACTTAAAACTGTTCCATTTTCTCAACTCTGAAATCTCACTGAAAATAATCTCTTATCCTTCCATCTCTCACAATTTCATGATTCTTAACTCTACTCTTCATTATTTCGAATTCCATCCCCTCTACCCCACTCTGTTTTCCTAGTCCATTGTCCCTATTTTACCCTTCATAGTCTCAAATCTATAATTAACCATTTCAGTTATGTGCTGTCACTCGACACCTTGTCCTTCCACCATTCATGCTTTGATGATCCTCAATGCTGGACCACTGCCTTCTGTATCTCAGACTTCTTGCATAATCCTCAATAGAGTTAGGAAACTGTCTTGCCACCATTCACAACAAATTCATGTTACCTAATGTCAACAGGACTTTTGCTACTATAAAGCAGTTAATTTATTCATCACTGATTGAATATCACACTCTACATAAGAGTGTTCTAAAACTTGCTCTTTTTCTTCAAACCCGAAGTAGCATCGCAACACCCTTACTTAGTAGTTGACCCTTATTTACTTCCATCTTGGGCTCTTTCCTTTACCTAGTTCTATGATCAAGCTTCTCTAATGTATCTCCCACACTCCTTTACTCTGGGTTCATAGAATAACTTAGCCCTCTTCTTTTCCAGGGTCAACTGCTCTACTTATGCCCTTTATCCCATTCCCTTCCCTCTCCCACAAGAGTATGCCCCTTCTCTCTCTCTCTCTCTCTCTCTTCTCTCTCTTCTCTCTCTCTCATATATATGTACAATATGCATATTTTATATATATATATATTTCTTTACTTACTCCTTTCTTCCTGCCTAAGTCTCCCCCATTTGTAAAGGACCTTCATTTCACTGTACTATCCCCTAAAACTATCACATGGGGATTATAGATTTGAACATGGAAAACATCTCCAAGCCTATCTTATCCGATACCTTCATTTAGTATTTGAGAAAAGTGAGATTCAAAGAAGTTAAGAGGTCAAGTCCAAGGTTATACATAGCATATCCAGGATTTGAACCAGGGCTTCTGATTTTAAATCCAAGACTTTTCCCACTGTATGATATTCATCCTATAGATAAACCTATATAGAGAGATAGATATTTGTTATTAATGATTAATGACAGGTATATTTTCCTTTTCACCATCATATATGATAATATTGTGAAGCAACGATCTCACACCCACCTACATTTCTGGACTAATTTCATATTACTCTCCTCCAGGTTTGCCATAGTCCAGACATCTCCTGTTTCTTCTTTCCCTTCATGCTTCTGCTTCAGAATCTTTAGTTTCTTGATCCCTCCTCCTTGCTTGTCTTCAATATCTCCTCAAATTATCACATGTTTACTTTTCTCTGTGTGTGCATGTTTTATTCCTCAATAGAATCTAAGTTCCTTGAGTACAAAGACTGCTTTTCATCTTTGTCATTGTATTTCCAATGACTAGTGTAATGTCTTATATAAAGTACATCTTTAATAAAAGCATCATGGATAGATTTGAACTAAGTTGAAGATAAGAAAGGATGCATGGGTTTCACCAGACTGTTGAAGGGGTCCATCACACAAACACACATACACACACACACACACACACAAACACACACATGCACAGTTAAGAGCCCATGGTCTAAGATAAAAGAATGGCTTGGAAGCAGAAGGAGAGGTTTTAGAAAATAAGGCTCTATGGTCTACATTTCAGAATCTTCTCTTGATGTAAGCAAGTAGACATGTTGCATGACTTGCCACTTCCAGAACTCACAGCTAGTCATTATTGTCTTCTGTCTAATTTTTCACTAAATTATCACAAGTAGAATCTGCTACTTTTTCAGCTCTCACACTTATAAAAAACCAGGAGATTTTTTTTTTATCACATCTCACTTTGGGGAAAGGGGGTATGTGGCAGATTGCATGAGTATTTTTGAAGAAAACAAGAAACTGTATTGCAGGGTTTCTTTAACCAGGAGTCCATAAGGGATGGGGGGAGAGGGGATTATAGATAGATTTCTGAGGGTCCATTAACTTGGAGGAAGAAAAAAACTTACCATCTATTTTTCCCACTAATTTCTATTTGAAATTTGACACTTCTTTCAACTATGAATGTGGGCAATGAAGCATTATTTTTAAAAGTTGTCCATAGGTTTTACCAAAGGGGTACATGACAAAAAAAACAAAACAAAAAACTCTGCTTTATTGGTTTTGTCCTCATTGGAATACATGAGGTGAACAACAGGTTAATCTTCACAGAGGAAGTCTAATTCATAGCTGCCTGGCTAACCTTGAAGGCTGGCTCCATCTTCCTGTGAAAAGCTGAGGCCCCACTGTTAGGATTAAAGTGGAAAAGACAGAGAATGCTATGTTACTCCCTTAGGTGATAATGTGGACCACAAGAAAGCTCATTTGAAAGACAAAAGGGAGGGAATATAACCCAGTCAAAGCATGTGGACTCCCCAGGACATGTTTGGTCTAAAGATAGCCTCAATCCTAATCAATTCAATGGACCTACACTGTATGGGGTGGCTTCTCGGTTCACACTAAATCACTCTTTGTATCATTTTTTTTTTAATTTTGGCAAAAGCATGGAAGCAGATTCTATTGGAAGGCCCTTAATGCCTTATGGCACAGCATAGAACAGAGCAGTGAGCCTAGGAGAAAATGGCAGCAGTGTGTTTTCTTGGACACTCTTCCCATTAAGATGATTCCAAATCATCCTCAGATTGCACTGATGGTTGCTATGGGATACAGAATGAAGAAATCTCTTATTCCCAATAGCAGTCTTCATGAAGTCAGGCATGACTATCAGTCATGATAACCCATTGGTGTTGGAGCTGTGAATTGTTATTGTGAGTTTGAACCGTGAGAGAAAACTCTTTGTACACTATGACCCAATGATCTTTCTACTGTGACATATGTCCCAAAGTGATCACAGTCAAAAAAGAAGTTTCATATATACTAAAATATTCAGAAGAGTGCTTTCTGTAGTGGCAAAAAACAAAACTGAAAAACCAGGAGTAGAGTGAGAGCCTGTCAGTTGTTCACTTCAGTGGGCTAAACAAACTGTGATATACAAATATAGAGGTATATATTATACCATTGAAAATTATGAGTATTGGGAAATCAGATAAACTTGGGAAGATTTATATGAATGGATGCAAAGTTAGCAGATGAGCTAGAAACACAATGTATACAATGATTATAATAGTATAAATAAAACCAGCATGAAAGCATCAGAATTTGATGATATAAACATTTTGGCAAAGAGGGGTTTTTCATCAGAGATTACCTCCACTTACCCTGTATATGTCCACTGTATGCATAGTATATTTCATATTGTCTCCTTCGTTAGAATGCAGTCTACTTGAGGTTAGGTCCTTCTTTGTATCCCCAGAGTTTAATAAAGTGCATAACACATAAGAAGTGAAAAAAAAAAAGAGAATTGAATGATTTGTTGCTGTTTAACTTTTCATAGCATGAAATAGCACTGAGACTTTGGGAACATTCTATATGTGTATGTATATACATATATATGCATAAATATTTATGTATGTATGCAAATATCTTTAAATAACTATAGCAGAAGTTCCATTTCTCATATAATCCCCTTTCTTCTTCATTTTCATATTGAAATATTTGTTTTTACTGATGACTAACCTCAATAAAAAAGAAAATTTAATAAAAGTTAAAAAGCCATCAGAATTCAGAATATAAATAATGTCTTATTTTAGTTCTAGTTACACTGATGAATAAACACATAATTTCCTTGTCTTATTAGAGGGTAGGTGTGGATTTGGGGCATATGCCATCAGTTGAAGTCAATGTCAGTTTGTTTTACTTAAGTGTCTAATGGATGAAGGGTGTCAGAGAAAAAAAAGGATCAAGAAAATATTGAGGGGAAAAAAGCGAAATCAGATTAAAAAAAAAAAAACTCTATACAGTCATTAAGAATTGGTGCACAGAATGGAAGGGCTTGGAAGTGGGGCAAGAGTCATAGAGTTATAAAATAGAAAGTAACATTTGGAAGAAACCTGCTTGGGATCATCTTTTTTTTTAATTTAACAGAGAAGACCAAAGCTCAGAGAGGTCAAATGTCTTGATCAAAGCCATACAGCTAATTACTAGGAGAGCTTAGATTCAGGCTTAAATCTGACTCAAAGTTCACCGACTCAAAGCCCAGTATACCAATTTGCCCTGTCAGGAACTGGCTGCCAAAAGGATCATATCTTTTCTATTGTATCTTGTAAATGTCAACTCTTCGAGATTTTGCAAATAAAATATGTAGTCATGAAACACACACATGCAAGTGTTTCATATTTTCAGATTAAAAAATAAAATGTGTGCCTGGCATTCTTAGCTTACCCTCTTGGGCTATTCTTAGGAGTCACTGGAGCTGTCCAAAGAGAGAAAGTTAATTATCCAGTAGGGGATGGATCTTTCTTGCCCTGTAGTTGTTATATATGCCAGGAGTGTTGACATATCAAACTTAGGAGCTTTGGTTAACCCACTTGGGAGTACAATGCTCCTGTCACATCAGATGAAGAAGTAAGCATGTGATAGGCCAATAGGTTTCATAGTCTTCCTTTTGCCAAAAAAAGACTCAGACACAATGTTTATTTGGAATAACATTTTTGCCTGGGCTAGTGGAAGATGGATGAACTGAAACCAACTTTGGTTTGTAGTTAATGGCCCAAATCAATCACTGCAAAAGGCCACTGCATTAGCTCAAGTATAGGCATGACCTGACCGTGTTCGGGCAACGTGCTAGCTGATAGCTTTATGTTTGCTGATGTGTTTATTTTAATCATAAATAAGCTTTAATAAATTGCCTTGATGGTGACGGGATTACCAATATGTGTTTATTAGTGCAGTGACATAGAAGCAATTAATTTTACAGGGTAATTAAAGAAAATTTTAACCCCTTGAAAGAAAACCTACAAGTCATCAAATTAAAGTGGGTAGTATGTGGGAAAGAAAGAGATTAACAAACAAGTACTTGCATTACTTGCCAGATTTAAAAAGAAGGCTGATTACTACCTCTCTGAATTCCAGTGAACACGCTGAAACTCAATTAAGGCCCACACTGAAGGCAGAGTGAGGGTATTGGAGGTCCTCCAAGTACATTCATAGCTCTGCAAGGTTTCTGTGTGCAAAGATCTTCTTTTGTTCTTCTCTGTGCTGAAGGTAGGTAAAAAAGAAGCTTCATTAATGTGGAATTAGCAGAAATCAACTTGGCATTAGTTGTCTCCTTGGCCTTTGGGGCCCTGAGACTATTTTTCTGAGCTGTGAGCAGGGCCCAAGTGGATATAATAGTTGAAGTAGATCTTTGCTCTCGCTGAGGTTACTAGAATGGCCTTTCTACCATTTTTACATTATATGTAAGGGACATATTAGAAGACTAATGATTTTCTGACCTTTGTGGAAAATTCTGTCTCTCTGGTTTTTAAATACAGTCCCATTTCCTAAGAGACAGAGTCAAAGTGATGTTAAGAAAGATTACTGCAAGCATTGTCAAAGAAACCTTTGTCTTCTTGCCTCCTTATTCCCTTGATCTCCTTCAGTAAATTTCTATTTTTTTATTCTGGGTGATAGTTTGTTGTATTTATTTTCTTTTTTTCCTGAAAATGAAAATAACGCATATAAAAACTGGAACAAAAGCCAGATTTGCTCTTTAAGTAATTGATGGGACCTAAAGGAGCTATGATTATTGACTATTTAATGACTAGTTAGGTCATTTCAAACATAAATTTGTGTTACCTCAAATAATTTAACATTAATATTCTCAAAACTACATATATGTATATATGTGTATAGATGTGTGTATAAACACATGCAATATAGAAATGAAAAAAATATTCTAAAATTTAAAAGATAGATCTTATCCTATTTTCTAAAAGAGAAGAAAAAGAAAACAAATGGAAAAAATAGCACAGAAAAATGAAAAGAATAATGGACTTGAAATTAAATGCCCATTTTTCTACTTACAAGTTGTGCAACCTTTACAAATCATTTAACTTTTGGGGGCCTTAGTTTCCCATCTATAAAATCAAGGATGTTAGAATAGATGACCACTGTGATCCTATGATTTAAGATTCTCTGATCTCTGGGGTGAAAAAAAGAATCAAAGGTTAACTTGAGAAAATTCCCACTATTATTGTAATATAAAGTCTTCTCTAATACATTAGTGACCCTTGCATACTCTTTATGTGTATATACATATTGTGGCAAATTATATAAATAATTAAAAAGTGTTTCAAAAATACTAAAATGCTGTTTTGAAACATTGTCAGGGGGCATCTAGATGGTGCAGTGAATAGAGCACCGGCGGACCATAGTTCAAATCTGGCCTCAGACACTTAACACAAAAACTAGCCGTGTGACCTTGGGCAAGTCACTTACCCCCATATTACCCTCCAAGAAAAGCAAAAAAAAAAAACAATACCTCATCAGTATCCTGAAACTGGCACCTAATAACCAAGCACTTAGTTCCCTTTATTTTTGTGAGAAGGTTGGCGATTTTATTTTTCAACTCTAAATTGCAAAGCATACACCCACATAATATTATATATAATTATATAATATACAGATGTTTATATATATTACATCTATATATAACATATAGATGTAATATAGACATCTATTTTGTCATTGTGAAGTGGCTATTCATAAGCTTATAGAAGATGATCAAATTCTAAATAGCAAAATGTAATAGCTGTACTACATTTTGGCAATATAGAGATTCAGAATATATACCTGGCAGATATATTTTATAATAGAGCTGATCAATTATAGATCTTTTATGTCATCTATGTACATATATATTTATGTAGTCTAATTATATACATTACATATAATAGAAAGTAAATATTCACATGCTCATGTATCTAGAATGGCTGAACTAATTTATAACAGGTGCACATTTGCCAAAATGTTAACTGTATATCTCCAGCTTAGCTTTGATATTATGTCTACCATGAAGAACTGTCATTTCAACCCTAACTTGATTTTCAGGCTCTCCAAATTTTCCAGCAGACCAATAAGGAACTTTGAACATCAAAGCTAGGAAATGATGGCAAATTGCCTACAAAAAAGGCCAAATGTGTCAACAGTCTCCACAACTACCCTAGAAAAACCATGCATTCTATCATGTGCAGTTTGGGTCACTAAAGTGGCTTTGAAGCAAGCATTTGTTTGAACTCAATGGACCAGATTCCATCCTCAAATACTCACGCAATTCCTACTGATGTCCATGACATTCAGATGTCAGATGTTGGTGCTGATTTAAGATAGGCAGAAAATCTAGGCTCATCAAATCTCTCCATATCTCTGAAATTAAATGATGGTTGCTTTTATGAGGGAATAAGAAGGGATTTAGAAGTTGTTTAGACCTGCTTGAGGTCAAAACTCATGCTGCAAGCAAATAACTGGGTGTGAGCGTGGCAAGCAAATTCCATTTCAATAAGACATTCGTCTAAGGACAGAAGTTGGCAAACATACTCAGCAAATGGCCCCTATAGGCCCAGCCATACATTCTCTGCATTCATTATTTACATTTGGTTGTATGTTGTAAATCAAGTAAAAACAACGTTCTGGGCAGTCTTTCCAGCTTATGCTAGATGTCATGGATTGTGAATGTTTGGAAATATGCTGCAAAATACATAGTAGCCATCTGCCTTTGCATGCTTTGTTTGTTTTTGCTTTGGAACGTCAAACTGAAAAAGGAATAAATAAAATAAAACAGCTGTCATGGGAAATTGTGTACCGTATTCATATTTTTCATGCAGACACTCTGTACATTATCACAGATCTAACCAATCTACTTTTATTTTAAAGTGGATAGACAAGTCTATTGAATAGAGCAAGTGACTTGTCTATTGTGGTCTTTCCAATTGATTTTCCAACCTTTGCTCTTACTCTATAAACATAGACTCATAGCCAAAACTATAATAATGAAAAATCAAAAACAGAAAATCCCCAAATTTAAGACTTTATAGTTGGAAGGGACTACAGCATCAATTAATAAACACTTATTAAGTGCCTACTATGTATCAGGCACTTTGTTAAGCACTTGGGGATACAAAAAGAGGCAAAAAAAACCAGCTCCTACCCTCAATGAGCTTACAATCTAATGGGCAAGAAGACAACATGCAAACAAATATATAGAAAGCAAGAGATGTATAAGATAAATAGAAAATAATTAAAAGAGGGAAGGCACTTGAATTAAGAGGGAATAGAAAAGTTTCTCTGAAGAAGGTGAGATTTTATTTGCAATTTAAAGGAAACCAGGGAGTTCAGTGTTAACAGAGGAAGAGAGAAAGCTTTCCAGACCTGGAGGACAGCCAGAGAAAATAAGGTGGAGCCAAGAGATGGAGTGTCTTGTTCATAGAACAACCACGATGCCAAAGTCACTGGATTGAAGAGTATTCATCTAGTCCAAATAATATCTCAAGAAGAACTCCCACTATAACATGTGCAGCAAGTAGTCACTCAGGCTGTTAGAGACGCAAAATAAGTCTATAGAGGGATAACCTGCCACCTTCTAAGGTAACCATTCCCCTTTTGGGTATCTCTAATTCTGAGGAGTTTTTTTTTCTTTTCTCATATCACTATTTTTTTTTTTAAGCAACCAGGGTTAAGTAACTTGCTCAAGGTTACACGGCCAGTTATTTCCGGGTGTGGTGCTGAGTATCTGAGCCCGGATTTGATCCAGGTCATCCCGACACTGGAGCCAGTGCTCTTACTCACTGAGCCACCTGGCCGCCTCTTTCTCATATCACTATTGAATTTGACTTTTGTAATTTCTCCCTATTCCTCCTGGGTGTGCTTTCAGTTTTGACAAAGTAAGTCTCAATTCTCTTCCAGGTGACAGTTACAGTATGGTTACCCAAAATGTTCTCTGTTGTAAACATTTCCAGTTCTATAAACTTTTCTTTATATGGCATGGACTCAGGGCCCTTTGCCATCCTGGTAGCCATTCTCTGGTCCCTCTCCAGCTTACCAATATTTTTCTCTTACACTATGATTCCCAGATAATATTCCAAATGTGTTTGGAGCAAGCCAAAGTACAGAAGAACAATTACATATTAATTCCTGCTTAATGCAGCCTAGGATCTCATTAGTTTTAGGGGATGGGATATTGCTATATCACACTGCTTGGTCATATTAAACTCATAGTTTTCTATCCCTGGATCTTGTTTTCAGACAAATTTAACTCTACTGCCCCATCCTGTACTTGTGAACCTGTCCAATATTTCACATTTGTCCCTATTGAATGTTACCATGTTAGATTCAGCCCAGTCCACTAGCTTTCCAACACTTAAAAAAAATTCTAATCCTGTCATTCAGTTTGTTTGCTATCCCTCTCAACTTTATATCATCTGCAAATTTGGTGCAGGACATCTAGGCTTTTACATAAGACATTGATAAACATCTCAAATGACATCAGGCACAGATCCTTGGCTTATTGTGATGGAGATATTCTTCAGTGCTGACATTGAACAACTAATCTTCAGTTCAGACCATTCAACCAGATCTAAATCCATCTAATTGTTACAATTGTCCAGTCTATATCTCCATTTTCTTTACAAGAATAGATAGCATACCTTTCTAAAATACCTTCCAAAAGTCTAGGCAAACACTTCTCAGCCATCTCCACACTACTACACACCTCCACTCCAGTCATTATTCCCTTGACCTATCCACAGGAACTTTGGACTCACTCCCTGGAACAACCATAGCCTCACTGTAGATGAACTTTCACGTCATCTTGCCCAGAACCAGGCTCCCAAGACACTTCTTGCTTAGCCTCTTACCTCTCTTTTCCTACTCTCTTCTCTCTTTCAAACTCTCCTTTATGTTTTGTCTTCCCCATTAGAATGTCAACTGCTTGAGAACAAGAAGGGTCTTGTATATTTATATTTGTTTCCCTAGAGCTTAGAACAGGGCAAAGGACATAGGAAGTGCTAAATAAATGCTTTCTTTATGTAACTAAACAATATCTACAGTCTTCCCTTGCTCTGCTATTAGAGCATTTCCATCAGAAAAGGAACTAATGTTAATATTGCATGAATTATTCTTGATGAAGCCTTGTCAGTTCTTCATAATCACTTTTTTCCTTCCCCAGATACTCATGAACAATCTCTTTAATGATCTATTCCAGAATTTTCTCAGGAATTTAAGTGAAATTCATTGGTTTCTTCTTTGAAAATTGTTCCTTTTTTCTTTCTCTCTTCCTTTCTTCTTCTTTCTTTCTAACCCTGGTTTTGTCCTATGGTGCTTCTGTTCTCTTTCATCACTGGTAGATGTTCAGCAATCTCATTGACCAGTTTTTCTGGACCAAGAGCATAGTTCATCTGGGCCAGGAGACTTGAGTTCATCAAAGGAAGTTGAGGGCATGCTTACAGTCTCCCTACTTACCAAATGGCTTGGTGACTTTTTTTCTGTCATGTTCAGCAAAAAGGAAAGTTTCTAAAGAAAAAAAAAGACAGTAAACAGAAACAAAAATTAAATAGCTCAATCTTCTCTATTTTGTATTGATCTTTATCTTGTCCATATAAAAAATCTTATCCATTTTTTTGATCCTCCTCTTTCCTTAATATAGCTAAAATGTGCAGTATCTTGGAATTGTTTTCCTATTGGAATACATGTATTTAAGATTTTAATTGATCACTGAGAATAGGATCATAAATTAAGTCAATAAGCATTTAATAAGGACCTACTAGGTACCCTAATATGGGTAGCTAAGTGGAGCAGTAGATAGAGTTCTGGGACTGAAGTCAGTAAGATTCATCTTCTTGTGTTCAAATCTGTCCTCAGACACTCCATAGCTGTGTGATACTGGGTAAACCACCTAACCATGTTTGCCTCAGTTTCTTTTATATAAAAATTATCTGGACAAAGAAATGACAAACCAACCCAGTATCTTTGCCAAGAAAGACCCAAATAAGATCATGAAGAGTCAGATATGATTGAAATGACTGAACAACAAGAGAAAAATAGGCCAAACATTATAGTAAGCATTACGGATTCACAGAAAAACATAAATGTGTGCCTGCCCTCAGAGAATCCACACTCTAATGGGAGAGACAACACATAAAAGATTAGGTGCAACAAGATAAAATGAAGATAATCTATAATAGGGAAGGAACTATCATTAAAGGTAATTATAAAAGACTAATTGCAGAATATGGAGCTTTGGTTGATTCATGAAGGAAGTGAGCGAAACCAGTAGGCAGAAATTAAAAGGGAGATAATTCCATGAAGGACAGCTAGTGAAAATAAATCCAGGGAATAGTTCATCTTCTACAAATTGATCATTTTATAGGTGAGGAAATTGAGGTCCACAGATATTAACTAACTTGGCCACAGTCACTCAGGTAACATAATTTATCAGTAATTTGAATTCCTATGCTAAGTTCATTTTTAAATTCAAATCACAGTATTCTGCAACCAATGAACAGAGAGTTCTTGACTGAGAATGGCAGCACCAAACCCATAATTGGTAACTAATGAGTGTGTGTTTTAAATTCATGAAAATACAAAATAAAATGATAAATGCATTCTTGACTTGTCCTGCAATGTGATGTCTTTATATGAGTGTATATATTTATATATATATATGATATCATGTAGACAGATGAATCTTTCCATTCTACTGGCTCTATATTCTTTGTGTCTTTGTGCTTGATCAAATGACTGTCTTGATTGCTTCTTTCTGGATTCAGCTTTTTCCATCCAGCAACAGAAAAAGACAAAATCAAATCTCAAACATAAAGACATTAAAATATGTGACTGCCTTCACATCTGGCTTTAGCTTTCATGGAGAAACATAAGAATATGAACTCTGATACCCACTAAACAAACAAGTAGTCAATTGAAGTACATATTTAAAACAAATATTGGGGTTTGAGGGCTTTTGGAGGCCTCCCTCCACCCTAGTCTGTACTCAGAAAATCCCAACTTTCCCATTGATCTCAGGGAGAGGCTTTTCACAGATTCAAGTTTCCAGATGTGGCTGTAAAATGGTATGTGCTTCTCCAGACAGCTAACTCATCTCCTTTTTCTCAGCATAAATATGTCATTCAAAAGAATGATCATCCATCGCTAACCCCTGACAATGATGGGAAAGAAGAAAGAAAAATAAAAATCAAGAAACAGCAACTTTAAGGGCAATAAAAATAAAATTTTGGTGACCAACAAATGTATTGATTATGTAAGACTGCTTATTGGGCTCCCTCGTTTGCAAAGTATTTGTTCTATCCTTTAATTTGTGTTGAAATCTCTCAATGAGGAACTTGGTCTACCACTGGAAATTCTAATCTGCTCTCCAGTTTAAAATCTGGATGAATTGTCTGGGGACACTGAGAGATTGACAGACTTGTTCAGGGTCACATAATCAGTATGTATAAGAGGTAAACTTAAATCCAGACCTTCTTGAGTCTCTATCCACTACCCCACAATGTCAAATGGTGTACTTTTAAGAGTGCAATTATTTTGCATACATTATCTCATGAAAGATTTGGCTCTAAGCATATGGGTACTACACATATCATTCCCATTTTCTATGAGGCTTAATGAGATGAGATGACTTCCCTAGGGTCACACAACTAGTAAGTCTCAGAAGCAGGATTTGACCAACAGCTTCCTGATTCCAAGTTCACCACATGATTGTGTCTCTGCCCCTTAATATATATGTGACTTTGGACTAAATATTTAACCTTTCTGGAATTAGTTACCTCAGATATCAATTGAACTAAATGGCCCCTAAGTTCCATCCTAACTCTCAGTTTATGTTCTAATGTTCTCCCCCACCCCATTTTCCATGAAATGAGCCAGACTTTTCCTTTGCCAATTCATTGGTTCTACTGGCATTCTAGAGTCATGAAACTAATATGGGAAATAAAAGATTATTACCCAAAGACTGATTCTACTGTATCTTTACACTTTCATATATTTTTTCATTCAAAAGTAGAGTGAAATGTATTCTCATATGACTATGTTAAAGATTTTGAAATGAAATTGAAGTGGGAAAATTCAAAAGCTAAGTAAACAAGTGATCTACAATAAAGTCACACTTCAAGATTATGTTTCACCATAATCCACCCTTGTTGTAAATTCTGATAGAACTCAGTCCGAGCCAGGCATGGTTGGTTTCTGCAAAACCGCCTGCAGGATTTTTCTAACACTTACTCCATAAAGTATGTATAGACATAATCTGTAAATAGTATATATTGTAAAATGTTCTCTTACCCATAATTAATGTTCATTTCTCTAGGACACTAACCATCCTTGTACAGTTATACATTTCTATTACTAAACAGAGTTAACGTGTCATACTTGATTGATTACATACCCCAACAACTTCAGAATATACTGTCCTCCCAATCAGTAATATCATCAGGTCAGCTCATGAGAATGATGAAAAATAATAATTATAAAAAAAGAAAACCAATATGGGATAAGCCTAGACTGAATTACCAACTAAAAATATAACAACCACTTGACTTACTGGTCCTTTTCTGCTCACCAGCTCCTCACTCCTTCTTTCTCCAAAGAGCTCCTATGAATTATCCTCAACAGATTAATGTACTGACCTTTGGTCCCTGGAAACCTGAAGCTGAATTACAGCTGCACAGCCTTCAAGTAGCTGGTTTTTGAGCTCTCAGCTAAAAGCTGAGGTGTAAAACCTTGAGATGCCTGAACTTGAACTTCTAAGAAAAAAGAAAATTTTACAAAAGACTTTGCAATGCTGCTTTCCACACAAGACCTTAAACAGAACTGCTTTCTGGGGATTTGGCATGGGGGCTGGGGAGAGTTGGAACATCATTTAGGTTCATTTGAAGCCATGAGCCATCAGTGGAAATTACTTCTTAAAAATCTTACTATTACCCCTTGCCCCAAGCAGGGTTGATCATAAGTCAAATTATAAAGTAGGCAAAATTTGTCTTTGGGCCCCTTCCACCTCTGGAAGTATTCTGAAAGGAAGTTCAAGAATCAAAAGGGAGAAAAGAGTCCAGGCAAAGAATGACTGTGGGAGGAGGAAGATTAGGGAAGAAGAAAAACAGGAAGAAGTGATGAGTGGGAGTAAAAGAAAGGAATAGGACATGATGGGGAGCAGAGAAAAAAAGAATGCTATGTTTGAAGAAATGAATGAATCTGGTAGGAATTTCCTAGATTCATCAACTCTTTAGAATATCTCACCTTTTGTATTGCTTCCCCCACCTACTGTTCAAAGTAGGTTTCCCTGTATTCCATTCTTAGCAGGTATCTCTCACTGAGGCAAGAATTGCTATCACTCACTGAGTTGCTTACATTTTAAGAGACCTCTTAAAGAACAAAATCCCAAATAAATAGACTTCTAATAGAGGAACTAATACTAGATCTAGCGGAGAGATATTTGGAGAGAGTTTGGAAGTATGGTGTGGTGAAACAAGTGGGTTTAAATCTTTATGAGGTTACTGCCTATGTGAGCCTGGGACAGACACTCTCTGGGATTCAATTTCCTGGCCTATAAGCTGGGGGTGGGGAGAAGTAGAGAAAGGAGAAAGGGAGATTTGACTATGGTTTCCATGAAAGTGTCAGCCACCTACATTAGTTAGTAGAGAGGTTATTGCCCCTCTATCAGGTTTTTTTTTTAAGTTTCTTATAGTTATTTTGAAGTCACTAAACAGTGTTCAGTGATCAACTTTTTTCCCTTTGCAATATTTCTCATTAATATTATCAATAGTGTTATTAGGTAACAATAACTAGATAACTTTGAAAACGAATTCAGGTCTCTAAGGGCCCAGCTAGAATATTTGAGTGAGAGCATCAAAGAGTATGCCAGTGGTAAAAAATCTATTTACAATAATAAGGAAATAGCTTTTCAGACATATTATAAAGAATTGTCGCTTAGGAACCATAAAAATTGGGCTTAAATTCTAACTTTTCCAATTCACCCTGGTGATAGGAGAATGCCAAAGACAAATTTTACGCATATTACTCTCTTGAACAAGTCATTTATCTTAATTCTCTAAGTCACAGTTTCCCTTTTTTAAGATGAGTGAACTAGAGCAAACTCCTAAGGTTCCTTTTAACTCTCAGTCCTCTTACTCTGTGAAGGTCCTTTACTAGTCTAATAAGAGGGGTGGCTAGGTGGTGCAGTGAATAGAGCACCAGCCCTGGAGTCAGGAGGACCGGGAGTTCAAATCTAACCTCACACACTTAACACTTACTAGGTGTGACTTTAGGCAAGTCACTTAACACCAAATGCCCAAAATGAACTGAGTGCCTGGAAATTTACGCCTGATAGCCAAACAGGCAAAAAGTTAATGGCGAAATGTCAAATGCTTATTCAGGAGAATCAAGAGCTTGGAAAGCAACTGTCCCAGGGAGGTATTGCACAACTTGAAGCCCCTCAAAAAAAAAGCAAAAATAAAGTCTAATAAGCAACATTTTTTTCTGATTTATAATCTGAAATATTGTCCAAACACATTATTTTATAAATGAGAAACTGAGGTCCAGGAGGAAGCTGAAGTCTAAGGTCACACAGCAAACAGTTGAGCCAGAATTCAAACCCATGTGAGTGTTCTTTCACTGTGCTATGATGCTTCATTATTTAAAGGATTTATCAGTACTTCCCCCAAATCTGTGAATAAAACAGCATTCTCTATATTTTCTCTCTACTCTGTTATGATTCCTATGGAATAGTCGAGCTGCCTGAGATAAAAAGGTCAGATTTCTTTCTTAGGTGTACATATGTGATTCCCATTCACTTCCAACTCTGTCAGAATTTGGCATAGCAGCTGGAAGAAGTGACTGATTAAAATCCAATATTTACTCTTAATGTGAAGCTTACGTAAGAAGTAGATAAGTGACTGAGAAAGAAACTTACATTTCTCTTCTTTAAAATGGACACTTCAATAAACACAAAAAACAGATTCCTCGTGAAAGGGAAATAATTGTGAACAGGCATGATAGTCTTCAGAGAGCAGCAGCCCAGAAATCTTTACATAAGTTGACACTGATAGGAAAAATGAGTCTGCTTTACATCAATTCAACATACACAACCTTCAAATTAACTTTCTTTATTTAAAAAAAAATTAAGGAGGAAAGTTTTTCTTAAAGTAAAGCCCCAATCAGGTAGGCTTTGTCATGAAGATCCATCTGTGAAGTTACAATATTGACTCTTTACTTTTTAATAGCTTATTAAAGCAACCAATGTCCCACATAGCTGGTATAAGTAAATTTAAAAAATTGGGGCAAGCCGCCTCATTTCTCTGTTACTCAATTGTCTTCTCTATTAAATGAGAGTTTGGGGCTAGACGATCTGTAAGCCCTCTTTTACTTCTAAAATTCTGGTACTAGTCAATACATTAATATTTCCTAGAAAATCTTCATCTGTAATCTTGTATCTTCAGCTACACTTATACCCATGTCTATCTATGCCTACCTACATTTTTATCTGTGTCTGTGTCACGCATCTCTTCTATATTGGTATCTACAGGCCCAGGCCCACTCTGATCATCACAGAAGTTTTGATCTGTTCCATTTTCTAACTTAGACTGATTCACTCCTTCAACAACCCCATTTCTCAGGTCTCATATTGAGACCAGATTTAGAGTGGAAATCCAATCCCATATCCTTCTATAGCTCAAGAGGTCTACCAAACTCAGCCTTCCTAGTACCAGGGCTAATATGGGTGTACCACCATGCCTGACTACACAGTAAAAAGTAATGGGTAATTCCTCTCCCTTTTTTGAACACCTGAAGGACTACCATTGTGGAATGTTATGTGTATCATCTGAGACAGGCGACATATTGATTAGTTTATTGATTTTTTTAAATCTTTTGTGATAATGGCTGTTTTTCTGTGTAGAGTGGTAAAGAGGCAATATATTCAGAAACGATAGTGATGATAAAAACCAAAGATAACAAAAAGAATACAAGCAATATATACCATTGCCCACAAAGTCCTATACCAAAACCTGGGTACCCTGGGTTCTCAAAAGTTTCACCAATATAGTGCAAATTCTGGCAGGTTCTACCAAGAAGGAAAGGTTTCAGACACATTACACATTGTTTCACCCAAAAATACATCTGAAGCGAACAGATCTCTTCCTGCAACAACCTTTTCTCATCAACAACAATAATTATGCAATCATCCCAACTGGATTCATAGAATCACATATTTAGATTTTAAAAAGACCTTGAAGGCCCTCACATAAGTCAGTCAGCCAACGAGCATCCAACTTTTCATTTCACAGATAAGGATGCTGTAGCCCAAAGAGGCTACAGACCAACCTAAAGTCCCCAAGGTGGTGGGATAGTATTGGGATGAAAATCTGAGTCATCAGACTCTAAGGCCACCACTCTCTCTACTAGGCCACCTCATTACCTGATGTTGCTTAAGAAGGTAAAGTGGTGGAAAACAGATGAACCTGACTAAAGGGGGGAGGATGGAGATTCCTGTTAGGAGTAATACTATTTAAAAGGCACTCAGAAATCAGTTTTATCTTAAAGAGTGGAATATTCCAAAAGGATCTTCCAAAGGATTCTTCCATTTGCAAAAGAATGGAAACAATATAATTTTAAAATGTGACTGAGATAATAGCAACTATTGACCCATAGGTCTCGTTTCTCATCTGTCAGTCAAAAGGCATTGGTTAAACTCCAACTATGTGACAGACATCTTCTGCTAAACACAAAAGACTTTCCCTGCCCTCTAGGAACATCCAATTGAATAACCTCTATAAAGATTTGTCGCGGATAATCTATGCAACTATTAAGTCCACCCTTGCTTAAAACATGACAAGACAGTGAGCTAGTCAGCTTTCCCAAGAAACTTTGCACAACAGAGAGCATCTTCACAGTGCCTTAGTTGACTGAGTTATGTTAGGATTGCTAATATGCCATGAAGATGTCACATTGTTTATTGTTTGTTGATTACAAAAATAAAACATTTTACTCTGTGGAGCACAATGGAGATTTGGCAGCTCTCTTCAAATAAGATGCCTCCTGTTCATATATTAAGATCCTGTAATATTCCTCAATAGATGAAACCAGAGATAACTTTGGTCAACCAATATCTGGGTATTAGTATAAAGATAAAAGTAGAAAATCACAGAAGAGGAACATCAGTATTAAGAAGTGTTCCTGTACATGGTTGCAAAAGAAAAGGAATTCCCTATGGATTACAAAGGTTTCCAGATGCTTTTACTTGTGAATAAGAGTTTTGTGATTGCATAAATCCCTAGAACACTACAGGGACACCTCAATGAAATCAATGGTCACCCATTAAAATTCAGCCTAGCAATGCACATAGGAAAAGCCAAGTGGATGAAAAATACATGTGGACAAAATTTTATCATATCATTAAAAAGACAGCCTACTGAGTGAGGCTATTAGTTAGTATGCAAGGTGCCTAGGGCATAACAGGTGCTAAGTGCATGCTCATTGATTAAACACCACGGTCAAGGTGTTAACCTAGCTGGAAGACTCAGGTAAATTAACAAGGTAAGTCTAAATAATTAATAGTTCACTTATCAAGTTCAATAATGCTTCTAATGATTTGAGGAATCATTGACTTAAAACAGTGATTTAGATAATCACATGACTTCCCTGACCCCTTAATGTATTATCATTCTAGGGGTTACTAGTCATCAGAGACTAAAATGGATTGACTTAGAGGAGAGTATTAATAGGCAATGAGGAAAGAAGAGCCTTGGGAAGGTGTGCAGGTGAGAATTGTAGTTTTGGTTAAAGATTGAAGAAGGATTGGCTACAGAAAGGAAAACGTGAGGTTTTATTTTAATAAATTGGTAGACTAGAAGTACTGTGATAAGACTGGAATTATTACGGGATGGGATTCATTGAGCACCTAAAGACTTTTAATAGACTATATGAAATATGTGGAACTTAAAGAATTTTGCCTACAAATGAACTCAAAGGAAGTCTGGGGCCATGTTGTTCAGTTAAGAAACAAACAATGACTGTGCATGCTCTGTGTTCATAAGGGATTTGGACCTTAAGATCACACCAAGGAGAAATGGGTCTGACTGGGAGATAGCTGGGACAAAGGGAATACATAGGGAGAAGAGATGATGGGTTCCAGAATGTTCCTGGAGTTGGAATCTAATATAATAAAGGTTTCTGTGAAGATCAACATAATTGATCTGGGTTCAAGATACAAGTCAACTCACTCCCTTGGTGAGTCACACAACAAAGTAACAATATGTTTACCTTCTTTTCTATCTCCAGAATAAAACACAGTAACTGGAATATAGAAAGTATCTAATAAATACCAGTTGATTTATTGATTATATCAAATTTATGCACCATAAATTAGCCAAACTACTGTTTTCCTAAAGCCATATTTACAGCTAGAGGTAAGAGCTACCAAGTTCAGATATTTTGGGCGAGCTCTTTAGTAAGACCCAGAATTGATTAGAGATAGTAGGTGGAACAGTGAATAGAGTACTGGAATTGGAGTCAGGAAGGTATAATATCCAGACTTAGATACTCCCTAGCAGTATGACTATTCCTGGGTCATTTAACCTCTCTAAGTTTCAGGTACTTCATCTATAAAATGGAGATAAGAATAGTATCTACCTCCAAAGATTATGTGGTTATATTATAAGGATAAAATGAGAAAGTATTTGCAAAGTACTTAGCATTTTGCCTGGCATATAGTGGGCATTTAGCAAATGCTTGTTTCTTCCATTTCTTCCTCCTCTGTAAAATGGGGATTATAATAGACTCTATCTCTCAAGGTTCTAGTGAGGATAACATTTGTAAAGTTCTTTGCAAACCTTAAAATACTATATAAATGCTATCTCATTATCATCATCATCATCACAGCTGGTGAATTATACAATGATTTCTGCCATTTCCATTAAGTGGCTCCTCTGACAAAGGTCAATCCATTATAAATATTGTGTTAACCAAAAATCAAATGGGGCCAGAAATAAGATTGTGAGGTTTGGTAGACTGAGAACCCAAATTCAGCAGATGAAGTAAAAAAAAAGCCTCAATCATTAGTGATAAGTGATTTGGACAGTCATATAGTATGTCTATTCCCACAGAACACAAGCTTCTTGAGGGTATGGATTACTTCATTTTTATAATTGTGACTTTAACATCTAGTACTATTCCCAGCCCATAGAAAGCATTTGATTAATACCTCAGGGTGTCCAAGATACCGGTCCCTATATTTCTATGGCAATAAGAAGTCCTTAAGTGGATTGGACAGACAAAATGCAGAATCCCATATCTTTCCCTATTTTTCACATGTTCTCAGGGTGTACTATTAAGAAATCCATAATATCAAGAAAGAGCACCACAGTTTTAAGTACTATGGATGATGCTAAAATGATATTCTACCATTCATAATGATAGATGAGGTCCTCACTATTGTCTTTTAGTAAATTTGAAGAAAATTACCTTTAATTGAGAGAAAAAGAAATACAAATTAGGAGAAACTGGAAAATGCAAAATAGAGATAGCTGGGAAGTTCAGTGAATAGAGTGCCAGACCTGGAGTCAGGAAGATGGGTCTTTCTGAGTTCAAATCTCGCCTCTGACACTTACTAGCTGTGTGACCCTGGGCAAGTCATTTAATCATCATTTGTCAAATGAGCTGCAAAAGGAAATGGCAAACCACTCCAGTGTCTCTGCCATGAAAACCCCAAATGGGGTCATGAAGAATGGGACATGACTAAAAATACTGGAAAACAAAAAAAAAATTGAAGAATTGATTAAACATCTACTTTTCCCCTCCAGGTACTCTGCTAAGCACCTAGAGATAACCATGAAAAAATTAATCAGTTCATGCTCAAATAGCTGACATTTGAAGAAAATATTTATATATGTAATTATATATGAAACAAACATAAGGTAATTGGAGGGTAGGAAACTAGTACCTGGAGGGACCAGGAAAAATTTCATGTAAATTCCCAGAATAATTATGACAGTTATAAGCAACATGGACTCATAGTCTATATTAGAAAGACATATGAAGCACTTAGCTATCATACATCTAGACCAACAAATGTATAGAAACATCGTTTCATAAGACACTAGGTCATCATATATTCCAATGTTCATGAAAAAATTTGCAAAAAAAAAACTGTAAATGATCAAAGTTTTTGTACCAGCATAAGTTCTAATGGATGAGTAGCTAGAGAAATTCTATATAGAATTTGATTGATCTTCCCAATTAAAACTGATACATTTCTTAGAATATTTGATGACCTTGGGAGATAGACATAAAAATATCGAGAAATTGATTGGGAAATATGGTTCAGGACTAAGGAACTGTGCAAAGGAAAGAGCACTAAGTTCAAATCCTTGTTCTGCCATTTAACACCAATGTGACCTTGAGCAAATAATTTTATGTCTCTGGACCTGAGTTTCCTCTATAAAATCACATGATTGGACTAGATAGCCTCTGAGGCCTTTTCCTGCTCTGCATCTATGATCCTATAAAGTAGGTCAAAGGTTAATCATCTGCAAAGAAATCTCATGCCTATATATATATATATTGTCTACTTTTTTCAAGAATTACACAAGCTTATTACATAAAATATATTTATTGTGAACATTTAACATATTTTTTTTCAATTCAAACGAAGACTTTTTAAGTGTAGGGAAGGAAGGAAGGGCACTGAGTGAAGGGAAGAGGTATATTTTTCCATAAAATACTGCATGAGTTTCCATGCCTGTGATAGGGAAGGAAGGATTAAAGGGTGAGGGAGAGTAGAACACCATAAAACAATTGTTCCAAATCTTGAATCCTACATTTGCCGACTTGAATTACTGCTTCCTTTGCAATCCAAAGTATATTTAGCAGCTTCCTTTCCATCATTATTACAGGTTGGAATGTTTGTTGCTGTTTCCATTAAATGGGATGCTTAAAAAGCTAAGCTCTTTATGTGTATGTGACTCCCCCTGGTGGACAATAAGAATATCATTACTCTGAATTTAACTGGGAAGAAAAGAAACAGCAAGCAATAAGAAGATATTGTCCTGTTTGTTTGTTTTGGTTTGTTCTAGTAACTAGACTTCATGAAAAACTGGAACCAAAAAAAGAAATATTAGAGGCCAACTATGAAGGAATTTTCTTTTAAAAACACATTTAAATTAAGAAACAAAATAAACTTTCACAGAATCCTCTGGATTTGATCTATTTGGCTAGGAGAGGAGAGTCAAGGGAGGAAGTGAAAGAAGCAGAGTAAAATGGAGAGCTGCTGTACTTTTCCCCAAAGTGTCCCATCAATAGGTTACCATGCAGACCAACAATGGAAATATGGCAATCAGAAAAAAAGGTTAAATGCCAGAAAATCAGTCACCTGGACATATCTCAGAGATGGAGAATACCAGCAACTGTAGAAAACTTGGTCACCAGAATGTCTCCAACCTGAATTGGTCACATGAGTTTAAGCAGGTATAGCAGCCTTTGCTTACCGAATTACAGCACTAACATTCCCATCATTAAGACTGTGCAGGATCCTGCCTTACCTGGTTCCATGATATCACTGCATTCAACATATTATATTATCTAAGTTCTCCTGAGCATCTAGCCAACACAGGGGCTTTTAAAGTCAAAGTGTAGAATAAAAGGCATTCTTTCATTGTTGATTCTTCAAAACAGAAGTGTTTTAGGACAATAGTCTCTGGGCAACTAAGTGACACTGGGTCTGAAATCAGGAAGACCTGAATTCAAATCTGGCCTTAGATACCTAGTAGCTATATGACCCTGGCCAAGTCACTTAACCCTGTTTGCCACAGTTTCCTCATCTGAAAAATGAGCTGAAAGAAAAAACAGCAAACCACTCTAGTATCTTTGCCAAGAAAACCCTAAATCATGTCACAAAGAATAAAACATGACTGAAACAACTGGACAACAACGAGAGTATAAATTAACCAAGAAGCACCCACTACAGGGATGTCAAATAATCATTTGGTACGGTCTCCTTTTTCATGCTGCTAAGGTATAATTGTACCCATTTTACAGCTAAGGCAGCTGAGGGACAGAGAAATCGAGATACTTGACAGTCGGTGTTCAAGGAAGGACTACTGTCCATGTTTCCTATCTCTAATTGCGTTGTTCTTTTCATTGACTGTGCTGTTTTTCATCTATCCTAAAGTATAGCTTCAAGAAAATAACTAAGAGCACAGAACTATTTCTGCATATTCATTGAATAAAAGGTGGCATGCTATCCTACAAAACTTTTCATTCCAAAAAAAATTGAATTAATCTGTTTTTACTAAAAGTATCTCTTCCTTAACTTTTTGCTTTTCTTCATTTCAATATAAATACGAACTCTTCAAAAAATTACTCTTCTCTGGGAATTTCATGTGAATAACGAAACGACATTATTTCCTCCTAGGTTTATTGCTTTCATCTGCTGATATCCATTGAGAATTATTTCTTAGTCAGCCAAGGTGGCACATGCCTATAGTCCCTGACGCTGAAGAGGCTAAGGCTAGTAGATCTCCTGAGCTCATGAATTCTCAATTGCAGTGGATTTAACTGATCAACACCAATATGGTAAGCCCCCAAAAGAGACGGATCTCCAACCCACATAAGGAAGATTGGAAAAGCTCATGTTGAAAGTGCAACAAGTCAAACAAAACTCCAGTGATGATGAATGATGGCCCAAGAATGGTCCCTGTATCTCTAGACTAAACCAGGTAAGGATACCTCGTCTGGGGTGGGGGGGAGAGGTATTACTTCTTTAAAAACGAGTCCTACTTATACGTTTTTGTTTGTTTTGTTATTGGTGGATAATTGCAGATCTGCTGACATTTTTTTCTCCACTGTTTCAGAGATAACAATGGGTTCATCACTGAGAAAGGCTTATTAAAGGCCTAGAATCCAAAACAGTGGGCAACTGTAAATACCAATTATATTCAGGCCCAAAGCTGTCACAGTTCAAATAAGTGAAAACAACAAAATCAAAGGGATCAATGTTGTCATTTTTAGAGAATGATTATCTCTTCTCTCAATGCCTAGAAAATGCTGACCCAGAGGTCTGCTCTGGGCTTTGACTTAGGCACCCTCGCTTTTTTGGGTGCAGTTGGTGGAAAGCAACCAGAGCAAATTTCTCTTGTTGATTCCTAATCTCTCCTTTCTAAGTGGCAAGCATAAATTTTATATGTGTCAAGTTATACATATCATCATAAATTTAGAAGTAGAAGCATTCTTAAAGTCCAATTAGGCTAATTCCTTCATTTTGACTAGAGAAGCTGATGGCCAGAGGAGCAAAATGATTTGACTGAAATGCAATAAATAGTGAGTGACCATGGTGGGATTTCTCCCAGGTCCTCTGAATCTCTATCTTCTTTCTACTGTCCATTAGGGACACCATATAGTATACTTCCCTAGCACATAGAAGTTCCCAAATATTGTCCTTATAACAATCACGTGCAATAAATGGGATCTGTGAGGTCATCACTAAAGACAGTCTCTGCTCTTAAGGAGTTTACAGTCTAATGGGAGAAGACAGCACACAAAAGGAGACAGGAAAGTGGAGGAGAAAACACCATGGGGTACCCAGCATGAGGATCATCTTGTTCTATGGATTTGAAACCAGGAAGTGTAGCAGATATAAAGTGAAATGAGACTGAAGTCCAGTTTCTGCTCTCTATAAAGGAGGGCATTGGGAGGAATTTCACCCTCCAGCCCTCCAATCAGAGGGGAGAGGTTGAAGGAGAGGGTGTCAATCAAGGCTTAAATTAGCAGCCTGGTGGTGAGTTTAGGAGTAAGGAACTTATTCTGGGAAGGGAATCTTGTTCTGTGAATTTGAAATCAGCCGGTGCAGTAAATGCAAAATGGAGTATATGCCTCAAAGAGATCAATGAAAGAAGAACAGGACCCACATAAATATAGCACAGGTATTTTTTAGTAAAAAGAATGGAAACTAAGTGGGTCCCCACCTATTGGGGAATAGCTAAACAAATTATAGTATACGAATGTAATGGAATATTATCTCACAATAAGAAATTATGAAATAAGCAGTTTCAGAGGAAATTAGAAAATCCCTCTGAACTTTATGCAATGAAGTAAGCAGAAATAAAAGAACAATTTATAAAATGACAAATACATTAAAAATGGCTTTGAACAACTCCACACCTCTGATCAATGTAATGACAAACCACAGTTCCAGAGAAATGAACCTAATAATGACAGAGAGATGAACTTCAAATGAAAAATAAGAAATACCCTTTAAGAAATGGCCAGTGTAGGAATTTATTTTCCATGACAATGCATATTTATTACATATAGGTTTCTTTTTCTTTATTTTTATTTTTTAGCTGTTCAATCAGGGGATATGAAGTGAAATTTTAAACAAATGATTGTTAATAAAAAATTTAAAACTAAATTTAAAACAACTAAGGATCAGATGGATGAAAGCAAGAGACATACTGGGAAAATAGTATCCTACCCCTTTTATTGATGAGGAAATTGATGCTAAGAGAGGTTGAATGACTTACCCACAGTCATACTGCTAGTTTTAGTGTATAGATTAAAACCCATGTCTTTTCACTCCAAGCATAACACTCATTTTACTACACCATAATCATAACAACAACAGTTGTATTTCAGTCTTGCAAGGTCTACTCACTTGCAGAGGTGGGCCTTTTAAAATAAAATCCATCCTGTCAACCCTTTGCCCACCACCCCCATGCACTCTGGCTCAGATTTAACTTAGCAAAGCCTGACAACATTTGAATTTCCTGGCATTCTACTTCCCTCCCCTTGACACCACCTTGAAGTCACTGGAACACCCTGAAAATACAGATGGTCTTACTTCTCAGCAAATGGTTGAGGTGGTGGGGGAGAGAAACAGATGCTTGAATCTTATAACTTTGATTGAGCTTCTGGCAGTTCCTTCCTCATCTGGGACATTGCTTTAATAAACATAAATCATTGGGTAAGTCATATATATGTCTGCTTGCAATATCACCAGCTATATATGACATAAAATAAAAGAGTTAGTTATTGCCTACCATCAATTAAATTTTCTTTAGAAAGGTAATGACTAACCACAGCCCAATCTGGCAAAGCTTCTTTAAAAAAAAAAAAAGTTTCCTCAAGAGAAACTTCTCCAATGATCTGGATTTCATATCTTTGTTCACTTCCCTATATCACATCTTTATAAATCAAGAAGTCAGCCTTCAGCACAAATAGCAATTAAGTTTAGGGAATCTGTTTTTTATAATGCCCTTCCTGACCCCAACAATATCTGATGTGAAGCAGGGAGAATACTGGATCTGAAGTTTCCTTGGCTTCCTTCAAGATTCAGCTCAAATCCTGTTTCCTGCAGGACTTTTCTAGCCTCTCCCTGACCTCAGTTTCTTCCTTCTGTGATTACATTCCATCTACCTTCCAAATAGTTTGTATGTATATATTTACATGCTGCCCACAGTCACTAAGAAACAACCATTTTCTCAGGTAGTAATGCTGAGGCTGGGGTTTCAGGGAGCTGTCCAGCATTCCCTTATTTATGGAAAGCTAGAAGGTGGATCTGGCTTAGGAACAGGCCCATACTCCTAAGAAGCTGAATGCTACATATTAATTTGAAATTAATGAAGAACTGAAACCACCCCTCCCCTTCTCTCTCAGTTTGAAATTCTTCTGCCTTACTCCCAGACCATGTCTCTTGACTTTCTTTTTGCTTTCTGTTGATCCTTTAATTGACTCATTCTTAGAGATTAGATCCTACTTCCATTCTGTGACTTCTTGGTTCAGCAACACAAATCTCTTGTCAACTCCTTCCACTTCACAACCAACCTAATATCTATGACCTTTCCACAGCGGGTAATCTTCTGGTTCCTCAGGTGAAAAAATAAGCGTAGTAGATACTCAACCCTAACTCAATAACTACTTCATGGACAAGACTGGGAAGAATCTAGAGAAGCAAACTGGGGAACAAAATCATTTGGACAAGAATCATGCTACATCCCTGTGAACTTTTGCCAATGGCCATAATCGTCACTGCAATTCTCTAGTATCACCTCCAAAGGAAAATAAGAGCATCATTAAAAAGATCATTGCGGGGAGGCCAGGTGGCTCAGCGAGTAAAAGCATTCTGCTCCAGTGTCAGGATGACCTGGAGATCGAATCCCAGGCTCAGACACTTAGCACCCACCCAGAAACACCTGGTTGTGTAACCTTGAGCAAGTTACTTAACCCTGATTGCTTTAAAAAAAAAAAGTGAAAAAAAAGAAATCCTTTGTGCCACCATTTTTTTTTCAAAATGCACAACTTTTTTCAAAGACCTTTACTCTGAATCATGAGCTAGATGCATAGCTAGGAGAACATGTAGGCACTAAGACAGATGGTAGGATTTGTACTCCTTAACTCCTCAGGCTTCCAAAATTCCTCAGAAATGCCCACCATTATGGTCAGTAATGCCTACAAAAGGGAGACCATGGTCACCAGAATGCCACAGTTAAATAAAATATAAGTATTACCTGGGATGACCAACATGCCCTTGCCTACCAACATATAAAACTTACTTAATTTATCTGAGTAGATTGATGATATCTTGGAATTCAAGAAAATCCTAGATTCTTGTACTATAATAAAGTAGCAAGACAGGTTTGATTGCCAATGTGAACTTGAACAATTCATTTCCTGTCTCTGAGCTTGTTTTCACATTCTTAAAATGAGGGATTTGGCTTCAGTAATAGACATCTAAGGTTCCTTCAGCTCTGGATCCTAGAATATTCCAAATACATTTCCTATCAACTCAAAGGAATGCTAAGTAGTTTAGGATTAATGGAGTATAAGGTTGAGTTCCTGCTATGGAGGGGTATCAAAGACAGCCTATTTTTCAATTTTTTTTTCTTTTTGGAGGGCAGTTGGGCATAAGTGAATTGCCCAAGATCACATGACTAGTTTTTGTGTTAAGTGTCTGAGGCCGATTTTGAACTCAGGTCCTCCTGACTCCAGGGCCAGTGCTCTATTCGCTGCACCACCTAGCCGCCGCTATTTTTCAATTCTTTTATATAGTTGGTGTTAGGAAGATGTTCTAGAGAACAGAGTATTGTCAAGAAGGTCTTTTCTGGAATCTGTTTCAGGGCTCCCTTACCAACCTTATTTAGTGGTACATTCATCATACATGTAACTCTTCACCCCAATGGTATTTCAATGATCCGTGAACTCACAGATGTGGGGACTCCCTCAAATGAAGTACTTCACAATTCATCCATTATTCATTCTAGGTAACTTTTGGCAACATTCTTCCATGAATCCTGCACCAGTGTTTCAGTCAGTATGCAAAGAACATTCCTCTAGCACTCTTGATGCTATATGGGCACCAATGGAATACATAGGTAGTTCACCAGTCATTCACATGCATTATTCATGACCAGACCATTTCCTCTTTCCAGTCATCTATCTCTCTGTTGCTAACATTTGTACTACTTATGGTCTGCATCTCATCATTGGTAACATGTTTCAGACTCGTTACACTTACCTTTGTGCCTCTCTACTGTCCTTTGTGTGAGCTACAACTTTAATTCTTCCAAAGCTATAGTATTCTGCAATCCACAACCTGGGTAGATATAACTTTAAAAATCAGAACTTTGTTTCAAGAAGAAGCTTTGGGACCATAAAAACACTGCACAATTTCCCCCCAGGCAATCCAATTGACTCTTTCTCTTATTCTGTTCCAATTCATTGGTCATCCACAGTGCTAGAGCAACTGGGGTCTGGAGAAGAGATAATTTTATTCAATAAGTGATTCTGTTCATTTTTCCTATGAATATATTTCTACTCAAAAAATTTACAAGCATTGTCTGTTCCTCCTACTCCCTCAGTATAAAAAGTCCTCATAAAATATGCCTAAAATGACAAATTTGAAAGACAAATTTCACCATGTTAGATATGTGTGTTTCATTTCCATTTCAAGTCTACCACTTCTCTGATGGGAGTTCAGGACATGCTCCATTTTCATTTTTCTGGAAATATCGTTTATTATTGCATTGATCAGAATTCTGAAGTCTTTCTAAGTTATTTTTCTTTATAATGTTATCATTATTCTCCTAATTCTACTCACTTTACATCAATTTATAAAGGTTTTCCTAGTTTCTTCTGAAACTCTACTATTGGATGATTTCTATGTCATGTCTGTACACTGTATATCATAATTGATTCTTTATCCACTTGGTTTAGGCTATTATGTTGATTATGGCTTGGTTGTAGTATAATAGGTACCACAAGGTTCTTGAAGACAAAAGACCTGGGTATGAATCTGACCTGAAACATCGATTAGATGCATAATTAAGGGCAAATGATTTAATCTCTCCAGATCTCTTTCCTCAATTGTACAATGAGAATAAATTGTACTACTTACTTCATATACTGTAGTATATGAAACAATTGGAATAAATTACATAAAAGACTTGCAAATCTTAAAAGTAGAATATCAATGAA
Organism: Petaurus breviceps papuanus; assembly: GCF_028583685.1. NCBI lineage: Eukaryota > Metazoa > Chordata > Mammalia > Diprotodontia > Petauridae > Petaurus > Petaurus breviceps. Next base: position 39,807,852 of record NW_027185655.1, read on the forward strand.
AATTGTCATTATAGTTGGGCCAAGTGCTTTTGAGTGATCATAGATCTAATTTATGAGACCTTGAAATATTTCAGGACTTGTTTTCCCCCCAAAAAAAATCTTCTCTCCCAGATTTTCTTATTTCCATCAAGGGTATTCTCAGACTCCATTAAGAGAGTTTTTCAGAGTCCCATGATTTGCCATGTTACTGTTATCCTTGACTTGTCCTCCTCACTGCACATTGGCAATCAGCTGTCAAATCATATCATCTCTACCTTCACATATTTTACCTCCATCTCCTTTTTTCTACTCAAATTTTCATACCCTTTCTATCCTGGAGTATTGTAATGGTCTTTTCTAATTAGTCTCCGTTATTCCAGTCCATCCTTCAAAATGTGGCTAAAGTGATTTCCCTAAAGTGCAGTTATAAATACATCAATAAACTCAAATCACTCTAGGATCAAATTAAACTCTTTTGTTTGACATTCAAAGACCTTCATAATCTGCCCCCAATCTACCTTTTTCAGCCTCATCATACATTACTTCCCTTCCCACATTCTTTTGTCCTACAAACCTAATCTTGCTGCTATTCACACAAGATACTCCATCTCCAATCACCACGTTTTAGCACTGACTGACCCTCATGCCTGGAATGCTCTCCCTCCTGATCTCTAGCACTTAGAATGCTTCAAAACTCAGCTCAAATGCCACCTTCTAAATGAGGCTTTTCATGATTCTCCAAGCTACCAATATCCTTCTCCAAAATGACAATTTATACCTGACAATTTATATGTTTTGTATTATGTATAATATTTTTCATTTACCTTGTGTACATATAAATACATGCATACACACTCACACTCACATATTTCTCCCTATTCCTTTATGGAAGGTTTTGTTTCGTTGGTAAGCACTTAATAAATTCTTATTGATTGACAGATGGATAGATTCAATAACCATTACACTCAGAGAACATTACCCCCACGGGGTTACCAGTGATATAGAAAACATTATAGTGTGGACAAAGTATGTTGAAAATTCAATGGTATCTCCTAGGTCTCAGCATTAGTTCTGACAAAGGAGTCCTGCCCAGCACTTTGCAAGCTAATTCTGAATGGCCCAAGGAATTTAGAGCCTATTGGATTCTATAGTGAAGTAGACAAGTTGACATATCAAGCATAGCATAGAAAGAAAACCATATACTGATATCTCTATGAACATTGATTCAAAAAAATTAAACAAAGTATGGCCTAAGAGGGTATAACGACATAATATAAATATTATAAACTATGACCAGGTTTGTTTTGTTCCAGGAATTCAGGGTTAGTTCAATAGAGGGAAGATTACAAACATGATAAGTTGTACTAATAGCATATGATGATATTCATGGATGTTAAAAAGTCTTGCAAACCATTTGTGCTTTAAAAAGATTAAATCACAGTAATAAACTGACCCATCTTTAAGATAGTAAATAGAACCTATCTAAAACAAAATCAAATATCATAGGTAATGGAGAAAATTCAAATCACTAATAATTATAGAAATGCAAATTATAGCAACTCTGCAACTTCTATCTTATTTCCGTCAGATAAGTGAAAAATGACTTTTTTTTCATTTTTCTTCAGTCTTAAAACATTTGTATACAAATGAACAGAGGACCAAAGTGCCATGAAGCTCACGCCATTTATCGGGTGTCAAAATGATGCTCCTTCTATTCTATGTCTTTGAAAAGTATTTCCTTTATATTCACACTTTATTAGGTTTTTTAAAATATATAAGTTAATTCTCTGATCTTTTAAACTACAGAATTATTCACATGTAAGAGGAAAATAATCCTATACCTATTATAAAGTGACTTAAGTCTTTATATTTATATTATAGTTCACTTTCTGCCCTAAGCTGCTCAGTTTATAGCTGACAATTGTGTTTCTTTACATATAGATTTTAGGGATTTTTATTAAAATTCTTTTGCTGTTCCTTTCAGGCACCTAACTGCTCACTTCAGAAAAAAGACAAACTCTTCTATTTTTTGCCAGTTGATTTTTTTTTATTCATTCAATTGAATTTTTTTAGCTCCTTCCACACCAATTTGCTCCATGTGAAAGGGCAAAACCTTAAAGTGATAGTACTTTACAATATAATTTCATGTTCCTTTTGAAACCTGGTTTTCTCAGATATAAGGCACATGTTCAGATTAGTACCAGGTTTCTTTTCCTCTAACACATCCTGTCAACTTTTAACACCTCCACAATCCCTTTCTCCACTGTATTATTGCACTACAACACACTGTTTGAAAAGGTCACACTATTGTGGCAACTGACTATTACCAAATAGCAAAGAAGCACAAGCATTGAATTTAGAGTCGAAGATTCTGGATTTGACTCTTAATAGTGTTAATTAGTTCCCCTGTAACCTTGGGCAAATCACTTAACCTCTTCTTGGCCACTGTTAGGACGAGGGAGTCTTTCATTTAAATGAACTCTAAAGACCTGTCGAGTTTTAAATCTAGGCCCCCAAGATTTAAATTCCTGGTTGCTTACTTCTGTCTTCAATACTGGACAACAAACTTTTTATTATTCCTTGATTGACTTCCTAACTCACTTCCCTCAGAAACTATTATAGTTTCTCTTTTCTCCTCAACATCCCCAAACTTCACTCTCCTTTCTCCCAGCAGATGTCTTTGTCTCATACTTTAATAGTTGAAGTGATAAGGGAAACCCTTGATGAATTTGGTGGGTTTCCTCAATCAACTAGATGAGATTATAGGACATAGACCTTTGTCAGAAGAGGGTACTTTCTATGATGCTAGACATGAGCTAAGAGACTAAGCCTTCCTTGAAAGAACGTGGTAAACTCCTTGACTGATCCCTAGGGATTGGGGCTATTATTATTACGAGACAATCTCTCCTTGTCTAAGCCTCTCATTGCTTCTTGCTGAAGTTCATTTCTTCAGAGACAGAACACAAGGGTGATTAATGACTGGGTAATATTAGAAGATGATTTCACTATTATGTTAATTGTTCTGATAAAACATGTCCAGAAAAATAAGAAAAAATTGATTTTTTTTCCTGAAGGGAAGAGAGAAATATAACCTACCTTGCTCAAATCATAGAGCAAAAGAAAAATCTTTATTTAGGAACAGCTTTAATTATTCATCATTATCACCCACAACATGCTTAGAACAGTAATGTGATTCAGTCTGTTCTCCTCTTTCTTGACTACATAAATAAAATAAAATGCGGTTTACATATAAATGTTACCAGAAAAGAAAAATTCAAGTCTTTTCAAATCATTTGTACCCACATTTTTCCAACTACAATAGCCCTTTGGACCCTACTCTCAACATCTTCCAGCAATGTTGCAGAAATTAATAACATTCAATAACTTGTTTATTTAATATCCAAACTAGAAATTCCAGATAACTATATTTTCCCCTCAGTAATATAGCTTTGTGGGTAATTAAAAAGTAAATATACAAAATATCTATGAATTCCTCAGCTTATAGGTTTCTGGACATGAGAACTCCCTCCCCAAATTTATCTAGGAGTTGATAGGTAAGAGTTCCAGAGTTACCTGAGGAACATAGAAATGAAATGACTTGTCCAGAGTCACATATCTAGCAAATATCAGAAGCAGTATTTGACCCTGATTTCAAGCCCAACATTCTACCCCTATACCATAGTGACTATTGAAATAAGTTAAGTAAAACATAAGTTGAAATCAGGTATTTAATCAAAAAAGATATGTCTAATATTAACATATACACATTTAGCAAAATCGCCTAGATCTTCTTCATCCAATGATCTTAAATATCCACCATAATGATCCAAAGATCCTTTAAGATCCCAATTGATTGACTTCCTATCAAAATGACAAACTTGTTTATGCTAAGAAAACAAGGAATTATAGTGTGGCTCTTCTTAATTTTGCATTTCTTAAGAAAAAAGAGTTCCTCCAAATTTCTCTAAAAAACAAATTTTAGACAAGTTGCTGAGCTGCACCAGAGGAGAAAGTTTCCCCTCTAGGAGCTCCTCATAAAGACAAAATCATAGGACTAGACCAAAAAAAATACACATCTGACCATCTCCCTCCTCTGTTCAAAATATCCTATTGGCTTTAAGATAAAATACAGACTCCACAGAACAATATTAGATACCCTCTCCAGTCTATATCCATGCAACAGTTCTAGTCTTTCACATTACTTCCTTTCTATGTCAACTAAACTAGACTATTAGCTAACTAAATCAGACTATTCCATGAAATAAACTTCCCATATCTGAGTTCCATCCATAAGATTATCATCCATTAGTTATCTACTTCTACATAATCTGTATGGAAACTTTTTGCTTTTAAATTGATTATTTTATCCTTTTTACTCAACTTTTGTGTTATTTTTTTTTTTAATTTAGACAGAGCTCATGGAAGAGTGTTACTTTTCAGTGAAGTGAAAGATATCAGTTCCAAGAGTTAAATGGTCTGTTTTTGCTTTCAATTTCAAGAATGATCTGAGCAATCACCGTGTTGCATGGCTGTATGTCATTGATATGGACAACCTTATAGCAAAAGTCAGTGGGATGTTACAGTTCACAGAAGCAAACAAACGAATGAATGAATGAATGAATGAACCAAGAAATAGATAAGTGAATGAATGGGTAGGTAAATGAATGAATGATCAAAAAACACAGAAATAAAAATAGATGAATGGATTAATAAATATATAAAGATGAGATATATATAAAGAGATGATAGGTAGGTATATAGGTGGATGGATAGATAGGTGATAGATAGATAGATAGATAGATAGATAGATAGATAGATAGATAGATAGATAGATGGGTAGGTAGGTAGATAGATAGATAGATAGATAGATAGATAGATAGATAGATAGATAGATAGATAGATAGATAGATAGATAGATAGATGATAGATACAGATAATGTTCAGCACTATTTTACCTTAAGGGTAAAGAAACTGAGGCTTTGAGGTGTTATTTGCCCAAGTTCACACAATTTAGTTTCTGAGGCAGGAAATGAGGTTCAGATTTCCTAGGTTCAAATCTAATATGCTATCTTTTACACTGGGGCAGGTAGGTGGTGAGGTGTGTAGAATTCAGGACCTACAATCAGGAAGACTTGTGTTCAAATCCAGCCTGAGTCACATGTTAGTCATTAACCTCTCTTTGCCTCTGTTTTCTCCACTATAAAATGGGGATACTAATAGCACCTAATTCTCTGAGTTGTTTTGATGACCAAATGAGATAATATTTGTAAAGCACTTACCAAAAGCACCTGGCATATAGTAGATACCATACTATTATCGTTGTTCTTATTATTTTCATCATCATCATCATCATCACCACCACCACCACCATCATCATCATCATTAATAGAGTATAGGGTTTGGAGAGAGGAAAATCTTGTTTCAAATGCCAACCCTATCAATTACTAAATAATGACCTGGACAAGTCACAACTTCTATGGTTCTCAAAGCACTAACTTTCTAACACTTAACATCCTAAGTCATATTGGGTTGCAACTCAGATCTTTCTTTTATTGGCATAGTTATGCCTTTGAAAGCATTTTATTGTTATGATTCATAGTGAATTTCTTTGTGGATGAATTTATAACCCACTTACTCATTTATTTCTTTCTCATACAATGTGAATGTATTAATAGTGTTCTACATTCTATTGGGAAATGGGCCCTAAAGGAATTCTGTCCTCCCTATGGTATGTGCAAAATAAATGGTTGTCCAATTGGATTGGAATAAGACTTAAAATAGCAACATTTATGCTAGAGGAAAAGTTCCTATAAGAACAGATTACATAGGCAGAAAATCCTTTAATTACTGTGGTTAGTGAGAATATCTTCTCATTAGAAGAAGCTCTATATGCTGCTCTGAGGGGGACCACGTTTCTGTTCACATTAGTTTATATGTCATTTGTGAGGAGTGAAAGCAGGTCTGACTGGGTTACAGCAATGAAGAAACCAAAGGACAGTATGAAATCATGGGCCACTTGGAAAAGGGGAACCAAATGAGAGGAAGAAAAAGCAAGGAAACAAAAAGGGGAAGGGGGTTTTGTCTGGAATTGTCCATGAATATTAGGACCTTCTAGGGGATACTGTACAAAGAGCCTTTCATTGAAGTCAAAGGAAAGATTTGAATTCTGCCAATGATACTTACCTCTGTGACCTTGGACAAGTAATTTAGCCTCCAAAAGAAAGAGTTGTACCAGAGGATTTCTAAGGCCCCCTTTCAACTCACAGAATATCAGAGTTGGCTGGAATCCTAGAGATCATCATATGCCTTTTCTATCAGCTTACTTATTCTCTTTGCACTAGACATCACTCTGCCCTCAGGAACACTCATCATTTTGTGAGGTTCATCACCATCCCCAGTACCCTCTGGTCCTGTGCTTGGAGGACTGGAGGGTGGAGGAAAGCTACTCTTCCTAAAGATACCATTAAAAAGGGCTCCCACGCTCCTCATTTCCCACTAGCTTCTACTTCTTGGTCTATGCCTCTATACCTTCATCTTTAAGCCACTACCCTCACTTTTTAGCTTCCTTTGGTACATTGTCATCACTCAATAGATCATGAGTTCCTTAACATCAAGGACTGTCTGTCTCTTTCATATTTGTATCTCTAGTGCTTAGCATAGTTTCTGGTACACAGTAGGTGCTTAATAAGCATTTATTGACTAGATCAGCTCCCTCCTTTGCAGATGAGGAAACTGAGTTAGAGAATAGTTAAGTGAACTTTGCATTATATCACATCATCCATAGAGTTAGGCCTACACAAAATTATTAATTATTCAACAAATCTTTTCCCACTTTCCTTTTAATTACCCTTATTCCCATTCATTTGGTATCCCTTTCATCCAGAAGCCCTGTGCCCTCAGGCAAGTTAATCCAGCAAATTCATCCAGTAAGACTTAGGAATAGAACCCAGTTCAGTGATCTTTCTATTGTACCCCTTCTAGAGGCAAACACAAAACATTTCTCTTGTTTGTTGCTGTTTTTGTTTAGTCATTTTTCAGCCATGTCCTAATCTTTGTGACTCCATTTGAAGTTTTCTTGGCAAAGATACTGGAGTGCTTTGCTGTTTCTTTCTCCAACTCATGTTACATATACGAAACTGAAGCAGAGTTAAGTGACTTACCCAGGGTCATACTAGTAAGTGTCTGAGGTCAGATTTGAAATTGTCTTCAGGTCTGGCGCTCTAACCACTGTACTACCTAAAAGCCAAAAATTTCCATGGGTCATAATTGCTTAATTTCACCTTCCTATTTCAAAGAATTAAAATTTGATTAAAATAAATGGATACCAGAAAGATTCTTAAAGATTTATTGAATATTCCTAATTTATTGAGAATGAGGAGATAGGAGTAAGAGAAGTATGATATAATCCTGCCCTCACAGTTGTAGCATAGAAATAAAATATAATGTGTAGGTTTATCAAGAAGACAATCAGGGATGGCTAAGTGGCACAGTGAATAGAGCCCTGGCCTTGCATTCAGGGGGACCTGAGTTCAAATTTGGCCTCAGACACTCAACACTTCCTAGCCATGTGACCTTGGGCAAGTCACTTAACTCCAATTGCCCTGACCTCCAAAAAATAAAAAAAAAAAGATGATCATTGAAAACCAGGTATCCATTTACTGTTTTACACACACACACACACACACACACACACAAACACACACACCATTTTTATAGTAATAGGCATTATATGCCCACCTACTACTATTATGCACCAAGTCCTGTATTAAGAGCTAGAGATGAAATATAAAAGTGGAACAGCCTCTTGCCTGGAAGGAATCCTATTCTTGTGCCATAAAAATCTATTGCCAAGTTTCATGTACTGTATTCATTTTATTAAATATTCATATAAAAACAATAATAAAAATTATATTTTATAAGGACCTTTTCCCATAGAAGAAAGACAGAGCCCTCACATACTAGAAAGGAAATTAATATTCACATTTTGGCTTTTCTGTAAAACCATAAGCTTTTCCTCTTCTTGAAATTATGCAGCAGAAGGAATGCTAGATTTGGAGTCAGCAGACCTGGTCCCACTCACCACCTGCATGGGGCAATTTAGCATCTCTGGGCCTCAGCTTCCTCATCTGTACAATGAGGGGCTTGGATTTGATGAGGTCTATGGGCCCTTCTGATCTAGAGTTATGATCCTGTGATCCCCTACAGCTCTAAATCTTTGATCCAATAGAGAAATGTAAGGAACCAAAATCAAAGGATTGCCTTCCAATTTCAAATAGCTTATTGCTATTTTTTAAGACAAAAATGTATATAACCCCTCAAACTACAAGGGGTTTTTCACCTCAGTGACTGATAAAAGGTCAGAATTTTCACTTATTTTTTCCCTAAGTACTTCCCATCCCCAGCCTTATTAGCTTTATCTTCAAATAAGGTACTAAAAGCAAAGTCATGTCAAAATCATGGGCTATCCCCCAGTTTTCAGAATTCAAGGAGACTTTGTTCTCTCAAAATAGAAATTAAAAAACAAGGGGAAGCTTATAACACAAAATAATTCATGTACAATTCTTCTTTTTACTACTTCTCTTTCTCCTCATTCATCCTCTAACCTCCCCCCAAAAAAATAACTTTTTAAAAATGAAAGCTAAAATATAGTCTTGTGTTAAATTAACCTTCTGGTATCTCTCTGAAAACCAGTAAGATACCCAAAAGTAAAATACAATTTCTTCTTTTTAATTGTTGGGTTTTTTTCATGCTTTTCATTTTTGAAGACACATAAAGAATTGGCAGCTGGATGGACAGACAGATACTTGCTTGAAGCCAGATTACCAGTAGATTAAGTACTAATCTTTTAAGTGTATTGCCAAACACACCACAATCAGATCTGAAATAGTGCTTAACTGGAAAAAAAAACTGCAGAGATGTAGTAACATCACACTACAGAATGTTTCACTCATATCCAGAGACTTTTAAAATGTTACTTTCATCTAACTAAAGGTGGTGTGAAATCACTGAAGTTTGGATACTTTCCCCATTTTTAGTACTTCATCTTTTCTTCAACTGTAACTTTGAAAATTCAAATTTTTAATTTTAGTGAAAATATTCTGGCCACAGGGCAAGATGTGTTAACACTAATACTCCTATAGGTCACTGGATTCCTATGAAATAAAATCATTTGAACTGGATCTTCCCTTGTTTTTCAATATAGATGGCAGCTAAAGCAGAACAGGACTAATGTTTTTCATGGCAATGGATACTCATCTGAAAAATAAAGTCTGTAGCAATACAGATTAATAGATATCTACTGGGTCACTTGAATTTGCCTTTAAAAGATAAGGCAAAGAATATATGTATGCCTTTGCCCCATCACTACTATTTTAGTCTCTAATTCCTTTCCTTTTGTGTTTTTATTGTATTGGTTGATTTTTTTTAAGTAGCTAATTTCAAAGACTAAGCTTTGAATATTTTTCAAAACTATTTGGGAAACAAGGCAGGAAGATTAATACTAGAATATGGGCAACAAAGCAAATTAACTTTTAATGGTCACAACCCAAGACTTTGAGGAGCAAAGCTCGGATATGTTCCCAAGTGGTTTCCTGGAAACCAGCTTGGTGAACTTTGCCAGGTAAAAGTCAATAATGCAAATCACTGTGAAAGCCACTAAACCAATCAACCTGGGGAAAAGAAGATCCAGTCATTTCTCAAAGGTCTCAGGCCTAGTTTTTCATCTAAGCTATAGTATTGTATTGCAAATGCCCAACTGGAAATCTTTACACAAACTTAGCATGTTCCAAAGGGAATTCATCATCTACCTCCAACACACAAGCACACACACACACACACACACACATACACAGTCACATACACTGCCCCTCCTTTTGAATATTTTATTTTTATGGCTGTCAAAATCATTTTCAGTCATTCCATTTCAAGATGGAGTCAGGGTTGACTGAGTAAGAGAGAAGAGTCAAAGATAATTACTTTTACTTAAGAGTAATTAAGAACTATCTTTGAGGTTTCCTTTTCACTCAACAGTACCCCATCTAATTACTTTTAAAGTCTTCTTAATTCTACCTGCATTCCATATTTTTATCAATTCTTTTCTCTCCACTCATACAGTCATGCTTCAGAAACTCTTAACATCTTCCCTGGACTATTATAAAGAACTCATAATTGGTTTCTCTTCCAATTTATCCTTTGCTTAGCTGCCAAAATAGACCTCAAAATGTATGAGAAAGAATCAGCATGGTGCTATGGTGAAACAAATAAAACATAGGGCCATAAATCTAGAAAGGACCACAGAAGCCATCTATTCCAGCACCACTATCCCATTTCGCAGATGAGGAAAATGAGGCCATGGGGGTTAAATGACTTACCAAGGATCCCATAAGTAGTCACTGGCACAGGTGCATTTGACTGTCTGACTCTGGAGCCAATGCTGTTTCTACTGTACCATATGACCTTGAGTCAGGAAGAGTCATGTTCAAGTTCTGCCTCTGATACACACTCACTGAATTACTGGGAACAAGGGACAACCTCTCTGAACTACAGACAGATAGTTAAATGATCAATTAAAAGAGACGTTGTTAATCTGTATATTTGGGGAAAAAATTCACATTGAGAGACCCTTACACGGAATAAATCACAGATCTGAATTAAAAAAAAATTACCAGTTTGATCATGTTACTTTCCTATTGAAAAACTTTCCATGGTGTTTTATTGCCCTAAAGGATAAAATGCAAACTCCATAAAAATGGCATTTAATATCCTGTACAGTCCATAGTCAAACAACATGTCTGACTCTATTTCACATTGTTTTCTTGTTTGGTTCAGCTAAACTGGATGACTTACCTATGGGTTATTTTCTAAAATCAACCTGCCATCTCTTGCCTCTACACACAAACAATAGCAAAATTAATGTCAGAATAATCTATAGAGAATGTTTTACATTTAAACTGAAAAATTCCTCTCTTTCACTCAGTGGGGATTTGGATAGGGTTCTTGGCAGAGCACCATCATTATGTAAAGTGAGAGGTACCTGCTACAGTCCTAGACAGTTTGTGGTTTTGCTGTCAATTACACAATCAGCCTGCACAAATGAACAATTGCCATATGACATTCCCATGTGACATCGATACAGCAAATCTTGGGTAACTTGCTTCCCTTGTGCCTTGAAGACCTATTCAAGTCAATAACCAAAAATTAAATCCCAACATTCTATCACACTGAAGCATTATGTGGTTGGATGATTCATTGACATTGTAAGTCCTTCACAGCTATCTTGGAAATATACTTTAAAAATCCAGTGCCACTCAAATTTCCTTATATCCAAGAACTATCATGTCTCAACCATCAGAGAGAGAGAGACACAGAGAGAGAGAGAAAGAGAGAGAGATGCATACACATATACTTATACAAATGTATATATGTGCATTTATATCTATCTATATCTATCTATCTATCATCTATCTATATAATATACCTTTGTCATCACCATTTCTTTCCTCCTTCCCATGCCCAAACTTTTCCCTCTGCTAATCTTCTCTGTTGGATAAATGGTACAATAGATAGAGTGCTGTTCTTGAAGTAAAGAAGACTCATTTTGGCCAGTTCAAGCCTGGCCTATCTGAGGCACACTAGTTGTGTGACCCTGGGCAAGTCACTTAACCCTATTTGCCTGAGTTTCCCCATCTGTAAAATGATCTGGAGAAGAAAATGGTAAATCACTCCAGTATCTTTGCCAAGAAAACCCCAAATAGGATTACACAGAGTCAGGCATGATTGAACAACAACAAACCTTCTTTATTACCTATCCTGAGATCTCATTCAAAGTTCCAGCTACTAATCTTGGACCTTTTATAGAGTACCTGGTTTTATAGACACCCAATGGATCTCTCTTAGCTCCTATATAGCTCTTACTGCTAACTATGGATTTGAAAAGTTCCAGAAAGAAATATCTTCCTTGACAAATATTAGCATTAAGAAACAGACTAGAGGGACTGCTAGGTGGTGCAGTAAATAAAGCACCGGCCTTGGAGTCAGGAGGACATGAGTTCAAATCCAGCCTCAAACACTTAGCACTTACTAGTCATGTGACTTTGACCTTGGGCAAGTCACTTAACCCCAATTGCCCAGCCTTCCCCCCTCGGGAAAGAAAGAGAGAGAGAGAGAGAGAGAGAGAGAGAGAGAGAGAGAGAGAGAAAGGGAGGGAGAGTAGAGTCTCTTCACTTTTATCTGTGTCATGGAATATTTGTCCATCTAGTGAAGCTTATGGGAACCCTTTTCAAAATCATGGTTTTAAGGGCATAAAATAAAATTAATAGAATTACAAAGAATATCAATTATATTGAAATATAATTATCTAAAGTTTTAAAATTTCACAAAACTTCTGAAATTTATGCACAGAACCCAGTTTAAAAACTCCTCATCTAGAGTGAGGGGGAAGGGATCCCAAGGAATCATTTAGTTCACCAATTCAACAAATGAGGCCCAGAGGGGTAAACATAACTTGCCCAAGGCTACCAATATTCCAACCCTGCTGTTGCTTAATAATAATAACTAACATCTATATTGTGCTTTGAGGTTTGCAAAGCACACCAATTTTGCCATTTGGCACACACAAAAACCTTGTGAGATAAGGCTAATAGGTCAGTTGATAAAGATAGTAGTTAGCATTTACCTTTCACTTTAAGATTTACAAAATGTTTAACATATGTTATCACATTTGATTATCACAATAGCCCTCAGAGGTAGGTGCTATTATTATGCCCATTTTTAAAATGAGGAAAGTAAAGCAGACAGAGGCTAAGTGACTTTGCCAGGGCCACACGGGTAGGAAATGTCTGGGGTAGGATTTGAACTCAGGTCTTCTTGACTATAAGTTTTGAACCTTCATCACATCACCTGGATATCTTTAGTCCCAAAGAGTTTAGTTGCACCGTTTCCTGATATCTGGCCTCTAGCCCTTGTTTCATCCCTGGAGTTTTGACTGAAAATTTTTTTTCAGAGTTTAAGGGAGAATTAGGTAACTAAAAGTCATTTCTCCCACTCCAACACACAGACAGCTTTTTTAATTAAAGACAGGAGGCTTTTCTAATCTACGGGAATTAAAGCTCCAGGAGCACAGGTTCACTTTATTTAAAGCATGAATGGCAGTTAGAGATATCTAGTCCAACCCCCATATTTTATAGACTGGAAACTGAACTGGGGGTGAGGTGGGGTGAGGGGGAAATGTGAATTGACCAAGGTCTCTACTTAAATTGTATGTGATTTTCCTGGTACATGCTTTTCCACCTACAGAAATTAAAATCTCTTTTGCTTTAGCCCTCCCAAGTTGACAAACTGGCCTTTTCTCTGTTCTTCATATGTAACTGTCTTTCTCCTGTACCTAGAATGGTCTCCCTCCTCACCTTGACTTCGGAGAGTTCTCTCTTCCTCCAAGGACCTCATCTTCCAGTTCATCTTCTCTAAAAAGTCTTTTCCTGATTGGGAGGGTGGGGTAGAGTGGGGTGATCAGGAGTTGGGAGGGGCAATTGCAATACAAATTTACATATATATATATATATATCCCCATGAGTAGGAAATTCATTATATCCCCAGTGCCTGGAATAGTACTTAAAAAATGCTTGTTGATTGATTGATTGATTGCTGTGTTTGAAAAAATTATGTGCCTTCTCCCCAATCTGGTTTAGAGTCTCTCTGAATTTAGGGTGCCTGGTCTTCTACCAACAATCCTCCAGTTCATTGCTAGTATCATACTAGAAGTCTTTCCATTTTGATAGGACCTGTCAGAGCTTGAATTTAAAGTCCCAAAGGTAACAGCCCAGATTTGAATGTAAGCTGTAGAATCATAGATTTAAAACTAGAAGATATCTTCAAGGCCACCTAGTCAAACTCCCCCTCACTTTATGTATGAGACCACCAAAGTCCAGACTTGTCCAAGGTCACACACATAGTAACCAACAGAGGGAGAATTTGAATCTAGGCACGATAAATTCCAAAACAGTCTTTTCCATGTATAACAGTCTTTTCCATGTATAGCAGTCTTTTCCATGTATAACATCATACCATACCACACCACACCACACCATATCATCATGCCATGCCACACCACAATACACCACACCATTCCACACAGAATCTAGAACCCAGAAGAGAAGTCAGAGTGAGAGATAAAGACTTGAGTCACCTTCATTGACATTATTCACATATGCCAACTAGTCAATGGTGATTCTAAATGTTAAAGTTAGAAGGGGCCTCCCAACTTGAAACATGAAAGGTCAGAGATGTATGGATTTTAGAACTCATCTAGAATCCATTTAACAGATGGGGAAACAGTGCTAGACAACTGAGGGGACTTCCTCAAGATCATGATGGCATTACCAGAAATAAAGTCAAAAATCTTCCCAGTACAAATTCAGGGAATTCTTCACATATGTGTGTGTGTGCGTGCGCGTGTGTGTGTGTGTGTATACCATAGTATGGATCAAAAAATAAAATTCAACTAATCAATCCTAAAGAAAATCTTTATTGCAAATATAATATTTTACTATATGAATAAAAATAATAGGGATTAAGCTACGAGAAGTTATAAAGTCATTGGGCCATAGACTTAAAGCTGGAAGATCTATTAGACCATCCAGTGACTAGCTGGCTAGCCCAAATACTTCATTTCATGTATAAGGAAGATGAGGCCCAAAGTATTTTGATCACTTCCAAGGTCACACAGATAAATGGTTAAGTTAGAATTCAAGCCCAGGTTTTCTGCTACCAAATTCAGCATTCTTTTCACTGTACCCTCACTGGGATTCTTTTTTTTTTTTTAAAGGAAATATAGGGTCTGGTTTTCATTTTAAACTAATTTATGAGATTCTTGTTTTCATACATTGATTAAGGAGACTAGTCTAAGAAAACCAATTGTTTTACAATTTGACATCTACTCAAATAGGAATCAAAGGGGGGGAATAATTATAGACTAATAATAGTAGAGATTAAATATTTTTACCCAGCATGTCTCAGTCCCTGCTGTTGACTGGGGTGCTTTCAGGGTGAGGCAAGCCTCGCAGTAAAATTAATAAAAAAAAAAACCTTAATCCCCTGCTTCCCCAATATTAATGTGATGCAGGAATTTCTCTCTCCACAGGGGACAGCTAATAATCACTCCTCATTCAGACAGCTGGGACACAAAACCCTGATGAGATTGCAGTTCTACGTGGAGGTAAATCACCCCCTTCAATTTAGTGTCAATTAGCCTAATTAGTGGTTTAGCAGCTCAGATTGCCCCTTCAAACACTCCTAAAGGTCTCTCCCCAGGAACATCAGGTACTTACGCTAAGAATTTTTTTCTCACATCTTGCTAATGGAGGACTAGGCTTCTGAGACAGGACCTTGAAAGCTGGGAAAGATGCAGTTTGATCTGTCAAAATGTTTATCCTCTTATGTCCCCTTCTGCCCCCTCACTACCCCCTTTAAAAAAAACAACAGAGCTTTCATTTGCCACCCACCAATTCTGTGGTCTCTTGTCAGCCGTGAAGTTGGGGTACAATTTGTTGGCCACTGAAGTAACTGAATCTTATTATCTCTTCATCTCCCCAGCTAGGTGGTCCAGGGTGTGCTCACCCTCAGGGGAAATGTACCTGTTTCAACATCCTTTCTCCTGGCTCCAATTCTAATCCCAGGCAAAAGGGGGGATTAGAAGCTTGACTTTTAAATTGTGCTCACCTTTTTCTTCTCCTTTTTCTTTTTCAAATGGTAGGCATTCTGTGCCACCTTTTGTGATAGGAAAATGAACCCTGGATTAAAGCATATTTTCGATTCCTCCCCAGCCTTTCTAGTCAGGGAGGCACCTTGCTTAAGCCAGTGGGTGTGCTAATCAGACACCTCCAGGTTTGGCAGTCATGAACCGCAAGCAAACATTGAGTAATTTTCAAGCTAGTCAGTTTTCGTCGGCTCAGAGCACCGTGGACAGCTTTTCCATAGACAATTCTAGAGAATTATTTAGCATCACTCATGTGGTTATCAAGTCCAGATCTTGAAAGTTTTGACAGATTAACAACTTCCTCTGGGAGATTTAAATAAACATGATCTATTAACAAACAGACTAAGAGCCTACTTAAATTGTACAAACACATAGAGTGGACTGGCCTGTCTAATGAAAACCTGATAAGAAAAATATCTTTCTTTTTTTTTAAGTGTACGGTCCGCGTCACTCTTTTTTAAACTGCTGCTGATCCTTGCACAATCTATTAAAGTATTGGCTGAGAGACATCAGTTACAATTTAAATAAACCCACAATTATCCCCATCCTAAGTGTTCAAATATGTGGGGAAATCAACTTTTCCCACTTTGAATCATTTCATGTTATTAGGCCACTGCCTTTTTTAAATGATCATTTTATAAATTTGAGTGAAGGTTACAGGAATCTATTTACAACACCTATTATCATTTTCTGGGGCAGCTGGGTGGCACACTGGATAGAATGCTGGGCCTGGAGTCAGAAAGACTCATCTTCATGAGTTCATATCTGACTTCAGACATTTACTGACTGTGTGACCCTGGACAAGTCACTTAACCCTTTTTTCCTCATTTTCCTCATCTGTTAAAAGAGTTGGAGAAGGAAATAGCAAGCCACTCTAGTATCTTTGCCAAGAAAATCCCAAAGGAGGTCATGAAGAGTCATGCATGACTGAAAATGACTGAACAACAATAAACCTTATTGTTATTCAGCTAAATTAGATACTCCACGGATCTGTAACTTAATGGGGGCAGGAACTCCTTTCAAGCCCATAGAGAATACAGGTTCCCCTCTGTTTCAGTAGAAGGTCTTCCATAGTAGCAATGACTGAAAATTTTGTTACCCTGTGTCCAACCAAAGGCACTTACACTCTGCCAAAGTCTTGCAGAACATAAAGTCACTATCCAAGACACCCCCAGTTGCAGTTAACTTATCAGAAGCACAGTGGCATAGTGGAGACTATGGAATTTGGAATGAGAGGACATAAATTCAAATGCCAGATTTGTTGGCATTTGAATTTATGTCCTTTGCTCTATAAAATGAAGAGTGTGGACTAAATGGCCTCTATGATCCCTTTTGACTCCAAATCTGTGATCTTACTTTATTCTAAGTTGCAGGGATCCCTAGTTGATTAACTTTATGACTTTAGGGGATTACACAATCTCTCTGTATCTCAGATTCTTTGCTTGCAAAAATGTATATTTTGCCATAACTTTTCAGTATCTAAAGCCTTCCCCACACCACAATGAGGTCATAGTAGTACTTCCATTACTAACATACTTCAAAATTTCCAAGGGTTTACCATCTTTTTCACTTCCTTGACTGTTACAGTTCCAGATCATACCCATAATTCCACTTTTTTTTTTAAAAAAAAGGGCAACTTTAAAATAGTATTGTTGAATATGAAAAGTTTTTTCTTTATGTAATTAACTTTCTGGTAACTCATGCCAATTTAGAGAATACTATTCTGTTCCTGAATAAGGATTCAGAATCTCATAACTCTTTCCATTCACCTGTACTGAAATCCTAACCCTACAGTTGTGACATAAACATCTGCTGCCATAGATGTTATTGTGAAGAGAATAAATTTATAGTTATGCCTATTGTCATAATAGTTTTCAAAGTAAAAAAAATCTGCAAAGTTAAATAAAAATGGTTAATTCACCTTAGAGTTAAAGAGAATAGAAAACAGCAGGAAAATGACTGTTTTTACAAATATCAGGAAGGGCATAGAGCAAAGACTCTCATTCAAAAATATTTTTTCATGATGCACCATAGCATATAAATCCATTAAAAATTCATTCATTTTTCCTTTCCTTAAAAGATGAAAGGAATGTATGTGTTCATAAAGTGTTCAGCCATACCCAATTCTTTGTGACCCCATTAGCTTTTTGTTTGTTTGTTTGGTTTTCTTATTTATTTATTTATTCATTCATTCATTTATTTATTTAATTTTTGGCAAAGATACTGGAGTGGCTTATCACTGCTTTCTCTAGCCCATTTTACAGGCAAGGACCTGAAGCAAACAGGGCTAAGTGACTTGCCCACAGTCACACAGTTAGTGTCAGAGGCCAGATTTGAATTTATGAAGGTGAGTCATCTTGATTTGAGGCCCATCACTCCATCCACTGCACCATCTAACTGTATATCACAATACAAATAGCCCATTTTAATCAAGTTATTAGTTTGTTTAAATTTTGGATCACTTGCTTCTAGTTTTACATGTACACTAAGTAATTTGAGTATTTTTACTAATCACCTACTATTTCTCAAAAAAAAGATCATATCTAAAACTAGTCAATGATAAGTAGATAAACAAAATAAATCAATACTATTTTACTATAGAATTTGGGGAGAGGAAAGTTGAAGTAATTTCAGATACAGTCAGAGAAGTCATTCAAAATTGTTAAATTGATTTGTCCTTAAAAATACAATATATGGATTGACTAGTCATTTAAGCTGAAATTCTATGGCCCAATGCACATTTAGACAACTGAAGAGCAATTTTTGTTTGTTTTAGCTTTACTTTTGTCATCAAAGAAATTTATGAGGAAAAAATAAGATGGGTGGGTGAGACATATAATGAGGAAAGATAAGCAATGGACAATATATGTATCTTATACAATGGTAACTCCCTGATGTCAGGGAGACTCTAGAACATTGAGTAAGATTCTTTGTGTAAATTTATAAGGACAATATTCAGACAAACAAGACAGAAATGCCTATATTCATGGGAACAATCCCATTGATGAGCTCATGGATCATTGGCATATTGGAATCTTTGAGATTTGTTTTCTAACATCATTCATTAACCTGAGAAATTTAAGCTATTGTGACTTAATTAATGACTAAGGCTATAGAGTATCAAATACTTCAAAAATTAATATAAAATTAGTCTATTAATAGATTATTTTTAAATGATATGTTGATTCAGGCAATGATCAAGTCTTGATGCTGTCTTTACATTATCCCATAACTTTGCAGAACCTAGGGTTACAGTCTAAGCTCCACTCAGGGGCAACTAATTCATATGGTGTCATATATTTTTTTATTGTCCTATTCTAAATATTGCCTATTAGCTCCAGGATCAAATATGAAACCTTCTGTTTGACTTCATAATTAGCTCCTTCCTACCATTCCAGTCTTCTTACATCTCACTCCCCTCCAAATACAATGTGATCCATTAACATGGACTTTTTCACTATTCTTCACACATGGTACGCCATCTCCCCATTTGGGCATTTTTATTTGCTCTTCCCCATGCCTGGAATTCTCTCCATCTTCATCTATGTCTCCTGGATTCCCCAACTTTCTTAAAATTCCACTTAAAATTCCACCTTTAATGTTAGTGCTTTCCTTCTGTTGATTATCTCATTTATCTCATATTTGTCTTATTTGTTAATATTTACATGCATTTTCTCTCCACCATTAGACTGTGAGGTCCTTGAGGGTAGGGATTGTCTCAATGACTTTCTTTGCAAATGCAGGTCTTAATTAATTAATGCCTGGTACGTATGTACATATGTTGATTTGACTGAACTCCCCCTATTATTTCAGATAAGGGGCAGTCTGGTGTAACAGAGAAAAAAGTCTAGGAATGAGAAAGATCGGGGTTCAAGTTCTGCTTCTAACATATCCTAGATGTAGGACCATAGGAAAGTCACTTAATCTTTTAGTCTCCCTGGCAGTTCTCTGTGATGAAGATATTCATCTGTATCAATGGAAGGAAGAGGAAAGGTAGTTCCCTACATTGATGAAAGCACAGCATTAGAATACATACATGCACGCATACATGCATAAGCACATATGATTTTCACACACATTATATATTCATATATACATAATTGCAAGATAGACATGTGTGTATGCTACATGTGTATACATATGTGTACTACATATGTATACATGCTCACACATGCGTATAGATAGACATATCTACATCCAAGTATCTAAGACAGATATCTGGAAACATATATATATACATATATATATACATACACTTGTAAAACACATCAATTACCAGTTGTTAATTACAACCCAAAGAAATTGTTCAACTTATATTTTCCTTATCAATTTAGTAAATTTTGAGGGTTGTTGTAGCATCTTGTTTTAGACAATAAGCTAAACTTATATAAGGAATAGAATGAAATCTATTTTTATCTCTCATCAAATGGAAACTAGAAAGGTAAATGTAACCTAAAAGTGTCATCAGTAAGAGAAAAAAAAATAAGTGCAGTTCTACCATGTCTGATACTTCCATTTCTTGACTCCTACATTTTGTTTTGTCCTCTGTTTTGATGAAACGTCATTTAAAGTTTCCTTCGACTGGAATTTTAAGAAATCCCCTGCAGACCACAAAATCGGTAAACCTGTTCTAACTGCTTTAGCAATATCATGAAACAGAGCTTGAATTACCAATCCACCAGAGAATGCTAATGCAATTATGACTGTTTACTTATACCATGTGTTTCTCACTGAGTCTCCCCACTGTATCAGGATAAACCAAAGGGAGCTAATGTTTTATAGATGGTAAGACTCTGTTTGTTTTCAGTAGGGCTAAGTCTCCCAAAGCACTCAGACACACTAATTAAAGTAAACTGCAGAGGCCCATAATAAAATATATGTGTTTGGAGACTGTGAGATGAACCCTACTGGCTTATTAAAAGTCAAAAGAAAAATATACATTATTTATGACTTCAAAGGGACACATTGTGAGTTCCAGTTTATTTAAAGGATTAACTAAGCATTGGTTATTGGTGACCATAGGAATAGTTCCCCTTTCACAGTTCATTAGTTATGTCATAGATGTGGAGAGTCATCATTTGGGTTCAAATCAAATATTATTAATCAAATAAATTACAGAGGGTACACCAACATTATTAAATGTAATCTTTGGGAAAATAGCTGCTAATAAATCTTGCTCTCACTTTTGTACAGTTACCCAATTGCAACAATGTACTGGAAGTTTTAAAAAGGACCGTAAATTTTCTGTGATCGCTCATCCACATGTTTGACTGACTATATACACATTACTTCAAAACTCTGCTTGGAGATGAGAATTGATGAGGGATAGAATCCAAAAAGTAGCAGCGTTCACTTATTGTCGACCATCAAAAATTTAAGAAGCATGCCGAAGTGGTTCATGAATCGCTGAAGCTAGTAAATCATAAATTTTCCTGGGGGGTGGGGTTTCCATCAGTAATTACGAGACCAAGGTAAAATAAGGAAGTGCACACACAGGGAAAAATCCAAAAGGGGAAAGCAAAGGTAAGTTAAATATTTTATTTAATAAGGAGTTTTTTTAATTTGATAATTAATTATGAAGAAGCTTGATATTAAGACTTAAAGTTAGAAAACTGCGTTTAAGTATTGCTTGTGAGACATACTATGTCTATATCATATATGACTATGTGAATCTGGGAAAGTCACTTAACTTTTCAATACCTCCATGAAACTCACTAAGACTATATGTAACTGAGCAGGTACTCATCTGCATTTGTTTCCTCACAAGAAGTTCCCCATAGCAATTCAGCCATAAATCTAGTTCCAAAACAATTACTAATTCATAGAATCCTGAGGCAATACCACTCATACATGGCTTAGGAAAATCTACCTTAAGGTCAATTCAAAGAAATATATTTTTTTTGCATTTTTGCCTTAAAAGTGATCATTCTGATTATAAATCTTGAAACAAAGTTGGCATATAGTCATTCATGCATAGTGGTTAGAGTCTTGGAGTTAGTGAGACTCGGGGTTCAGTCTTGCTTCTGACATATAGTAGTTATGAGACCATGGCTCTAAGACCAAAGTCTTCAGTGTCTCAAGCAATTCTTTAAGATAAAAGTTGTCTAGAAGTTAATGATCTTTATTGATTGAAAATATGTTTCCTACTTTGATAAAACCACAGATCTGAGCCAATAATTATATGCACATATATATGCATACTTATACATATATATGTATATATATATACTTATACAGATAGATAGATGATAGATAATAGATCGACAGACAAATAGACAGACACTCAGACACACAGACAGACAGATTAGATAGACAGACAGACACAGATAGATAGATAGATAGATAGATAGATAGATAGATAGATAGATAGATAGATAATGTGTGTAATATTATGTGTATATTTCTGTCTACATGTGAACTGTTGGTGGAGCTGTAAACTAGGTGATCATTCTGGAGCGATATGGAATTATGTGATGAAAGTGACCCAAACCTTTTAAGCCAGAGATTCCATTGCTAATTATATACTCTGAGGAGGTCAAGGGCAAAAAGGAAAGATACCTTACATAGCAAAGTATTTATAACAGCACTTTCTAATGCTAGCAAAGAACTGGAAACAAAGTAAATGCTTATGGATTGGGGTATGCTAAACAAGATGTAGTATATGACTATAACAGAATAACACTATGTTGTAAAAGGGTATGAATCTGATAAATACAGAGAAGTGATTTAAATGAGGGAATATAAAGGGAAAGTATATAGATTAACTAAAACAAAGGAGGCAACTTGATGGTACAATGGATACTGGAGTCGCTGATCCTGAGTTCAAATGCAGCCTCATACACCGACTAGCTCCATGATTAGCAACTTAACCTCAACTTGCCTTGATCCTCTGGAGGAGGAAATGGCAAACCACTCCAGGATCTTTGCCAAGAAAACCCCATGGACAGTATTGGTGTGCTATGGTCCATGGGGTCACGAAGAGTCAGATGCAGCTGAACAACAAAGCATCAAAGAACAGAAAGGAAGCAAAAGCAAGAAAGCAAAGAAAAACCATGAGACTATTGAAAGTGAATGTTGCAAAATTTAAGAACTGAGGTTGGCTCAGAAGAAAAGATATGAGGAGCTCCTCCCTTAACTTCTTCTTAGAGATGGGGGGCCCATGGATATGGAAGACTATATGCAAACACAGGCTTTTTTCATGTTAGTTTTACTAATTTTTTCTCTTAATTCTTTCTTGAAAGGTATTATTCACTGGAAGAGGGAGAAGAGAAGAAATTGGGAATTGTAGAAGATGTAAAAATAAAAAGTATCAAAAATTTATTTTAAAAAGCACTAAAAAATTAATGTTTAAAATATATGTGTACACATATATGTATATATATATATGTGTACATATATATATATATGTTTTTTAATTAAAATATTTCAAAGTACCAGATAGTCACAAATTCTCATTCTGTTGCCTTTGACATTTATCTGAATACTTAAGATAGATCCAAAAAAGTAGGGACGTTACTCTACATTTTGAGACATTACCCTATAACAATATTTTGATAAGTAATTGGATGGGTCAAGTGAGTAGACAAATATGTTAGGCATTCCCCTTTTGTACTCATTGTATACTTTTGTATTACTTAGATTTTATTCTTAAAAACTATTTCCCCATCCCCACTAGTCTGATGACTCAGTATGGTACAGGGGTTAATTCCTGAAGAATTATCTCTGCCAGGTCCTTTGTGATAGATTCCATATATGGGCATCTTATAACCACTCTACCTTAGTTCAAAGAGGTTTATCACCAAAGTGATGAATTATTTACCCACAATTCCCAGTACTGCTGAGGTATAGAACGGTTTGCAATCTTTCTCAGTAGAAAGGAATACATTGAAAGATAGCATAATATTATGGATAGGGAAGTCAAGAAAATATGGTTTTGAATCCCAGTTCAGGCACCATGTGACTGTTGGCAGACTTCTAAACCTCTCTGGATCTCGATTTCCTCATCTGTCAAATGAGGTGGCTGGACTTAATGACCTCTGGGGTCTCTTCTAGCCCTACAGCTATGATCTTACTCTGAGAAAATAACATATTCTTCAAGTATTGAAATTAATAAATATCTTCTTCCAAGGGACCAGTTAATAGTTCAGAATTATTAGCATCTAAACTTTGACTTGAATATTTCTCAAAATCAAAATGTACATTCTCCAAAACTATTTAACCATTGTTAATATGTCATGGTATTGGTGGGGTAATTATATTTACTTTTTAATTTTCATTTCATTTTATTATTTATGATTTATTTTATTTATGCATATAATTTATTGTTATTATTATTATTATTGTATTTTAAACTAGAATTCAGAGATCACACTTTGATTAACTCCATGATCTTGTTGGAGTACATAAACTTTTTGTGCCTCATTTTCTTCTATTGTGAAATTTAAGCTACCACTGCATTTGTGATTTAATCTTATGGGGTACTTTTTATCTGTGACTTAATAATTTTTTTTGGCCTTTTTTTGGAGGGGGAAGGCAGAGCAATTAAGGTTAAGTGATTTTCCCAAGGTCACACAGCTAGTAAGTGTTAAGTGTCTGTCTGAATTTGAATTCAGGTCCTCCTGACTCCAGGGCCAGTGCGTTATTCACTGCGCCCCCTAGCCACCGCAATGGGACTTAATAATCTTGAAGAGTAACTGGAGGAACTGAAAAAGAAAATTGAGTTGTCCTTGGTTATCCAGTCAGAATCCATAAGCCAAAAGACTTGAAGCCAGATTTTCCTATTGTCAAGCCTGTCCTCCATCCAATATTCCATGTTTCCATTGAGACTAATAGCATAACCACCTGAAAGGTTGGCAGACCACTTAATAAGAAATATGGGATATTAGAAAAAGGAATGCCCATGGTGTCAGTGACTTTGGAGTTTAATTCAGAGTGTTTCACAAGTGTGACCTCGGAATAAATCACAAATCTGGGCCTCAGTTTTCTCTTCTGTGCCCTAATCATCTCCGTCATCTGCCACAAACATACACATAAATGTACTATGAATGAACTGGACCTCTGAGTTCCATTTCAGCTCAAAAGCTAATATCCTGTGTTCTGAAATCTTAAATAAGGCACAGCCTCAATCTGGAGAGATAGTGGGATTATTCAGGAAAACCTGAGTTCAGTAACTTTGATTACATATATTGTGATGTACCTAACATGGGAGCCAGGTGCCTGGTTGGCATTATGCAGGATGCTGTACCACCTGGATTGACACTTCTTGCCAAAAAAACAAGGATATACTCTGTTGCTTCTGCTTATTCAAGCCCACACAATGGTGACTAGCCACAAGGCAGAATTGTTCCTAGATTTCAGAACCGGAAGGGACCTAAGAGACCATCAATCAAAACCCTCGATTTTGCACATAAGGAAACAGAGACAGGTTAACAGAGTTGGCCTGGGTACATTGTTTTATAAGTGACTGAGGTTGGATTTGAAGTCAAATCTTTCTTACTCATTGGCCACTGTTTTATCCATTACACCATCTAGTTTCCTCAATCTTCTCACAGAGCAGAAAAAATGAAATATTCTATGAAACCACAGATACCAATTTTTGTTTCAGGAAATGTGATTATTGTAACCATGGAGATACACAGAAAAAGAAAGTAGCATTAACCTAATCTGCTTCCAAAGCATCCGACAGCATAAGAAACAAGGGCTCAAAGAGAAAAAGATTCAAATGCCAAGCCGGGAGAGACAAAGGGAATGCCTGCCTGTCTGCTTCTACTCTCTGAGCAAGGGAGTTAACTTATTTTGAAAATTTTCCCCAGCCTGCAAATCTGCTATTTCAAATTGTTTGGTGCCTGGATGAACAAGTAAGAGGTGAACAGCTTGGCACTTACACTTGACTATTGGCACTTGGTTCTCCTTTTCTTGCTTACAGATCTTGGCATTTTGTTCAAGGCAAAAATCATTTCTATTCATTCTGTCATCACTAGGTTCAATTTGGAAACACAATGAAATTGGAGGAAATGAAAGGAGCTGGTTTTAAACATGGATGAGTCAACCCTTCCAGTTAATGAATTTAAATCACTGAGAAACAAATGTGCCAAATTGAAGTTCTTAAACATGAATATATTATAGTTTTTTCTTTATTTCATTTTGGTGGCTTCATAGTTTTGCTAAAACCCTTTACTGTGAGTGCACATGTACTACATGGACACAAACATACACATAAGAGCCCATGAACACATATGTACTGGGAATGGAAAAGAGATCTTGATAAAAAACTTCTTTAAATATAACTTCATTGAAAGTACACTAGTGTCCCAATTTTCCTATATCTCGTCCAGGATTTAGCATTTCCTTTTTTATAATATTAGCCAATCTGATAGGTGTGAGGTGGTACCTCAAAGTTGTTTGAATTTGTATTCTCTAATCAATAATGATTTAGAGCATCTTTTCATATGAATATGGATGGCTTTGATTTATTTGTCTGGAAATTGACTGTTTATATCTTTTGACCATTGGTCAATTGGGGAATGACTGATATTCCTGTAAATTTGACCTAGTAGCCTATATATTTGAGAAAATAGACTTTTATTAGAGATACTTCCTATAATTTTTTTCCTCAGTTTTCTGTTTTCTTTCTAATTTTGGTTGCATTTGTTTTTTTGTGTGAAATCTTTTAAATTTTATATAATCAAAATGATACATTTTATAATGCTCTCTATATCTTTTGTATCCTAAATTCCTCCCTTAACCATAGATCCAACAGGTAAAGTATTCCATGCTCTCTCTCTCTTTTTTTTTTTAAAGCAATAGGGGTTAAGTAACTTGCTCAATGTTACACGGCCAGTTATTTCTGGGTGTGGTGCTGAGTATCTGAGCCCGGATTTGAGCCAGGTCATCCCGACACTGGAGCTGGTGCTCTTACTTGCTGAGCCCCCTGGCTGCCCCTAAGCAACTGGGGCTAAGTAACTTGCTCAAGGTTACATGGTCAGGTGTTTCTGGGTGGGTGCTAAGTGTCTGAGCCCGGGATTCGATCTCCAGGTCTTCTCAACACTGGAGCCGGTGCTCTTACTCGCTGTGCTACCTGGCTGCCCCTCCATGCTCTCTTAATTTGCTAAAGGCATCATCAGTCTTTATGTGCAAATCATGTACCCATTTTGACCTTATCTTGGTACTTTTGTCCTTTCATGGAAGAGTTGGGCTCTGCTCTGGAATGGTCCCAAGCTTCTTGCACCAGTCATGCTACTGGATTTCACTGGGCCTCAAACTTACCTGCTGACTTGCCCTGGAGGTGGCCACCTTGCTGGCTTGCACAGGGGGTGGAGCCACCCTGCTGGCCATTTCCAGGGGCAGGTTCTCATCTGGTTGGTCCAACAGGAGGATCTTGCTGCTGGCTATCTTGCAGAGCAGCTACTGGTCAGCAAGGGGGTAGGATCTGGCTGGTAGCACACTCTGAGGTTGGGGTCTTACCATTCTACTAGTCTAAGACTGTGGAATTTTCTCCAGGACTACTGACTTGACTCTAGAGCTGCTCGCTTACATAGAGGTTGAACTTTGCTAGTAGATTGCCCTGGGGCTTGGAGCCTCACTACAGGCTCCCTGGGGTGAAGTCTGTCACTGTGTAGCAGCAGGCACCCCAGTGTCCTCAGGGTTTGCTGCCAACACAGGTTCTTGGATCTGCTTTGATAAGGGAAAGCAACTCAGAATGGGTTAACAAACTTACTTTAATCAGTCAAACATGTATTGTTTACCTAGTTCAGGGGAAAGAGGTCAGCACCCCGAACTTCAGAATATACAGACAGAATTATCAAGACAGAAACAGATCAAGTAGACAGATTTCCAAACTGTCCAACCATTACATCCATACCCAATCAACATCTGGGTTTCAACATCTGGGTTTTTCAAAGGGGGGGGGGCCCCTCTGGACAACAGCTTCCCATAATCCAGATCAAATCACAGAACACTTCTCAAAGTGAGCCCCAAAACAAAGCTACACATCAGGGCTTATATAGCCTTCTCCTGGCTCAGAGAATGTAACAACCTTATTGACTCACTGGCCAATCAAGAAGTATCTACTGAAAAACAAGCCTCCCACCCCAGGCTCCAGGTGCACTTTAGCCTAGGGGCAGGGAAGATCTTCAAAATTTACATTCCCATTACACACTGCTGCTTGTTTACTGGGTTCCCCTCCCAGCCCAGTGAGATAGACCTTTCCTGCTTTGCTGATAAGTTTCTCTCACACTACTAAGTTGATTCTGAGGTATTTTTCAAGGTTGTTTAAAATGAAATTTGGGAGGGCTACAGGGAATTCTTTCCTCACTCTACCATTTTGGCACCAGAAATTAAACTGATTCATTTATTTAGACTGTTAGATTTTAAGGTCCCAACCAATTAAGATTCCATGATTTTTTCTAGACATCTGATTTTAAAAAATGACTGTATTAGATCATAGGAACACAAACATTTAAAATTCATGATAACCATATCATGAAAAACATATTACAAAATGCCTTCCTACTTCCTCCACCACTGGTCTAACAGCAAGAAATCTAACAGTAAGGAAATTTAGTTTTCTCTGATCACGACTAACCAGAAGAGATGCCTTACCTCCTGTGGGTTCAGAGAACACATTGTATGTCCCACAAATATGACATTACCATGTGTTGCATAGTAGCATCTTTTGTGATGCCTTTTCAACCTGACAGGCTTCTATTGACATATTCCAACAATGAGCCCCAGTTGACTGAGTCTTAACAATACCAAAGTGGTTATCTTCATACCTCAAACCTCCCTTGCATTGCTATCCTTCATTAAGTTTTTTTTTTCATAACTATCTTAAGTCCATGATAAAAAGAATCTTCCTTCTTCACCTTTTGGAAAATTGGACCCATATTTATTTGCCTGAATCAGGTCTTACAACAATACTTCTGTTTTATACATCCTTTAAAAAGGTCAACATCGGTTCAGAAACTATATTGACTAGTTCTTTTAGTACCCTGTCTTGCTACTTTGTCTAATCTTAGGGACTTAAAATCATTGAGCCTCACTAAGATACACTTCTAGAAATCTATACTTATCAGATTGAAGATCATTCTACATGATCTCTCCATTTCTTTCACATATGTTCAGAAAATAGAAGGAAAATGAGAATTAAGTAGTTCTGGCTTTTTTTCTTGAGATCCATTATCATTGTTCTATCTATTTTAAGCAATGCTATCCGTCCTTTGGTTTTAACTCCCAAGATAACTTTTTATTGTCTGTTGTTCAATCATTTTTCAGTTATATCCAACTCTATGTGACCCCATTTGAGGTATTCTTGCCAAAGATATTAGAGTGGATTACCATTACCTTCTCCAGTTCATTTAACAGATAAGGAAACTGAGATAAATAGGGTTAAGTAATTTGCCCAAGGTCACCTAGCTAGTAAGTATCTGAGGCCAGATTTGAAATCAAGAAGATGAGTCTTTCTGACTCTATGCCTGTGCTACATAACTGTTCTACTGATCATGTATTGTCCATAGTTTCCATCATAAATACTAGTCTTTAATGTTCCTGTCATTATTCAGATAGAATGATGCCAGTCTCTTGTACTCATCTGCAGTTATCTATTCTTATTTCCACCGTCTATATGTGTCATTTTAAAATCTCAGTTGGACCATGTGCAACAGAATAGATTTCTTTAAAGAATTCCCTTTTTTCTTCCTTATCAGAATCATTTGTGTCTGTGTCATCAGAATTTAGTTCTCTAGCGAATCCCATCCTTCTTAGGAAATATAGTTACTTCCCACATTGAACTCTAGATCATGGGCTTCGCTCTATCCTTTCTGTATTCTATTCTATGAAGCCTGCTCTCATAAAGTCACAGCCCCAAATACCTCTTCATCTATCAAGAACTCTAAGATGGCATGGTAACTTATTTCCCAAATTTCCATTAATTGTTCTTCAGCAATTAATTTCTACATTTTTGGTCGGAATCAGATCCAAAATCAGTTCCACACATTATTCTGAGACCTCCTTTCCCAAATTTCAGTCTCCAGGTCAGAATCACCATGTCTTGAGGAATATTAGCACTTTCCAGGGTTGGGATAAGAGAATGTCAAAACTAATGCTGGTTTTCAACACAAATAACTAGGTGAATGTAGTTATAACTTACAGAAAGAGAGTAGATAGGAACAATTGTCACTTTGGCAGAAAAGATGAGAAATTCTGTTTCAGACATGCTATGTTTGAAGCGTCATCAGGTCCTCCAGATGGAACATGCAATAGGCTTTTGGCAATGTTATCTCAGAGCTCATAAAAAAAGATTGGAGCTAGTAGTATATGTTTGAAAGTCAAAAAATAATGATGATATTTGAAGTTATAAGAGAGTACATAAGATTATCAGGGGAAGTGTATAAGAAATTAAGAAGAAATTACCTGAAAAAAATACATGAGTCATGAAAAGACTATCTAGAAGTGAGAAATGCCTTCCATGCTATTTGCAGCTTATTCCTCCTCTTATTAATAGTAAACAAAAAAACTTCTTTCCACTAAAACATATATAAGATTTTGTCAAAATAAGAAGGGATAGGTTTGTGGGACTTGCATTCCACACTAAGGACTTTATTCAGTAAGCATGGAGAACCATTAAAGATTTCTGATCAGAGTGGTCATATCAAGTTATTTCTTCAGATGATGGATTCAGTAGCAATAGTATGATAGGGATGCAAAGAAGCAAGTTCTAAGACAACTGGAAAAATTTCAGGTATCAGCCAACTGGAAAAGTCAAAGTATTAGACATTGCTAAAATAATAGCAATGAGCTTTGGAAGCATTTATATCTTCTTGTAACTGGCCTAATTCTGTAATATGTGTTGAATAGATGGGAGACTTTAAACCAAAAGGAATTTCAAGGGGCAAGGCCCATGGGATCAGGATCTCTACTGTTGCTTTGCTCCCCTTACAGTGCCTTCTAAAATGGATCTTCTTGACCAAAAAGAACATCCCACCAAAGCACTGTAATAAATGTAATAAAAGGGTAGATTAAGCTAAACATCAGTCAGAAGACACTAATTAAGAAGATGCTCACTAATACTAAGTTGTTTAATCAACAAGCCCTATCATTGTCAAAAGAAAGCTAGCAATCTCATCTTGGTTCTTAGCTAGAGGACAGGGCAACAACATTCTCCCATTTTCTGGGTAGAGTCAAGACCAGAGGATGGCAAGGTTAGAAGGCTCGCAGGTTGGTATAACACATGAGCAGTGTGAAGATAAGAAAGGACACACATTAACTTCTAAAAAGTGCACCAGTGGTGGGTCCAAGGTACAAAAAGAAAAATATATTTTGAACAACGACCAGTGTGTGAGTTGATAGGAATAATTATGCTTATTTGTTGCAAGAATTTTTTTCTTGATTTTTCTTGGAAGGTGTTGAGAGATGATGGGATGGAGAGATTAGAAATACTGGGTTTTTTAAGAGCATTTTTTAATGAAAAAAGAGACTAACCAAGATAACAGAATGGGAAGGAGCAATGCAGCCCAGTTCCACACACATGCATATACCTCTCCTCACTACTACAACGAAAAATATTTGGGAATAAGACCAAGTAGTGATTAGGAAACATAAGGAGAAAACACAGTGGGTCATCTACATATCATAAAATCACAAATTTGACCCAAGACAAGTGACCAGGGCAAGAGCTATAGAATGGAGCAGTCCAGGTTAGTGGACCCAAACCTTCTCATATGAAAAGGGACAAACTACTGTCCCTCTGACCCAAAGAAGAACATAGCAGATTCATTCCCTAGGTGAGAAGAGGCATAAACAGTCAGAACTATCACTGTGAATCTTCAGACTTTTCCATCTAGCTAAAAAAATACAAAAAAAAAAACTCAACAGCAATAACAAAAAACAAAACAAACAAACAAACAAAACCCTGGTCCAGCAACATTCACCCAAGGGAAAATTTTAGTCACATTTCCTGGACCCAAACCATGGTTCAGAGCCTGAGGAGTCCCAGAGGGTAGCTATCAGAGTCTTCTCTTGATCAAACTACATAAGCCCACTGAAACTTTGCAGCTTCCTGACATTAGACACTCTTGGGATGTTAAAGAATATTGCACATGGTACCCAGAAAATGTAGCAGTAAGGACCCAGATAATACAGGTCAGGACCATCAAGATCATGATAATCCCACCAAAAGTATGCAGAGCCTGGTACAAATATGAAGTCCTAATTCATGAAGTAAAGCTAGAAGAATGAGTAGACACAGAAACAAAAATAAGGAACTATTATTATGCCAGAGATGCCCAAGACAGGAAATCAGAAATAAAGGACAATTCTTAAACATCAACAATCAAAACTTCAAAGTAAAAACATTGTTTGGCTAAAAAATCAATTTGAATTCCTAAAAGAAATAAAGTAAGTTGATAAATAAATGAAATAATATGAAAAATAAAATGAGAGGGCTAGAGGAAATAATTGGAAAAGAAATTACAGTTATGGAGAAGACTTTAAAATAGAATTAACAAAAGCATGTGAGGCAAAACTTTAGCTAAGTAACAGATTCCATGAAAAAAATGGAATTAGCCAAACTCCATGAGATAAGAAGAAATGTTTTTAAAAAATTCAAAAGATTGAAAAATAAAAAGGCAAAGTATCTTATATAAAAAGCAATTGACCTTAAAAGCAAATCAAAGAGATAAATGAAAAATCTTTGGACTATCTGAAAGCTCGGATATCCTATTTAAAGAAATGATTAAAGAAGTTTGTCCAGACGTATCAGAACAGGAGGGCAAAGTAAACCCATAAAGAGTTCACTGAAAGAAATCCCAAAATGAAAATTCCCAGGAATGTCAGAGCTAAAGTCTAAAGTGTCCAGATTAAAGAAAAAAATTACAAAGCAGCCAAAAACAACAACAAAAAAGTTTTAAGACTTAGGAAAATTAGTCAGGATCACGCAAGATATAGTAGCAATCACCATAAAGAAGTAGAGAACATGTACTATAATATTCCAAAAGAAAAACAAAATAGATTCACAACCATTAAAAATTTACCAAGAAACTCAGAGTATTCTTTTATAGAAAAGAAATGAATCTTTAATGAAATGAAAAGTTTCTAACATTCCAATGATAAAACCATAGCTGAGTAGAAACTTTGAAATATAAACACAGGACTCAATAGAAACATGAACATTGAATGTACAAATGTTAGGAATAGAAAATTTCTTTTCTTTTTAAAAAATTTTCTCTTTTTTTGTTAAATTTTAAGTTCCAATCTACCTTCCTACCTTCCTCCCTACCTGGCAGTAGAAAAGGTCACTATTTGACACAGATTTATAAACATACGTAAAACCATACTATTCATACTTCTATTTACCAGCTTTTCTTCTGGAGGTGGATGTCATCTTCTTTCATAGGTTCTTTGTAGTTGATTTGAGTGTTTATAATATTCAGAATAACTTAGTTGTTGACAGTTATTCTTTGAACAATATTACTGTTACTGGATACAATGATCTCTTGGTTCTGCTCATTTCTTCATTATTTCATGCACATCTTTCCATGTTGTTTTTTTTTTCCTAAAATCAACCTATTCATTATTTCTTACAGCATAGTAGTATTCCAACAGGATAATATACCTCAATTTGTTTGGTCATTCCCCAACTGATAGGTAGTATTCCCTCATTTTAAAGTTCTTTGCCACCAAAAAAGAGTGCTATAAATGTTTTAGAACATGTAGGTTCTTTTCCTTTTCCCCTAATCATCTTTGGAAATAGACTTAGTAGTGTGGTATTGCTTGGTCAAAGAGTGTAGGCAGTTTAATAACTCTTTGGGCTTAATTCCAGATTGCTCTCCAGAATGTTTGGATCAGTTCATAGTTATACCAAGAGTGAATTAGTGTCCCAATTTTCCCATATCCTCTCCAACATTTGTCCCTTTTCCCTTCAATCATTTTAGCCAATGTGATAGGTATGAAATGATAACTCAATGTTGTTTTAATTTGCCTTTCTCTAATAAAAAATGATTTGGAGCATTTTTCATGACTATGAAATGTTTTTATTTCTTCATTGGAAAACTGTTCATATCCTTTTATCATTTATCAATTAGGAATGACTCATATCCTTATAAATTTGACAAAGTTCTCTCTATATTTGAGATGAGATGTTTATCTAAGACATTAAAAATTTTCCTTCAATTTTATGCTTTCCTTCTAATCATGGCCACACTCATTTTACTGGTACAAAACCCTTATAATTTAAAATAATCAAAATTGCCCATTTTTACATCTCACAGTGTTCTCTCCTATCCGTAATTCTGATAGATAATATGCTCTGGATTCTAGAATCTAGGCTATGCATCCATTTTGAGCTTATCTTGGTAAACAGTGTAAGATATTGATTTATATCCAATTTTCACTGGACTGCTTTCTAATTTCCCCAACATTTTTTTTTTACCAAATAGTGAATTCTTATCCCAAAAGCTTAAACCTTTACACTTGTCAAAGACAATGTTATTAAAATCTTTTACTATTGTGTATTGTATGTCTCTTCTGTTCCACTGATCCACCTTTCTATTTCTTTTTCTATTTTCTATCAGCCAGTAGCTGATAGTTTTGATAATTACTGCTTTATAATATACTTTAAGATCTGGTATTGCTACTTCTCCTTTATATTTCTTTTAATTAATTCCTTAGATAGCCTTGACTTTCTGTTATTCCAATGAATTTGTTATTTTTCTAGCTCAATAAATATTTTTTTATAATTTAGTTGTGATGGCATCAGAGAAGTAGATTAGTTTACATAGAATTGGCATTTTATTATATTGGCTCTGCCCACCCATGAACAACTAATATTCCTCCAATTATTTAAATCTGACTTTATTTGTATAAAAAGTGTTTTCTGGTTATTTTCACATGGTTCCTGGGCTTGTCTTGGAAAGTATACACTCAGGTAATAAAATACCTGGAGTAGAAAGGTTTTCTCTGATTTAATATCCTAGGATTCAAAATATTTTCAAGAAAGATAGGGTCAGTCTTGCCCCTCTTTTCTCCTCTAACCCTAGAGCTATTTTTGACTAATAGTGGGACTGATTAAAATAACATTGCTCAACTAATGTGATATAATGAATTAAAGTTCTTTGAATTTGAGATAGATTTTTTTTTAATTTCCTGTGCCAAGGATTATTAGAGAGGTTCTAAGATGAGAGTCTTCTTGGGGTCCTCAGCCTTTTCATTTCTGGGATTTCTGATCCTTTCATCTCTCCTTTAAGTGATAAATTTGATCAGAGGCAGAGACATTTTGAAGCACAGAGTGTCCATCTAACCTTGTACAGATGCAGATGGTACTTATACGCATGTCCTACATACTATTTTCCTTTTTCCTTCTTTTTATTTTTTACAATCAGTTATTAAATATTTACCAGCAACCCTTGATATTCCAACCCCTTTATTTGATAGTTGAAGTAACCAAAGTCTAGAAAAGTTAAATGTCTTATCCAGAGTCACACAGGCAGTACAAGAGAGAGCCAGGACTTGAACCCAGATCCTCTCTTCAAATCCATTACTGCTAAAGGTAGCTGGTGGCTCAGTTGATAGAGTACTGAAAATGGAATCAAGAAGTCCTGCGCTCAAATTTGACCTTAAAAACCTACTAGTTGTGTGGCCCTGGACAACTCACTTAGCTTTGTTATTTGCTTGTTCGCTTTTTTTTGCCTCAATTTCAACCACTGCAAAATAAGGGTAAAAACCTATTTCACCTGGTGGTGGGGAGGATTAAATGGGATTATAGTCATAAAATGCACTTACCACAGTGCCTAGCACATAGCAGATGCCATATAAATGCTTATTGTCTTCTTTCCTTCCTCCTATACCACAAAATGTCTCCTGCAAAAATGCAAATAATCACAAGCACCTAAAATCTTTATCTGGAATTGAAATTTTTATATTCTGGGAGAGGCTTTTCTGAATTTCCCCAGCTACTAGGGGCTTCTCCTCTAGAGTTACCTTTCTTCTGCTTTGTATGTATCTTGAATGTACCCATTAGCATGTAAGCTCCTTGAGAGTAGGGATTTTTTTTTTGTTGCTTTTTATTGGCATCCCAGTGCTTAGCATCACACCTGGCACACTATAGGTTCTCAATGCATGTTTGTTGATTGATTGAAACCAATATGTAAAAGTATAGTTCTTTAGCCATTCTTACTGGATTGAGTCCCATCTCTGCCAATGTGATAACAGCTTTTACAGCCACTCCTTCTCCTAAGTCTAAGCACTTGATATTTGTTAATCTCAGTGAGCTACCAGAAAATTCAGCCAAAGAAAGGACATTCAGATACTTTTGAAAAGATAAGCCACACATAGCAGGGATTTGGAGTTAGAGGGAAGTTTAAGTCTTCCTTCTGCTACTTTTCACATGTGTGACTTTATCCAAGTCACTTAACTCACCTCTGGAAACATTTCCTCATTTATAATATGAGGGGGTTGGACTAGAAATCCACTGTAAGGTTTCTTCAGGTTCTAAATATATAATCCTTTGTATGATTCTCTGTAACCAGAGAGAGAGAGAGAGAAAGACAGACAAAGACAGACAGACAGAGAGACAGTCTGTAGGAAGGTAGATTTAGTTGCCTGGCTTGCATCAATTTCACCATAGCATGCTTGACCAGGTAATAGATAATGGACAAGGTTCTCACACTTTTCCAGTTACCAATGGAGTGAAACAAGGTTGTGTGATTGCTCCCATGCTTTTCAGCATGATGTTTTCAGCCATGTTGTCAAGTGCCTTCAATGAGAATGAATACAGCATCAAGGTCAGCTACCACACTGATGGTAAATTCTTCAATTTGAAAAGGCTACAAGCCAAGACTAAAGTAGAGGGAGCTTGGTGCCTGATTTTTTTTTCTTTTCAGATGATTATATACTTAATGGAACCTCTGAAGCTGATATGCAGCAAAGTATAGATCAGTTCTCTGCTGCTTGTGCTAATTTTGACCTAACAACACCAAAGAAAACACAGGTGCTCAATTAGCTAGCACCACACTATCTATATGTGGAGCCATTGGTTACAGAAAATGGAGAAGCTTTGAAAACTATAAACAAGTATACTTACCTTAGCAGGATACTTTCTAGGGATGTACACATTGATAATGAGGTTGACATAGGCATGACCAGAAACAGATCAGTTTTTGGGAGGCTCCAAAGGAAAGCATGGGGGACAAGAGGTATTAGACTGACTACCAAACTAAAGGTCTATGGAGCCATCATGCTGACCTCATTGTTGTATGTTTATAAGATCTGAACAGTCTACCAGCGCCATGCCAGGGAACTGAATCACTTCCAGTTGAATTGCCTCAGAAGATTCTGAAGATCATCTGGCAGGATAAGGTACCAGACACCGAAGTCCTTACTCGAACTAAACTGCCAAGTATTCAAACTCTGCTTCAGAAAGCACAACTCTGATGGGCTGGTTACATTGTTCAAGGGCAAAACATACATTTGCCAATAAGACTATTTTATGGAGAACTCACACAGGGCAAGCACCGCCATGGCAGTCAGAAAAAAGTGATATAAGGACACTCTCAACATCTCTGAAGAACTTTGGAATTGATTATATGACATGAGAGACACTGGCACAAGACTGCACAGCATGGTGTGCTCTCATCAGAGAATGTGTTTGTATCTGTGAGCAAAGCAGAACTGAACTAACTCAAAAGAAATACTAGATGAACAAATTTAGAGACTCTACCCCAGATGTTTGCATGGACTCTTTGTGCCTGACCTGTGGTAGAACATTCTGAGCTCATATGGGTGTGATCAGCCAGAGTTGGACACACTGTGAGTTGACTCTAACATAGAGCTGTCATTGTGGAAGTCTTCCAGAATAAAGGATAACAACCAACTAACCATGTAGGTAGATAGATAATTCTATCTAGAGGCCTATAGGAAACCCTAGCCCCAATGAGATTTGACCCCTGTTCTCATAAGCATGTAAAACGCCAGGGTTTTAGAAAGTCCTGCTTAGAGAGAAACATGACAGGACTTGTATTTTCCCAAAAAGAGAAAAATCAACATAAAAAAGATAAAGAATAATGTGAGTAATTATGTAAGTATTTCTTAATGTGAAGAAAATGTCTCTAAATATGAATGATTTAAAGCCACCCATAGACATCACATCTAACAAAGGTTTTGGAAAATTCAAGAATGAATGAAGACACACTTTTCAAGGAAGATTTAACCTCTGTAGCACTCAGGATTGACTGGGTGCCATCTTGGAATCAGTCCAAAATTGAAGCTCTAAGTTATAAACTCTTAAGGCAACATTAAGTCTTCTCATAAAATGAACAGAAGGAAGAAAGAGGCCCTCTAGGTGTGAGTTTTATAGCCTCCTTCAATCAGCTCCCATTAGTTGTAATGATTCTCTCACCTCTAAGCAAGATTAGGTGTGTTGTGGCTTTTTTTGTGGGGAGGGGTGTTAAAGTATTTATAACAAATATATTCCCAGATGGGTGTTTTTGTTTATGTGTGTGTATGTGTGTGTATACACACATAGATAGCATGTATATATTTTATATGTATGTATATACATATGTGTGTGCATATATACACATAGCATGTATATATTTTATATGTATATATTGTTTGTGTGTGTGTATATTGTGAATAATATATGAATATATTATATACATATACACATCAAATATATAAAAATAACCCAAAGCTTCAAGGTTCAAAACTTTTCCAGTATTATTCCTCAACTACACATACTCCTCTCCCCTCAGATTTTTCATTCTCTTCATATTGTTGAATTTTCACTCTCAATCACAAACATTCAGTGTCCAACCCTTCTCACTTCTTTCTCTTCCATATATCTCAGATTTTCCCCCTATTCTCCATTCACGCCACCACAAGCCTTGTACATGCCCTCATCATCTCTTTCCTGGACTCTTGTATTATCCTTCCAATTGGTTTGCTAGAGTCAACTCTCCATTCATTTCAACCCATCCTCTACTAACCCACCAATGTGATTTTTCTAAAGCTAAGTCTAACAAAATCATCCTCCAACCCCAATCAATAAATTTCAACAGTTCTCTATCACTATTAGGATCACATATAAATTCTATTTGGCATTTAAGCTTTTCACAATCTGGGTCCTTCCTATTTTTCCTGTCTTTTTATAAATTACTCCCTAGTCCAATCACACTGGCCTACTCTCATCTCCTCAAGTAAAATACTTCATCAAAGACTTACATGAACTGATGCTGAGTGAAACAAGCAGAACCATGAGAACTTTGTACACAGTAACATCAACATTGATAAACTTAGCTATTCTCAGCAATACAATGATCTAAGGCAATTCTAAAAGACTCATGATGTAAAATCCTGTCCACATTCAGAGAAAGAATTATGGAGTGTAATTGCAGCACGAAGCATATTATTTTCTCTTTTTTTTCTCATTTTTTTTCTTTCTCTTGGTTTTCCCGTTTTGTTCTGGTTCTTCTTTTACAACATGACTAATGTGGAAATGTTTATGATTGTACTTGTATATTGCTTGCCATCTTGTGGAGAGGAGAAGCAAGGAATGAGAAAAACATCTG
Source organism: Petaurus breviceps papuanus (assembly GCF_028583685.1). Taxonomy (NCBI): domain Eukaryota; kingdom Metazoa; phylum Chordata; class Mammalia; order Diprotodontia; family Petauridae; genus Petaurus; species Petaurus breviceps. Next base: position 39,847,140 of record NW_027185655.1, read on the forward strand.
GAACTCAAAATCTCATAAAAGTGAATGTTGAAAGCTATTTTTATAAGTAATTGGAAAACGTAAAATACTATTAAGTGGGAGGAGTGGATATAAGGCTACATTTATTGACTCTGTGCCTTTGCCCTCTCCCCTTATGACTTGAATGTTCTACCTTTTCATTGACATCTGTTAGAATTGCTAACTTCTTTCAAGAGTCAGTTTGAACACTGTCTTCTATGGGAGTTATTTCCATAAGTCGTCTCCCCTACCAAATGCTAATGCCTTTCTCTCTGACATCTAGTCTATGTGTGTCACATATATACCTTTACATACATGTTGTCTTTCCCATTAGAATATAAACTTCTTGAAAGCAGGACTTTATTTTGCCTTTTCTTTGTATCCCAGTACCAAGTACACAGTGCTATTCAGTACTAGCAAATGGCAAGCACTTAATAAATCTTGATTGATTGATTGATTATACCAAGTTATGCCTAGGCTATTGTAATTTTCTGCTAAATTCTTTCCCTACTTCCAGTCTCCCTTTCTCTATTTTCCCTACCCAAATTTACCCTACAGCCACCTGCCAAATGTATCTTCCAAATATACCACTTTGTGTTCACATACACACACCCCCTTCCTCTTCCCCTTCCCCTAAATATTCAGTTGGTACTCCATTGACTAGAGAATCAAGTTCAACCTGTTCAATACCTGCCCCTACTAGGTGGTCCCACTTACCTGGGAGACTCATTGGCAAAATCACCATGAAGGGTTCTTGGAGGACATGTACAAGAGTTACCTAAAATGAGCAGACATGGATGGATTATAATCAATGCTCTCAGATAATGGTATCTCATAATTGGTCTTTTTATTGTCTCCATGATACACATACACATGCACACATATGCATAAACACATTATACTATATAACACATGTATGTATACATATATGTATGTCCATATGTGTGGAGAGAGACAGAGACAGGAATATTATATACACATATGTTAGATATATGTGTGTACCTATCTTTGAGTCTTTATTCATCCTTTTCCCTACCTAAAATCTTGCCCACATCTTAAAATTCTCAGTTATTTTTGTCCCAGCCAAATTCCTACAACCCCTGTTTATATGCTTCCATATCTTGTAATTTATCTTCTATGTATATAGTTTATCTCCCTAATTAAACTCAAGTTCTGAGAGGGCATGATCTGGGCCTTATACAACTTGGCACCCCCACAGCCATAATAGGTATTTAATAAATGCTTGCTTTTAAAGCTATCTTAATACAGTGGGAAAAGTCTAGACTAGAAATCAGTAATCAATGTGTCCTAGTTCAAAGAATAACAGACTCTCAGAGTTGGATAACCCATCAAGTCCTACCTAAACTTATAGGAAACTTTCTTCCACAGTATCATCAGTATGTAGTACTCTAGTTATCCAAAGATTGCCCATTCCCTTTTGAACAATTCTCATTCTTTAAGTGTTTCCTAACATTGAACTTAAATCTACTTCTCTGTAACTTAGGGTCATAAGTATGAGCTGGAAAGGACCTCAAAGAACATCTAGTCCAGCTGCCTCATTTTACAGCTAAGGAAAATTATCCAGGTGTGTGCTGAAGCCAGCTCTAACCAGCTTACAATATCTGATTATTAAATGTTCGGTGTTAGCATTTGCACCTCCCAAATCAGCAATCACTATAAATCAAGGCTTAATTTATTGCTTTGCTCCCTTCTAGACATAAAAACGTTTTGATAATGCAAATTAAAATCAAAGTCTCTGCGCATACATTTTCCCACCAGGGAGAGACTGGTTGTTAAACATATACCAGAACACCCCTGAATTAATCTATAAACATTGCTTGAACTCAACAAAAATATGTGCAAAAGCTCAGGGAATGAGCCTAAAGATTGTAGGACACAAATAATTATAATTATTTTTAATTAGTATTCATTTAGCACTTTAAGGTTTGCAAAGTGCTTCATATCCATTATCTCATTTGAACCTTATAATGCCCGTGAAATTGAAGCCAGGTCACATATTTGGTAGGTGGCAGAGCTGGGACTTGACTCTTGGTCCTCTGCCCCTAATTCCAGAAGTTCTAGCACTCCACTGTCAAAGAAGATCATTAAAAGTCTGAAAAAGACAGTTGCAGAGAAACCTGGGGAGACTTGTATGAAACAATACTGAGTAAAGTGAACAGAACCAAGGAAACAATCCATGCTATTATAATAACATTATAAAAATGAACACTTCTGAAAGACAAGAATTTTCATTAATGAAATGATTGACTATGTCCCAGAGACCTGATGATAAAAAAGTGTTACACACATTCTGAAAGATGATGGACTAAATATATAAAATGAGACATTTTAGATATAACCAATATGGACATTTCTTTTGATTGACTATGTATATTTGTTAGAAGTGATTTGTATATATTATTTTAGTAGGAAGGAAATTGGGAGGGAAAAAATTCTTGAAAATTGAACAGTAATCAAGTTTAATTACAAATACTAAGTTGTCTTAAAATGAGATCTCTTTTACTTGGTGGGCTCAGAGAAGGTTTTAAGGGGAAGATGACACCTGATATGGACCCTGAAGGAAAAGGAGGACTTAAAAACAGAATTCCATTAGCCATTGCATTAACAATGCTGCAAAATTTTGCCAGAAACCCAAGTCAAATTCACTGACTGATAGATAGTTCTAAGACTTCCTATTCTTCCTCTATCCTCCTTTTAAAAATCTGGATGGTTGACCTTTCCTAGTCTTTCAGCATGTCTTTAAAACTGCAATCCAGAAGCCTTCATTCAGTGTTTCTTTTGCCCAATCTAAAACAGAGAAGTTCTAGTGGTGAGGTAAACAACTGTGAGAAAAAATTCATTTGAATCCCTACTCCATTCCAATCAGTATTAATTAGTTTGATATGATTCCATAGGGGCAATGATTAAAAGTTCTGTATATTAGGCCACAGAGCTGTGAACTGCAGATTGTAAATTCACTAGCTTAATCATAGGAAGTTAATTAGAGGTCCTCCACCCTTGCTTTTCCTTCTTATGGTGGCCAAGCCCAGCATGGTAGAAGTGACTCGATGACATGGAAAGTCCCCCAACTTATTTTTGTACCTCTAGACCATTCTCTCTTATCCAACATAACCAGGGGACTACCTTATGACCATCTTATGTGCAAATGCCATATGCTTTTCCCAACCCAAGACATTCCATCCCCTTACCCTGGCCTCTCCCCGCCCCCTCCCCCCCCCCCACTGTCATACCATTTCTAGCTAATGTATCATTTTGGTCTTGTAGAGCAAGGTCTATCAACCAGTAGGACTCTCTACTTTGTATAACTCCTTGAGAGTACTCAGGTATCAAATCTGGTATCAAGCCTTATAAAAATAAGGCCCTGGAAGAAAGGTGCATCTCAGGTCATGAGGAAGATCCGAGGTCCACTTCATTAGAGGGGACCATGGACCCTTTAGTAAACTGCCATTGGCTCAGAGCTCTTTCTCAGTCTCAGTAGATTGGACAATTTTAATCCCACACAACAAAGAAAAATCCCTTCCATACCTAAAATGAGGTCACCTTTTCCTACAGATTCCTTTGGAACTAGTGGGAGAGAGAAAACATGTGATCGCTACTGTCTTGCATTCCTCTTAGATCTTTGTTGGAAGCTGAATTGAACTGCCTCCTCCTCTACCATCTGAATTGATCTCTTACCTAGGCATCTTTCTTAAAACACTTGAAAGAATTATCAAATTCTTCCCTATATTAATCTTATTTGTGTGCCTGTAATTTCTCCCTATTAGACTGCAAGTCTCTTGAGAGCACCAACTTTGGCTGTCTTTGTATCTCCAGTACCTAGCACAGTGACGTTACTGAACAGATGCTTAAGAAATGTTTGTTAAATTGGAAGAAAAAGAAATGAATAGGTGGTCATCCAAACAGTACCTTGAACGAGGCATTCATGAGCCCACATTTGGTGATGGTGGAGGGGACAAACTCCATTTAATTTCAGGATTAAGGTTTCATCATAAACTGATGACCATAGCTTTATTGAAGCAATGCACACATAACAAATGTAATGATATCTTCAAAAAGTTACCCCACAGATAATTTGGATGGTTACTGTATCCACAGAGGATTTGTATATCTATTGTTTCTTTAAAAAGCATTCGAATCTGAGAGACAGACACAAAGAGACAGAGACAGAGAGAAAGAGATATACAGACAGACAGAGACAGAGAGACAGAGAGAGAGAGAGAGAGAGAGAGAGAGAGAGAGAGAGAGAGAGAGAGGACAGAGAAAAGAGACTGGTAACTTTTTTTTTCCTGAAAGAACTATTTTAACCCTTATTTTGGAAAACAACAATACGAAGAGAATTCTCAGGAAAAGACTTTAATAGGTGTTTCAGAGAGCTAACTGGCAGGATCATGTTTTTGTAACTGGGAAATCAGCCTTGACAGTTATGTTTAGAGATGACTTTGGCTGTGAGCTTCCTTAGAGATGATACATATAATTTTGTTAGCTTTGTTTATTTGTTACACTGCTAAAAGATTATATAGCCAGTAACCTTGATGTTTATTTTGAAACAGAAGATTAGTGGGGTTCAGAGAGAAAAAGAGATCAATCCCCTAATCTTCTAGATATATAGATAATTGTGGACATACATGTGTGTCTGTGTGTACATATATTTGATATAAATTTATGGGGAAAGGGAGATAAATTGAGTGAAAAATCAGTTTCTCCAGTTTATTGAATAAATGATATTTATTAAATTGGGGAAGAGTTAACTGATTAATTAATGTGAGGAATGTTACAATGTGAGAAATAAAGCCAGGCAAGACCAATGTAGAATGTGAACCATTGAGAGGTTCTAAGCAAAGCAATTCATGAAAAAGTAATACCTAAGAGTAACTAATTGGTGTGACCACAGGGTGCAGGATGAACTGAAGGAGATGATAGTTCTGTTTATGCAATCAGATTGAGAAGTGTTTTGTTAAATTATTTTTTTTTCCTTAGGGAAGCATGAGCTCACTTAGGTATCCTCAATAATGTTTATCTAGATTTTTATACTTGTCTTCATAGTATTAGCTTATAAACATACAACAGAAAAAAAGTAAAAAATATTTAATTTCCTCTGATCTATTTTCAATCATTAAAAAGAGTAAAGAAAATGGTGCTTAACACTCTAGAAACCATCATTTTAAGTCTAAACAAGTTCTAAATATTTTTTTTAATTCATAATTCCCACTTAATTTTAGAGGCTGATTTTAACTAAAACTTTTCAGAAACTACTTGGGAAACCTAAAAGCAGAAAGATGGAATCCAAATCACAGTCCCTCATTCTTCTGTGTATACCATTTGGGAATGCACAGGCATGTCTTGATTTTTTTTTTTAATCTTCAAATGGTCAATGACTGTAAAAACAGATTTCAGAAAAACGGTCTTCTGTTAAACTAGTGTGCTACTCTGGGCCTACTCTATCACCATGGTATAATTTGTCTCCAAAAGGAGTGTCTTTGAAGTCTGGCTTAATTTACAATCCACAAGTTCTTTAAAATAAGCTCATAGTTAGATATGCTCAAGTTTACATGGAACAGGTCCCCAGGTAACAGAAAAATGTATGAGTTGTAATGTCCTTATCGTAGTTTGGACAACTTTGTGGTCATAAGGATAGAGTTACAGTCTTCTAATTAATAAAACTATTTTTGAAAAAAAAATCCAGATAATAGAATGCTTTCCCACATGTGCCTCTGTTTAACTTCCTGTATCCAAGCAAAAAAAAAAAAGACAGAAATGTCTGGTAAGATGTATAACCCAATATATAGCTAATATGATAACTACAGTTCTAAGTAGCTGGATCATTTAATAAGGGGTAGTGGCCAGCCTAGATTCAGTTTAAAAGACAAAAGAAAAATTTAATATTTAAAATTTAATTTAAATAAAATTTAATTTTTAATTTAAAATTTATTTTTCAAAAAAATAACATTTTTCAACTAAAATTTAATTTAAAAAAATAAAGTTTCATTTTAAAAATAAAATTTTAAATTAACAATTCTTTGTCAGTCTATGCACTCCTCCTTATTTTCCCTGCACTTTCAACCCACTTGAAGGTTTATGGTTCAGTGTACTGTATACATTAGCCTGGAGGGTTTCCGTTTGACCATATAATGTTATGAGAGGGTATGGAGGGGAGAAGTGGAAGACAGCATAATTAACACTAAATTTAGAATTAGAGAACATAGGTTTGAATCCATGCTTTGCAAGTTGCTACCCGTGTGACATTAGGCAAGTCACAACTTCTCTGGAATTCATTTTCTTCATCTATAAAATGAGCAAATCAAGTTAGCTAAATTCAGAGATCCCTGCCAGCACTAAATCTATAATTCCATCTCTCTTGCACTTAATACTGTTTCTCCTATCGTATAAATTCCCAGATCATCTATAGGATCTCATCTCCTATTCCCATGTCACTAGGCTGCCTGATTTTTGTGAGTCCTATATCTGATTGCAGAAGATACTATGGATGCCCTCTGGACAAGGAATATAATGGCTTAATGATGGGAAACTTACATATTGTGACTTTTGTTATTGAAGATTGCATCAATTGCAAACCTAATATTGTTAGAACAGGCAAAGGGCTGATATTTGTTTAATTCTTTTTTGTGGGCAAGGAGACAAAATCATAATTAGCCTTCTGTAAGCCATGTGAATCACTACAACTTGCTTAACAGAAACTGACTTAGAAAGTGAAATTACAAATAGACACTAAGAAATAGCAGTACTCCATTTATTTTTAATCAGGGTTTCCAAAGTACTATCTGCAATAAACCATCTTTTTATCACACTCACACACACACACACACACACACACACACACACACTATCTCCTCTAGTAGAATGTAAATTCTTTGAGGGCAGAGATTTTTTTTTCATTTTTGTATTTATATCTTCAATGATGGACAAAGCACTCAGAACAAGGCAGATACTTGATAATTGCTTGTTGATTGATTGGTACCCCCTTTCTATTGTTACACACTAGTTCTCAGCTGCATTATTAATTTGCTGTGACTGAAATCTGATCATTATCTACTATCTGGCAAAGACCAGCTTACCACCATATGCTAGTAGCCATCAGTGAAGGCCACAAGTATCAGCAGATGGCAAAATGAAGCAAAACAAAACTGAAAAGCTATTTGGTTAGGAAGAGAAAAGGCACCATGGAAAGGGTCACTGTGTTGGGAATCATCTTAAGGGCCTCAGCAAACTTTCCATAACTACATCTCTCAATATCTCTCCACATCATGTAATGACAAAATCATTTCTAAACAAAGGGTCAACATTGTGACCTTCACTGAAACATAGTAGAGGTGCTCATTAATTTTCACACACCCAGTATATGAATACTTCAAATATTCAACAAACAGCCAGTTCACTGGGTTTGCTCTAACAAAAAAAATGTGTCCTGCTAACCACCATATTACCTACAGTTTGTGTGCTAGGCAAGGAGAGGGAGAAAATGCTACCAATAAATTCCATAGATATGGCCGCATAGAAGATGAAATGTCTCTGGCAATGGCTCTTATTCATCATTGTACAATTAAAAGAAAATAAGTCAAACTATGCACCTACTATTTCCAAGATTATGTGTTAGATATTGGGGATAAAAGGGTGAACAGTAGCATATACATAGATATATAATGGTTCAAAGCAAAGAAATAAGAGATAAAAAAGATCCAGCCAAAGTGCTCTGAGAAGTATTGAAGAGCAAATTAACATTTTTAGTGGGGGTAATAAGGGAAGGTTTTATGAAAGAGATAGCACCTGACTTGAGCTTTGAAAGAAAAGAAAAAATTTTCTTTTTTTTTTTTTTTAAAGCAATCGGGGTTAAGTAACTTGCTCAAGGTTACACGGCCAGGTGTTTCTGGGTGGATGCTAAGTGTCTGAGCCCCGGGATTCGATCTCCAGGTCTTCTCAACACTGGAGCCAGTGCTCTTACTCGCTTTGCTACCTGGCCACCCCGAGAAAAAAATTTCAAAGTCAAATTCAGTAGGCCAATCAATGAATATGTATTAAGTGCCTACTGCATACCAGGCCTTGTGTGCTAGGCACTGGCATGCAAAAACAAAAAAAAAAAAAAACCAGTCCCTTCTCTCAAGGACCTCACAGTCTAATGGAGGGTGGGAAAGGGAAAATGCAAACAACTACATACAAATAAGTCATATAGAGAATAGAGAGAAAATAATCAAAAGAGGGATGGGGACTAGCATTAAAGGGGATTGATAAAGGCTTCCTAAAGAAGGTAGGATTTTAACTGGGATTAACTGGTGAAGGAGGGCTTAAAGGATGGTCTATACAAATGTATAGACATGATCATGAAGAAAATGGCCTATTCAAATGCATAGACATATATAGACAATACGTCAGGTTCAAGGAAGATAGCTATCATCTCCCTCACCATGTCAATGGATATTATCGTTATGACAAAAACAACAATAACAGCTAACATTTATATAGTACTTTAAGGTTTCTGAAGTGCTTTACAAATATTTCACTTTATCCTCACAACCCAGAGATAGATACTATTTTTATTCCCATTTTACAGATGAGGAAACTGAGATAGAGAAAGGCTATGACTTACCCAGGATCTCATAGCTAGAAAGTATTTAGGTTATATTTGAATTCAGATTTTCTTGACTCTTGGTCCAGTATCTATCCACTGTGCTTCCTAGTTGCCTATATTAGGTGAATAAGACCCAGAAGAAGATTAAACATAAGAAATCCTTAAGGATTCCCTACTCAACAAAAACCTGTTAGAAAAATAGGAAAGTAATCTGGCAAAATTAAGTTTAGAACTACATTTCAGAACATATTCCACAACAAGCTCTAAATGGATGCTTGGCCTGTCCAAAAAGGTCTTGTCATAAATGAATTAGTGGAGAATAAAAGGATTATCAACTTTACAACTATAGATAAAAGGATTAATTCTTCACTAAACAAGGGATAGAGATGATCATAGAAGGAAAAAAAAAACAATTCTTATTACATAAAATTTGAAATACTTTTCCTCAAGCAAAATCAATGCAGTTAGAAGGATTTAAAAGTTCCCTTTAAATTCACAACCCTTTGTGAAGGCTAGAGAACATCTTTCTCCTCTCTGACCTACAAAAACATATTCCTTTTTCTCCCCGGACCCCAGAACTCCTCATCTACTTGTTTGTTTTTCATATTTAAATATTTCTCTTGGTTTCTGTATGTCCTTGATAAAGGTCTGACATCTAACATATGTAGAGAATTGACACAAGTATATATGAAAAGCTATTCCCCAAGAGATAAATCATCAAAATATAGGAACAGCTGATTTTCTTTAAAAAAAAAAAAACTACTAACATCCTCATGGGAAAAAATACTCTAGATCACTAATAATTAGAGAAATACTGACTAAAATGACTATAGAAACCTGGCACAATTTTCTAAAATATTATCAGGGGGGTAGGATAATCACAAAACCAACTTACAAGGCTGTGAGAGGCAAATGAAATAATATATGTAAAGTGCTTTGCAAAACTTAAAGCACTGTATCATGTTAGTGATCATGATTATGATCATTAAAGCTACTGGTGAGAGCAACTGAGGATAATAGGGATAGTGGTTTTTTAGCTATATTGAGAGTAAGGTAATGAATTTGTAGTTTATTCAGTTGACACTACAAGATTAAAAGAGAGAAAAGGAGACTCAAATGACAAGGCTGGGATCCAAAAGGTCTTGACAAGCTAAAGCACTGAGCTTGATTAAGAAAATAAAGTTGAATGGACAAAAATAAATGTATTATTCTTTGGAACAAAAACTCAACTTTGAAAGTTAGAATTAGATATGAAAAAAGATCTGAAGGTTTTCATGGACTACAATTTCCATATGAGTCAGGATCATGGTATGGCAGCCAAAAACCTGCCATAACAACAATACAATAAACAACAACAAACTTAATACTCTTGTAATACTGAGAGATGACTAACTTCCAGGGACAGAGAGATAATAACCCTACCATGCTCTGCCCTCAACAGATCTCATGTAGAATACTAAATTCAGTTCTGGAAAGAAGAATATTAGTAAATATTAGAGTATCTAAAGGAAGAAATTATAATGATGAGAGGCCTTAAAACTACTATATATAAGAATCATTGAAGGAACTGATCTTGCTTAGCCTGGAGAAGAGAAGATATAAAGGGAAATTTGTTTAAAGGTTAAAAGGACAGTCATGTGAAGGAAGGATTTTTCTGCTCATTCTGTTTCTCTATAAGGGAAAAATCAAAAGCAATGGGTAGAAATTCTCAAGAGGCAAATTCAAGCTTGATGGAAACAGATACTTCCTTGCAACTAGAATTTTCTAAAAGTGGAATGGTTTGACTCTAGAGATTACATAGTTCCCCTTCTCGAAAGCCTTTTAACAGAAATTGGATTGTGGTACCAATTGTCCAGTATGTTGAGGATGGGATGAAGATGCCTTTGATGTATTGAATTAGACAATAATAGATGGCACTGAAATGCCTATCATATCTCAAATTTTAATTATGTGAAACAACGCTTGGGTTGTATCTCTTAAGTGTCAGACTGAAAAGAATGAGAAAGTTGGCAATTGTTGGAGGAGTTATGGCAAGACAAGCACAAGAATGCACTGCTTGTGAGACTGTGAATTGTTCCAGTCATTCTAGAAAAATTTGGAACTATAGCCTATAATCCAGTGACTCTACTAGTAGGTATATACCCCCAAATAGTTCAAAGAAATAGAAATTACTCTTATGTGCAAAAATACATATAATAGAAACACATATATACACACATGAGTATACTCACATATATACACATACATACACACATATATGTGTATATATGTGTACCCAAGAACAATACATTTATTTTTGCCCATTCAACTTTATTTTCTTAAATCAAACTCAGTGCTTTAGCTTCTCAAGACCTTTTCAATCCCAGCCTTGTCATTTGAGTCTCCCTTTCTCTCTTTCAATCTTGTAGTGTCAATTGAATAAACTACAAATTCATTACCTTACCATTCTCTCAAGATTGTTAAAAAAATCACTACCCCTATCATCCTCAGTTGATCTCACCAGTAACTTTAATAATCATAATCATGATAGCTAACATGATATAGTGATATATATATACATACATATACACATACATATATGTAGTCACATACATATACATAGTCATAGCAAAGACCTGAAGACAAAATGAGAGCTTGTTAATTGAGGAAAGGCTAAACATGTCTTGATGTGGTGACATAGGAATGTTAGGAAACATTATAGGAGATAAACAATATGGTGTCTTCAGAGAGACTTTCTTGAAAAATGAAGGAAAAAAAAGAAAACAGTTTACATGATGAATGGACACCATTGAAAGTCTTCTGAACTGTGATCAATAATTATATCATCGCTCTAATGAGAGGAAATGGATTAGGGTTGCCTAATGGATCAGATATATCCAGGGTGTTGATTTGTTTTTCCTGATTACACTTGCTTGTTATAATAAATGGTTTCTGTGGTGGGGCAGTGAGAGGGGAGCTTGCTGGGTAGTGATAAAGAGAAAGAAAAATAAAGGAAAGAAAAGAGAATAATTTTTAAATACATATAGGAGAGCAAAAATAATTTCAGAATAAAAAAGACAACCAGAAAAGTTTTGTTTCTTCCATTTTAAACTTAATATGCACTTTAAAGAAACTCACGAGTAAAGAAAATTGAAAATTTCATGGACAGTACTCTTTTCTTCACGTATTTAAATGTTTTTTTTTGATATTGGTTAAGCTGATGAAAAATAAAATGTATAGTTAAAATATCTATCAGGAATTCATTGGCATGACATATCTAGAGCTCCAAAGGATTTCAGAGGCCAAAACACATGAATGCTAGAGATTAAATATGTATTTGCAGGTTATTTTAAAGTGGTATTGCCCACTATGAAGAATGGATCTGAGCCTGGTACATTTGTAATAATGTAAATGTAAGATTTCTTTATTTTGATGCTATTATCAGTAATCATATTCTGTTTAATGAAACATTCATTTATGGGGTCAATTGGAGGGGGGCATTGTTATTTGGTAGTTGTGCATCTAAAGTTTCTTCATCTAAGAATCTAAAAGGTATTCCTACTTTCCTGCAAAGAAATAGATGATCCTCCTTCCATTTTTGCTCCTTCCCACCTTCCCTGCTTTCTCTCCTCCCACCAATAATATATAACAACTTATATCTGAGGTAATGCATATAATTCTGTGACAAATCCACTTCAGCCTTGGTAATGCCCTTCATTTTGACTTCAAAACATTCACTGGCTCTCCTGGATTTGTACTATTTAACACCCAGATAAAGGGAAGCTGCCTTTTTTAATAATGATGGATTACATTTTCTCGTTATATGCCCTTATTCAATTGGATTTTTTTTTTCAATTTAAGCACATCTATTCAAGGGGAAAGAAAATGGCAACATCAGCCTGAGAATAATTGTAGTTATTAGAAAGGTAAACAAGATGAAACACAAGGTAACATAAACTGATATTATCTGATTAAATTACCCCC
>NW_027185655.1:39859711-39870431 GCF_028583685.1 Petaurus breviceps papuanus
GTTCTAAAAAGTAAGAAATGACTTTGTGGAAAGTGAGGGGGTAATTTGAAGCAGGAAAATAATTGTTTTGTATGTATTCTGAAATAGATATTATGAAATTACTTGTTTAGGGCCTGATCCTGCAGTTCACATACAATAAATCTCCTCCTAGTTTCCAGAGGTGTTCTGCCTCTGTATAAACCGTAGGTTAAGCCTAACATGCTTCAGATGTGCTAGTGGTGATACTGAGATAATCTCATATAAGTCCCTTTGACATCTGTCAATTGTGCAGAACTCTTGGCGGTGCAAACCAAACTATACCCCCTCTCTGTTGGAGGAAATAAAGGTCTATCCTTTGCAAATTAAAACTTTAATGCATTTACGATAATGAAATACAAATACCTATTGAATCTGGAGCAAAAGTGCAGAATCCATATTTCCAATGGCTCACAGTCTCAAATATGAGGGAGCGGCCTTTCCAAAGGAGATGAGAAGGCAGGTTGAAGCAGTAGAAGTTGTGACTTTGAAGTCAGCCAGGGTCAGATCTTAGCTCTTCAAGCCAATCAGGCCCACTGAGCCTCTGGTTCATATCTATAAAATGAAGTGGTTTGTCCACTAAGGTCCATTCTTGCTCTAAATGTGTACTCCTATGAGCTTATGAGAACTAGTATCGTGGCATCTCTCATTTGAAAGGGCCCATGTAAGTCATCTAATTCAACCTAAAGCTAGAGGAAGTGTACAATATCTGGATAAGTGGTAAAGTAGCTTCTATTTAAAAATCTCCAGTGATGATCAACTCACTGCTTTATGAAATATTCATTTTGGATGACTCCAATTGTGAAGAAAGAGGAAGGAAGAAAAGAAGGGAGGGAAGGAAGAGAGGAAGAAAAGAAGGAAGAGAGTGAGGAAGGAAGGAAAGAAGGAAGAAAGGAAGGGAGGGAGGAAGGAAGGGAGGAAGAAAAAAGGGAGGGAGGAGGAGGAGGAAGAAGAAGAGGAGGAGGAGAAATATAGGAGAAAGAGGAGAAGGGAGAGGAAGAAAAGGAGATGAAAATAAGAGAAGAAGGGAGAGGAAAAGAGGAAGGGAGAGAAGAGGACAGGAGAAGGGAGGAGAGGAGACAGAGAGAGGGGGAGGTTTGTTCTACTAGCCAGTTGGTGGACCTATATCAAGCACTTACTATATAACAGGCACTAGGGATATAAAGAGGGGAGATAAGGACAGGAAGGGAAGGAAGGAAAGGGGATGGAAGGGGAAAAAAGGCGAGAGCAAAGAAAGGGAGAAGAAGGGGGGAAGCAATATATTTCAGCCATGCTATTGGACAGATCCTTTAAACAGCGAGCCCTAAAGATTGGCAGCGTTGGAGAATAAGAGTTGGGATGAGACGAGGCAGAAATGAGCTTTTTATTTATTTTAGTACCCTGTGTCAGCCATATGGAATAATATAATCCTGTTTTGATAGGATGACTTTGTTAAAATAATAGGAATATCATGTTTGTCTTCCTTGAAGCATATTCTAACAGAACTCCAAAAAGAAGATGTGTAGCCCTCCTGTTTAATTTCCTGCCTTCATAGATTGTTGTGTTACTAAAATATTTTTTATTACAGCTGAACTTGAAGCAATATAAAATGTTTGTTGGAGGATTATTTATAGTCCCTTTAAGCTGAACTTCTGTAATGAAATCCACTTACAGACATTCCACAGGGCCCTATGGTTACTTGCTTATGCAAATGAACTGTGACCCTTGGAATAAACCTCTTACCCTTACTGTCATCCTCCCTGGCTTCAAAAGTCTCTAGGCAATCATTTTCAAAAAAAAATGTAAGTAGGTTCTTAAGTTCAAATGGAAAGAGACTGAGACAGAAATAGAGACAGAGAGATAGGCAAAGATAGAGACAATTAGAGATTTGTTCTACTAGCCAATCAATGGATATATAAAGTACTTAAGTGCCAAGAACTGTGATATAAAGAAAAAGCAAAATCAGTCCCTGCCATAGGTTGATTCTAAATATGTATATAACCAAATGATTCATTATTTTGTACATATTTAGATACCAATGTATAAATTTATTTGGAATATTTTTTGTACATAAAGATTTTTCAAACTAGGACATTAGTTTATATCCTCAGAACAAGAAACCAATGTGATAAATAGTCACTTGCAAAAGCTTCCTATTTGACTACTTCCTTAAATGCTGTGACAAATATGGGACAGAGTTGCCCTGGAGCTATTAAAGTCTCTATCATACTTTACTTATTTTTCATTGAAAATATTGTTTTCTAAGATTTTGTTCTCATTGAAAATATTGTTTCCAAAGGAATAAGAGTTACACAAATCAATATAACTTACTGCAAATGAGGATTTTAAAAGGGTCATTTTTTATAGATGGTGATGATTGGATATGCTGATTATACAATTAAAGAGATTTTAGAAGGGGTAGAAGTAGCAAGGATCATGTATCTAGTTTGTAACTATGAAAATTGGGTCAAGAATTCATTGTAATTTCAGGTGCATTATCACGTAGGGAAGTATTACCTACATTTTTTCAAATGACAATCTCTTGACCAAGGCCAGTGACAAAAATGGCAATTTCCTCTCCTAATGGAAGACACCTGTTAGGGGGAAAGTTTACTCTTGAGTGGAACAGGTTGTTTAGATTACCTTTCTTGAGGGAGTAAAGTGCTTTGGTTCTTGGGGCCAAAGGGAATACTAGACACTTGATAAAATCAGGAGACATGAATTGAAAAGGGTCGCCCAAGAGTCCTCTCCCTGATTATGAGCCAGTTTGAGTCTTGGATGTCTCTGGGATTCTAGAACCCCTGGGATTTGGTGTGCTAGAGCAAAAGATCTCCCATGAATGACAAACCTTAAAGATAACTAGTGTCACCATGTCATTTGATAGTGGATCATTTGTAACTCAGATTCAAGCTTGAATCATTTGCATAAGACTCTCCCCATTGGTGGAATGATGCCTTAAAGCTGCATATCTGCATGCAAGAGATTCTTCATATCTCATGAAATGAATAATTGAAATTTCTATGAAAAAAGCAAACTCTCTTCAAATAAAGATCCGTGGAGAGAGAGAAAAGCCCTAGGAAGGCAGGCCTGTAGGGGAAAGCTGGTTCTTCAACCATATCTCTGATTTCTAACTTTCCTCCCTAGGGACGTTGAAAATACCCCCTTAGGTAAGATTGGGGACCCTCTTTCTTGGTTGAGCTGATACATCTCATCCCCAGTGGGAGAGCTCATTCACTCTATGCATTGTCTCATACATTCTAACCCATACAACTTCACTGATTTCTATTTGCTATCTGCTTAAATGGATGGGTACACTCACTATTGACTATTTGTGAGTCTTTTACTTCCTAGTATTTAGAGGGAAGGCCCAAGTCTGCAGATATTAATTTTTCACAATTCTTCCCATTGTAAAGGATAGAGATCAGGAAAATAATTAAACCTAAGAAATCATTTCCCTGGGCCAGAAATTTTGGGGGGGGGTGGAAGATATATAAATCTAGTTCCAAATCCCTTTCTTTCAGAAGAAAACAGAGCAACCAATCAGCCTGGTCTTATCCAGTCAGAAATCAAAGTTCCCCTCATAATTAGATTCCAGAGATATCCTTTTACACTTCTGCATAAGCCATCCATGTGGATACACATATAACTCACATAGGCAACACACCCTACAAATTAATAATATAATTAATAATAATCTGATAAATGGATTTGCATGTTGGTATTAATCAAAACTGTTGTGCTTGATGTAGAGAACAGAGAATGAGTGGTTCTTTTTGGTCTGCCATCACAAGAGAGAAAAATGAAATGAAACAAATTAAAAGATCCAATATTCTATCTGCTGCCAATATTTCAGCACAGATGGCACTGATCATTAAAATATGCAAATGATAATGCACATAAAATTAACTAAAGACATAAATACTTCCATAAAGCACTTGTACTATACGATCACAAAGCTGGCAATGAATCTAGTTGATTACAGGCAAGGACTTCATTCTATTTTGTAAATGTGACCCTGGATAAATCATTTAACCTCTGATTGCTTCAGTGTCCTCATTATAGAAATATGGAGATGTGGAAGAGTGGATGAGTTTGGAGGATGTTGAAAAATTCTGTTTTAGACATGTTAAATCTGAAATTCACAGAGGACATCATCTACCGACCTTCTAGATAGTTTTCCACCTAGCCACAATGGTTTGAATATCTGGCTTACAGTCTTGTTCCCCAGCCCAGTCCATGACACCATCTTTGGATACTTCAATGTACACTCTGATTATACTTCAATCTCTGGTTCATCAGTTCTCATAACATCTATCACTTCTCAGTTTCAGTAACCCACCAAGATAATTATAGCTTGGATTTAGGGCATCGTTACCTAAAACCTCCATTTCTAAAATCCAGGATATGGAATTCCTCTCTCTAATCACAATCTACTCTTGTTCTATTGCTTCGTTCCTCCTAGATTTGCTTTTACCCTCTTTACCCACTCTTGAAAAAAGAAAGCTGTAGGGGAAAATCTACAAAAAATGTTAAATGAAATGTTAATAGTCTCAAACCAAGCTGCCTTCTTTGTGATGGAAGAAAGAAAACATTTCTTGAAATACAGGATCTGAAACAATTTGTCAACAAAATTGCCACAGCTGCAAAGATCAGAAGAAACAATAATGATCTAAGAGATGATGAAATAAATAACAAGGGGAGAAATGGTACAGAGACTAAAATAAGGAAGCACGATCTTAATGAAGGGCATCAAAAATCAAACATTTTGTGAAAAGTACAAGACTCTAAATAATGCCTTTCAGAAATGCACAGGGCACTAGGAGAGGAAGAGATTAAATCCAAAAGCTAGATTCCATATCACCTAGAAAGGAGTCGACTTTTTTCTTCATTTTAAAAAGTAATTTTTTAATGTTCCCAATTTATAAACTTTAATTTTGTCTCCCTCCCAACCTACACCTATTGAACAATTAAAAGAGAAAGAAAAACCCCTGATAACAAGGATTCATAGTTAAATAAAGCAAACTTCCCCCTTGGCAAAGTCCAAAAATGTTTCATTTTGTATTTTAAGACGATTATACTTCACTGGCAGAGGCAAGCAGATAGTATGCATCAACTCTGTTATCTGTAATCACTGCACTGATGGAAGTTCTAAATTCTTTCAATGTTACTTGTCTTTACAATGCCATTGTCATTGTATAAATTGTTCTTCTAGTTCCTCTTTCACCGTCCATCATTTCATTTCATATAACTCTTCCCAGGTTTCTCCGCTACTGTTATTTCTTATAATATAATAAAATTATAATATAACATATTATATATAATAAATAACATAATAAAATTCCACTAGACATGTTATTATTTGTTTAGCCATATCCCAATAAATAGGTATTCCATTTCTACATTTTTTTTTGCTATCATGCTAAACATGCTATAAATATTTTTGAACATATGACTCCTTGTCCTATTTCTTTAATTTCTTTGGGATATAGACCTAGCAGTGGAAATAGGGGTCAAAAGCAATTGACACTTTAATAATATTGGGGGTATAGTTCCAAATTGCTTCCAGAATGACTGGATGAATGCACAACTCTTCCTGCCTATTTTCTGGTGATGCTTCTAATATTTGTCATTTTCCTCTTTTTGCCACCCTCACCAATCTGATGGCAAGAAGTATATACCCTTGGGGTAGCATAAATTTATATTTCTCAAGTTATGAGTGATTTGGAACTTTTTTTTCAAATGACCACATTCTTTGATTATTCATTTATTTAACTACTATCTATTTATGACTCTTAGTCTTATAAATATGAATCAGTTTTTATATATCTTAGCTATAACACCTTTTTCAGAGAAACTTACCAAAAAGATTTTTGTCCAGTTGTCTGTTCCCTAGAAATGAGTTCAAGGTTTATTTATTTAGAAATAGAGTGAATAAAAATGAATACCATAAGTAATTAGAAGAGTTGAGTTCAATCATAATATTTTAAGTATTAGAAAAATTGCCAGAGTTTCAAAGCACTTTAATATGGAGAATAAAAATTTTAAAAGCCCAGAATAAGGTACTAGACAGAGAATCAGGACAATCGGATTCTTGAACTTGGGTAACTCTCTGGATTTCAGTATTTGCATCTGTAAAATTAATAGGCTGAAACAGGTGATCTCTAAGCTCTAGTGTCTTCCTATATATTCAATTACTACAGAATTTGAATAAGAAATCAAAGATTAAGAAGGAAAACTTACAAAGATAAGGAAAAAATAAAATTATTGCATTCAAATATTTTAAATTTAAAAATAAAACCTCTGGTTTGTTTTACAATAAATATTTGAGATTTCTACTGTGTATTATTTCTGAACTGTGGAATCTCTTTGGGAATTTTTTTTTCCTTGATGCAATATTGATCTGTTCTCAAAGAATATTGCTATATCTATGGTAATAGTCATTTTCTTAAAAAAAAGATCACTGATCACAGATTACCATAACAGATATAATATCATAAAGTTTGAAATGTTCTCAGAATTACCATGAAAAATTGTGAGAAAAAGTCTATCATCGTTATGCAAATGGAAGAAAAGCAGAGGTCACTTTGAAATCATACAAATTAGATAAAACATCTGTGTTGTTGCAGGAACTCAATGGAAAAATAAGAAAATGCAATTTCTTCTTAAGCAGTTCATTAATGAAAATTGACCATCTACTGAAACACATTAAACAGAAAGAGAAAAATGTCTATATGTTTCCTTCTCTAACCATAATGCAATAAAATTAGAAAAAAATATATCACTAAATCAAAATCAAACAGTGCCCAACAAGGAGAGTTATAAGATACTTCTTCAGTGTGTCAGTGGATAAAATCTCCCATGGTTCAGATCACCACCCATCCATGCTTTTAGATAGGGTATGATTCCTGCCCATGTCCTTCCATAAAACTTTCACAAAAGATAGACTCAACATGCTGGGACCCTTTCTCTAATTTTTTAAAAAATGTTTTTCTATTAATGCCTTTTTTTAACATGACTATAGTATCCCTTCCACTACCCCTCTCAGACAGTCATACCTTATGACAAAGTGCATTTTTTTTAGCTTTTATTTTTCTTCTTTAAAAATATCCTTAGCATAATTTTACTTTCAAATTAAAATACCACTTAAGTTTTTTTAGAAACAGAATATTATAAATACAAACTGCTACAGCATTGGTTTTAAGACCTTTAATGAATCTACATGTCCTTTTTAATAAAATTAAGCAAAAACAACTGACAGAAACAAAAACTGACAAATAAAACAATTTTAAAGCATGTGGTAGAAATTTAGATCTCCTTAATATTCTTCCAAATGCTAGGGCCCTTCCTCCTTCACAATGCTATTCGTTGTTTGCTCTAAATTCTTTTGAAAAATAGCTCTATCCTTTTCTGGGTTCATGGAAAATAGGCATAGCTGAAATCATAGTGAATTTCAAAGACAGAATTTAACAAAATTATTTTTAAATGGGTGTTTCGTAATATTTAATATTTACATTAAGGGAAAATATCTTTTTAAAGAAAAAAAGGAGATAGAAAAATCAATACTATCAATTGATATATTGAGAAAGTCCAAAAAATGCATGTAATGTGCAATACCTATCTACCACACACCTCCTCAGAGAGATCGGTTGGGAGATTCCTTCATATTTTGATGCCAGACTGTTCCTCAGTTATCCTTCATTCCCACTATGTAACCACTCTTCCTCATTTTGCAGCCATTCCTGCCCTTTCATAACAATTTATCAATGAAAATAGCTATGTACAAATATTTTTAAAGCTTTATACAATCATGATGTATCTTTCTATTGGCCTTTCAGTCACCTGTAAGTTTCAATTGAATGATTTAAGGATATAGTTCCATTGGTTGAAAAAAAAATGGCATTTAAAAAAGGTGTTCTGACATGATTGAGATACCAATGACATTTCCAAATTGTGATTTAATCTGCTCAACTCCTCCTCATCAATCCTAAACCCAAATCACAATAATTCATTTCTATATGAGGTTTTAAGTTTTACAAAGCACTTAACCTCACAACAACCCTGTGATTTAGGTATTATTTTTCTCATTTTATAGTTGAGAAGTGTCAAAGGCAAAATTCAAATTAAGGACTTCATGGGTGCAAGTCCAACTCTGAATATACCTACAATACTGCCCCATAAGTATACTCAATGTGTATATCATTTTTGGTGTTATTTCTTCCTCTGCATTATTTCATAGAGGTTTTTATTTTTCTATCTTCCACTGAATTTTTCTATTTTTTTACTTTATGACTTCATGATATTGTATTAATGTATCAATTTATTCACTCAGTCTATAATCATTGGATATAATAATAACATTTATAAAGAACCTTAAAAGTTGGAAAGCACTTTGAAAATATAATTTTTATGCTCCAAAAAATCCTGGGAGGTAGAAGTTTTATTGTACCTATTTTACAGATGAAGAATCTGAGGCAGACATAAGTGAAGTGACTTGCCTGGAGTCACACAATTAGAAAGTGTCTGAGGCTAAATTTTAATTCAAGTCTTTCTGACTTATCCAACTCATTTTTTTAAAAAAATCTTTTCTACTATTAAAAATGTAGTGTTTACTAGCTGGGAATATTTTTAAGCAGAGAGTTATCACATTTTTTAGGACAGTGTCCTAACAATGGATTTATTGGATAAAAAGTCCATTATTTTTTTTAAAAAAGTATTGTATATCACCATATTCCTCTCTGAAATTATTATCCCACTACTTGGTGATTGATGTCACTAAGAATCCAGTAGAAGGGGCAGCCAGGTGGCTCAGCAAGTAAGAGCACCGGCTCCAGTGTTGGGATGACCTGGGGATCAAATATGGGCTCAGATACTCAGCACCACACCTAGAAATAACTGGCCATGTAACCTTGAGCAAGTTACTTAACCCCGATTGCTTAAAAAAAAAAAAAGAATCCAGTAGACTATGAAAGTGAGTGATTTCTTAAAAATTCTCATGGAAGAAATGAAGGAATATAGGAATAAACAATCATAAACTACTCCCAAATGGGAAGAGTAACTATAATAAACATGACCATAATTCCGAAGTTAATGCAGAAATTTTAAAAATGCTAATTAGAATTCCCATGTAATAATTTATATGAATTGACAAATTATTTATGAAAATCATTCAGAGCAATAAATAGATAATTGATCACTGAAAAAATATTTTTAAAAGGTAAAGATTCTAAACTCACCCTATTATAGTTTAAAACATACCACAGCAAAACTACAATTTCTTGAGCTAAAAGAAGAAAATGGATCCATATAATGAATAAAGATCTTAGCAATGTATTACAACTATTACAAGAAATTAATATAGGACAAAACCGAACTTTGGACATAACTTGACCTTTGCCAATAAGGAAAATAATGGCTGCTTAATTATTGTTAGGAAAACTGGATATTGTGAAGAATAAATGTAATACCTTTTGCTGCTGCTGCTGTCTGAGCTCTTAAAAGATGACCCACATATCTAGGTGGATATCATGCTAGCATGATGTTTTGTAGATGACCCACAGGACAAGATTAAATTTCCTCAACTAATCTCAGCACACTTCACTTTGTATCAATTCATACAAGTCTTCCCAGGTTTCTCTGAAATAATGCCCTTCATCATTTCTTACAGCACAATGAAATTTCATCACATTCATATGCTATAACCTATTCAATCATTCCCCAATTGATGGGCAACTCATCAGTTTCAAAAACTGAGAGGGAAAAAGAGCTGCTTTAAATAATTTTTTTGTAAATATGGGTCCTTTTCCTGTTTCTTTGCTCTCTTTGTATTAAAGACCTAGTAATGGTATGACTGAGTCAAAGGGTATGCACAATTTAATGATTTTTAAAATACTTTTACTTTTATAAGTACATCCTTATGCACCATGATCTCCATGCCCTTTACCATCTTGATTAAGTTACTGTTTTTTAAGTAATTGGGGTTAAGTAACTTGCTCAAGGTTACATGGCCAGTTATTTCTGGGTGTGGTGCTAAGTATCTGAGCCTGGATTCGATCCCCAGGTTATCCCGACACTGGAGCCAGTACTCTTACTCGCTGTGCTACCTGGCTGCCCCAATTACATTCCTTTTAATAGCAACTTATCAGTATGATCTCAAAAATGTGACGCACAAAACAGACCAGGATACTCCAGGGGCAGTATTATCACCTCCATAGTGCTGGATATAGCTGCTTCTAATGAAATCTTAGGCCACATTGGAGAAGTTGTGTGGTATAATGTCTCAGAACTAGGAAGACCTAGATCCATATCTCACTTTTTTAAAGTATTATTAATCACTTCATTAGTTAGATTAGCAATAACCAATAAATTTAGGTCATCAGTCTCTCTTGTCTATTGAAGACCCCAAGTGAGGGTCACAGGGCCTTTAAATCCAGTTGTGTCTCCTTCTGATTAACTTGACAGTACATCATTGGGACCTCCCCTGACAAATGTAAGGCAACCCTGATTGCTCTGTGGGTTGATCCCAGGTATGACTGATTACACCCCTCTCTGACACTCTAGAAATGCCAGATGCTCCATGAGAGACAATTGCCTCCATCTTGACTCAATTAGTTTGCCCCTGGTTTTGGCTTCCACATTGGAGACCAAGTTATCCGAAATCTTTATTAGAAAGCAAGAACAAGAGACTTGTCCTGGGGGAAGAGCCTAGCAAGCTCAAGCTGGTTCTCTG
>NW_027185655.1:39870441-39872335 GCF_028583685.1 Petaurus breviceps papuanus
GTGATTTTTTCTTAGGGAGCTCATTGATGGTTTGGTCAATTTCCTTTTCTAATACTTATTGAAGTATTCTATTTCCTCTTCTGCTTATCTGCACAATTCATTTTTTGCTAACATTCCCCATTTCACTTAGATTATCATATATATTGGCACATAATTGGGTAAAATAGATCATAATAATTTCTATAATTTCTTCTTCATTGGTGGTACATTCTTCCTTTTCATTTTTGATACTGATAATTTTGTTTTCTTCTCTTTTTTAACCAGATTGATCAATGGTTTGTCTATTTATTTTTGGGGGGGGAGTCATAAAACCAGCACCTACCTTCATTTATTTGTTCCTTTTTTAAACTTTTAATTGTATTAATCTCTCCTTTGATTTTTAGGATTTCTATTTTGTCAATTAATTGGAAGTTTTTTAACTTGATATTTTCTAGGGTTTTTTTTTTTTAAGTTGCAAGATCAACTTATTGATCTGCTCTTTTGCTTTGTCTGCATTCCACAAATGATTAAATTTTGTCTCATTGCTGGTATTGTCTTAAATGAAATTATTGATTACCTCTATGATTTGATCTTTGACCCATTCTACAAAATTAGAATATGTGGTTTCTAATTAACTTTAATCTATATTTTCAAAGCCCTTTATTGAATTTTATTGTGTCATAGTCCAAAAATTGTGCATTTACTGTTTCTACTTTTCTGTTTTTATTTGTGAATCTTTTATGCCCTAATACATGGTTAATTTTCATGAAGTGCCATGTACAGTTGAGGGAAAAGTATACTATTTTTGATTCTCATTCAATTTCATCCAAGCATCTATAATAACTTTTTTCTTAAATTATATATGTATATATCCTTAATTTTTTCTTAGTTATTTTATAGTTAGATTTATCTAGTTCTGAGAGGGGAAAGTTTAGGTCTGCCATTAGCATAGTTTTATTATCTATTTCCTCCTATAACTTAACTTTTTCTTTCAAATTCAAATGTATGACATTTGATACATATATGTTTAGTATTTATATTACTTCATTTTCTATGTAATTTACCATTTGGAAAAATGTACTTTTCCTGATTATTTGTTTTAATTAGATCTATTTTTGCTTTTGCTTTGTCTTTGATCATAATTGCTACTCTTCCCTTTATTACTTCAGTTAAAAAGCATAATAGATTCTTCTCCATACCCTTATTTAATTTTGAGTGCACCTTTCACTTAAAACTGTGTTTCTTGCAATCAGCATATTGTCAGATTCTGGTTTCTAATCCATCCTACTTTCTGCTTCTGTTCTATGGATGAGTTTATCCTATTCATATTCACAGTTATGACTACTAATTGTGTATTTACCTCCATCCTATACTATTTTCTTCTGTTTCTCTCCCTCTCCCTTTCCTCCTTCCTCTCCCTCTCATTGCCCCTCTATCCCCTCTCCTATCTTTCCTCAAAAGTTTGTTTTGCTTCTGACCACTGCTCCTTTTAAGCTTATTTCTCTCTTATCACACCACCTTTCTCTTATCCCCTTCCTCTCCTCCTTCCTTATTGAGCAAAATAGATTTCTATACCTAATTGATATGTGTGTGTATTCTTCCCTCTTTGAACCAATTCAAATGAGGATGAGATTCAAGCATTGCCTACTCCTCCAATTTCTTTTCCACTATAAAATCTCTTGCATACCCTTTTTATGTTAGACAATTTTCCCCATTCTTCCTCTCCCTTGCCCCTTCTTCTAGTTCATGCCTCTTTCTTACCCTCCTCATTTTGGGGGAAATCATTCCAATACAATCAATTCACACCCATGCCCTCTGTCTATGTAGACCCCTTCTTATTGCCCTAATAATGAAAATGTTCTTAGGATATAGATAGATAGATAGATAGATAGATAGATAGATAGATAGATAGATA
>NW_027185655.1:39872345-39944213 GCF_028583685.1 Petaurus breviceps papuanus
ATAGATAGATAGATAGATAGATAGATAGATAGATAGATAGATAGATAGATAGACAGAGATGCATACATATGTATGTATATATACATATACACATATAGATATACATATATAAATATATTCACACATGTATGTATATAGATATATATATATAAGTACACACATATATCCAAAGATTATGTGTGTGCATATATATATATATATATATATACTGAGAAATATATATATATGTAACTCCTAGGAAATATATATGATATACATATACATAAATATCATCATCTACATAGTGTTCTAAACAGTTTAACCTTATTTAGTCTTTTGTAATTTTTCTTTAATGTGTATAATTTTATGCTTCTCTTTAGTCTTGTGTTTGATCATCAAATTTTCTATTCAGTTCTGGGCATTTCATCATGAATACTTGAAAGTGATCTTTTTCATTAAATGTCTATTTTCCCCCTGAAGTTTTGCCATATAGTTTATTCATATTCCTTTGCCTTCCAGAATATCATATTCCAAGCCCTCTGCTCCTTTAATGTGGGAGCTACTTACTAAATCTGACTGTGACTCCATGTTATTTGAAAAGTTTCTTTCTGGATACTTGCAGTAATTTTTCTTTGACCTGGGAGCTTTGTAGTTTGACTATAATATTTCTGGAAGTTTTCACTTGGGAATCTCTTTCAGGAAGTGATTGCTGTATTATTTCAATTTCTATTTTACTTTCTTGTTTTAAGATATCAGGACATTTTTCCTTGATAACTTCTTGAAATATGATATCTAGCCTCTGTTTTTGATGATAGCTTTCAGGTAGTCCAGTGATTCTTAAATTACCTCTCCTCAATCTATTTTTCAGGTCAGTCTTTTCACAATATTTCATATTTTCTACTATTCATTCTTTTGATTTTGTTTTTTGATTACTTTAAGTTGAAGAAAGTTTTAATGTGTAAGAAAAACATAGGCTGATTCATTTAATCATGACAAATTATTCTTTCTTTCTTTTAGCATAGAGAAATTAAGAAGTTAATTAACTTTCCTAGAGTCATATAGTTAGAAGGTGTCACAGACAAGATGTGAAGCCAGATCTTCTTGGCTCCAGGCCTGAAACTCTGTCTATCCACTAGGCCATGCAACTTCTATGTGCAATCATAGTAGGTCATATATCTTCAGTCAATCAATCTCAGCTCCTTGAAAGTGATGCATTTCATTACTTATATGGGAGCATCTGACATGTAGTCAGTTTGGAATGAGCAGAAGCTTCCATTATAGGAAATACTAATAGGAAATTTTCTTCCTCAAACTAGTCAAAAGGATCCCACCATATTCAATAATGAAAGTTGCCCCTTCAATTCCATGACCTATTAGGAAACATTTGTATATTGGAGACCTAGGTTGGGGAGGTTCAGGCTCTCCTATGACTTCTTCCAATTCAAATAACTAGAAAATGCCCTGTGATAATTATAACATTGCAAAAGATACTGGAGCTGGTATCATAGCTCTGATGTATTGTTTGTTAGTTATGACTTTGCTGAGGAAAATGAGGGAATGGAAGACATTCGATTGCAACCAATCTGCTCCTTGTCCCCTAAAGGTGCCATGCACTAACCTACCTCCATGATTTTTCTTATATTCTTTGCTTGGTATACTTTCTTTGTGCTTCTTCAGCTATTGAATTCCTACCCAATCTTTAAAACTCAGATGAGATTTTCTCCATGAATTCTTTAATTGCCCTGGTTATTAACAACCTTTTTCTTTGGGTCCACAATGCTTTGTTAACACTCGCTGGTGTACTTATCATTTAATGTTGTATTAAAGTGTTATATGGATTGATGTTTTGCCCCCTTAGGAATGTAAGCATTGTGTCAGTATATCTATCTAAATCTTGCATCTTCCTCTTTCTAACCCCTTCCCTTCTCAGATATATATGTGTACATATGTGTGTATGTATATGTGTGTATATATGTGTATACATGCATACATACATATGTATGTGTAGATGTATGTGTTGCCTATGTGGTCATCTACATATTGCCCTCCTTCCATTTAGAATATAAGCTTCCTGAGGACAAGGGCTGTCTTTTTTTTTCCTTTCTTTGTATCCCCAGTGCTTAGCACATTGTCTGGCATATAATAAATGCTTAATAAATACTCATTAACTTGGGATTGACTTCCTACAATGTCCTTTGACATTTTCCAGTATCTCAGGTTAACATTCATCAAGAGGCATCAAACTCTTAATTCCAACATGTGGTCAATAACCTAGATGACCATTTGTGGAGTTAAATTATTTTTTTTTTGCTTTGTGGAGGGTAATTGGTGTTAAGTAACTTGCCCAAGGTCACATGGCTAGTTTGTGTGTGTGTGTGTGTGTGTGTGTGTGTGTTAAGTGTCTGAGGCTGGATCCAAACTCAGGTCCTCCTGACTCTGGGGCCAGTGCTCTACTCACTGCGCCACCTAGCTGCCCAAATTAAATTAATTTTTACAATGAGGTCATTTACCTGAAGAAGGAAGGAAAAAAAAACAAAAATTAAGGAATGGAATTTTTTTTTCAGGCCAGGTGTTCAAAGATAAAATAAAATAGAATATCATCTGAATAATTCCTCTAGTCTAATTTTCCTCTGATGTCCAATCATGGTATGCAGTTGAACTTAAATTCTTGATGGACATGCCCTTGAGGTAAAAGGCCTTCTAAGCAAGAAAGTCTTTGAATATGGGCCTGTTATGGAGAGCCAAACTATCTAAACCACAGAGGCTCCATATTAAGTGATTAAGTGCTAGTTTGGTTTTAGAAAGTCACAAAAATTATCTTTTATAGTATGTTGTCTACCTTATTTGAATGTGAGTTTCATGGATAGAAGGACCATATTTTTGCCTTTCTTATATCCCTAGCACTTATCATAATACCTGCCATAAAGTAAGCCCTTAATAAATGCTTATTGACTGATTGCATTACATGTCAGCACAGTGATGTTCCATGAAACTTTTTGAAATATTGACACAGTCAAGTGATTCTCCCCCCAAATCCATTTTGTTAAAAATGTCTCTATTTTTTTTATCTATCCTTATTCAGCATTTTGGTTACTTTCTATTTCCTTGGATCACATGCTAGTATTTCTTCTGAATTCACCAAAAGCAACCTCACTACTCATTCTGAACTTTTTAATATCCTATATAGTTTTTCATGATATTTGACATATGATAAAATCACATTTCCTGGTTATAGCTCCATGTTAGTGTTTTTGCTTCCATGGAAAATTAATTTTTAAAAAAAGTCCAGGGACTCACATTGTCTTCTAGTTTGGTTGTTTGGTTATTGTTCATTCCGCAGGGTTTAGAAATAGAGGTACTTCATCTAGGATCTATGTTCTCTGGCTAGACATAAATCGAAAGATATTTACAGAAAAAAAAAAACACAAGCTAGAGAGCACTGTATTCATGTTTGTTAGGAAATTTATTCTTTGAGTTCCTGGAGGGTGAAAAGGGTTATGTGTGCACACATGCATGTGTGCATGCAAATACACACATACACATAGGAAAAAATGGGAGCAGAAGAGGAAATAATACTGGTGGATTTTCATTGGCATAAGGAAATCCCAATGAGTTAACTTCTCCTGACATGGAGTAATACCTACTATGTAAATCACATGCCTAGAAAAATATCTAGAACATCACGGGGTTTAGTATGTTTCTGAGGCAGGCCTTGAACCTGGGCCTTCTTGAGCTGGAGGCCAGTTTTCTATTCATTCTCTCAAGTTGCCTACGGAAAAAAACAAACCTAATTCAAATAATGTATATTAATTAGCATCATTTGCATGTCTAAGTAATTTTTTAAAGTTATTGCACCCACCGGCATTTAAACAATGCCCTCCAAATGACCAATCTGCTAGGCATTTCACAAGATGATAGCAATATTCAACAGTTCTCCATTCTTCTAAGTTCTTCTCATTCTATGATGTTACTTGTACTTCCTTCTCAAATTTACCCACTTTTACAATAAGAAAATTAGCCATAGTTTCTAATTCCTTAATTATAATCTAAACTCTTCATATTTTCTTATTTAAAATATGATAAGGGAATGGCTAGGTAGTGTAGTGAATAGAGCACTTAACATTTAGCCATGTGACCTTGGGCAAGTCACTTAACCCCAATTGCCCCTCCAAAAAAAAAGGGCAATAAATAATAAATGATAAAATCCAACTGCTAGAGAGGGGAAATAAGGACCTTAGAGATAATCAAAATAATGATAATCAAAAGGAGAAATAGAGGCTCAGGGAAGTGACACAGGAAGTTATTGAATGAGGCATGACTAGACTAGAACCTAGATCTTTTGACTCTTGAACCATGGATTTTTTCAACAACTACATTTTTTCTGTTGACTTTGGAATAGGCTTCTTTCATCTTGTTGTAAACAATTCATGGTCCAGAAACTTTCAGTATTTTAAAAGAAGCATGGAGAGGTTGGTAATTTCCTACTAACCCTAAAACCCAGGAGAACTTTCCTAGACTGTGAAGGTTCAAGCTCCCCTATTTCCCACTGGAATATCTTATAAAGAAGATATCCCAAGAATGAATTTCCTTTAACCACCTAAAATTAATCTAATTTATATCTCTACCATAATATAATAACCGAGAAAAAACTGTTTTAATGAATAGGAGAGGGTGTGTGTGAAAGGATGTCAAGAATAAAAAAAGAATAATTTTTAAAGGAGAAAGAAAATGGGGGCAGGGAGAGAGATAAATTTCCTTTTATGGCAAGAACAAAGTCTGTACATTGGCCTTTATATGAACAGGCCAAAAGCCCCCTTTTTACTTCTTTACTCATACAAAGATGTGGGAAGGGAAGAAGTTGAATATAGTATTAAATACCAACTTTGAAAAGTGTATTTGAATTGGAAATTCTACTTATCACTTCTTTAAAATGCATAAACTGTCAGTGCTAAAAACACAGCCTCTCTCTAGAAAGTAATTTTAACACTAAGTATAGCTTGTTATAACTAGTTGAGGTTGCTTTGTAAACCTAAGGTCTTTTAGCAAGTTTACATCAAAACTCTGGTAAAGTCTTTAAAATGCTTCTGATTGGGACCACATAATGCATTAATACCCTGGAAGGATTGTCAGTAGGAGGGTTCTTGTTGAGTGCCAAAGTCCGCGACTCATTGCTGAGATTATGAATGGCCATTTATCTTGTTTTCACTAACTTAAAGGTGACTTAACCAAATCCCTAAACTGTAGTTAATGCTTTTAATTATATGATTTGGGAAAAGAAAAGATAGAAGAAAGTTTCATTTGTTGAAAGACAATGTTATTACCAAAATTGGCATATTCTTAGAATCAGCCTAGTTTTGCATGAGGATAGAAATGAAAGATGACACAGCAGTAAAGAAAAAAAGCTACCCTATACAAGGGATAAAAATGAATCTCATTTGCAAGACTCTGTGCCAAATTTTACCTCAGAGAACAAAGTCTCAGTTGATTAAATTTTCAGAGAAACATAAAATTAAGATGCATCATCTTCATCCTCCCCAAGGAAACAGACTTCACTGCAGAAGAATTTCTCCTCAAGTCAGCAAAGGAGTCATTGTAAGTTTCTTCTTAGTTGAGGTTTGGACTGTGGTGGAGGCCGTGCTTTGTTATGGTTTGTTTTTTGTTGCTTTTTTTCTCCATAGTATCCCACATTATTTCATATATACTCTAAAAACCCCAATGATGGAAAATTTTTCTCTGTCTCTAAGTAACAGTACAAAAACTTCAAAAACATTTCACTCATATGAAAATTTCATATTTTAACAATACTTAATTTTTTAATTGTAATAATAATTACTAGCTTTTATGTAGCATTTTAAGGTTTGCAAAGGTTCTCTGTATATGTTATCTCATTTGAGTGAGGTAAGCACCTATTATGCCTATTTTTTGATGGCGAGGAGGGAAGGAAGTGCAATTGGGGTTAAGTGATTTGCCCAAGGTCACACAGTTAGTAAGTGTTAAGTGTCTGAGGTCACATTTGAACTCAGGTCTTCCTGACTCCAAGACCAGTGCTCTATTCATTGGACCACCTAGCTTCCCCTATATTGACAAGAAAACTGACTGACATAAGTCAAAATGACTTGCTCAGGGTCCTACAGTTAGTAATTGTCTAAGGTTGGATTTGAACTTTGGGCTTGTAAAGGGAAAACTCCATGAGAACTATGGAGACTTAAGATTATGCTTTAAAAATAAGTTAGATGACTGACTATTCCCAGTACTCTTACCCACTATTCAAATGCAAAAAACTTTTGGGTAAATGATATGATTAACTACCTGGATTTTTCTGTCTTTTAAATACATTACAAGCCATTTGAAAATGAAAAGCACGTTTGGTTTGCTTTTTTTTTCTTTACTACACAAACCCAATGCCATAGGAATCAACATTTTGCCCATGAGTCATCTGGATATTTAATACATTTTTTAATGATAATGGTAGTAGTGACTATTGTGATAGGGAAAGGTCACATGAGACTTAATGGACTTCCTCCAAGATTCACTTCAAGGTTCTTTTCGTCTGTGTGGTTATTCCCTCCGTGGATGGAGATCACAGTTTTGCCATGCTTTAGGAAAGAGTTACCAAGGTCAGAAAATAATTCATTAACCTGATGATGGTCTACTCTATTCTTTAGCCTTTTCAAATTCAGCCAGGCAAGTCTTTAAACAGCATAGATGATCCATCACTGGCACATTCTCAAAACCTTTCCAGTTTAGTAAGGCCTACCTTAATGTGTGTTCCACACTCGCAGTTTTCCAGAATCTAGGGCCAAAACTATTTATGAGGTATCCCAAAGGAACTCCAAGACAATGCTTTAAAAATGAGCTAGATGGCCAAAATTTTGGTCTAAAGCCATCACTGTAGACTTGAGATTTTGTATACAATGATATTCAAAGATCTTTTCATTTTAAGTAAACTCAACCAGCAGAATTCCATCTTTGCATTATTCATAAAGTAGGGATCTAATTCATCTTACATCAGCTCCAACTTCAAGCCCAAAGAATTTCCAGCCAGATTACATTTTGTGTTACACAGTGACATCTACTGGCAAGATGGCATGCTGTACTACAGCTGTAGTAGATCTTTAATGATTCAAAAGAAACCGAATCACTAGACTTTATAGATGAAAGGGATCTTAGAGTTCATCTGAACCAATGGTTCACAGACTTTCAAGCACAATGATACCCATCAGAAATAGGAGGGAAAAACTATGGGGAGCATTAATAGTTGTGTGACCCTGAGTAAGTCACTTACCCTGTTTGTCTCAGCTTCTTCATCTGTCAAATGAGATGGAGAAGGAAATGGTAAATCACACCAGGATCTTTGCCAAGAAAACCCCAAATGGGGTCACAAAGAGTCAGACATGACTGAAAACAACTGAACAACAAATAATTATTATTTATGACTATTATCATTTGAGTAATTCACATAGAGATATTATCTTTTTACCTGATTGTCTCACAATACTAATCCACATAAGATTCAAATTTTGGAGATGGAAGAGAATTCCAAGATTGGCTAGTCTGATGCCCTCATTTTTCAGATGAGAATACATTGCACCAAAGAGATTTTTGCAACCTATGGTCACATGACTAAACAGCAGATATGGTATTGAACTTAATTCCTCAGAAACTATCTAGTGTTTTCCCACTATTTGACAGTTTGTATCTGTCATTATATCCCATAATATTAAAGCTAGATTCCTACAGATTTGAGAGTCACAATTCATTTTACAAATATGTAAACTCAGGCCTAGAGAATGAAATCAGCTTGCCCAGGGTTATACAGTACACAAGTAAATGTGAGGGTTATATTAAGCTCCATACCATCACACAGGAAAATGACATAAGTCTAATGGCCCCAGATCTTGGAAATTGACATATAGAACAGAAAGAGATCAAATTAACTCATGTGACATCATGCCTTGAATTTTAAAACACTTAGCAATCATCTGGACAGTAGTTATTACTTATCTTAATTTATTATGTGATGTTCAGACTAGCCACTATCCTAGAATGCATAAATAGAGGATTCCCCTCAAACTAGGCATCCAATCTCCTCAGACTTGGAGATGCGTGTAGAGGTAAGTGAAATACCCAGCATGAGAATGATAATCACATATAGTGGCATCAAAAAAAAAAGCCTGAGTCTGGAGAGTTGCATAGCTGTCCTATCCAAGGACATGATGATCCATATTCTCTTTTTGTCGGTTTTCTCTTGCACTATTCTATTTCATAAAATTACTTTCACTTTCACTTGATTGGCTCCATAACATGCAGTCCATCCCTGTAATTAGGAAAACTGCTTTTACTTTTTATTGAATTTGTAAGTCCTGATATTCTCATGACATTTTAAACCCACCACAGTAGTGGTGAACCTGAAACATTAACTCAATCCAATGCTTCTTCCAAGATTCCATGTTGCCTTCCTTCTTTGTCACCACAGGCCAATTTTAGATTTCTCCAACAGAAATAATTTCAGGAGAGTCTTTCTTGAATGGTTGCTTCCTCTGATATCATCCTAGGATCACAGTGCTAATGCTAGAAAGAATGAAGAACTCATCTAGCCTGTTCCTTCCCATTTTGTGGAGGAGAATACAAAGAATCAGGAAGGTAAAGGGCCTTTTTTAAAAACTAGAATTTATATAGCACTTTAAGATTTGTGAATTGCTTTACAAATATTACCTCATTTGATATTCACAACAACTCTAGGAGGTAGGTCCTATTAATTATGCCCATTCTACAGATAAGGATATTGAGACTGAGAAGGTAAAGTGATTTGCCTAGTGTCATAAGAGAATAAGTTTGTAAGGCCACATCTGAATTCAGGTCTTCCTGACTCCCTCTATCCACTAGACCACTTAGTTATCTCAACTATGCCCAATATCACATAGATCATGAGTGTCAGAGGTAGGATTCAAGCCTCTGAATGTAGGGTCAGTATTCTTTCCATTGCATCATGCTGTTATAATTGAATATATACTACCCCTTCTTACCAGAGGCCTTTGCATTAAGGATCTTTTTAATATTCCATGTTCATAATTCTTCCACTTATCCTTCATCCTACACACTGAAAAATAGATTTAGATTGTGTCTACATGTGAAAACAAATTATCAGCCTATGTTTTTAAAAGTAACTAAATCACCATTTTTAGTCTTCAATTCCACAGCTCTGACATATGGAGCAAAGGATCATAAGATCCTGGAAGAGACCTCAGAGGCCGTCAAATCCAAATCCTTTTTACAGATGATATATCTGAGCCTCCAGGAGTTTGAGTGACTTGTTGACTTAGGTCCCGACAGAGTCGTATTTGAACCTAGGTCATCTGACTTCACAGCCAATACTCTTTTCCCTGTACCACATTACTAAAGTCAAATTACCATATATTTTATTGTCTGGATAAAATGCCTTGACCCCTGCATACCTATGATTTTTGTTGTATAAAGAAAGGCACCATTTTCAATTATGGGTATAAGAAATAATATTTTGCATCTACTTTGCATAAATAAATCCAAAACAGGGTGCAAAATGAGACATTTACTTTTGGATATGACCAATATATGAATTTGTCTTGCTTGACTATGCATATTTGTTACAAAAGTTTTATCTTTCTCTCTCTCCTTTCTCCCACCCTACTGGAATGGAGAAAGAAGAGAAAATCCATTTTCATTAATTGACAAAAATAAATTTTAATTTAAAAATAAATTTTAAAATATTGATTCTCTTCCACGATTAGTTGCCATCCAAGTTTCCATAATCTAAGTAGAATATCTTTCCAAAGGCAATTTCACACCAGTGATCTTGTAGCAATTTAAACCCTGGAAAAGAATCAACAAAAAAAAATATTCTAAAATTTTTAACATACTTTTTTTTCTTCAAACAGTGTTTTGAAAAGTTAACTTTTTTGTCCAAATTCAATAGATTTAACCAAACTAGGATACAATGCTGAGTTGTGACATTCTGGCTTATGGCATACAATGGGTCAAATTACATTCACAATATATGCTTCCCCTAACTTTAACCCAGATACTTTTCAATCATTCTCAAAGGGGTTCAGACTGCCCCACCAGAAGACTATAGGGAACACCAAGGGATGGTCTATAGAGAAACATTGTTCAAGTTTGGAAGACGTGAAAGGGTGTAACTGTTTTATTTCATCACAAAAGAAAAGAATTGGCAACAGCCCTTTCTCACTGCCATCTGTCTCACCCAACCAACTCCTCACAAGAATACATGTGCAGAGTAAAGATGGGCTATCTGGTGCATTTGTAGATTTCACTGTTAAATCAAAGATCAATAAGGATTTTCTTGTCAGCCAAGCTACAGCTATATTAAAATTTCATTTAAAAAATTGAGCTGGGGGGATCTCAGAGAGCACCTAATCTACCTCTTTATTTTACACCTGAGGAAACTGAGAACCAAAGACGTGAAATAGTTTGTACAAGGCTACATAGTAAATATCCAAGTCTCCTAATTTCCAATCGGTTGCTCTAAATAATGATAATAATATTTGTTGATAATAAAGGTATTTTCAATGAACCTACCGAAGATAAGTTTATCTCATTGCTTTTTTTTCCCAATTGCAAAAAGCAGTCATCTTATTCCCTGACCAGCAATGGACTGACCATTAGACATAAAAATGTAATAACAAAATAAGGATCTGTCTCATGATCTTTTCTATTTAAATGTCAAAATAGAAAATGAGAAACATAAGATAACTATAGTTAAAACAATAGCAATAGTAGCAGTATGGTTCCAGAAACAATGTTTGTTTTGGGGACCACCCTAGCAAAGTATAGGCAGTAACATGGCACAGTGAATAAAGAGGGAATAAGAGGTAATAGACATAACAAGGTGCCACTGGAACTTACTGAAGAGGGAAAGGACATGGTCAGATTTGCATTTTGGGAAAATCATTTTGCCAGTTACGTAAAGAAGGCATCAGAAAAAGACTTGATATTCAGCTTACAAAGCATTTTCCTCACCACATTATGTCACCCAGATTCTCCTTTCACAGAGAAAACAATCTAAAGCTTCTCAAACTCATGTCTATATAGTTACCAAAGTAATATGACAATAGCATAAATTGGGGCTGGGGGAAAGGAAAGGGGACAGGATATCTAACTGGATGTTGACAACTTAGAGATAAAATAGCAGATGAATTAGTTTTTACCCATTTTGCAGTCTCCTGTTACGCATTCCATATTTAAGAATATGAAATGATGGGGCAGCTAGGTGGCACAGTGAATAGAGGATCAGCCCTGGAGTCAGGAGGAGTCAGGAGGACCTGAGTCCAAATCCGTCCTCAGACACTTAACACACTTACTAGCCGTGTGACTTTGGGCAAGTCATTTAAGCCCCATTGCGCTCCAAAAAGAAAAAAAAAATTAAAAAAGAATGTGAAATGATAAAAAGAGTAAAAGGTTAAGTCCATGCTGTTTTTCTTTCCATATTGTTTACCTTTTTGCTATTCTGTATACCTAGCTAGTTGCTAGTCCACTAAGTCACCCAGGCTTCCTTTTCTTAGTGGTAGTCATTGCTCTTTGAAGACACATTGGTTATTTTTTTTAACATTTCCTCCTTCTTATCTGTATATAAATGACAACAAAATGAGATTGCTTTTGAAACTCAATTCTTCAACTACTTACTTTTAGACTTTTGGCTCAAATTTGGTTTTCTGGGTAAAGAACCCTTTGGTCCCTTTCATTGTAAGAGTGTTGCTATTCATCTAGATTACCACTGTATGTGACCAACACTCACTGGAAATATACCTCATACTTGAAGTGTTTGTATTTGATAAAAGGAAATTGAATAACTGACCATGTTAAGTATGTATAACTTCCACTAAAATGATCAGTTTTAGAGGAAAATGCAATTAACATTCAAAAGATGTTTGAATATCTCCTGGCTGCCAACTGTTGACATACTTGATGTCATTTGTCCTTCATTTTTGAAGAGGATCAATGACATTACAGGATGAAGTTGTGACTTGGTCATGAATTGGATGTGAGGTGAAGTTATACAAAGGTATCAGACTAACTCTCTTTTCCAGAGTCATTTAAGTTCAGTGGCAAGGCAAAAGTCAAGATGACTGGCAATGGCCCGGGATGCAGTGGATGATGTTGGCATCTTCAATGTCTGACCAAGCTCTAAGTACTCAACAGTGCCTGTTCAACTGCCTTCATGGTCACTGGAACAAATTATTCTTATCTGTCTATTGTGCCAAGGGAAGTTTTCACATACTTGGGGTAAACATCCCTCTATCTCACTTACAGGTTTGATGCCTGATGGTTACCTTCAACCTGGTTTAGCCATATGAAAAGATGGTTTTTACTGGGCTGTGGCCACTGTGTACACTATAGCTTCTTAGAGTCCTAAGTGAGAGTCCAGATTTTTCAGCCTACTCTTTTATGTTTATAGAAGCTATGGGAAAATTGTAGCTCATGTCACTAAGACCTTCCTAATGATGTAGATCCCATAGGTGTTTAATTCACAAAATCTACATCCTACTACTCTATGATACCTGAATATCACCTCTGTTTTTGGAAGCACCAAGATGAGAGAGAAAGACAAATATCAGTGTTGCTTCTGAGACTGGAAATTCACCACAGTCCCTTCCAGCTCTGACATTCTGGAATTCTGTTTTTAGGAGGGCTGAAAAATCTATACATCTAAACATCTATAGCTTTGCAATCTCAATCTGTCAACCTGGACCTTATCTCTGAGATAACATCTAATGTGTTGACTCAAGGATGAAATATAGAAGAAATTGTGCTGTCTTAAAGAGAAAGACCAGGACTAGAAGGAGGCTAACTCTAAATCCCTAAAATATTCTTGGAAGACCAGGATTGACCAAGATCAATGGATCAATCATATTTGTAACAGTTTGTTATGATAATCTCCAGTGTTTTTCCCTACAGTGGTTTATGGTTAATTTCATTCATAGAGATAGGTACCTGTGATGCCATTGGTATAGGGAACTCCCGAATGAGGAAATTCCATTTGCCAATGAAAGCTGACAACTTCTATGCAACTTATATTCTTAGAGCGTTGCCTAGAGTACTGAGAGATTAAGTGACTTGCCCAAGTCACATAGCCAGTGTGGGTCAGAGATAGGATTTAAAGTCAGGTCTTCTTGAAATTGTGTCCAGTCTTTTATTAACTATGCCATATTACTTCTGAGAACACAATTTAGAATACATTTAAAAATGTGATCCCTTAATAAATGTTACTTTGTAAAACTCATAATATTCTCTAGGTGAGATCCTATCTTCTTAATTAATTAAGCTTTGGCCCCAGTATGTGACCTTCCAGTAAATAGCCTGAATTAATTTAAGTGTTGACTGATTTGATGTCCTTGTTTTCTAAGAGACTTTCACAAAGTCTTTTCCAGCACCATAATTCCAAAGTGTTCATTCTGTAGCACTCAGCTTTCCTTACAATCCAACTCTCATAGCAACACCTTTCTACTAACTATACAGACCTTTCTCAGCAAGGTGATAGCTCTCCTTTATAGTATGCTGTCCAGATTTGCCATAGTGTTCCTTTCAAGGAGCCAGAGTCTTTTAATTTCATAAATTCAGTTGCCATCTGCAATGATCTTTGAGCCCAAGAATATAAAATCTGACGCTGCTTCCATTTCTTCTCCCATTATTTGCCAGGAAGTGATGGAAGCAGTTGCAAAGATCTTAGTGGTTTTTGATGTTAACCTTCAAGACAGCTTTTACACTCTCCTCTTTTCACCACCATAAAGAGGCTTCATAATTCGTCATCATTTTCTGCCTTCAGAGTGGTATCAGCTGTATATCTGAGATTGTTGATATTTCTCCTGGCAACCTTAATTTCAGCATTTGATTCATCCAGCCTGGCATTTCACATGATGTATTCTGCATATAATTTAAATAAATAAGGTAAAACAACCTTGCCCTACTCCTTTTTCCAATAATTAAACCAATCAGTTGTTCCATGTTCAGTTCAAACTGTTGCTTCTTGGCCCCCATACATGTTCTTCAGGAGACAAGTAAGACAATCTGGTACTCCCATCTTCTTGAGGATTCATCACATTTTGTTGTAATCCATACAGTAAAAAGCTTCCGTGTAGGTAGTCAATGAATCAGCAATCGAGCAAGTGTTTGCAATTTGGTCTCTAGTTCCCCTGCCTCTTCAAAAAACCAGCCTGCTCTTTTGGTAATTCTTGCTTTATGTGCTGCTGAAGTGTAGCTTGCAGAATCTTAAGCACAACCTTGCTGGCATGTGAAATGAGTAGAATTGTTCAGTAATTTGAACATTCTGTGGCATTGTCCTTCTTAAACTGATCTTTTCCAATCCAGGGGCCACTGCAGAGTTTTTGAAATTTGCTGGGATATTGAGTACAACACTTTGACAGCATAAGCATCATCTTTCAGGATTTTAAATAGCTCAACTAGAATTCCATCACCTGTACTAGCCTTGTTGTTAGCAATGCTAAAACAGAATAAAAGAGGGGGTCATAGGATCACAGACTTAGACCTGAAAGAAAACTTACAATCTGTTTGGTTTACTGTTGTTCAATCTCTCACTTTATAGAATTCCAAAGAGGGAGTTATTGTTCAAAGTTACATAGGGCTAAAGTTAGGATTTCAATCCAGGTGTCCAAATCCAGTGATCTTTTCTACTGCATTGCATTTTGATCATTCACTAGATATGAAAATTAGGAAGGTGGAATGTAATTCAGTTATAGTGCTTTGGTAAGAAATGTCCATGGGAACTTATCTCTTCCTCCACCATATCCCTAGGAATATCTCTCCCCTATACAGCCAAGTAGTTCAAGACCACCTAACCAACCCCTCCTGAACCTTGCCATCATGTACACATTTGTCATTGAAAATGTGTTGAACATTTTATATCAAAAGGAAATTTTATTAAGAGAAAAGAAAACCTATTCAACAAACACATATTAAGAACATAGCATATGCAAGGCAATAACATTATAAAAACAAACATGAAATAATTTCTTCCCTCAAGGAACTTGCATTCTACTGCAGTAGATGTGTGTGGACAAATGAATAAAATATAGTTTGAGGTGGAAGAATTTGCTGCTTTATTATCTGTACAGTCTTAAGGGTGTCACTATATGTATGTATGTTAGGGGATGGAGTTGGATTAGATGACCTCTAACCCAGATTCCAAGCATAGTCCTAAGGCATGGAAGCCCTCATGGAAGTATTCTCAATTTAATTATCTGTGAATCTGCCTTATGTTTCGGTGAGGTATCAGCCTCTAGAATGTAAATATAGTTATAAGCTAAGTTATTGAATCCTATTTTGTCATTCTGTCGATACACGTCTTTTGCTTCTTTTAACATTTCTTCTGGATGTAGGAAATAACTATCTGACCCATACTTGATTGATATTGTATACTCACTGACTTTATACTGTCCCTCTTCTAAAGGAAACACTAACCATGAGCCAAAACCTAAGTCTTAAACATTTTTCCTCCCATGGCATCATGATAAGGAACATAATGAACCAAAGAATAGAAAAAAAGAGAGTTTAACCCCTCAGTTCCCCAGAACTGAATCCTATCTGTACTACATGCCTGGGTCTAGAGCAGAGACCCCCTTTTGTGAAAGGAAATGAGGAGAGATCTGTACCTTGCCACCCACCAAGGCTAGTCGTGGTTCCTTAATGTTCAACCATGAATCAATATTCTCAGTGAAAAAGAAACAATAAAAAGAAAAACAGCCAATTTTTTTTAAATCCTAAATTTCAACTTAGTGAAACATTTTTTTTCCATTCAAAATCATTTTTGCATTTTCACAAAAGACAAAATTTACCACATATCATTTGTGAAAATGGAAAAAACATGTGTAAAGTGACATGGAAAATTTTTAATATAATAAAACCTCTCTTCTTGCAGGCATGTTACAGTGGGGAAAGTAGTAGAATCAGTCAGAGAGCCTGGGTCCAATTTCTCCTTGGTGATTTATTATCTAAATGATCTTGGCCTAGTTACTTAAAATTAACTCTTCGATCCTCACCTTCCTCAAAGGTCTCTCCCAAATGGTGATCTTTTCTATAGATAACAGGTATAGAATATAGAAAATACTATCAGATGTGCTCTTGACCTTTGAGATCCCTTGAAACTGCAAATTTATGATTCTGTGCCTCAGTGAAGGGACTAACATCTACTCAGAAGATTCTTCCCAAGATTTGTCTCTGTATATCTCTAGTAGTAATGCTCTAGAATTACTTAGTCAAGAAGGAGTCCCCCCAAAGAGAAAATCCAAGGTCACACCTATAGAAAAATACAAAATTCACAATCCTGAGCAAACTGTACAAAAGAAAAATGTAAGTTCTTCCACTATATTATTTACTGGGGGTGGAAGGGCAAAGAGGGAGGGAAAGATTTCCCCCTCAGCAAAGTTAGTGACTTAATGATCCATCCTTTTGCTGTTAAGTCATTTTTCAGTTGTGTCTGACTCTCGGTAACCCCATTTGGGGCTTTATTGGCAGAGGTACTAAAATGGCTTACCATTTCCTTCTCCAGCTCATTTTGTAGATGAGGAAATTGAGGCAAATAGGGTTAAGTGACTTGCCCAGTGTCATAGTTAGTAAATGTCTGAGGCCAAATTTGTCCTCATAAAGTGTAAGTCTTCCTGATTCCAAGCACAGTCTCTATCCACTGGACCATTTAGCTGCCCTTAATGATCCATCTATATACCCAAATTTAGAAAGTGATTATATATTTTTAATTAATCATGATTTTTTAACCTTCCTACAGTAAATGACTGACCTATGCTACTAAAGCAAATATGAAAATCTTGGTTTGCAAAGATCTAATGAATTCCAGAATGAAAACTTTCCATTTGTATAACAGAGAATATTTATGATTCTCGTCTCCTAAAGGATCTGTGCTGACTAATTCAGGGAGATTGTTCCTACTTGTTTTGGAATAAGTTTCAACCACAATCAGCTTTTGTCATTTTTGATGATTATTACACCCATTTTTTGAAAAAGTCATTTAAAAATATTTCTGGAGTCAGCTCCAAATCTAAAAGTGTTTGTACTCTAGATGGTATTAAAGAGTTAAAATGACTCCACTCTTTATACATATATTCATACATGGGGCCAAAGGGATGACATTCTCCTTCCTTAATCATCATCACATTTTATGAGACTTCTATCTCCTTTTGCTTTTGTGACCTCCAGTCTGAAAGGCCAAAGTAAATAAAGGTCAAGATAGATGTCAATGCAAGCAATTACTAAAGAGGGAACTTGGCGGTGACCCTCAGATTAGAAATGGTGACCTGTCACAGCAACAGGGGAAAACCACCGTAGCGGCTGCTTCTACCATCTTATCAAATACAAACTAGATTCACAGGCTAGATTGGGAAAAAATTGATATCCCTCATTTGCGTTTTAATCTTTTCTACCTGTTGTATTGGGGTGATACTCCCATTTCCCCTCCTCCTCTGAGGCTTTGAATAGTCTAACCATGAGAGACTAAAGATCACATAGGAGGAGGGAAGAAGAACCCATGTATCATGGGAGGGGAAAAAAAGAGGAAAAACTGTCACCCTATCAAATTTTACCAAATACAATAATCAGACTTGTTTTGAAGTATCTGAAAGGAATAAATTAAAAATAACTATCATATACAAATTTGGCAATAATCAAAAACAATAATTATTTTTTGGAACTGCCACAGTTCTGTAGCAACTGCTTACCCAGAACTCCTTTCTTGTTGTTGTTATGTTGTCATTATGCAGCCAGTTCAGTCATGTCCAACTCTTCTTGACCCCATTTGGGGTTTGCCATTTCCATTGTAACTGATTAAATTTTGCAGATTCCATTACTTCGATCCAAGTATTTCCCCCTTTTCATGTCTGGGAGCCTTAAGTCATAAAGAGGAAGAGTGGACCCTTTTCCTTTTTGCCCTTGAAAAGATTCACCACACTCAAAATACTATTCTTTCCTCTCAGAATACCATTTTTTATTCCTTATTCCCTATTCAACAGCACCCAAATTATCTTTCTTTCTCCCATTACCCTTCTTCAAACCAACCAGTCAAATAATGAGTCAATAAGTATTTATTAAGAGCCCATTTGTTCTGTAAAAGCCCCATACTCAGTGCTAGGGATATAAGGGCAAAACTGAAATAGTCACAATGGGGGGGAGGGGGGTTACATTCTACGAAGAGAGACACATAACATACAAGGTATGTGTGGATCAATAGGAGGCAGTGTATGAAGTTTTCTATATCTCTTTGATGATTACAGAATCCTATAATTCATTGGGTTGAAAGCAAGATTTGAAAACTAGAATGATTTCATCAGTGAGATATGGGTTGAGAAAGGGTAGAAGGAAAATTTAAGTCATTATAATATTTTGATAACAGGACCAAACAAAGAGGTTTTATTCTATTTTTTTGTTATTCCAATTATCATAATTCACTAGGAGAGAATAACAATGAATTATTCTTCCCCTCATTTAATAATGCCTCAGCAATCTTTCCCAGTGGATTATTTTAAATTACAATGTAGAGTAATTGTCTCTGGTAAAGTTCAGCAAGTTGAAAAACCACATTAACACCTGAATAAAGAAATTGAGAATTCGTGGAGATCCCTACACAAGCCCCCAAAAAGAGTTCCTATCATTTAAAAATTGGATTGTTGTGGGGGAGGGAAGCACCAATAGTTTCATTGTAAAAGAGTCTTTGAAAGCAAAAAGAGGATACTTTAAAAAGACTATAAGAAAGAGAGGAGGAA
This sequence comes from Petaurus breviceps papuanus, assembly GCF_028583685.1. Classification (NCBI taxonomy): domain Eukaryota; kingdom Metazoa; phylum Chordata; class Mammalia; order Diprotodontia; family Petauridae; genus Petaurus; species Petaurus breviceps. The sequence continues at coordinate 39,891,104 of NW_027185655.1, forward strand.
AAAAAACTTTAAAGTGAAAATGTAAAAGATATTTGTAGATACTTCTAATGTCTTACCAATAGAAATTAGACCCCCAAGGTTGAAAGGGAAGCATGAAGAATCAATTGATGTTGACTTGATATCAAAGGATCTGTATTCACATCTTGGGTCTGCCATTAAATACCTGTGTAATCTTGGGCAAGTCATTTAACATCTCTAGTACTGTTTCCTCTCTGTCAAATTAGGGGATTGGTCCCTTTTATCTCTAAATCTTAAACTAGAGAATCATTCAACCAGAAGAGAATTCAGAGATCCTCCTGCAATGTCTCATTTTCTGAAAAACAGTCCAAGAGATTAAATGACTTATTTAAGTCCCATAGGTAGTAATCATTAGAGATTGGATTTACATAGTTTTCCTCCAGTTTCAGAACCAGGGTGGCTTCCATTGTATTATGCTGTTGTGATCCACAAATCTGTACCTGAAAACCAATCAAAATGACATTATATAGCAGAAAGAAAGCTTGGCTTTGAGTCAGAAGATTTGAGTTCAAATCCCATCTCATCACTTCAGACAAATCACTTCACCACCCTAGGACTCAGTTTCCCCATCAGCAAAATGAGGGGGTAGACTACATGGCTTTTGAAGTCCATCTACAAGCCAATGGTTTAAACCCTCATTAAACTATTTTGAATCAAATTCTTTTCTGCTAGTACATTGCCTTGGCCCATTCTTTTGCCCTGTATTCAAATAAGAAAACTCAGTGAGTTTGGCCAATTAAAATGATTACTGTTCCCTCTCATCACAGAAGGGATGGACTGAAGCATAAATATCTTTAACATTCTCTTTGAATATATCTATGGTCTCTACTCCCCTAGGAGTCCTTTACAGATTTCAGACAAGGATATTGTGTTCTTTTCTTTACCGAGGGAAGCAATGGCTTAGGAATGCCATCCATGCCTTTCACCAATCATTCCAGGACAACTTGGTCAATCATGCACAATTTCATTTACCAAATTCTAAGAATTTGAATGAAAACTTGGGGGGGGGCAGACACAGAAACAAAAGGAACAAGATGAAAATTGACCCTGGTTTCTTCATGATGACAGTGGTTAGCAAAGCTGTAAATGAACAAGATTGGAGATGCTGCCTGTCATGGCATGACATGTTTCTAGTTTTTCCAAGAGGTGTGGTCCAATTTTTTAAAATCCTATTTACTGAAAAACAATTGTCTATGAAGGAGAGATCTGACATTCACATAGGAGTGGTTTCCCTCTAAACTTCATCTCTGTGGCTCTGAGATATGAATCACAGAAAACTGTGTAACTCTCTGTGACCAGTACTCATTTTGCCTGCACCCACTCAACCTGGGTGGAACCAGCATTCAGATAAAACACACTTATTGAATTATTTTTAAAATTCCCAATTCAACAAGAGCCTGTGAATTTCAGGTTAACTTAAAAATAAAATAAGGATTTTCTTAACATGGAGAAAAGTTAGAATTTCCAAAGGAAAAATATACCTGAAGAGAATACTATCTTTAGCCAACAATTATCTGAAAATTTCATCTATATTTCTACTGAATAGTTGCAAAGTAATAACAACCTTTGAAAACCTGAATTTTGTTAGTGTTTATTTTAAAGCTCTGTCCTGTCCATAGATAGAGTCTGTAATGAAACAGCAGAAAGTTCAAATGGAAGCATTTTATATTTAGATGCATACAGCATGCCACATTTTTTTGGTGATGGATCATTTTTACACATTATCCCAAATAAATATATTTGTTACTAAACACAAGTCATATTTAGTAAAGATTTTAAGATTTTTTTAAAGAAACATTTATCATATGGCAAAAGGAGAATCTTATTCTAGTAATAATGGGATACTTGTAGCAAACTAGTAGAAGAATATTCTGAGAGGCTTAGGGATATACTCTGCCAGAACAGTCATGATTTTCAAAATAATACTTTGTTTATAAATTAATTTTTAAAAGTGTAAAACAATGCTGAATCTAACTATTCCTTCTTCAGAGTTTGAATTGTTTCCTTTCTTTAAAATAAAATTGCAATGGTCTTGTGCCATTTTTTGAAATATTTTCCTAAATTGCAAGTGAATTTAAATTAATGAACAAAAGGGCTATGATAATCCACTTGCTGCTTATGTTATCTTAAGTAAGTCATTGTGGGTCTCAGTTTTCTCTTCTCTAAAATAAGAAAGCTGTACTATATGATGCCCAAAGTTCTTTCTAATTCAACTTCTAAGATCCAATGATCCTAAGTAGACACAAGCATCATCTCTTTAAACTGCCTCTCCTCCCCGACCTCTCTTCTACCTTTTTCTAACTCTAAAATCCTTGTTGACTATATTACTTAAAGTCAGTATTTGATTTAACAGCATTCTGAATCTAGGCAGCTAAGCTCAAACTTGAACAATAAAAACATAGCCCAAACAACAGCTAGGACACATACTTACCTGAATGCTGAGAAATTGTAATGACGAATTTTGGCCCCCCAAAAAAGATGAAAAAGTATTGACCTCTTGTAGGTAGAGAAATAGGTGGTTCAAAGTATGGAATATTGAATATGCTAACAGACCCAAGCATTTGAAAATTGATTTTGCTTACCATTTTCTTGTTACGGTAGGAAGTCCTAAGGCAAAAGATATTAATATCCACAAATAACTGTGATGTGAAAATATAGGGTTAATTAATTAACTATTTTTTTAATTCTTCAAACTCCATATATCTGTATCCAAAGAAATACTATAATAGCTACCCATATAATTACAGAAAGAAAAGTCTATATTTAATGCCTCTACTCTTTCCCCACCTACTCACCTCTTGGCCTTTTGTGATCTGGATTCCATCCCTAACAGTGAACTGATGTTGTTTTCTTTGATATAACCAATGATTTCTTTCTATTGCTAAACCCAATAGCCTTTTCTCAGGCTTCACCCTTCTTGACTTCTCTGCTACATTTAAGCTCTTTGAAGACAAAGAACACCTCAGTTTTACCCTTGCCTCCTCAGCACATGGCACAAACATAATAGGTGCTCAAGAAATATTTGTTGGGGGTGGCCATGTAGCACAGCGAGTAAGAGCACTGGCCCCAGTGTCGGGATGACCTGGGAATCGAATCTGAGCTCAGACACTTAGCACCCACCCAGAAACACCTGGCCGTATAACCTTGAGCAAGTTACTTAACCCCAATTGCTTTAAAAAATAAAATAAAATAATAAAAAATGTCAGACTAGAAAATCTCCAAAATGCTTTAAAAAAAAGAAATATTTGTTGGATGGATGATTGGTTGATTAATTGAATGATCTGCAGACAAGTGAGTTAGGCCTTTGAGGCTGTCATGTTGCAATCATTTTAAACAAAACTTTTAATTAACGATTTTTGCACAGCCATTTTTCTGAAAAGTTATTTAATCTACGAAGTCAGGGTCTATAAAAATAACACCCTAACCAACTTCTAATTTGCTTCCAAATAACAAAAGAATTAATTAATCAAACAGGTATTTATTGACTATCTACTATAGACCCAGGCATTGTGAGAGATAATAAATTCAGACACATCCTAGATTCAAAGTCAGCATCTATGCTTTAAAGTTTACAGGAATTTTATTGTTTTTCAGTTGTTTCAGTAATGTCCAATTTTTCATGACCCCATGTCATGAAGGGGTTTTCTCAGCAAAGATACTGGAGTGGTTTGCCATTTACTTCTCCAGCTCATTTTACAGATGAGGAAACTGAGGCAAACAGAGTTAAATAATTTACCCTGGGTCACCCAGTTAGAAAGTGTCTGAGGTTATTTTTGAAGTCATGAAGATGAGTCTTCCTGACTCTGGGTGCAGCACTCTACACTCCGCACCACTTAGCAGCCCCAAACAGTCATTTTACATGCGTTATTTCATTTGAATCCCACAATATTCCTGTGCATTTTGTTGTAACCCTCATATTATCCATGAGGAAATTTAGGATCAAAAAGGTTAAGTAATTTACCAAAATCAGTTGATGAATAAGTATTTTTTTTTGCTTTTTGGAGGGCAATTGGGTTTAAATAACTTGCCCAAGGTCACACGGCTAGGTTTTTTGTTTGTGTGTGTTAAGTGTCTGAGGCCAGATCTGAACTCAGGTCCTCCTGACTCCAGGGCCAGCACTCTACTCACTGCACCACCTAGCCTCCCCTAAATAAGTATTTCTTAAACACCCATTATGTGCAAAGATGGTTTTAGGCAATGGGAAATACAAAGAATGAAACAAGACTTACACATAAGGAGTTTACATTCTAATGAGGGACATGAGAAGACATAAAAACAGATAAAGTATAGATATAAAGTTAATAAGTACAAAGTAATTAAATACAAGTTTATTTAAGAGGGAAGCCACTAGCAGCTGTGGGGATCATGAAAGCCTATAGACAGATGTTCCTAGCTGTGTCTTAAAGGTATAGAGGGACTCTACAAGTTAGAGGTAAGGCAGGATTGCATTTCAGGCATGTGAAAAAGCCAGTGCAAAGGCAAAAAGAAGGGAAATGGAGGGACTTATTTGATGAACTGATAGAAGGCCAATTTGACTAAATTTCAGAGTGTGGGGTACAATGAGGGTGGGAAAGTATATTGAGGTTAGGTTGCACAAGGCTTTCAAAGCTAAATGGAGAAATGTATATTTTATTCTAAAAGCAATAGGAAGCCCCCAGAGCAGATTGAGTAAGGGACTTACATGTTTAGATCTGTGCTTAAGAAAAATTCCTTTGGCAGCAGATTGTAGAATGGACAAGGAGATAAATTAGGAGACTGGAAAAAACCAGAGTGAAGATTGAAGACCTAACATAAAGTGGTTTCCAAGTATGTGGAAAGAAGAGAGAAGGGAGAGATTTTGTAAAGGTCAGTTGCACAATTAATAATTGCCCTAAGTGTCTCCTAACTTGAAAGTCCAATGTTCTTCCCATAGAACCATACTAGATGTCAATATAAGACATGGTCTCTGCATCAAAAACTTTGCATTATGTTTGGAGAGATAAGGCATGTACAAGAAGTTTGCCATTCCATGGACAAAGAAAGCTATCCCCCACCCAAAGAAATACACCCCAGCTAGACACTGGCATCTTGGGACAAAACCCCTTTTGCCCCACACTAGTCCTACATCTAATTATGGTATACACTTGAGCTCTGAATTGTGTAGCAAGTGCTAAAGGAATTAAAAAAACCCTTAGCACCATGCCTGACACATAGTAAGCACTTAACAAACACCTCTTAATGCTTGACTGATTGACTGACTCTCAGAGAAAGTCTTCAGAAGGAACAAAAATAGTAAATGACAAGAAGATTTGAGCTGATCCTTAAAGGATGGACCAAATTTGGATGAGTGAGGTTGATGATGGAGCCCATTGTCTCCAGCTGCAATAGGTGAAGTGGGGTGTGTGACACATTATGGAGTCTGTTAGATGTTGACTCAGAGGTCCTAGGTTCAAATCCCATTTCTGCCACTGACTAGCTGTGTAAGCTTAGGAAGTCACAAACTTGCTGGGCCTCGGTTTCATTAGAAAGTTGGACTCAATGACCTCTAGTGTCCCTCAGAGCTCTAAAACTATGATCCTATAATTCTATGTCAGCAAAGATGTCAGCCACTGACTGGCTGGAACAGAGATTTTGTGGTGAAGAGGAGTAGAGAATAATGTCAGATAGGCAAACCTAGAGCTAAATGTTGGAATCAGAGGGCAGTGTCAGGCTGAAGTGGAAAGCATGCTGAATCTGTAGTGAAACTCAGTAGATCCCTGGGTTTGAATAATATCCTCAATTCTTCTTAACCATATAATATAGAGGAAGTCACTTACCTCTAGGAGTCTCAGTTTCCCCAACTTTACCCTGGGACATAAAATTAATGATGCTACCTTCTCCTTAGAGTTGTTGCAAGAAAAATGTTTTAGGGGATGGCTAGGTGGTACAGTGAATACAGCACTGGCTCTGGAGTCAGGAGGACCTGAGTTCAAATCCAGCCTCAGACACTTAACACTTACTAGCTGTTTGACCTTGGGCAAGTCATTAACCCCAATTGCCCTGCCTTCCCTCCAAAAAAAGCAAAAAAAATATTTAAGAATTCTAGAAAAGCAGTATAAATGTGAATTATTGTCCAGTTTAGCCCATTATCTCAGAGATGAGGAAATTTAGGGCCATAGTTTTAGAGTCTATCCTAGATTCACACAGAAGTCAGTAGCAGGGCTGGTTCTAGGATCTTATTTACTTCAGGTAAATATTTGTTCATGTTTTTTTTTCATTGTCTTGATTCAGGCCAGTCATTCTTAAGCATCTTTAGAAGGTCAAGAATCAGAGGGCTGATGATCAGAACATGTGATGATAATGATGATGACGACGATGATGATGATGATGATGAAGCACTGATTAAGTGCTTGCTATGTACAAGGCACTACAAATGTAAATATTGCCATCCTTGGCCTCAAGGAATTTACATTCTAAAGGGAGAAAAACATACAAAAGGAGAACTAAAAGACAGAGAGTGGTGGCAGATAAGAAGGCTGGGTTCCAGGCAGGATAGGGCAAGAAAAAGGCCATAGGGACCTTGGAGACAAACTAGTACAACTTTTACAAATGAAGAAGTTGAGACCCAGAAAAAAGGAAGTGATTTAGGATGATGGGATCATAGATCACAGGATCACAGCACTTAGTAGGAGTACATAGTTGGTACCTAGTAAATGGTTTTTGACTGGAATTAGAAAAGACCTCAGAGGTCATCGTGTCCAGATACTTTCATTTGATTATTACCCATATGCTGATGGCTCTTAAATCTATATCTCCTTCTCCTTCCCAATCACTCACCTAAGCTCAATCTCCTTTCTCCTACTGTGTACTTGGAATCATTCCAACTATGACCTCTAAGAGAACATTTTGAAACTTCAAATTACCCTGTTTAACCACAAATGGACAACTCCCCTTTATTTTCCTCTTTCTATCAATGACACCAGTCACTTGAGCTGGAAGTCATAAAGATAAAGAAACTGGGTCTCAAAGAAGGCAAGAGATTTAGAATCACCTAGACAGGGCTTAAGAAATTATTTTGTACAAACTCCTTCATTTTACAGATGAGGAAATCAAGACAAATTAAGTGACTTGCCTAAGGTAACATAAATAGTAAGAGTTAGAGGTCTGCTTCAAAGCTAGGTCTTCTGTCTCAAATATCAGAATGGTCATTGGACTACATGGTCTGGCAGAGTTTATATTTGGTTCAGGAAACAACAAAGAATCCTTATGGGTGTTTTCATTGATGAGAAACATAAAAGAATTAGTAATTTTAAAAGCCTGCTTATGATTTGTGGAATGGGACAAAAGACATTAAAGTCCCAAAAGAAAGATATTGCATTAATCCAAGTGTGTGATATGAGGGTCTGGACAATTAGTAAGGTCAAAATAGGTACCAATAGGAAGAAAACTAAAGAGATGTTTCATAGGAAGAAACAAGAAGATTTGGTGACTAACTGGGTATGTGATATGGAATGAAGGAAACAAGTGAGTCAAAGATGGTGCCATGACTCCCAGCACAAATGACTGGTGTCATTGACAGAAAGAGGAAAATAAAGAGGAGTCATACATTTGTGGTTTCAATGTGTTCTGTTGGAGGTGGTAGTTGGAATGATTCCATGATTCCAAGTAGACATTAGGAGAAAGGAGATTGAGCTTAGGTGAGAGATTGGGAAGGAGAGGTAAGTATAGATTTAAGAATCATCAGCATGTGGGTAATAATCAAAACCATGAAAATAAATGAGCTGAAAACAATTGGAATTATACCCCCAATGAACAGTAATAGTTTATGCCTCCACATATACATATATATATATGTGTGTGTGTGTGTGTGTGTGTGTGTATGTGTGTGTGTGTGTATCCCCAAATAAGGTCATTGGATTCATGTGACCAGAATATTTATAACAATACTTTTTGTTGTTGTTGTTGTTGCTGCTGCAAAGAATTAAGAACAAAACCCATTAATTATGAAATAACTAAACAAATTTTGGTATATTAATTTAATGTGATATTATATCATGGGAATAAATGCTAACTATGAAAAATTTAGACAAATTTAGGAAGACAGAGGCAGAGTGAAATGAACAGAGCTGGAGCAATTCACACAATGGTCACAATAATATAAAGAAAGTCAATTTTAAACTTCATAACACTGATCTACCCAATAAATAATCATGACTTCAGAAGGTTGATGATGGGAAGCAGAGCCAAGATGGCTGAGTAGAAGCCGGAAACTCCATGACCTTCCACCACAACCAGCTCCAGTACCTGTAAAATAGGATGCTAAAGCAAATCTCCCACTGAAGGCAGCCTGGTAGGCCAACAGGAAGGGTCTATCACTATGCTGGGACCAAGTTCAGTCCCTCATGAGCTGTGCTGAGACTGGTGAGGCACCAACCAGAAGACCAGACAAGCTGGAACAGACTTCAGGAGAGTGAACCAGCAGCAGCTGTGGCAGTTTCCAGACTTCTCAACCCATAAACACCAAAGACAATGTAAAAGGTCAGTGGGGAACTCTGTTGGAACCGGGTGACTGACGAGCACAGTCCAGCCCCTACCCCCCAGGGCAAGATGTGGAGAAGGCATAATGGCTACAGCTGCTGACATGTGGCTGCCTACAGAGTTCTTGGCCTGCAGATCATAGGGGCACGAAGTGACCATTCAGTGGGTAATTGCTCTTGCTTTGACCTGCTTCAATCTGCGTTGCTGTCTTGAGTGGCAGTCCTAGGGTGTGTTGCCAGTATGCCAGAGCTTGTGGTGGATGTAGAGAGGCCACTCTCCTCAGACCTCTGAAAACATTTGTGAAAACCCCAGTGATTTGGGACAAAACTCTCTTCCCTCTGGAAACAGAGTTCTACCATGGCAAAGAGCTCAAAAGTCAAGTAATTGGCTGGCAAGATGAGCAAGCAGAAGAAGCACAATCAGACCATAGAATCCTTTTTTGGGGACACAAAAGGATCAAAACATGGAACCTGAAGAAGTCAATGAAGTCAGAGCTCCTGCATCAAAAGCTTCCAAGAAAAATATGAATTGGTTACAGACCATGGAGGAGCTTAAGAAGGATTTTGAAAATCAAGTAAGAAAAATGCAGGAAAAATTGGGAAGAGAAATGATAATGATGCAAGAAAATCATGAAAAGAGAGTCAACAGTCTGCTAAAGGAGACCCCCAAAATACTGAAGAAAATAACACCTTAAAAATAGACTAACCCAAATGGCAAAAGAAATCCAAAAAGCCAATGAAGAGAATAATGCCTTAAAAAGAAAATTGGCCAGAGGGAAAAAGAATATCAAAAACTCACTGAAGAGAATAATTCCTTCAAAATTAGACTGGAGCAAATGAAAGCTAATGACTTTATGAGAAATCAAGATACTATAAAATAGATCCCAACAAACCAAAAAAATAGAAAACAAGATTTGCCTTGAGATTGGATTAGAAAGATTCTAGTGGAAGTTGAGAGATGTGAGCACTATCATGAAAGTAAAAAGAATAGAATTTGGGAAATGATTGGGTGTAAAGGATGCAAGAAAGGGAAAAAAGCATGTAAGATATGAATGATGAAACAATATGGAGATCCTTATTAAAAAGCTACTTCAGATTATTCCTAGAGGGTAATGAATAGATGCAATGATCAATTTAAAAGGGGAGTTCTAGGATGATAAAAATGAGTTGAAACTCAAATAACAGAGCCCATCCAGGAGGAGATATCCAAAAGATTTTTGGAAATATAAGCAGCGAGTTTTGGGGAAGAGTCAGGATTCAAGATAGAGACTGGAAAGCCATATGCTTAAAGGAATTAGCTGAAAGCATGGTGGTAGATCACAATGGAAGAGAGAATCAAAAGGAGAAAAGTGACAGAGTCTTGGGAGAATATCATCTTCTAAGGAACTTGTGTCAGCATTTGAGAATGAATTGAAGGAAATTAGGATTGCATCCATTTTCAAATTAGTCTACAGAGCCTCTCAATAGGAATCCATATATTGCTTCGTTTTTGTTCATGATGTATTTCACTCATTATTCCATTCTCTCATCCCTCATATCCTATCAGCTGATCAAGATCTATCTCCCCTAGAGATAAGAAGGCTTGCTCTGAGAGGTAGAACACAAAGGAAACATAGAAAGATAATGGAGTGGGTTTCCATTTTCTTCTCTAATGCATTAAGGCAAACAGAGATTAAGGAACTTGATCAGTCACACAGCTAGTGTCTAAGGCCAGATTTGAACTCATCTCCCTGACTCCAGGCCCAGACCTCCAAACACTGAGCCACTTAGCTGCCTCCTAATCAAACGGAGATCAAGAGACTTGTCCAGAGTATATAGGTAGGAAGTATCTGAGGCCAGGTTCAGTGCTTTACCCATTGAGCCATCTAGCTGCCCCAAGGGAAAGTTCCTCTACAAATGCAAATCATCAATCTGTAACTTTTATCCTTAGAGAGATTCCTAGGGCAGAAAGAGGTTGAATAACTTGTCCATGACTATACAACCAGTGTGTTAGAGGCAGGTCTTGAATCCAAGACTTCCTGAATCTAATGTGGGCCTTCCATATATCCCTTCCACATATCCATATATTCCATATATCCATATTCCATATATCATGTGGTTGCTCAGGACCATAAACAACACTACCCAAAAGGAATACTTTGGGAAATTAAAAAGTAGTCATGGGCATCCATAATTGAGAAATGCCCACTTTAACTTTGAGAGCAGATAGAGAGATGACATCAGAGTATGAAAACAAATGTGGGTTCAAGTCCTACCTTTTTTTTTACATTTGGGCTAAGTGACCCTAGCCAAGTCACCTAACTTCTCAGAACCCCAAATCATTCTCCAATATTATAAACTGCTGAGAAGATATAGAGCTCCAGGAGCTAAAGGAGTTTCCTCACCTAGGAATTCACTATAATAAAGAAGTCACTTCCAAAAAGAATATTTTTTTAAAAGTTAAAATTTCTTTTTTAGTTATTCTCAAAGTTAAAATTTCCTTTTTAGTTATTCTCAAATGTCAGGTAGGGCAGCTAGTTGGCACAGCATATAGACTTCTGTTCCTGGAGTCAGGATGACTCAGACACTTCCTAGATGTATGACCTTGAGCAAGTCACTTACCCTATTTGCCTCAATTTCTTCATCTGTCAAATGATCTGGAGAAGGAAATGGCAAACAACTCCAGTGTCTTTGCCAAGAAAACCCCATATGGGTCATGAAGAGTCAGACACAACTAAAATAACTGAACAACACCAAAGGGTCAAGTGTTTACTGCCATGTAAACTTGTTGTTACTGCTGCTGTTGTTAAGCTAAAGAACTGACGGAAATAGGTTTCTGAAGAGGTTACTTCCAGTAGCAGGTGAGAAGACCAAACACTTTTTCCGAGAGACAAGTGTGGTCAGCTCCACCCACATACCATAGGCTTGGTTCTCCTGCCTTGCATTTGATCTCCGTCATCCTGAAGATTAAAGAACTGAATTTGCTGCAGTAATCACTACAGCATTTACTATGACACTTCAGAGATCTGTGATTTCATCAGTTTGGCTGCTCCCTCTTCTGATGCAGGTCACCACTCCCTCCACACCCTAATTAATGGCTACATCAGTTGCTGTTGCTAGAAAAATCATCACCTTGTGGCTGACCTCCTGGCAATGAAACTCTGCAATGTGGTGAAGTGGGTCCCCAAGAGCAGACATTCAGTCCATTGCCAGGCCCATATTTTAAGCCCTCCCAGCTTTAGAGATACCTGCCATGACTTGTGTTCTGTTGGCACATTGCCTTCAAGAACCAAGGGTTACCCCTCTACACCATGATGAGGTTCTGGTGGAGGATGTTAGCAAAGGAATTAGACACAAGAAAGTGCCTTTGACAGGAAGGAGGATACAAAGGGAATAGATGTATCGGTCAGAATTTTGTTCCTGGACTTCTATAGACCATACAACAATATCGATTTTAATATTAAATATTTACACAATCAGCAAATCTTTATTATGTGCCTAGACTTAAGGAGAGAAAGAATGACATAGTGGAGAGTTAACCTTAAAATCAGCAAAGATCTGAGTTCAAGTTCCATCTCTGACCCATACTGACTGTGTGACCCTGGGCAAGTCACTTAACTTCTCAATTCCTTAACTTCTCAGTGCCCAGGGAAGCTACCTAAAATTAGACATTGCAGATGGTGACTAGGCTATTTAGATTGATACAGGAAATTTCTTCCTTAGGAGTTCATTACACTTTTTAAATCACAGGTCCAGTCAAATAAAGAAATGTGCTTGGAATATGAATACAAAAACAGACCAGTCCTTGCCCTCCAGGAGCTTACATTCTACTAGGGCAGGCCTGCAGAACATACAGCCCACATACATCTTGTGACCCATCAAAGGATTTGGGATGGCCCATGAAAAATGAGGATATGAAAGAAAGTAAAAATATAATGAGTGTTTTGTCCTTGCCTCACTTAACCCACCTTCCACTAGTCAATATTGCTCCCATCATGTAAGCTGCCACTGCATACTCTCTTCTGTTTGCCATGTGACCCACAGCAACCAACCATCGCCAGTCTGTCTCTAGTCTGAGAGGAGCAAGAGTCATATTTTTTTCAATATTTTTTGGTCGTTGTTGGCATTGAACAGGGACAATGCAGTTGACTCTCACTATGTTATGAGGGTTAACAACACAAGGACTTCGCCCCCTCTACACTGTGCAGTCACTCTCCAAGTTACACGAGTGTCTGGAGCTCTCTCCAAGGTCAGACACTCAGTACAGTATTTCTTTGTATGTGAGCAGTTGCTACGGAGATTTTTTGGCTCTAACATTGTAGTTTTTGGGGTGACTTTGTAAAATGAATGATTAAAAGAAACAGAAGATCAAAACAGAACATACAGTATTTAATCTGGAGTGGACTAATAGGTACTTATTTACTTACACAAGAGACAAAATAGTGTGCCTCATTTGCCAAGATATAATAGCCATTCCAAAGTAATATAATCTCTGTTGCCACTCTGAATAAAAATATGCTGACTTAAGAAAATTATACCAATGTAAAACAAATTAAAAAGACCAAATTGTAGGGTGACAATGATTTTTTAAGAAAGTAAACTTCAGAAAATGAGATGGCTACTGAGATTAGTTTTCAGATTTCTAAAAAAATCTATTTCAAGCATGATTATGGAGTACAAAAAGGTGATGGCTGAAAAGAAGTGTAATGGTCTCAATAATTAAATGTAAATGATAAAAAAACTAAAAAATTTATTAAAATATGTACTGCTTAGCAAAGTATTTTTAACATAATGTGATTTCATGATAAATAAAAACCTTAATAAGTGTAAATAATTGATATTTTCCTTTTAATATGATTCACAAAATAGTTTAATCAATATTTATAACTTTACTTGGAAGGTGGGCCACTAAAAACTTATCTGCAGCCCAAATAAATTTAGCCTATTTTAATTTTGGCCCCTACCTACTGCAAATTGTACAGGTCTATACTAGGGGGAAGGGAAAATACAATATGTCAACATGTTTTCAAATAAGTAAAATATATAATAATATAAATATGAAATAAAGATACAAACATTTATAAATATAAATAATACAGTATAACATTAATATATATAATATATACATATGAATAAATATAAAATAAAATGTAAATTAGAATTAAAAATTTAAAGAGTAGAAAGAATGCTGGGCTTCCAGGATTCAGGAAGACTATTTCTGTTTCTGCCTCTTACTAGCAGTTTGACCCAGGATAAGTCAAGTAAGCTCTAGTGTCTCTGGTGATTTCCTGAGGTTTATCCACTAAGTCACTGACTGGGTGTGATCTCTTTTGGTGGAAGGTCCCATATTGGGGGAAATCGCAAATCCTTCTTGAGTTCAATAGAAAGACAGGAAGAGAACAAGCAATAGATAAAGAAAAGTCAGCAGACACAGCTAGACTGGGGCAACATCCTTTGTCTTTTTTTTTTCTTCCCAAAACAAAACCACTACCAAGGGCTGACTCAGCTCTCAAAAGTCTCTTCCTTAAAGCACCTGCTCCCATTTCAATAATGTGTCCTCTGAACAAGTATCCCCCCGAAGCATTTTTGAATAACTGAGCAGCTATAATAACATCTGGGGCATGGCTTTCTAGTTCTCATATGACTCTGGCTACATTCCCATGGGAATAATTGCCTTTGTTGGTGCCTTTGTGTCTTAGAGCTTTCTGGTTATCTTTTAATTACGTGTGAGTTCTTGAAGAAAAACATCATTACCTCTAACTGAAAGAGCAATAGATCTAGCCCTGAGTAGTTAAGGTCAATTGGACTTCAAATCCTTATTTCAAAGTGCCAAAATCTCCCTTATGCATTGAGATGGATAATAAATCAATCTATTAGCATTTATTAAACACTTACTATATGCCAATGTCACTATGTCACTCTCCTAAGGCAGATATTTGCAATAATACATTGCAGAAGAAAATGGCTTTCAGTGTTAACAACTGCCTGTGACCAAAAACAGTAATCCATTCTCATTGCATTTTGATGCTCTTCCCTCTGCCATTCTCCCCCAGTAAACACTTGATCTTTTTAGTTCCACATTAAGAAAGTTTTTTCTTAAATCAAACAAAAATTCTGCCTCACTGTAAATTCCAACCATGGTTCCTAGCTCTTCCCTCTGTGGTCAAAAAGAATGAATATTATTCTCCTCCTATGTGGTCACCCTTCCAATATTTGAAGGCAGCTATCATGTGACCTTTTTACCAGGTTAAATAAATGTCTTGATTAAGTAGCTAAAGATCATTTCTGAATTGAATTTGTCATCATATGACATCATCCTGAGATTTCTTACCAACTAATTCTATTCTCTGTGGATTCCCTACAACTAATTTCTTTTCTAAAATGTGACACTCAGAGCTAAACATAGAAATGACCTGACAAGATAAAATCATAGTATAAGAGAGGGAGAGAGAGAGAGAAGGAAGAAAGGGAGGAAGGAGGGAGGGAGGGAGCAAGGAAGAAAGGAAGAGAAGGAGTAAAGGAGGGAAGGAGGGAGAGAGGAATGCAAGGAGGGAGGGAGGAAGAAAGGGAGAAGGGGAGGGAGGAAGGGAGGGAGGGAGCAAGGAAGGAAGGAAGGAAGAAAAGAAGGAAGGAAGGAAGGAAGGAAGGAAGGAAGGAAGGAAGGAAGGAAGGAAGGAAGGAAGGAAGGAAGGAAGGAAGGAAGGAAGGAAGGAAGGAACGGAGGGAGGGAAAGAGGGACGGAAGGAGAAAAGAAAGTAAGGGAGGAAAGAAGGGAGGGAAGGAGGGAGGGAGGAATGGAAGGAGGGAGGGAGGAAGGAAGGAAGGGAGGAGGGAAAGGAGGAAGGGAGGGAGGGAGCAAGGGATGGAGGGAAGAAATTGTGTAGTTCTACCTTTTCTTTGGGCAGTTAGTGGAGAAAGAAATAGCAAACCACTCCAACAGCTTTCCCAAGAAACCCTAAATGGGGTCACAAAGAGTCATACACTATTGAACTGACTGATCAACAGCAAAGCCACCGTGATTCCAGTGAGTCAGGGTCTCTTTTGATCCTGTCACTGAGTGGCAGCTGTTCTGCCTGTCCTCGTCCCATTTACCCCATCAGTGACCCCAGCTCTTCTCTGATATTCTTATTCTTTTTCTAACTTAACTAGTTAAGAAGCATCTCACTGACCCAGGCTCCTATGACCACTTTCTATTAAAGATACTCATAAGCAATGGCATGCTGCCCGAATACAGACAAAGAAGGAAACGGAAGGGCCTGAATAATCCAAAAACTAGCTCAGAGTTGGTTAGATATGGGCAACCCAAAAAAACTGAGTTCTCACCGTATTGTTTTCATTGGTTTTGTAAATGCCTCCATTTTGTGTTCTTCCCCCATTGGTTCAAGTAAAGAATAATGTCCAAGGCTTTGTGATGTAGCATTAGTTGTCAAGGCACAGGTTCCCTCAGTAGACGGAATAGAAAATTCCTGCCAGTCACAGTTTCTAAGCATCTAGAGCAGGAACTTGCACAGCACTGGTAGTTAATCAATGTTATATTGAATTGAATTGAATTCCTTAAAGTTGATGGGCAGATCCAGTCTTCCACACTGGGAGAGTAGGCTAAAGGAAGGCTTTGATTTCCTTCCCTACCAAAAAGGAAAAAAAATTCTCCCTCATGCACTAGAACTGATCATTTCATTGAAAGAGTTCTATCCCTTTAGCTTAAGGCTTATAGGTTCGTGAATACAGATATCGTTCGAAAGTGTGACATTTCTCCAAGTCACCAATCTTAGTCAATATGCAGTAAATGAAGGATCTGAGCACTGAGAGGAACTTCTAGGCTGAGTGTCTCTACCTATTCAGTAAGAATACTCTACTCCTCTCATTTAACTATGTTCTAAGGTACTTCATGTACTCAGCTGTACACTGACAGTGCCGTTCCTTCTCTTCTATTATGATGTTTAATCTCCCTTTTCGCTAGCTCACCTCCATGCCAGAATGCTCTATTTCCTGACTTCCTTCAAGACTCAGGTCAAATATCATCTTCT
This sequence comes from Petaurus breviceps papuanus, assembly GCF_028583685.1. Taxonomy (NCBI): domain Eukaryota; kingdom Metazoa; phylum Chordata; class Mammalia; order Diprotodontia; family Petauridae; genus Petaurus; species Petaurus breviceps. The sequence goes on from NW_027185655.1 coordinate 39,907,623, forward strand.
GCAGGAGTTTTCTTTCAGTCTTCCTTTCTATTACTTATCCCTTTCATCTGAAATGACATTCCATTTGCATTGTATATATTTTGCATGTAACAATTTATTTGCAGGGCAGCTGGGTGGCACAGTTGGATACAGAGCACTGGGTCTGGAGTCAGGAAGACCTGAATTCCAATCTGACCTCAGACACTGACTAGCTTGGTGACCCTGAGCCAGTCACTTAATCCTGTTTGCCTCAGTTCCTCATCTATACAATTAACTAGAAAAGGAAATGGCCAACTAATCCATTATTTTTTAAAAGAAAACCAAAAATGAGGTCAAAAAGAGTACAACATGACTGAAAAATGACTTAACAACATAAAAGTTATTTGTGCATTATTTCTCCATGAGACTGTGAGATCTCTGGCAGCAGGAACCATGATTTTACCTTTCATTGTATACCTACTGCTTGGTTCAGTGGCTGACACATAGCAATCACTTGATAAATGCCTCTTTGGCTTTTTTTTTTTTTGCTTTTTTTTTTGGAAGGCAATTGGGGTTAAGAGATTTGCCCAAAGTCACACAGCTAGTAAGTGTGTTAAGTGTCTGAGGCCGTATTTGAACTCAAGTCCTTCTGACTTCAGGGCCCATGCTCTATTCACTGTGCTGCCTAGCTGCCCCTGATAAATGCCTCTTCACTGACTAACTGGAGCTTCTGCTCTAACAGGACAAAAGAACTTAGAATTGAATTCCCCCAGGGTACAAGCCAGAGTACCCAAGGGAAACTTTCCCTACTTCACAACTTTGCACAGTGACAACTCCATTGAACAGTTACATAGATAACCTGTTTATATCTGTGGTAGCTATTTCATGGACCATTAATGTCTCACAAGAATTTTACTATTTAAAAGGGTAAGGGAATTTAGGAATTTTTAGTTCGATTCTTTCATCTTACTCATCAGAAAATTGAGTCCCAGTGATGTTGAGATGGATTGAAGGTCACACACTATCCTTTTTTTTTTTGTTTATTTGTTTTGTTTTGTTTTGCTGAAATAGATTTAAAATATAACATATAGGGGCAGCTAGGTGATGCAGTGAATAGAGCACCAGCCCTGGAGTCAGGAGGACCTGAGTTCAAATCCAGCCTCAGACACTTAACACTTACTAGCTGTGTGACCTTGGGCAAGTCACTTAACTCCAACTGCCCTCCAAAAAAAAAGCATAAAAGCAAAATATATAATGGTCAGATCTTACAGCATATAGTAGAGAACAAAATCTACATCTAAAACCAGAGACAGTGTTCACAAAATAACATATGCCGAATATCCATCTAAAATAGTTTATTTGTATTGTTTGAAAGAAGCTGAAAAAAATCTTACTCATCTACCACACCTCAGTTATACCTAAATATGGTCATATCATTGACTTGCCTTCAGCCACAGATGTACCACCTCCATGTTCATCCCCTTATTCAATCATAAACTATTGGCTTTTCACCTCTCCTTCTGCCTTCCCTTATGTAACTCTACCCCTCATCTGCACCATGGCCTCCAGTCTCTTGACCCTTCAATTCTCTCCTAATCCATTTCTCTTGCACTAGCCACTCTCTCCTCTTTTCCCCATCTTGACTCCTTATTTCAACAATTCAACTCTACACTGTCCTCCTTTTTTGGATCTCCATCCCCCTTATCACATCACCAATTATACTCCATTAAACCTCAGCCTTGGATTCCTGCCACCGTTCCTCAGTTCACTCCTACGTGTGTACTGCTCAATGAAGGAAAAGAAAACTATACCACCATTCTGACTAGGTCCACTACAAATTTATGTTGCATAACCTCAACTGGGCCCTCCTCACTGCTGCTAGGCAATCCTACTATATCTTCCTAATCAATCCACAATCTCACTCCCCACAGTGGCTCTTTCAAACCTTTTCATCCCTCCTCAAAAATCCCATTACTCCCCCTTCCCCCATTGTCACTGGAGAACATTGCCACCATGAACCTTCTGTTCTCTCTCTTCCTCATCTCCTATCACTCAGGTGACTTTGCCACTTTCTCTTTCTTCTCTCCTATTTTGAATGAAGAAGTAGCCTTACTCCTTACCAAAGCTAAGCCTTCTACTTGTTCAAGTGATTTCATTCCATCCCATGTCCTCCCAAAGTTTGTTCTCCCTGTCATCCCCACTCTTTCACTTCTTTTCAATCTTTCTCTCTCTACAGGTTCATTTTCTACCATCTACAAATATGCCCATGTCTCTCCCATCTGCAAAAAAATCTCTCTTCATCCTTCCATCCCTATCATCCTATACCTTTGTATATCCTATACCTGCCCTTTATAACTAAACTCCTTGAAAAGTCTGTCTAAAATAGATGCTTCCATTTTCCTTCATCTCAGTCTCTTCTTAATTCCTTATGATCTGGCTCCAAACCTTGTCATTCTACTGAAAGTGATCTCTCCAAAGTTCCTAATGATCCCTTAGTTACCAAATCCAATGACCTTTTCTCAATTCTCCTTTTCCTTGAGCTTTGACACATTGACCACTTTCTCCTCCTTGACACACTTTTCTCTGGGTTTACAGGACACCATTCTCTCCTGGTTCTCCTCCTATCTTTCTGAGTACCCCTCCTCTGTCTCTTTTGCTGCATCTTCCTTCAAATAACTCTTTCTAATTGTAGATGTCCCTCAGGGTTCTGTCTCTGGCCCTTTTCTCTTCTCCCTCTATACTACTTCACGTGGTGATGTCAGCAACTCCCATGGATTTAATCTCTATACTGATAGTTCCAAGATCTACTTTTGCTCTCCCCTTCTCTCTGCTTACCTCCAATCCCATATGTCCAACTGCCTTTCAAAAATCTTGAATTGGATGTCCAGTACACATCTTAAACGTAACGTGTTCAAAACTTAATTCATTATCTTTCCTCCTAAACTTTCCCTAACTCCTATCTTTCCTATTACTACAGAGGGCAACACCATGCTCCCAGTCCTTCAGGCTCACAACCTAGGAATCATCTGTATTTATCAATATTCCTCCCTCTTTCCCATGTTCAAGCTATTTCTAAAGGCCTGCCAACGTCACCTTTGCAACTTCTCTCAAATACAGCCCCTTCTCTCCTCTGATAACTGCCACTACTTTAGTGCAGGTCCTCATCACCTCATAACCTTGATTATTTCTTTTTTTTGCTTTTTTTGGGGGGAGGACAATTGGGGTTAAGTGACTTGCCCAGGGTCACATGGTTAATTTTTGTGTTCAGTGTCTGAGGCCAGTTCTGAACTCAGGTCCTCCTGACTCCAGGGCTGGTGCTCTATTCACTTCGCCACCTAGCTGCCCCTGCCTTGATTATTTCAATAGCCTGTTGGTCTGTCTCCTTACCTTAGGTCTCTTCCCCACTCCACTCCATCTTCCATCCAGTCAGTAAAGTGATTTTCCTAAAAGACAGATATGATTACATCACCTTCCTCCCCAATACACACACACACACACACACACACACACACACACACACACAACTCCAGTGGCTTAATATTCCCCACAGGAACAAATACAAACTATATGTCATTCAAAAACCTTCATAACCTAGCCACCTCCTACCTTTCCAATCTTCTTGCCCCTTAGTCTTTTTTTTTTGTTTTTAAAGCAATCGGGGTTAAGTAACTTGCTCAAGGTTACATGGCCAGTTATTTCTGGGTGTGGTGCTAAGTATCTGAGCCCGGATTTGATCCCCCAGGTCATCCTGACTCTGGGGCCAGTGCTCTTACTCTTTGAGCCACCTGGCCACCCCTTACCCCTTACTCTTTAATATGTACTCTTCAATAGAAAACATTGGCCTCCTGGCTGTTCCATAAACAAGACATTCCATCTCTGTGCTCTAGGAACTTTCTCTGGTTGTTCCCTATGCCTGGAAGCTCTCCCTCTGACTGTTGACCTCCCTGGCTTCCTTTAAGTCCCAACTAAAATTCTACCTTCTGGTTAATATCTAAAAAATAAAATTAAGGGATAAGAGAGGAATGTACTGGGAGAAGGACAAAGGGAGAGATAAAATGGGGTAAATTATCTCACATAAAAGAGGTAAGAAAAAACTTTTACAATGGAGGGGAAGAGGGAACAGATGAAAGGGAATGAGTGAACCTTACTCTAATCAGATTTGACTTAAGGAGGGAATGACATATACACTCAATTAGGTATGGAAATCTATCTTCCCCTACAGAAAAATAGAGTGGAAGGGGATAAGAGAGAAGGGTGATAGAAGGGAGGGCAAATGGGAGAAGGGGGTAATCAGAAACAAACACTTTTCAGGAGGAACAGGGTCAAAGGAGAAAATAGAACAAAGGGAGGGAGGGGACAGATAGGATAGAGAGAAAAATAGTTAAGCCTTTCACAACATGAGTGTTATGAAAGTGTTTTGCATGACTACACAAATGTATAGCCTATATCAAATTGCTTGCCTTCTCAATGAGGGTGGGTGAGGAGGGAGGAAAGGAGAGAATATGGAACTCAAAGTTTTAAAAATGAATGTTAAAAACAATACTTTTTACATGTGACTGGGAAATGAGATATACAGGCAGTGGTGAAAAGAAAAAAAGGAAAAAGTTATGCCTGAGCTGAGTTTAGAAGGAAAGGAGATTCTAAGAGGTAGAAGTAAGTAAAGAATGCATTAAAGACAATAGAGACAGTGTGAATAAGGTACAAAGATGTAAAAAATAAAATAAAGGGGTGGCTAGGTGGTGCAGTGAATACAGCACAGACCCTGGAGTCAGGAGGACCTGAGTTCAAATCCACCCTCAGACATTTAACACAAAAACTAGCCATGTGACCTTGGGCAAGTCACAACCCCAATTGCCCTCCAAAGAGCAAAAATAATAATAAAATAAAATTCTGCCTTCCACAGGAAACCTTTCTTAACTCCCATTAAATCCAGTGCTTTCCATCTTTTATTTCCTATTTATCCTGTTTATGACTTGCTCGTTGTCTCCCCTATTATATTGTAAGCTCTTTAAGGGCAGGGGCTGCCTTACACCTCTATTTGTATCCCCAGCACTTAAAAGAGTGCATATAGTAGGTGCTTAATAAATGTTTGATACATTATAAAGGAAACCAATTATTCAGAAATACAATTACCAACTTTTTTGAAAACTTCAGCTCTCTATTCAGTATATAATGCTTCCAGATAGTTTCTGTGCTACTTGTGTAATGTTGGGCAAGCTCTCTGAGTTTCTTCATCTGTAAAATGAGGGGGTTGGGCTATATGTCCTCTGGGATCACTTCCACCTCTAGAACTATGATCTTATGGTCCTAATTGAGCTGTAGTCTATAGGCAGAAGAGTCAATGAAATTGTCATTAGTATGACTACAGAGACTGAATTGTTGAAGCTTAAATAATGGTCAAGTATCTGTATTACTGGTATTTTGTCAGCTACTTACCAGGAAAGTCAATTGCAGTATCTGCAATCATTCAAAATGAGGATTCTTATCTAAATCAATTTAAATCTGTACCTAAGGGAACAAAGTATTTGTTTGATAAGCTCTTTCAGAGAAAATATATCTAACCATTGAACTATTAACAAGATATGTGAATTAGTGTACAAAGATATTTTATATATTATATATATATATGTATATATATACACATGTATGTGTGTGACTTGAACTCTGTCAATTGTCAGATGTTTGAACCCATGTTTCCTGATTCCCAGCTAAGCATTCTATCCACTACTTGTACTCTCTCTACTTCATTCACATAACAAGTTCTTAATATGTTGTTGAATTAGATGGAATTTGATTGGATTGGAATGGATTGAAGACTTAGTAATAATATACACTACAGGTCCAAAATGGAGACTAGGTAGCATCTGGGGGTTCAATTTCCATTATGTTTACTGATAACCCGAGAAAGATCTAATTTTAAAAAATCATAGACCATCATACACTTTTTTTTTTTCCCCGACAGGGAAGATTTCCTTGCCTGTAAGCCTTGTAGGAAATGTTATTATTCCAAAAATCAGATAAACTAAAGACAGCAGCAAACTAATTCAATTCTGGGACACTCAATTTACCACCAGGTAAAACCCTTTGTAGAAAACGTATTTACTAATTGTTTAGTTAAGCCAAACTGTGAAGAAAAATGAGAGGGGAACAGAGGGACAGTAAGTCTTTCCTCTTGCTTTCTCATCAACCCAAAGCATCCTGACTGCCTAAATGGTTTTTCATTAGTCCAGGGTATTAAAGAAGCTCTTCTTAATATGGTGTCGAAATGGAGCCAGACTGCTGTCTTTGGGAATACTCAATTGTCCAGACATGTTTTCTTTTGTGGCTGAAACTTGAATGTTTCCTCTTGGGCAATTTGACAGAGAAAATTCCCATTTCCTTGAAAATATATAATGTCCTTGTGTATGAACAATCACTTAATTTTTTTTAAAATAGCCTATTACAGTCAGAATCTAGTATTTAATTCATTTCAATCCAACTCACATTTATGAAATACTTACCTTGGGTCAGACAGTGGGGAACACAAAGGCGAAATTAAAAGTTGTCCTCTCCATAAGAGGCTTGTATTCTATGAGGGAGAAAGAACACAGATAAATCCATGCAAAATTAATTCAAAAATTTCAGGGACACTATTATAGGGGGACTCAATTATTAAAGTCCTCTTTAAGGACATGGCATTTGAAGTGGATCTTGACACAAACAAGGGATTCAAAGAAGTAGAGGTGAAAAGGGAGAGTATTCTAGACAAAGAACAACCATGCAAAAATACACAGACTGGAGGTGGAGTGGCAAGTATAGAGACCAGCAAGAGGGTCATTGTGGCAGGACCCAGTGTAGAGAGTTTGGGACTTTGTAGAGAGTTTGTAGAGAGGACAGTGTAGAGAGTTTGGGCAAGAACATTTGAGTTTAATTTCTGACTCTTAGGAGCTTAATCTTAATCTTAACCTTCTGACATTTAGGAGCTAGATGAGCATGGCTAAGGCAGTTAACCTAACTCTCAGATAAATCTTAGATTGTAAGTAATAATAAATGGTTTGTAAGTTTCATTGATGAAAGATCCCTTATATATTGACATATTAAAATCAGGACTTTAGATAAATATCCCTTTTGGTCTCTCTAGGACAAGAGTCAGACAGGATCAATTATTCAGTTAAGTAAAAGTTTCCCCCTCCCTCTCATATTCTAGTTTTGCCTGACTCATCTGTATGATTGAAGGGAAAGTCTTCCTGTCTGAATTTCTAGCTATTTGAGAAATATTCTACTTATATCGATTAGCCTAGATAGAATGGTTCCACCTAACCAGTTATATATCAATTGGTGTGGGGAAAGAGGATCCCTGCCTTACAATAGTTTTTTTTAATACTTTTTGATTGATATATTTTGTTTCGGCACAAATGGAAACTATCCAACAAATACCCTCACAAATGGCCTGACCAAGCAAGTTACCTCAAAATAATAAAGCATGTAAGTGATTGCCACTAATGAAGGTCATATTTCACCTTTTCAGGCTAACATTGACATCTGACAGATTCATCTTTACCTGCATCATTGAAGGTAAAGCAAAAGCTTAATAAATCTCCCACAGGTATAGAGTCAAAGGACCTAGGTTTTGTGCCCATACCTTACTAAGTATAGAACCATTTAACTTCTCAGGGCTTCAATTCCTTGGCTCAACCTGCCAACATTTCCACCTTCCTCACCAGTCACCATGTTCCACCTTCCTACTTTCTAGTTCCCATTTATGTGCTTTCTTCTTTCATTAAAATGTAAACTCCTTGAAGTCAGGGGCTAACTTGTGTCCTTGTATTTGTATTCCCAGTATTTAACACAGTGCCTGGAAAATAGTTAAGTGCTTAATAAATTAACTATTTGTTTATCTACCCATCTATCTGAATTAGTAAAATGAGCACCTCAGAATACATCTATCCCAAGTTCGGAATGAAAAGAAACACCTACATCCCCAACAAGTTGTCATGCAGCCTCCTTGTGAAGAACACCAAAGAGGAGAAACCCAATACATTGAGAGGCAATCCCTTCTGCTCTTAGATGGAGAGATATTGAAAGACAGAGACAAAGAGACAGAGCGAGATCTTCCATAAATTTACCTTTTAACAGCACTTTGTGAGCAATGGAAGATTTGAGGAGAGTCTGGACAGAATAATCTTTATCTATTGAGTTTCTGATTACTGGGGCATCTCCAGTCATCCTGATCTATATCTGGCCACTGGACCCAGATGGCTCCAGAGGATGGAGTAAAGCTGGTGACTTTGCTCAGCCTCCCAGCACTTAAATCCAATTCACTTACAAGTCATGTCATCACCTTTCTGATATCATGGTCCCCTTTAGGAATGAAAGACAAACAGCAACCTGTGAGTAGTAGTAGCTGCCCCAGTGAGGAACGAGTTCCAGTTGGGCAACGCAGCTCCTTCCTTCTTTCCCTCCCTCCCTCCTCTCTCTCTGTCCACATAGGGTATCATACCCTCACCTGCAGGTACTCTGCCCAAAGGAATAGAAATTTTGATTACTGAAACCTTGCAACTTTTCTTGGAGTTTATGGACTAGAGATTTCTTTCTCAAGGGCCATGCTTCATACTCAGATCATTCTAGCTTTCCTTGATTGCCCAACAATAAGCCCCAGCCCAAGTCTCACTTTGTTATTGAGTGAGTAGCAATTGTTACTGTTTGAGCCAGAAACTCTGAGGGCCTTCCCCTCCCAGATTGATTCCTTTTTTTGACTGGGTAAAAGAGTCCATTCTCTGTCTCATTTCTTACCTAACCTTAATCACTGAATAGGCATTGCCTCAGTCAAGCAGAAACCTGGGAAAGACCTTAACTTTGAAAGACCAAGATCTCCCATTGCATCCAGGGCCATCTCCAGTCATTCTGATCTATATCTAGCCACTGCACCCAAATGACTCTGGAGGAGAAAATGAGTCTGGTGACTTTACACTGCCCTCCCTTATTTAAACCCAATTCACTTGCAAGTCATGGCATCACCTCCCTGAAACCATTGGTCCTCTTCAGGAACAAAGGACAAACAGCAACTGAGTACTAAACTAGGATTACTGGCTAGAAACTAAAGGGAAATAGATTTTAGCTCAGTAGAAGAAAAGGCTTTGCAACAATTAAAGCTGTCCAAAAATAGAATGAACCTCTTTCTTGTGAGTTCCCAGTCTCCAGAAATGTTATTTAAGGGAGAAAAAGATGTTAGATAATTATGTCAGGAAGTTCGTGAATGATTCCTCCATTGACTTGAAAGAAGGATTAGATAAACTCTAAATCCCCATCTAATGCTGCAATTCCATAACACTAGGAAAACCTCTACCACCCCCCCAAAAGGAAGCATTTTAAAAATCTCGATTTCTTTGGAAATCTAATTTCAAAAATCTCCGATTCTGTGATGAGCATTAAACTAACAAAACTCTGTGGAATCTCTTCCAGCCCTTGAACAATTTGTAACCCAACAAAGGAGCTTAAACTTTAAGACAGTAAGTCCCAATCTAAAGTGCTAAAGATTTCAAAAGATGTCAGAAAGTTATCATAAAGATAACTGTAATTCATTTTGATTTTCAACAAGAATTTCATGAATTATACACCCTCTCCTTTGTATTATATTCATTCATGTACATAACTACTTGAGGGCAGAGAGCTTGTGTTTTGTTTTGTTTGTTTTTTTCATATCTATATCTCTCTCAGTACACAGCAAGCTGCTTTGGATGGAATGGGACAGAACAGAAGGGAATTGAATTGAAAACTTTACTTTATGAGACACAGTTATCCAAAAGATACTACCATGCTGATGACTAATCAGAAGAATATAGATTTAGTGCTAGAAAGGAACTTAGAGGCTACCTAGTTCAACTCTTCATTTTATAGTTAAAAAATCTGAATCATAGCAATAGTAAGTAACTAGCCCAGTAGGAAAGATAGTGTGGAACAGAAGGAAAAGGACTGGATTTGGAAGCATGGACTGGGTTTAAATCTCAACCCTACTACTTAATACTTGTACGACCTTATGAAAATAATTTCCCTGCCTCGGTTTCCCCATATGTAAAGTGAGAAGGATTGGATTCATTGACTTTTGAGGTCCCTTCCATCCCCCTAAATCTCTGGGGCTATCATGACAGCTCAGGCCCTGGGTTTCCAAAATCATATTCTTATCCCTTTATCATAATGTCAGTCTTCTCTAATTTGAATGTCTGTAGGGTTTTTTCTTCTTTCTGCATGAAGTACTTTGTATTTGACCTGAAATGTTATCTCTAATGAACATCATTTCTTGTGTAAATATCAGTGAGAACATGTAGAAGTCCAGTTGTCTGGTCAGAAATTTGGAAATGTGGAATTTTTTTCTCAATGGTTTTCATATGAAGATACCTCTTGTCATTCTACTTTACAAGCCCAGGAAATGAATAGATAAATACTTAATCTTCTTTGGTTACTAAGAGCTCTGTGAATCTTCCTTATTCATCAGTTTTCAAAAGAGAAAAACTGACCACAGAACTTAAAACCAAACTAAGTTTGGTAGGAGATGTGGCAAGAAACGAACAAGGTTTTCCCAAAAATTTTGAATGCCAGCTCCTAGATTAAAAAAAAAAACATCAGCTCCCATGTAGGCGCCACTGATGTCCTCCTCTATAAGTGCAAATGGATGACTAAGAGAAGAGAAGCAACTTAGCAATGGATGGAGTATTTTACTGTGGGAGTGGGAGAGCTTGTTAAAACCTGTGAGAATTAAGCTTATTGTCTATGAATAGAAAAGTTGGGGAGAAAAATTAAAGCCTGTGGGGCTTGCCTGCGTAGGGTGGGTGAAAAAGAGGAAGAAACAGTTTCAACCACAGTCCACAGACGTTGTGATTTAAATCCCTCATAGGCTATTCAATAAAATAAGCATTTTTAATGCCTGCTTTATGCTGAGTATTATGGATGCCAAGACAAAAATAAAATTGTCCCTGCCTTCAAGGAGTTTACATTCTACTTCAAGGAGCATATGGCCAACAAGGTCAGTCTGAGGAAAAGTAGAAACCTATAGGATCAATCAATTAATTCACTTTTATTTATGGTCTTCTATGTGCCAGGCACTGTGCCAAGCACTGGAGATGCAAAAAAAGAAAAGGAGACTGTAGGCTAAAGGGTGAGACATCATGGAAACAACCATATACTGAATAACTCTGTACTAAAAAGATGGATACATACTTGATAAATTAATGTTAATCTCCGAAGTAAGGCATTAAGATTAAGGAGAGCTGAAGAAGATTTATGGCAAAAGGTGAAACTTTGGCTAACATTTGGGAGATCTAAGTGAAGAGATGAGGAATTAGGGAAGCCCCATTATTATATGGACCTCTGACAGGACCCCACCCTCATCCAATCCCAGCTCTATTGGATAGAGATATTGAGAGAGTATACATATGTTGTATACAGTTTAAAGCCAATAAAAATGATGTAACAGCCTTCTTCAAATTCAGAATTGCCCATAAATAGCACAATTTAAAAACAACAACAAAATAGCCTAAGTCCTTTTTGTAAAATTTCTATTTCCCTCTGCATTTAGTTCTTTGTGTAGATAATAGAAAGAGCCAGAGGGCTTAGATTTTAATCCTGCTTCTATCAATTCCTGTGTGACCTTGGCAAAGCACTTTACTTACCTGGGAATTAGCTTCTTCATCCACAAAGTTGAGGTTGAGGAGAAGGTGTTGAATGGAGTAGACTTCAAGAACCCTCCCAGTTCTAAATTGTTAATCCTAGAAGCCTATGAAATGGAACAGCCATACTAACAACTGTACTATTTCAGTCATATGTAAGGATTTCCTTTCTGAAAAATTAAATTATTTCTGTTTCCTTTATATATTAGAACTTCCAAGTTTACTGATATGAATATATTATTTCACATTTTTCTATTCCAATGCTTTGGAAAAGATCCCCCATCACTAAAAGGATAAAATCAAATGGACCTTCCCTTCACCAGTATGTTTTCATTTATTCATAAATATCTGTGACAACACTCACTGCCCCCCTCAAATCCATAGGGAAATAATTAATCCTGTCAATTTTCTGTGTTGACTGACACATGAAGACGGCAAGTCAATGTTTTTCCTTTTTTTTAATGGAAACTTCTCTATGTTTGATCAGATTCTAAATAAAACAACCATCATTGAAAGGTAAACATAAGATATAAAGGGGAAACAAAACCTGAGCTTTTTAAGATGTCAAGTATATGGCCTTGAAACTAACTGTAGAGGCTTCCAAAACTATACAAGCCCCTCACTTTAAACACATGAATAGGAATGCATCGAGCAGTGCAAAAGTCTTCATTCTAACTGGGGTTTGCAGGTATTAAAAGGAATCACTCTATATGAATCCAAATTCTGTAGGATCCAGTTTAGAAAAAAAAATATTCAGGCAATAGTGAATGACCTATTTACAAGATTTTGAGAATCTGGGTTTATGTAACAGAATGAATTCCTTAATTTTCAAAATGGAGTAGTATCCTTAGTCTTTTTCTTTCTGTCTTTCTTTTTGCTTTTTGGAAGGCAATTGGGGTTAAGTGACCTGCCCAAAGTCACATGGCTAGTCAGTGTGTCAAGTGTCTGAGGCTGGATTTGAACTCAGGTCCTCCTGACTTCAGGGCTAGTGCTCTATTCACTGTACCACCTAGCCGCCCCCTTAGTCTTTTTTTTTTTTTTGCTTTTTTTGGAGGGGGGAATGTAGAGCAATTGGGGTTAAATGACTTTCCCAAGGTCACATGACTAATAAGTGTTAAGTATCTGAGACTGGATTTGAATTCAGGTCCTCCTGATTCCAAGGCCAGAGCTCTATTTGCTGTGCCACCTAGGCACCCCAAGTATCCTTAGTCTTTACTGGCAGTTTCTGTATAAAAAATTTTGGATGCATTTCTCCTCGAATTAATAAAATTAACAACAAATATATTTTTGATTAAAAAGATTTCCAACTGAAAAACTAAAACTAAGCATCCAAAGGGAAATTGGGAAAGAGAATTATCATTCTGGGAAGGCCATGTGCATATTCTGTTGTGGTAAAGGTGAAAGAGATTCCAAGTGCAAAGCTTCTCCTTGGAGTTTCACATGTCTCATGCACAGAGGCAGATCTTGGGGCAATAGATAGGACACTGGACCTGGGGGCAGGAAGATTTGAGTGCAAATGTGACTTCAGACACTAACTAGCTATGTGACCTTGGACAAGTCATTTTACTTTTTCAGTCGTCAGTTTCCTGGACTGTAAAATGAGGATAATAATAGCACCTATGCTGAAGGGTTGTTATAAAGATCAAATGAGATAATATTTGCAAAAAGCACTTAGCGGTGAGCCTATTAAGAGTAGCACATAGTAGGTGCTATAGAAATACTTATCCCCTTCCTATATGTGCTCTGGGATCTTTTTATGGGCATTTGGTGGAGGAAATTATTTTGGGTTAGGGGACCTGGAATGTGGAAACCTATAAGGGAAGACAACTGATGTAAAAGTCTTTTTGGTACTGAACATCTTTCTAGGGAGAATACAAATACTTATCATAGGATCTCAGGGAAGGTATCTTAGCATCCACCTTGTCCAACTCCCTCATTTTTTAGAATGGCCCAGCAAGGCTAAGCAACTTGTCTAAGGGCATACAGGTAGGAAATTACATAAGCAGAATTCAAACCCATATCTTCTGACTCCAAGGCTATTCTTTCCCCTGGACCATATTCTCATTCTCTTCAATGAAACTTTCATGTCATTAATATATGAAAATTCTTAAGATGGGGTTGCAGCCCTAATAATGAAGAAGAAAGAATAATTAATTTTTTTCAAAGATGTTGAGCATTTTTATTGCTTTGTCATATCATAAAAATTCCAAATATTAATTACTCAATTTTTGAACTTGGTATTCAATATAAATATATAGGAAGAAAAACAGACAGATGGAAGCCGAGAGACATATAGAAGACAGAGGTGCTGAGACAGAGACTAACAGAAGCAGAAGATGCAGGTACTGAAACAGAGAAAAGGAGAGGCAGAGGAGAGAGAGAAAGAGAGAGAGAGAAAGAGAGAGAGAGAGAGAGAGAGAGAGAGAGAGAGAGAGAGAGAGAGAGAGAGAGAGAGAGAGAAGATAGAGGTAATAAGGCAAGTAAACAATCTTAAAATTGAAGACTTGGAGATGTCATGGTGAATGTTTTAATGTAGAATTTTTATACGTTGATGAAACTGATAATTGTCAAAATCATTTAAAAGACTGAACTCTTACTACTTCATCAATATGATTATATCTCCACCATAACAGTTCTTAGCAGGGACTAATACATTACACACACACACACACACCCATATACACACATATATACATGTGTGAACATTAGAACATTGGAGACTTTTTATATTTACTTTAATGATCTTTAATTATTTTTATTATCTCTTTTAAAATTATGTCATTGCAGTTAAATTGTTCCAAACCAAATTTCTTCCTCAAAAAAATAAATAAATTCAGGTCAAATTATAAGTATTTAAATAAATATTCCAAAGCAGTAGTAAACTACTCTGCCAAAATATACACCCCAAGGTTTGTTTATGCATTTGTTTTTGTTTTGAGATCATAAAGCTTTAGGATTTCAGTTTGATAATTAGATGGAGCTATAGATGTCATTCTGAATTATTTATGCAATGCTCTTTAAAAACTTAAATAAAAAAAATGAACAGACAGCTTGCTCATAACCAGAAATGTTGGCAAGATTAATTCTTACGATATCATCCCTGAAGCTTGATCAGAACATCTTAATTAAATGGACACGTAATGATTTAATAAGGAATTGGTTGAATTGGGTGTGGGTGTTTTTTTTTTTCCCACATTGAAGAATATCCCTCTTGTGGTTTCATATGACTCAAATTTTACAAGCAGTACCTCTTAAGTTAAACACTGAACCTTATTCTTCAGAAATCTTCTAAGTTCCCAAATGATTAACTCACTTACCACCTTCCAGTAATTGCCAGAAGCCCTATTTTGAGAAAATATCAGAAAAAGAGAAATGCAAGATTTTTTTTCAAGTTTAGAGTCTTTTAAAGTTCTAAGATGCATCCTAAATAAATAAAATCTTTAAAAAGGAGTATTTTTTCTTGAGCACTCAAATTGTAATCTAAGTCTAAAAAAAATCTCATTTCTAAAAATTTCACAAGGTTTATAAAATGGAATTCTATAGAAACAGGTAAGTAAGGAATGTTTAGACTAAAAGCAGGCTTAGACAATTATAAGCAAGCAAAAAATAAGGTATTGACTTGAAAATTAAATATTTTAACTATAACTGGTACAAAGAAAAGACACCTGATTTGGAGTCAGAGGACCTGGGTTCAAACCCTAGCTCTAAAATTTAGTACCTGTGTGATTTTGGGTAAGACTTAACCTTTTTTGACCTCAGTTTCAATTATAATATGAGGGCATTGGAGGGAATAATCTCCAAGGTTTCTTTTGGCTCTAAATCTCTGAATTGTTTTGTCAAATTATTAAAGTTTCATTTAAAAAATACTGTTCGATCTGCAACCTGGATTGTAAATATTAGGGAATTTGTCCAAATTTTTTGTATCAAGTTAGGGTGGATACTAGTTGTAGAGTGGTAGGAACTAGGGCTATGATTTCATCTGTAGAGGGAACTCCCAGATGAAAAAAAATCAGTCTACCAAAGAGGTTAGCACCTTCTCTGCAATTTGCACTCTCTGAGAGTTGCCTGGGGCCCAGAAAGTTTAAGTGTCTTTGTACAGAATCAAGATTTCAAGGGAGGGTTTCTTACTTCTGAGATCAGATATCTATTCACTGCCCTACATAGCCCCTCTACTTTAAATATACAACTAAATAAAATTAAGCCAGTCTGATTGTTTCTTCTCACAAATACAACCTGAAGCATCATTAATCTACATCAAAGAGCCCTATTTTCTTTGCATGAATCATCACATATTTACAAAAGTACAAAGTTAGAAGTATGAAAATGGTAAATGGAAAAGATGGCAACACGAGCAGTTAATGGGAGGGTTTCAACATGGTTGTAACAGGATGGATTGCAATCACTATGACCAAAAATAAGGACATTTGGGAGGCATGAAATAAGGCATTGTGTAAAGGGTAAGCATTAAATACAGGCCAGAAGTGTACTTTAGGGAAGAACCATGGCACAGAGAACTATGACAGTCAAAGACGTATGACTTTGTGTTCTCCTGAATTAATGTGTTTCATTACAGACCCTCTCTGAAATGTTGCATCTATGAACATGCAGTCTGAGTTTGAATTTCATGGAGAATATAAAACAAATTAACCTGGAAGTAAGATAAGTTAAGGAAAGAGAGAGGGAGGAAAAGACAACCATATGCCAAGAAGCAATACAGTGGAGGGCATTCACATGCTTTCAAAACTTTGCAAACAGTGCCATCTTCAGGCACTTACCAAAACCCTAAACTCATTTAAATAGCTACTCCTCTCTCCCAGGGTTAATCTCATTTTTCCAACACCTAATAAATTCCTTCTTTTTTGTATTTCTCCTTTTTTTCAAATGCAACTATGGGCTTTGGAATTCCATAGGGTGTATAATAACCCCCTTTTCACAAACTATGTGATCCAAATTTTTGCTACATTTTAGGAATACCCACGATTTAAATTTGTGCCAATATTTCATATATGTGGATGTATGTACACACACACTACATATACACATATATTATATATAATTATACACATGCATTATATGTATATGTGTCTGTACACATATATATGTATTTACACACACACATATATGTGTATGTGTGTGTGTGTGTGTGTGTGTATAAAACAGAATGTTTTCCTAGAATCATCATAGTTTTAGAGATGGAAAGGAGAAGTAATTCAACCTTCCACCACCACCCCCTTATTTTACAGATGAGGAGACTGAGGTCCAAAGAAGTTAAATTACTTGTTCAATATGACAATGATAATGGGGGGGGTGATGGAGACTAGTGAAGGGGGTTGAAATTTGAACTTAATTCCTCTAACTTCAAGTATGAAATGCAGCATAAAGTTTTGACTCTAGATTCAAGCAATCTAAATTCAAATCTTGCCTCTGTTTCTTCTTACCTGTGTGGCTGGGCAAATCCCATCAGTTCTCTGAGCCTCTCTGTTTCCTCATCTATTAAAAGGGAAGATTGGACTTAATGGCCTCTAAATTCTCATCCAGACCTATCCTATTACTAACTACTAATGTCCTTTACACGCCTGACTCTATGCTCACTTACTCCAATCCAACCTTCTTTCTTTTTCTTTCATTTTTTAAAGCAATTTAAGAGTTCCTAATGATGACTGAAGGGCAGCTAGGTGGAGAAGTGGTTAGAGCAGGTTGCTGCATATTCATGTATTTGTACTGAAATAATTCCTTTGTCACGAAAAGAAAAGATGATTAGTCTGGAGGAATGATACATCAGACAGGAAATTCTGCTATGAGCATCTGATTCTAAAGCTCTCCTAATACAGAATTCTACTATAAGAAGTGTGGGAATAGAAGTTTCCCTTTTTCTCTCCCTTTCCCATCCACAAATATCAGTAAAAATGTTACTCCTTTCCCTTCCCCACCTCCTGAGATAAGGGCACATAGAAAGAAAAGAATTAGTAAAAGAGAAAAGGGGAGATTTTCTGAATTTACAGGCATGTAGCTAAATGATGGTACCAGAGAGAAATATTTCTAGAATGTCTGCTAACCTCTTTGTTGCTGTCTGCTAACCCTGCTCATTCTTCTCATGACTTTTCCGGTTCCTGGGTCTCACTGGCCTCCAAAGCCTAAGCATGACATCCATGGATTGATATAACTGAGAGCAGATAAGGGGATAGTCATGAAAAACTTCATTTGTCAAGGGAGTATTTTTCCCTAGACATTTGATTCCCATCCAGGAGCTTGTTTCCTATTCTCATAAAATGAAGACATTTTAAAATGAACAATGTGGAGCTTAGAAGAAAAATAGTTTCAAATACTCTTAAGATTTATTTATCCTCCATGTCCCCCTTTTAAAATGTAAGCTCCTTGAGGGCAAACTCTACTTTATCTCCGACCTATTGCAATTCAGAGCACATAGTAGGTGCTTAATAAATCTGATTGAATTGAATGCACTGTTACAAGCGATATCATCCACGCAGAAGACAAAAAGGCCATTCAGAGATATGAAGACATGTGCCTACACCTTTTCCATAATTCTCCCTCCAATCCTCAAAAACTAGAGAATGGGTCTGCCACAAAATCTGAAGCAGTAAAAATGCTTTGTACCAGCTTTTGAAGGGTACAGAGGTATTACTGCTCATGTATCTCTTTCATTGAGCTTACAAGGCAAGCTACATTCATAAATAAGTACACTAAGCAATTGTGGATATCATGACCTAAATATAAAATGAGTTGCCCAGAAAATTGTTTTCCCAAAAATGCTTTAGCATTTCTTGCTCTGGTAGGTTATGGGATATAAGTGTGACTTGTTTTTTCAGAAGCTTTGAGTAGTGTTCTATGTGAGAAAACGTAGTCTAAAATAAACTTTTTATAGACATGATTCAGACTTAGATTAGTTATTAAGCAGTTTGTGGTATGGGCTTTGGTCATTCTTACTCCAAGTCTTATACCAAGATTTGATGAAGGTATGTAGAAAAAACCCACTTACTCTGGGAGAGTGTTAATTTGAGTTTACAGAATAATTCTAAAGCAAGAGGTACTTTGGTAACTGAAGGGAATTCTATTTTTTTAAGCTCTGTAATCAATCAGCCATTGAAAGATATTTTAAGATGCTCTATCCTAATGGATCAATAGGTTCCTAGACCTAGAGTTGAACAGAGCCTCAGAGGGCATCTGTCTAATCCACCACTTAGTGTGTTGTCTAGACAAGCACTGAGGGTCACACAGTCATTATGTATCAGGGGCAGGTCTGAAACCTTCCCTCATCTTCTTGGTTCTAAGGTCACATCTCTATCCATGACACGACTGTTCCTGGTAAATGTATTTAACAAGAAGTCAAAAGTATCACAATATCTATGTATGTGTACATATGCTATCTAACATTAACATGTCTATCTTGAAATGTCCTAAGGGCATACCCTTCCGTAATTGTTGCACAGACATGATCAGAATCCATATCTGACTAATCCTATATTTGGGCTATGGTTTTGCTTTTCTGTACAGTCTACATAAATAAAATCCAGGACAGTCTGCAGGCAGTAAGACACCACCATCAAGGAATACCTTGTCCAATTGCCTACCCCCTTCTATCTCTCCCCCAATCTGGGCTGCTTGAATGTTCACATAGCTTAGAAGAAACAATTTCTTCCAATGAGTTTTGGACCACAGGGACCTACCATCTGCCCCCAATTTCCTTCCAAGTTCCTTTACACCTTATCATCTGCCCTTCCTCTCTACCCCCAAAGAATTCTGCCATTGCTATCTGACCCACTGGTGCCTTTGTCATCTTCCTCTCTACTGCAGGCATAGGATTTCCAGACTTTTCCTGCATCATAACTTTCTTCTATATCCTTTGGATCTTTTCTCTCTCCAATCAGAGTGTGAGCTCCTTGATAATGGAACTTTCTGGCTTTTTTCTATTTGTATCCCCCAAACTTAGAACAGCACTTAGCACATAATAAACACTTTCTAAATGCTTTATGACTCATTCATTCATTTATTCGTTCATTCACTGAAATACAGACTATGGTTTGTTTTATAAAATAGATTGTCATAGCATTTTGGAAAAACAAGTGGAACACAATATATTTACTTATGGGTGTATACATACATATATAAATATATGTACCTACATACCAATATGTATATATGTAAATATATTTCGTATGTGTGTATACATATACTTAATAGTAACTGACATTTATATGATGCTTTTAAGACTTCCAAATCATTGAATATATATTCTTGTTTTTCCCTCACTACAAGTATGAATATTATTAATTTCCCCCATTTTACATATAAAGAAAATTGAAGGACAGAAAGGTAAATTCATTTTCACAGAGCCACTGTTAACACAGGCTCTGTAAGGAATATTCTAACCTGTTGAATATGTTGGAAATTTCCTTCTCTGTGGGGATCAGGGCAGTGGGGGTACCCAACAACCAGGCAATCAGAAGGACTTTTGAGGCTCAGAGCTGCTTGACATGTAAGTGATCCTTTGCAAGTGAACACTAGCCAAATTTGGAGATGCCTCCAGCTGCCAGAAAACACAGGGTCAGCTTTGACCAACTCAGAAACAGCCTTGAGCAGCAGCTGCAGACTCAAGACCTTGCTTTGGACTTTCTAAACATCTTGCTCCCTGGCTTATTGTGTCTACAGATGTCTTCTCCCCTAACCCCCACTCCCTGTCTGAGAGACTCTAGAAACTATTAATATCTCACCCTTTTCCACTCCTCTTCTGAGCAGCTGAGAACTCTCTCCCTCACTCTCTTCTCCCTTGAAAGCTTTTCTCTCCCTTACAAGTTCTTCTTAGACAATAAATGCTTTTGTAATCTGTAATCAGACTCTAGCTCATTTCAGGGTCCCTACTGGATGTATAAGTGGGGGTCTTCCTTTAACACCACCCAACTAGCAAGTATTTGAGGAAGTATTTTAACTCAGGTCTATCCTGACTTCATCTCCATCACTATCCACTATTGCCACACTGACTATCCCAGAGAAAATCCTTTTAAAATATTTTTGTGTGCCAGAATGGTATAGGAGTTGATCAGGATTTTCTCATATGTAATCTAGCTTTTTCACTAGTCAGTTCTTTCAATTCAACAAACATTTCTTAAGCACCTACTGTGTGTGGAGTATTGTGCTAAGTTCTGGGAAAGATTTCTATTTTAGCAGACATGGTCAGTGTCTTGATGGAACTTACAGTATTTACAGTGAATGAGATCACCAAGGAGGGATTACAGAGTAAAGAAGGGGGCCAAGGAAAGTACATAGGAGAACAGTTAATTTAGATGTCCCAGAAGAAGGTTGGGATATCCATTGAGACAGAAGAGCTAGAGACGTCCAGAGCAGAATGGTATCTAGGAAACCAAGGGAAGTGAGAATATCAAGAGGGAGGAGTGACCAATAGTATCAAATGGTTCCAAGAGGTCATGGCAGGGTGGGAAATTTGGGGATTAGGAAGCTACTGGTATCTTTAATGTGCTGCTGTAATAACAGTAAGAATCAAGAGGAAGGCATGAATTGGAGGATGGAAAGTAAAAGGAATAAGCATTTATGTAGCACTGCCTGTGTAACAAGAATTGTACTAAATGCCTTTTACTTATATTACATATATTATATCTCATGTAAATATATATATGTATGTATATATATATATATATCACATTTTTTCTCATTTGATCCTCACAATAACCCTGAAAGATAGGTGCTGTGGTTTCTTTCCTCATTTTACATTTGAGGAAATTGAGGTAGACAGAAGGTAAGTGATTTTCCTAGGGTCACAGAGCTAGTAAGTGTATAAGACTAGATTGATGAGTTATTGTTAAGGTAGTATGATAAGGAGGCTCTATGTGACTTTATCATTACATTAAATTGGTGAGACTAGAATATATATTGCAAGAGATTTAGGAGAGACAGAGTAGTAAAAACATTGACATTTTTTTTGGAGATTTTTCAGTGAATGAGGAAGAGAGAAATGGAATGGTAGTTTAATAAGGTAGAAGGGACAAAATAAAACTACTTTAAAATTACAAAAACCTATGCATGTTTATAGGCAGATTAGAAGGACCTTGTTGTAGGAGGAAAAAAGTATTTTTTTTCTCACATTGAGTGTGCTATATCCAGGAGATTCACCCTACTTGAAGGAAAGAGAAAGATTGGTGCAAAAATATCCAACAGAAAAGCAACATAGATGCCAAGATCTGGTCTTCCTAGGAGTCTTTGCCTGTGATTTTGCAACTTTAATTAAGTTTTGTCTGTCAGTTGAGGCTGTGAGTTTCTTGAAGTTTTGAACATAGAAAACAACAAAGTATTTGGTCATTATGAATTTTATTTCATGATGGCAGAAACAATACCATCTTTAATAATTTCTGAAGAATATGTGGGGCACTGATTTATGCTTTAAGCAGGTTCTTAAACTAATAACATTTCAACCTATTTTGTGTAGATTTTTATCATTTTACTTCAATGTTATCATACTTGAAGACTAGCAGCAGCTTTAGAATTGTTTCTCTCAAGCACCAAATTTTAGAAAAGATCCTATTATTTTATTAGTTGCAAAAATAATGTGATTCAGGAGCTAGCTGAGGAAGAAAATAGCAGGAGAAGAGTATTTGTAACTATAAAAAAGGAAAAAAACAGCACATTGTCCATATAAATAGAATTCTGTAACAAGAAAAATAATAGAGGGGACAAGGCAGAGAGTTCAGAGGGCTTGGAATAAAGGATACCTGCTTCTGCCAGATACTAGCTGTATAACCATGACCAAGCAACTTAATTTTGAAGTGATACAAGCAAGTTAAGTTACAAATGGTGCTGCCAATCTCTACCTGCAGAGGGAGTTTTCCATATCAGTTTCACACACAAATGAAATCACAGGTCCAGCAAAAAGTAAGAAGGGGTAGGAAGCTTTAGGAAATGTTCTGGGGAGCCTCATATGAATAGATGCAGAGAGAAGAAAACAAACAAAAGAACAACACATGTCACAATGCTCAGATAAAATTTGGTAGTCAGTAGTAGTACCAAATTATTGGCATTAAAGCACATATCTTTTCTGTAAAGGATGTCATTTTCCAAAAGTGGGAAGTGACACACTGTCAGGGCCAGTCACTTCATGAGATACCCTCATCTGTTTTTCAGGTAAGTGTCTGGGTGTTTGTTGGGGTATTGATCAATCAAGAAGCACTAAGAGCCCCTGGAATAGAAGTACAAATAATGAAATAATTCCTACTCTCAGGGAGTTTATATTTTGTTGGAGAAACACACACACAGAGATAGATAGATAGATGATAGATAGATAGATAGATAGATAGATAGATAGATAGATAGATAGATAGATAGATAGATAGATAGATAGATAGACAGATATACATATATGTGTATATGTGCATATATACATATATAAAGAAAATAAAAAACAGTAATATTTAGCAGAATTGAACATTTGAAGTGTGAGAGAATAAGAAATTAAAAATTATATGTAGGTTATGAACCTCAGAAATGGTATGGTGCCTTGTTCAGAAAGAGGGAAAGCTAAATTTGAATATGTCTACTGGGTCAAAATTAAGTGCATGTTATTTTCAATTCAATGACCAATATAGCACCAATTTTTTGTGCCTTTTTTGGAGGGCAATTGGGGTTAAGTAACTTTCCCAAGGTTACACAGCTAGTTTTTTTATGTGGGTGTTAAGTGTCTGAGGCCAGAACCAAACTCAGGTCCTCCTGACTCCTGGGGCCTTCCCTTTACTCACTGCACCACCTTGCCACTCCATAGAGCACCAATTTAAAAAAAAATAATAATTTTCTTCCTTATAGAACTATAGCATTTTTCCATGACATTTAATTTACAAATCATTGATTCTTCAGGTTTTTTTTTATAAAGGCCAGTTTCCATTGAACAAATAATGATCAAAACCATAAGGAAGGAAATGGTGTTGTACTTCATCAGAGAGTTTAATATAACTCTCCAGCAAACCTCTTCAATTCCCATTCAAACATGATGTTGTGCTTTATTATTAGAGGTCTGTAAGTAAGCTTATATCAATATACCTTTTTTCCATCAAGTGAAATATGGAGAGAATTTTCTCTTCATATCAGTTATTTTATTTGTTCTTATAGAGAATAATCCTATTATTTGTCACAGATAAAATTAGGTGGGGAGTGAAAAATACAAGAGCAGTAATACATTCTCTCCTCTATACCCATTACTTCCCCTAAACAAAAAACAGAAACACCTACATTAATGCAACCTCCAAATATATTGGCAGATCACCAGGTTTCTCTGTATATAGCCTCTTAGCTGTAAGCAATGAGCTTGCCTGAGATTAGATTTAGTCAGTATCATTACCTAGGTGAAAAGCAAAACATAATTAATATAGAAAACAAGACTGACTCTACAGCATCTATAGAAATTGTGTGTTAAAATGTAGACAATGGCTTTGAAACATAGGTAGAAGATTGAAGACTTTTTTTGAGTTCCATTCTCATGTCCACAGCCATCCTTTGATAACTGTACTTCCAAAGCCATCATGGTGTAATGGAAAGACAGTGTGTCTTGTAATCAGGGTGTTCTCAGTTTACATATAGTGACTGCATGATCACGGGCAAGTCATTTAAGTTCTATGTGCCCTCAGGCAATTGTCTAAGACTATAAATTTCACAGAAGGTACCAATCTGCACTGGTAGAGGCAGTTTCTTGTCTAGTTTTAGAACCACATCTTCCGTATGGATCAAGTGCTCTCAGACTCATTATCCCAGGTCAGATTGCTAAATCATCCCCTCAGAGTTCTAGAGGTAAGCTTGAGGAATGTATCTCTTCTATTTCCTTTGGCCAGAATCTTCATTTTATATTTGTTTCTGCCAATGGGACTAACAGCCAGTTCCCTTTAACCAATTAACATCAATTAGCTTTTATGAAGCAATATTTAAAAATGTAGAACAAACATAAAAATGTCCCCTTGCCCTAATTTCTTAGCTCCCTATAACTGTTCCCTATAACATTTTGGTCTCTAGGGAGAGTGGGCTAAGACCCACTTAGCACAATTTCAACCTATCATTGATCCCACCAAGTTCATATATAGATGAAGCATGACTGGCAGCCAGATGAGCCCTCCTGGGAATGGAAGGGAAAGGGAGGGGAGGGAGGGGAAAGGAATGGGAATGGGAATGAGCATATATTAAGCACCCAGTATTGCCAAGGTACTATGTATAATATTCATAAATATTATCTCATTTGATCTAATGTGGTACAGAGACTCTGAATCTCATATTTTGTAAATGCAAAATGCTTTGAGTCCTGGATGACCCTAGAGAGAAAATGCAGATCTGACATTTATCATTCCCACCAGGAAGGAGTGTAGACTTCTATAACACTTGCTTATCCTATTCCCTAAAGCAAGTTAATTCCTGTTAGCATTTCATCCATGGACAAGTTGTGGAAGAGGGAATGGAGGGCTGATAGACAGTCATTGCCATGAACTGGCTCCCTGCCTACTCAGATGTCCATGGAGATGTCAACAGCTATTCATTCATGGACACAACCTCTCACCTCCCTCCCTTACTTTTGATCCATAGCCAGGAATGTAAGAGGAAAAAGTGAGCATCTCCTATCCACAGCCAAACTCGTGACAGTCCAATCAGTCTGAAGCCTCTAGATCATTGTGAAGACAGTGTCCATAATCAGTTCTACAGATAGGTTTAGGAAAATATCTGCCTGGAAAAGTGTTAGCCAACACTCCTACTCTTAAGACTTTCTGCTGTCTGACCTCTCCTCTCCCCAACCAACTCTTGATGCCTACATATTACCAAACTAAAAGAACCTAAATGTCAGCCTACATCCAAACATTGAGTACCCATGGAATATAGAACACAATTGTTCCTGCCAGGAGCATATAATAGATGCACAAAAATTGAAATTATTGCTGAGTACAATCTGAGGAGTACATTCACAAATAAAGAATTAATAGAGACCTGAGTTTTTTTCTTAGTTCTATCACTCACTATGAAGCCCTCAAAAAAAGTTCACTTCCCTTTCCTTTCTCACCATCTTTCTGCCAGTTGCTCTGCTGCCTGAATCAGAGAATAAACCCTGGGGATCTGAGCCTTTTCACCTCTGGAGCTCCTTGATTGGGAAATCCCTTATTTTGATTGGTGGTCACCTGATGTACTCACATCAAGACACCTGCCATACCTTACTTTATTCCATAACCATCTTCTCTCCAGTCAGGTTGTGGCAATTATATGCCAAAAACAAATAGAATCAGTTCCCTAGAGCTGATTGTTAAATTTTCAGTGAGAGTATTTGCATATCAGAAAATAGGCAAATGCTACAAATCAGTGTTTGATTTGTTGTTTTATTCATTGTTTAGACTTTCGAAAGTGATAAAGAAAATGTTTGTGCAGATAAAACTTAAAAGTGTATCACTGGTACATTGCTGGGGGAGAGGAGGGGAAGGAATCAGTTGTTAAACATTTATCACCATCTGTCACTTAAGACATTGAGAACAGGTATGACTAGACAGAGACCATGTCACAGGAGTGGTCTCCATTTTGAATCTAGTGCTTACAGCCTCAGTTTCCCCTTCAGCAAAATGGGAATGATAATACTTTTATGACCTTTCTCACTGGTTAGTTGTGAGGAAAGCTCTCTGAAAACTTTCAAAACCAATATAAATATGAGTTATTGCTCACACAAGGCTCTGAACATAGGAACTTGAGTTTAATAAATTAATGTTGAATAGATTATTTCTTTTTTTTTTTTTGTCCCAGGCTGCTGATTTCATCAGTATAGGGAAGTCCCCTCATGAGAACATTCTCTCTACCAATACAGGTCAGCACCTGCCCCATGAACTGTAGGGTTAGAAAGAGTTGCCTAAGGGGGATCAGGGTGGGGTGGTAGTGATCCAGTGGGATATGGGGAAACAGAGGAGCTATATAGGAAGGGGAAAAGCATTTACGTCGGCTACTATATGCCAAGAGTTGTACTAAGCAGTTACAAAACACTTTCTCATTTGAGATATCTAAGGGAATACAAACTGACCTCAAAGTCAGAGGCTTACTTTTAAGATCTGCCTCTGATACAAACTGGGTGTGTGACCCTGGGCAAGTCACTTAACCCCTTGATGCCCTCAGGTAACTATCAAAATGAATGATAGCTGAGTAAATATATTGCTGTCTCAGGTTCCAAAGTAAATTTCTAAACTTATTATCATCTTGCCCTTAGAAAACATCTTTTCACAAATGGTCTTTCAAATTCAAAAGGAGAAAAAGCAAATCCCATTCCTGTACACATATGATTTCATAACCACAACCCAAAAGAGCTTAAAAGATAAATCCTAGGGAGTTGCCTAGGCCACATAGAGGTTAAAGGATTTATCCAAGGGACACAAAGATTGTAAGTATAAAAGGTAGTATTTTAATTCAAGTCTGCCACTCTAAATCCAGAATATTATTCTGATATTATGTCTATCTATCTATCTATCTATCTATCTATCTATCTATCTATCTATCTATCTATCTATCTATCTATCTATCTATGTCTGTCTGTCTCTGTCTGTCTATGTGTCTGTCTATCTATCTATTTACCTATCTACACATCCTTTCTGTATTAAAAAAAATCTGCTAATGAAGATTTTATAAGTAATAGTAACAAGTAATTTTCTCTGATATTCATAATACCCAACCCTGGTATCCAAGGCGTAAATCAGAGGAGAAGAAAAATTAATGAAAAACTTAATGGGTTTAGAACAGGAGCAGCCAGGTGGCACCATACTGTATAGAGTGCTGGGACTGGAGTTGGTAAGACTCCTCTTCCCGAGTTCAAATCTGACCTCAGACACTTACTAGTAGGGTGACCCTGGGTAAATCACTTAACCCTCCTTGCCTCAGTTTCCTCATCTGTAAGATGAACTGAAGAAGAAAATGTAAAATCACTCCAGTATTTTTGTCAAGAAAACTCCAGATGGGGACATGAAGAGTCAAACACAACTCAAAAGACTGGACAACAGGTTTAGAACTGGAAGAAACCTTAGAGATTTTCCTCATTTAATAAATGAGAAAACAGAGGCCCAGAGACTTAGGGTTATAGCTTTAAATCTAGAAGGAAGTTTAGAAGGCACCTAGTCCCATCCCTGCCTTAGAGGAACCTGAGGCTCAGGGAAGTTAAGGAGATAGCCCAAGTTCACACTGGCAGTATGTAGCAGAGCCGGAATTCAAATCCAGGTCCTCTGACTCCAAATCCAACACTACATCTACTGCACCCATGCTGCTTCCCAAAAACAAAATGGCACCCTCAAATGGGAATTTTTTTAGCTTCTTTCTCCTTGTCATCCTCATTTCTCTTTTCTCTCCTCTCACATTCTTAATTTTTTTTTAAGCAATTCAGGTTAAGTAACTTGCTCAAGGTTACAAGGCCAGTTATTTCTGGGTGTGGTACTAAGTATCAGAGCCCGGATTCGATCCCAGGTCATCCCCACTCTGGGGCCAATGCTCTTACTCACTGTGCCACCTGGCCACCCCTAAGCAATTGGGGTTAAGTAACTTGCTCAAGGTTACATGGACAGGTGTTTCTGGGTGGGTGCTAAGTGTCTGAGCCCGGATTTGATCACAGGTCATCCCAACTCTGGGGCTGGTGCTCTTACTTGCTGTGCTACCTGGCCACCCTTCACATTCTTAATTTTTAAAAGGACTGAAATTGTTCTTGTATCTTCCCCCCATGAAGAATAATATTAGAGCTATTTGCTTATGTAGCTCTTGACTGTATTTTTATTCATAGTTTTTAATGGTCCTCAGCAGAAAAAAAATGTGTCCTTCTGCAGTAAGCTTACATGTAAACTATGCCTCTCAACTGAAGTATCCACATGCATCAACTTGTTTGTTGCTTTTCCACTTACAGCAAAAAACCTCTTCTTAGGATGTCAGTCACTGGGTTAAACAACAGAGTGAGAACCAGAGACAGAATATATCTACAGGTTTCTTAGGTTATGGTTGCTCAATACTAAAATATTCAGCTAAGTCATTAAAAAAATAGTCAAACCAGATAATTGAACTTTGGATTGAATTGATCAAATGCTTTGCCCTAGTGAATACCTAGTCTTAGTTCATTCTTCCTGGCTTCCCATGCACCCATCAATCTTCTTAGCAGTTGGAAAGTCAGAAATAAAAACTCCCTTAAAAATGTTCCTTTTCAGCAGTAGACAATGGAATCTAGCCAAGGTAAGTCAAAGATGCATTTCAGAAAAAAAAACTGCTTTGGCATCCAAATAGCATTACTAAGAGAGCAATTAAATATAATAATAATAATAATATGGTGATGATGATTATCAATACCATATATGCATATATGTGTGTTTACATTGTGGTATGGAGATAAATGAGAGAGAGGAAGAGAGAGAGAGAAAGAGAGAGAGAAAGAAAAAGAGAGAGAGAGAGAAACACTAGACAGAGAGATAGAAAGAGAGAGAATAATTTTCCTCACCCTTGTGTGAGGTAGGCAATGTATGATTACTCCAGCTTATAGGTGAGGAGATTGATTCTCAAAGACATTAACTGAATTGACTAGACTCATACAGATCCAGTATTTGGACCCAAGTCTTGTAACTCCAAAGTCAGCATTCTTTTCAGCTGTTCATAGGAACTTACCATTTCATCCACACAGAAGCTTTCAGACTATCTGTCTTTCACTTATCCCATGATCAATGATCATTCCAAGTCCATGTGTTTTATAACTATGGTAGCTAAAATGAAATGCAGCATGGCTTAGGAAGTCGGGTCTGGGTTTACTTAATACTGAGCTACTTATTATGATATAACCATCAAAATCTCTTTACCTCTCTAAAGCTGTTTCCTCAACTATAAAGACAAAGGGGTGGGATGAATCGAGGGTTCTTAATCAGGAGTCCATAAACAGTTAGTTGGATGGATGGATAGATAGATAGATAGATAGATAGATAGATAGATAGATAGATAGATAGATAGATAGATAGATAGATAGATAGATAGATGATAGATGATAAACTGTATTTCAATGTTATTGGATTTTTTTTGATCCTATATATTTTATTTCATTGGTTTAAAAGCACTATTCTGAGATGGGTCAATAGACTTCACCAGACTTCCAAAGGGAGCCATAACACCAAAAACGATTAGAAACCTTTGACCAGATGATCTCTGGAATCCCTTTGGCTCTAGATCTTCTGAAAGCCTCTTTAGGAAATCCCCAGGTGGGTCTAACTCAGACCAGATCCACCAAACTCAATTAAAGACTACATTCCTTTGGTAGCAGTGTGGCTAATCTGTTTTTAATTGAGCTCCATTGTTTTCTTCCATTTAGTAAACAGACGTGCTTAGGTGCAAACACCCCTGGCTGTTTACAAGGCAAACATCTGGAAACTTGCCCCAGCTTGGGAGAGGCAAGTAAATGGGCATCCTTGGAGTGGAGAGTGTGTGGAGCTTATTGCTGCTTGTTTCATTACGTGTTTGTTCTTGGTTTTCCTTTTTTGTGTGTTTCAGTCCCAGCTGTTTAGCCCATGTGATAAGACAGCTGAGCAGATCTACCCTTGAAGCTCTCTACACACAGCCTACTTCACATGCCAACTTATTTTCTTATTAAATAAAAGGAAAGCTTTTCTTATTTTAATTTGGTTGGAAGAGACAGATTTGTTTACATTAAATGAAGGATTTTTCGGTCCCTCTTGACAAACAGCAGATTGTGAACTTCTTTCAAAAGGGTTAAGGTTCTTCAATGCACACTTGCCCTTTTCTCACATCATAAAATATAAAACGTATTTCATGGAAAAAATATATTACTTCAACCTTTTTCTCCCCTGCATTCCAGCCTGAAAATACACACACACACACACACACACACACACACACACATACGCAGAAACATACATTTTCCTATATGTATGTATATATTCTTTTCAGCATCTTTAGAAAGGAAAAAAAAATGGTGTTTTACAACTTGTGTTAACACTGACCTCTGACCCAAAGTCCTTGATTAAGAAATCCCCATAGTAGCAGGGCCCATAGCAGAACTGAGCTATCACAATTGGACAGCCTGGAAAGGTGGTGACAAGAGATTGGCTTGCCCAGTCCTCACCACCATTAATTAATTAATTGATCAATAGCCATTATTAAGTGCTTTCAATGCACCAAGCACTGTGCTAGGCATTGATGACACAAAGACAAAAAACTTAACCGATTTTATAAGGAAGCAATGTGCACGTGGGTAAGTATATACAAAATAAATGGTGATTGGGCTGAATAAAGAGGCCCCAGGAAGGAGGAGAATCAGCCAAAGTACTAATATACTGGGTCGTAGTGGATATGAGCTCTGAAAGGAAATAGGAATCCTTTGATCAATTTATAATTTATAATTTAGGGTTGCCTGGATGGGTGATCTGCCCATGGTCATGTAACTAATATGTGTCCGAGGGAGGATTGGAACCCGTTTCACACCATCTGCCTCTTGCTTAAAGGACAAAGAAGACATTCTTGTAAAGCCTGTATTAACCTTATCACTCTGTCCCAAAGGCAACCAAGAGAATTATACCACTTTCTTTCCACCAGGCAAGACTCAATTGGCTAGTAAAGCATCAAAGGGCTCAGGTTAAAATCTTGCCTCTCATTCTTCCTTACTGAGTTACTTCATCAGGCAAGTCCTTAACCTCTGAAGGCCTCAGTTTCCCCATCTGTCAAATGGCTAGATGAACACTAAGATCCTTTCCACTACTAGAACTATGAGCTAATACAAAGGGCACAGCTGAATGAATATTAGACTAGGAGTAAGGACGAGATGTGAGTTTAAATCCCAGCTCAGAGACTTGGTGTGACCCTAGGTAAGTCATTCAATTTCACTTAATCTATTTTGTCATCCATGAAATGGGTATAATAATAAACAGATCCTAACTCAGTTATTTTGAGGATCAAATGAAATATATACAAAACACTATGCAAACTTTAAAGTAATATATAAATGTTAGCTATTATTACCACAACTACCATTGCTGCTGCTGCTACTACTACTACTGCTACTACTATTACTACTGCTACTACTATTACTACTACTACTAGCACTACTGCTATTAC
The DNA here is from genome assembly GCF_028583685.1 of Petaurus breviceps papuanus. NCBI lineage: Eukaryota > Metazoa > Chordata > Mammalia > Diprotodontia > Petauridae > Petaurus > Petaurus breviceps. The sequence goes on from NW_027185655.1 coordinate 39,939,320, forward strand.
TTACACTACTATTACTATCACTACTACTACTACTACTACTACTAGCACTACTACTACTATTACTGCTACTACTTCTACTACTACTATTACTACTACTACTACAATGTCCAAAGGGCCTCCCCTTTCCCTTATCAGGTACCTGTATTCAGCTCAGATTAACTTCATATATCCTTATGTCACGTGGCTCTATTGTTGAGTTGTTGTTGTTCAATTATGTCTGACTCTTCGTGACCCTGTATGGGGTTTTCTTGGCAAAGAATGGTTTTCCATTTCCTTTCCCAATGCATTAAGGCAACATGAGCTAAGTGACTCACCCAGGGTCACACAAGTAGTAAGTATGTGAGCTCAAATTTGAACTCAGGTTTTCCTGGCTCCAGGCCCAGGTTCTATTCCCTGAACCTTCTAGCTGCCTCACATAACATGTATATATTATTTATGTATTATATGCACATACATATATGCACATGCACATACATGCATGCACATGTATGTATATATGTGTCTGTGTGTGCATATATGCCTATCACATGCATGTGTGTGTGCATGTGTAGTGGAGCTGGAAGAAATAGAAACCATCTAGTCGAAACCCCCTTCTCTATTTTGCAGATGAGGAAACTGAGGCCCACAGAGTTAAAAAGAATTTTCCAAAGCATATGGTCACTGACAGATCCAGGACTGAGCCCTGTTCAGCGTTCCCTTACCGTCATTCACAGCTGATAATTTAGCAAGGGTTGGAATTGTGGGGGGGTGCATTTTGGGAGAAGGGACAATGCCTAGGAACTCAAGCAGCAAAGGAGGAGACACTGCCTTCTTCAATCAAGAATGCTGTCCTTCATTTTAGCAAGGTCTCAAAGTGACATCTAGTGGAACGCGGGTCTCTGTGGGAAAATTTAATTAAACTGCAGTCCCTTTATACCAGCACAAATATTGGGAAGGAAAACAACTCAATTCCTCTGACATTTTTGCAAATAGGTTCAGTAGATTCCAATGTGTTTACTTTTACTGACATTTGTTTTTCAGTCAATTATCCCTTGTGGTTATTTTTTTTTGTTTGTTTTCATAATTTGTTGCTAGCCGTAATAATAACTATAAGTGTTTCCTTTCTTTGCTGTACAGTACTGCTCTCTAACTTGGAGGGAGAGGGGGAAGAATCTCAATGATTTTCTCCTCCTCTTTTTTTATGATAGTTTGAGGTTTGGTTGTTTTCATATAACACTAGTCAGCATCACAATTCTCCAATTCAGAAGGATTTAATCTCAAATGCAGCAGGTGTGAGGCTTTCCCCCAGCCATATAACCCTCAAATGTCAAAAAGGAAAAAGAAAAGAAACCTAAATTACCACACACAGCTTTCTACCAGGCAATTGCACTTAATAAGTATACTTTTTTTGTATTCTTCTGCCCCCAATTTGACAGACCACCTCCATTCTGACAGCATTTTGATGGATAGATTTCTTGCTCACCTGTCTTCAAAACAAGAAATGCTTATTATTTTACATAATATAGCCTCCTGCCCAACCAATACCACCCTCACACACTAAAATCAATTTTCCAAAGTTTCACAGAGAAAATAGTCGATGGTCTATTGCTCCCTGCAGGAGACATATCTTTGGGGAATTTTATAATGAAAGATCACATTGACCAAAAAAGTCTGTTCTTTCAACCAATGGGATAAGACTCAGGCAAAGTGAATTGCAAAGTTCTGAAATGAATGATAGAAGATGCTGCTAGCTTGCCCAGATCTACCCTCATCCAAAGAATAGCATCCCTACATTATGAAATTGTTCCTCTGTAACTTCAGGAGGGATATATAGAAGAAGAAAGAGAATGGGGTAGGGGAATCCACTCACCTACTCAGACCCAAGAAATAAATCAATTAATAAATGAAGGATATTTTAAACAACTTCTATGTCCCTAGTATACACCTGCTATGTGGGGATACAAAGACAAAAGTGAATTAGAACCAGATCTCAAAGAGATTATAGTCTTATCAAGGGAAATCAGTCCTGTCATAAAGGTTCCAACACATATTAGGAATTCATTAAAAATTTACTCAATCCATCAATCAAAGAATTTGTGTAATAGATGTTTCCCACATCCAAAAGACTGCCAGGAAATCTTGCTAAATGCATTTTTTCCATTGTGTGGAATTAAACCAAGCACTAGGAAAATAGGTAAAAAAAAAAGTTTTTTTAAAAAAAGTTTTATATTCAATTTAGAAAGGACATTGTGGAAGCCTATCGTTAAGGAGAGGCAGAGAGAACTGGAGAGTCAACCTCAGAGTCAAGAAGACCTGACTTATGGGTCTGCCTCTGGCACAGAGCAATTGCATGGCATTTAACCCCTCCTTGATCCAAATGATTCCTGAGATGAAGCTGTCAAATGATGCAGGTCTTCATTGGCAGAAAGAATCCTTATGTTAGTGAAATCATAGATCTGGACAAAATAAATCTGGCTCTTCAAAAACTATTCACATTTTCTCTTCTGTTTTTCCCCCTTCAGAAGGCAGCACTGATTTCCCAACAGGTTTGTAAAATAAAATATATACACAAAGTATACATATATATGCTTGTGTCCATGCACATAGACATATATACATATATGTACTAGTGTGTGCATGTGTATTGTATGTACACACATCCATTTGCATGTATATATACACATGTTCCTTGTGTGTATATACATATATGTGTATAATGTATACATATATAGGCTTTATGAAGAGTTGAATTCTATAGAGGCCTAGATATAATGTTTAAATGTTGCATATGGGAGGCTCATAAGCACCTACTTTAAATCTTTTCATTTTATTAACAGTAAATATAAATGTATGTTTTTAACTTTCTGAATGAAAAGATTGATTCTGCTATAATGCACTAATGCCCACAATAACATTTTGTTCAAAACATTCATGCTATTCATTGTATAGAGTACTATACCAAACATGTTTAAAGCTGCTATCACAACTGCATTTACCTCAATGAGATTGTTTATTTTTATAAAATTATAGAACTTTAAGTGCTAATGCTTAAAGGACAAATTTGTTTCAATGCTCAAATAACAATATTGTGGTTATTTCGCTAGATGGTGAACTGCAGTTTCATTATACAATGGGCTGAGACCTAAGCATTCTTGGTCCAGCTGCCATTCCCATATTTGTTTTCTTTAGGGTCACTGGGTCATTTTTATTCTACATACTGCAGACACTCCACTTTCACTGACAATAAAAAGACTTTCTTACAAAAATCTTTATGAACTTTTTTTTTAATTTGGGAATTTGACAGTCATCAACATCTCAAGACACAAAGAACAGAGAAGACCAGAGAACTGTAAACTTCTATCATACAGTGTGTATGTGTGCGTGTACACACACAAATGTATTACATATATAAATATAAATAAACATATATAAATGTACACATGTATACATACACACATATGGTGTTCCAAAAATCATTGCAATTTCAAACTTCAATACCCTTAACATACCTTGTATTTAATCATATGGTAACAATTTGTTCTATATTTTATCCATTCTGTTCCTCCCCTCCCTTCTTGGACAATTTTTATATATTATTAAAGATCTTCTTCTTATAGTACTGTTTATCAACCCACCTCTCCCCTCCCTCCAAAGAGAAGTCCTCCCTTGTAAAAATAAACAAAGTATTATCTATCAAAACAAATAAAGATATTTGTCATACTGGAAATATTGGGGTTCCCTACCTCTAGCTCAGGGGTTCTTAACCTGGAGTATTTGAACTGTTTTAGGAAATATTTGGGTAATTATATTTTGATATCATTGATTTCCTTAATAATCATCTACATTTTATTTTGTGCATATTTAAATGTCATTCTGAGGAGGGATCCATGGTCTTCACAAGACTGCTAAAGGGGTCCATGACACAAAAAGAGGTTAAGAATATCATCTTCTAGTTCATTACGTCTTCACCCAGAATGGGAAATCATCCATTTTTTAGATCTTTCAAAGTTGTTTCCCCTCACATTATTTTTGGCCATCATGTAAATCATTTTGCTGGTCTTGATCACTTCATTCTGCATCAATTCATGAAAATCTCTTTGTTCTTTGCTAAATCTGTCAGATTCCTTATTTCTTGTGGTACGATAAAACCCCATTGAATTTAACTTTAATTTGTTCAGTCATTCTATCATTCATAGACATCTAATTTGTATCCAGTTGTTTTCCACAATAATAAAAACACTGTAAATATACTTGTACAAATAGGTCCTATCCCTCTTTCCTTGATATTGTGCTGTACGTGTTTAATAGTACTATCACTAATGAGTCTAGTGCTTTGAGAAGTGGAGGAAGGAGAGTCAATGTAGTTCCAAACTACTTTCCAGAATGACTGCACCAATTCATAGTTCTGCCAACAGCACATTTGTGTGCCTGCTGTCCAACATATTCACCAATAATTGTTTTCTGCTTTTGTCATCTTTGCCAATTATTATGAATGTGAAAAAGAATTAGTTCTGGTTTGCACTTCTCTTATTATTAATGTCTTGAAAATTGAGGGGATGCCCAACAACTGGGGAATGGCCAAACAAATTGTGGTATATGAATATAATGGAATATTATTGTGCTATAAGAAATGATGAGCAGACAGATTTCAGAAAAACCTGGAAAGACTTACATGAACTGATGCTAAGTGAAGTGAGTAGAACCAGGAGAACATTATACACAGCAACAGCAACATGATGCAATGAACATCTTTTATACACTTAACTTTTGTCAGCAATGATCTAAGACAATTCCAAAAGACTCATGATAGAAAATGCTATCCACATGCAGAGAAAGACCTATGGAGTCTCAATGCAGATAGAAGCATACTATTCTCTCTCTCTCTCTCTCTCTCTCTCTCTCTCTCTCTCTCTCT
>NW_027185655.1:39944313-39963873 GCF_028583685.1 Petaurus breviceps papuanus
TCTCTCTCTCTCTCTCTCTCTCTCTCTCTCTCTCTCTCTCTCTCTCATTTTCTTTCTTGTGACTTTTCCCTTTTGTTCTGATTCTTCATTCACAACATGACCAATGTGGAAATATGTTTAATATGATTGCATATGTATAGCCTATATCAGATTGCATGCTGTCTTGGTGAGAAGGGAGGGGTGGGACAGAGAAAAAGATTGAAATTCAAAATCTTATAAAAGTGAATGTTGGAAACAATCTTTATATATATTTGGAAAAAATGAAATATTATTAAGTGGAGGAAAATTAATAACTTGAAGTATTTTCATATGGTTGTTGAGAGCTTGCATTTCTTTATTTGAGAATTATTTGTTCATATACTTTGTGATTGGAGAATGGCTCTCATTTTAATATATTTGTATAAAGTCATTAGAAATTTTTTCTTTTTCTTTTTTTTTCTTTTTTTTTTTAGAAATTTTTAGTGTTTGGGGTTTAGTTACTTGCTCAAGGTTATACGGCCAGGTGTTTCTGGATGGATGCTAAGTGTCTGAGCCCGGATTTGATCCCCAGGTCATCCCGACACTGGAGGGTGCTCTTACTCTCTGTGCTACCTGGCCGACCCTTGAGTATTAGACCTTTATCAGTGCAGCAAAGGTTATTTCTACATTATTTCCCCTTCTGATTCTGTGATGCATTTTTTTTTTACTTGTGCAGAGTTTTTTTTTTCAATTTTATATAATCTAAATTATTTCCTTTTATAATCATCTCTATCCAATGTATAAATAACAAATCTCTCTATTGACATAGTTGTGAAAATTATCTTCTACCTTTGTCCCCCAATCTCTATGTGAACAAATTTTATACCTAGGTCATATAACCAACTAGTTGGTACAGTGGGTAAAACATTCAACCTGACGTCAGGAAGATACGAGTCATCAGAAGCTGAGAGAGTGAGGCTGATGACTTTGTGCCTCTCTGCCTCATTTAAATCCAATTCACACAGAAGTCACCCCATGATGTTATTGATCTTCTTTGAAAGTGAAGGATAGCCTTTTTTCAGTCGGCGGCCGGCGCTAGCGTGTTCACACGCGGCGCTGTTTCCCCACCCCGAGCTCAGTTCCTCCCTCGCCGCCGCCACTTTCTCCTCTTCCCGGTCCCTCCCACCACCACCATGGGCTTCGGAGATCTCAAGACACCTGCGGGTCTGCAGCACCTCAATGACTTCTTGGCGGACAAGAGCTACATCGAAGGGTTTGTGCCGTCCCAGGCTGACGTTGCAGTATTTGAAGCCGTCGCGGGCCCTCCTCCCGCCGACCTGTACCATGCTCTCCGCTGGTATAACCACATTAAGTCCTATGAGAATCAAAAGGCCAGCTTGCCAGGAATAAAGAAGGCTTTGGGTAAGTGTGGGCCTGCTGATGTGGGAGATACCAACGGAAGTGGAGGTACAGGTCGCAAAGATGAGGATGACATTGATCTCTTTGGGTCTGATGAGGAGGAGGAAAGTGAAGAAGCAAAGAAGCCAAGAGAAGAACGCCTTGCTCAGTATGAATCAAAGAAATCAAAAAAACCTGCAATTGTTGCCAAGTCTTCCATCTTACTGGATGTAAAACCTTGGGATGATGAGACAGATATGGCAAAATTGGAGGAATGCGTCAGAAGCATTCAGGCAGATGGCTTGGTCTGGATATCTTCTAAACTAGTTCCAGTGGGATATGGCATCAAGAAGCTGCAGATACAATGTGTGGTTGAAGATGATAAAGTTGGTACAGATATGCTAGAGGAACGGATAACTGCCTTTGAAGACTAGGTGCAATCCATGGATGTTGCTGCCTTCAATAAGATCTAAAACTTACCATCCTCAAAAATTACATTTAAGTAAAAACATTTGCAAGCAAAAAAAAAAAAGTGAAGGATAAGCAGCAACAACAACTAGCTGTGTGACACTCGACATGTCACTTAGCCTCTAAGTTTCTTTGGTAAAACTGAACAATCATAGTACCTCTCTCACAGAGTAGTTGTAAGGTTCAAAAGAGGGGATATTTATAACTTTAATGCTAGATTAATATAATATATAATAATATAATATATCTAATAATTAATATAATATATAAAACTATATAAATGCTAGCAATTATTTATTATGAGCACAAATATTATTATTTTAGAGTTTATCATATATAACATAAAGTGTTTATATAAACCCAATTTCTGCTAGACTATTCAAATTTTCTCAGAAATTTTTACCAAACAAGGAATTAATTTTTATTAAATTATTCATTTTTAGTTTTCAACATTCATTTCTATAAGTTTTAACTTTTCTCCCCCTCCTTAACCTCTCCCTCCCCAAGATGGCTTGCAATCTGGTATGTGCTCTACACATACATTCCTATTAAGCACATTTTCACATCATAATAGTATCATAATGAATGGGGGAAATAATGAGGAAAAAAAAATAAAACAGCAAAAAAGAAAATAATCTGCTTTGCTCTGCATTCCAACTACATAGTTCTTTCTCTGGATGTGGATGGCATTTTCCATCATGTGTCCTTTGGAATTGTTTTAGGTCCTTGCATTGCTGTCTATCAAAATCAGTCCTCAAACACTGTGGCTGTTACTGTGAACAATGTTCTCCTGGCTTTGCTCCCCTCACTCAGAATCAGTTCACATAAATCTTTCCAGGTTTCTTTGAAGTTTGCCTATTCATCATTTCTTATGGCACAGTAATATTCCATTATGTTAATATACCAAAACTTGTTCAGCCATTCCCAATTGATAGGCATCCCCTCAATTTCCACAAAGAGAGCTGCTATATGTATTTTTGTACATAAGGGTCCTTTACGCATTTTATGATCTCTTTGGGATACAGCCTTAGTAGTGGCATTGCTGGCTCAAAGGGTCTGCACATTTTTATAGCCCTTTGGACAAAGTTCCAAATTACTCTCCAGAATGGTTGGATAAGCTCACAGCTCCACCAACAATGAATTAGCATTTCAACATTCCTACATCCTCTACAACATTTATCATTTTCCTGTTTTTGCCATGTTAGCCAATCTGATAGGTATGTTGTGGTGCCTCAGAGTTGTTTTTATTTGCATGTTTCTAATCAATAGTGATTTAGAGCATTTTTATATGACAATAGATAGCTTTAATTTCTTCTTCTGAAAACTGCCTGTTCATTTCCTTTGACCATTTATCAATTGGAGAATAACTTGTATACTTGTAAATTTAACTCAGTTCTCTATATATTTTAGAAATGCGGTGTTTATCAGACACACTAGTTATAAAAAATTTTTTCCCAGTTTTCTGCTTCCCTCATAATCTTGGTTGCATTGGCTTTGTTTGTGCAAAAATTTTTCAATTTAATGTAACCAAAATTATCCATTTTGTATTTCATAATGTTCTCTATCTCTTGTTTGGTCACAATTTCTTCCATTCTCCATAAATCTGACAGATAAACTATTCCTTGTTCCCCTAATTTCAAACAAGGAATTCTTGATCCAATAATGTCACTGGATTTTTTAAACCCTTTATTGTTTTTATGTTACTATGTTAAATTGCTCCTAGGTGTTATTTACCTAATCTGTTCCACTGGTCAACTTTTATATTTTTAAACCAATAATCAAGTTGTTCTGATGATTACTGATTTATAGTATAATTTGAGTTTGAGTACTGCTTTTGACCTCCTTCATTCCTTTTTTTTCATTATTTCCCTTTTTGGTTGTTCACCTTTTTGTTCCTTCAGCTAATTTTTATTATTTTGGCTAACATAACTTGTTAGTGTCCTTTGCATGGCACCAAATCAATAAATTAACTTAAGTGATATCATCATTTTTGCCATATTGATATGACCCCAAAATGAAAAGTATATTATAAAAATCTTAATGGATAGATTCCATTTTTGTCCATTTGTTTTCTTAATTGCCTTCCATATGACTTTGCTCAGTTTGATAATTGTTTAGAGGAAAGCTGGCTTGAAAATGGGGGGGGGGGAGTTCAATTTTCTTATTCCCTTATGCTTTACTTGTGAATATGCTCCTTAATTGTGGTTTCTTTTTAAAGCCAGTTTTCCATTTTATAGAGGTTACTATAGTTTAAAACTATATAATTAATATAATATGACATGATGGGATATGAATATATGATAATAACATATCAAATATTACATAACATAACATAATGATATAATTTAACTAAGCATGCATAAACTGTGATAGATTTCCATATATTGAAAATGGTCCAATGAGTGAGAGCACTACTATCAACTCTTCCCCATCAGGAATTCCCACTCTTCCCTCAGAATAGTCAATGTAGCAAACATGGAACATGATAATCTCAGAGACAGACAAAGCAAGAGCACTATTATCAATCTGCATACTAAAAATCAGTAAAATTTCATCTTTCTTATTTTTAGATAAAAAATATGAATCATAATTCTAATATATACTTCTCTTACCCCAATGAATTATCTTGTGTGCCCCTTGGGGTAAATACAACACATTTGTACACAGAAGCAATGAAGTCACAAAATAGTTCAGTATCTTCTTTTTCAGAGAAATATTGCTTTTAATGGGAGATTCTGGAAAGTCTATATCAATTTGGGATAACCCCAAAGGAATTAATGGTGAGAATTTCAGACACTTGTAATAGTCTAGTAGAAGAAAAATTTTGGAAGAGGGGAAGTCTTCAGTGGTACCCTTCATGTCACACCACCTATTCTTAATAACATGTCTACTTGTGTTGAGTAGTTTTACCTAAGCTTAAAAATTAATAATCAATTGCCATATCTGATAAGGATTTTATAGGTTTATAAGATCTGCCATTACTAGATGGATTACTAGAACTGAACTCATATACTTACTAGAGGTATGACCCTGGACAAGTCACTTAACCTATCTAATTTCAGTTTCCTCCTCTGTAAAGTAGGAATAATAATAGCAGTTACCTCCCAGGATTATTATGAGGATCAAATGAGCTAATATTTGTAAAGTGTTTTGCAAACCTGAAAGTGCTAGATAAATGCCAGCTATTATTATTTTCCATTGTATCATGAACAAGCATATTATATATTAAGTGGTGAAAGGGATATCAAACCATGCTTTGAATCAAAGTAGACTCTGAAGACTCTGTGAATTAACTTACAAAGTAAAACAAAGAGTAAAAGTCACAAGTTTTGAACATCATATGATAGATTTATCACATTATTTCCATAGATCACTTGTTTTACATGAAACTATGCCAATTCAATGAGCTACTAAAAGACAAAGAACTTCAGTGAAGATGTACAAACAGAATTTACTACTGGTAAATGTAGGTCCATATAAATAGTGAGAGGTCAACTTAATATAAGAAATAAAGTCAAGGTGAGTTAAGGTCGATTAATTGGGTCTTTATTGAGTACCTACTATGTGCCCAACACTATGACAAGCAATTAAAAATTTAGCCAAAAGACAAATCTCTAAATATGCAAGCCACCTGTTATTGAAAGAACTTAAGCAAAGAACAAATAAATAAATGCTTTAAGAATCAACATGCAGATTGAGAAAAATATCCCAAGCTTGCTTCCACACAGGCAAGATTAGTCCAATAAATATTTTCCTAGTTCCAATTATAAGTCATTTGGTATTACAAAATGCTCCCAGGATGATATATCAAAAGCCATCACACATACCAACATTGGTAACCCACTTAAAATAGCATCAAATCACATTAATCTTTCTAGATCTTAATTCTTTGTCCTTTCTCTGAAGAAGAACTCAATCTATTTCATTAAAATTTCATGGAAGTATCTCAAGAAGTTGAAGGAAGTCTCATGTCAATATCTGAACTCTATAAACTAGGAATCTTACCCTGGGTCTCATGAAGTGGTTTTAAAAATATTTTTATAATTGTACTTCAATATACTTTTTATAACCCTGTATACTTTATTGTATATATTTAAAGACATTATTCTGAGGAGTCTGTTGGCATCAACAGACTGGGCTAAGAGGCTCCATGACAAGCAAAAAGGCTAAGAACCCTGCTTTAAAGGTACAGCAAGCCATCTGGAAAGACCAACCTTTATCCATGTGACTAGGTCCCAAAGGAAACCAGGCTGATACCTTCATAATAAAAAATACAGATTCTTGAGTCACATTAAAAGCAATAACAGTCTCTAAAAGAACTCAGTAAAATATCCTGGCTAATCACACTAATTTCAGAATAGTACCATGTATAAAGACTTATAAATGCTAACTAGATAGCTGGACAGAGCTGGATATAGTAGGATATGAGACTAAGATTTCTTCTACCTTGCCAGAGTCTACAGACCAAGGAAATTTGAGAAATTTTCCTCTTGACAAGCACTTCAGGCACCTAGGTGCATTACTACCAGGAAATCATTCAATCGGCATGTCTGAGTTGGTGATGACCTCAGAGTTAATCTAGTCTAATGTGTCCCTCACTGAAAATCCCCTCTAATATATCCCCCCACAAGGGCTTATCAGTCTTTCTCTTGAAGATCTTCCATGTTGAAGAATCCCCACCATCTCCCAAAGCAACCTGTAAAGAAGCTTTATTACTAGGGAAGATTTTCTTCACATTGTAACTAAATTTGTCTTTCTGCCAACTTCCACCCATTATTTTTAATTTGACCCTTGGAACTCAAGATAAAGTTATCAATTCCTTTTCATTTAGTTACTTGATCACAGTTCTCATATCCTCCCATGAATCCTATTTCTAAGAGGAATCTCCCCAAGCTACAAATGTTGAGTTGATGACCATTGTCCTCATCTCTGACCTCAACAAAACCTTACTACTTAAAAACAAATGAATAACAACAACAAAACAAAAATTATTGTAGTTCTTTCATCCTTCCCCCTCTCTATTTTGGTCTTATTTCCTTACTGGAGTCATTGAATCTGTGGAAAGAATAACTCACAGAGGTGACCCCAAGGATAAAGAGATTCAATGCAGTAATGGTAATATCTACTCAGAAAGCGAGTTTGGGGTATCTGTAAATCAGGGTCCAAAGCTGTGCTGAGCACTCCAATGCATGGCAATAGATAATAAATGCTAAGAGAAATGATGTCAGCAATAACACGACCCTATTTCAGCCGTTAGTTATGAGTTCGCACCAGTATCACGTACAGGATTTTAAACATCATAGATACTGGAGCAAGAAAGGCAGCTGGTTCACTACAGGGAGCCACTGACTGTGACTGGGAAACCTGCCCCATCAGAGAGTAAAATAACAATGATGATAATAGTAATACCTTGGATTTACACCATGCTTTAACCTCCAAGAGCTCACAGAATTCCATGGGCTGTGAGTTTTGAGTGTAGCCACTTAGGCTGATTGAAAAGAAAAGCTGCCTTATCCAGACACTGTTCAGTTAATTCTCAGTCCTCCTCTTAATTAAATTAAAAGAAATCCTGTGTACCCTTAAAAATGCTATTTTCACCAGTAAACTGAAATCCAACCATCTACCATGGGAAAAAATGATATACTATATTCCTCAAAGAATGGAAAGAACCATTGAGTTTTAAGATGCAAACTGCTTTTCATTACAAAATATTCCTCTCTCATGACATAAAGTGGCCTGGACTGCTTGAGTGCCTGTCTGTGATAATTTCTATGACTAAAGCTCAATAAGGTCTTTGGCAGCTATAATTAATAGTCTTCACCCAAGTGTTTGAAAAGTTCATCTGAAAAAGGCATTCGATGGCTGTTTGTAGCAAAGAACACAGGTTTTTATTTGTGGGAAAGTCATTCAAAAGCAATCAGTGATTTTTTAAATGAAAGTACCCAGAGATTTCAGATCCACAATCAACTTCAAATGAAAACATGGCTACTGAAGCAATGAGGGCTGTAAAGAGTGGAGTGATCAATTTCAAAAATCCAAATCCATTTGCAGAGATAAATAAAAAGGGAATGGCTGAATAAACTGTGGTATGCAAAATGGTATTTCCCAACAAGAAATTATAGAACACAGAGAAGCATGAGAAAATTTAATGAAACTTATGCAGTAAAAGAAGCAGAACCAAGAGCACAGGATATGGAATTGCTTCAACAATGTAAATGAAATGATCAGTGGAAGGACCCCAAACTAATTCAGGACTTTTATGAATAGAGTTCAAGTGATCCATGAACTTAATTAGAAAAAAAGATGCATCTCTTTTGGCAATAATAATGCTGAAAACCACACTAAGACTTTGGGGGAGACCAAGTATTTGGTTTCCTTTGTAATCCTATTTTTAAAATTGTATACATTGAAAAAATATTATTCTGAGAAGTTAAAAGACATCAAAGTTTAAGAAGTCCTGCTCTAAATAAGAGAAAAACTGATGAAGTACTTAAACAATAATAAAACATATCTCCAAATTTTTTTTGAGCAACTGGGGCTAAGTAACTTGTTCAAGTTTACATGGCCAGTTTTTTTGTATGGGTCTTAAGTATCTGAGGCCGGAACCAATCCCAGGTCTCCCGACTCCAGGGCCAGCGCTCTTACTGTGCCACCTGGCCACCCTCATATATCCAAATTCTTGAAAGACTAAGGGTCTTTGAGGGAAGAATATTGCAAACATTAAGAGATGAAATCACCATATAAATTGGGGTTTTTTTTCATCTTAATTCTTTTTGTTGTTGTTAAAAGGATGAATTAAATTCCAGGATTGGGGGAAAGGAAGAAGGGGAGAAAGAAGAGATCCATATATGCAGAAATGATTGCAATGTAAAAACAAAAGGCCAAATATATACAATTTGCTTAGGAAATATCTAAAGCCGAAAATGAAATTCAAATTTCAATTTCAGAAATACAAACTAAGGTGAAGCTGTAATATAAAGAATGGATAGAGGATAAGTCTGTAAAAGTTGAGGTGTAGAGAAGTTATTTCTTAATACAGGGAGGATGGAGATAATGAAGATGATGGATAGAAAGGGGAAGAGCAAGATTTGCTGTAAGATGACTTTGATTAAAATCCCATCTCTCTACTGCTTATGACCTGTGTGAAATTAGGCTATTTATTTAAATTTTCTGGGCCTCAATTTCCTCATATGCAAGCTGGGGGGTGAGGAGTGGGAAGGATAGGGGAGAGTTTGAATTAACTATCTTCTAACATTTCTTCCAGAAATAAAAATTTTTATCCATGATGTAACTTGTGAATTATGCCTTTGAATTGCTACATCATTCTTTAAGAATTGAGATAGTTAGTCTTTCACAGTATGACTACTATGGAAATGTTTTGCATAGCTACACATGTATAATCTTTATTGAATTGCTTGTCTTCTCAATGGGGGTAGGTGAGGAGGGAAGAAGGGAGAGAATCTGGAACTCAAGGTCTTAGAAACAAATGTTAAAAAATTGTTTCTATATGCAACCAGGAAATAAGATATATAGGCAGGCACTGGGGTAGAGAAATCCATCTTGCCCTACAAGAAAGTAAGGGGAAAGGGGGGAAGGGGAGGAATGGGTAGGTAGAAGAGATGGGTAATAAGTATGCATGACATCTTGGGGTGAGATGGGGAGAAAATTTGGAACTCAAAATCTTATGGAAATGAATGTTGAAAACTAAAAATAAATAAATGGTTTTTTTTTAAATACAATGGAGTCAGAGGCGATGCAAAATCTGTACAGTCTTGGTTAGGTCACTTACTTCCCTTCTCTGGGTCTCCATCTCCTAATTTGCAAAAGGAAAAGACTGGGCTAATTAATATAACCTCTAAAGTCTCTTCTGGCTCTAAACCCTAGATCCTCTGAGGAGGCAAGGAATTGTGGGAATGGGTGCCCACTTCCACGGCTCTTACTAACTAACCTCTCTGCGTTGATAGAACTGTACTGAGACAGGATAAAGGAGAAGTGGAAGGATAGGAAAAGGGGATGACTGCATAGTATTGGTCCTTCTTCCATTTACCTATTCTTTCATCAACTCTGAAACTCATCAACACTTCCAAAATCAGAGATGTTCTCAAGGTCGTTTATGTAAACCAGACTCATCTTGGAGTCGTTTTATCTAAAGAGATGTCTCAGGGAAAACTCCCCAATAGGGATATCAATTACATGTTACAAGTACATGGTCAGGTGACACAGTGGATACATTGCTGGAATTGGATTCAGGAAGACTTGGTTCAAATCCCATCTCAGACACTGCCTAGATATCTGGGCAGATCACCTAACCTCTCTGAAGTTCAGCTTTCTCATCTTAAAAATGGGGATATTACCTCCCTCACCCACTGTTCTTAAAATATTCAAATGGACTAATAAATCCAATTTGCTTTAAAACACTATATTAATGCTAGCTCTTACTATTATTTCCTTAGTTATATGTCATGTAATCTTTGGTCTGTCTCGAGAGTCCTTTGTGAAATAAGATTTCTGCCAGAGAAGGTCAGAATGTCCTCCAACACTGTGGCTTCTGAAATGTGTGAAGACTTCTGCATGCCATGTCCCAGTTATTCATTCTGTAATATGTTCTCCAGACATTCCTCAGTCTAGATGATGTGGCATCAACCCACTGGGGGAATCTGATTAGCATTTTGTGTGAAACAATCTTTGACTGTACCAGTGGACTTTGAACAGTGGAATACCAAATTAAGTCACATAGACTCCTAAAGGAGAAATTGAGGGTGGACCTAAAGTAAGAAAAGTCAGGTTCAAGTCTCACTTCAGAAACATACTAGTTGTCTGTGGGTAACTCATTCCACCTCAGTAAGCCTGTTTCCTCATGTGTAAAATGGGGGAAATGATGTCTATGCTACCTTCCTAAAGGAGCTGCAGTGAGGCTCAGTTAAGATCATGGAAACAAAAGCACTAAAGCACTAGATAAATAGTAATTATTCATATTTGGGCATCTAGGTGGACCAGTGGATTAAGCACCAGCCCTAGAATCAGTAGGACCTGAATTCAAATGCAGACTCGGATATTTGCTGACTGTGACCCAAGGCAAGTCACTTAACCCTTTTTGTCTCCGTTTTCTCACCTGTAAAATGAGCTGGAGACGGAAATAGCAAACCATTCTAATAATTTTGCCATGAAAACCCCAAATGGGGTTATGAAGAGAGACCTGGCTGAAATGACTGAATAACAACAACATTATTCTTGTTTGAGGAGCAACATGGCACAATGGATAGATAGGCTGATCTCATTGTCAAGAAGACCTGTTTTCAAGTTCTGCTTTTGATACATGCTGGCTGGGTGACTGTGGGTAAAGTCCCTTATCCCTTCAGCACTCTAGCAGCTCTCTGTGATTCTAAGTAATTGAATAGTGGCCTATCTGAATTAGTGGAGGTAGTTTTCATCTATGAAATCAAAGGTCTAGAACCAAAAGAAAAAAGAAAAATCTATGTGTAAGGAAAATATGGCATTTATGCCTCTGGGTCCTTGTAAATTGTTATCTTTGACTATTCTGGTGGTCATTGGATCTTTCTCAACCATTCTCTTCATTTGACCACAGCCAGAGATGCCAGGCAAGGTCCCTCCTATTTCCTGATGACATTTAACATGGTTCTCAACCAAAGGAAAGGCATGCCATAATCCCACTTGTCAGACAAGATATGCCATCTCAGTTTCAGCATGCCTCAAGTTATAAAACATGTCTTTTACTTCACAGACATGCCACAGAGATCACACAGGGCTATGGTCCTTCTCGCAGCCTATCTCAGCAACATCTTATTCCCTTTGTGGGTTATCATCAAGCACGGTGTTCTGAAGCTGACAATGAATATGAGGCACATGTATCTGGCTGTATGAACAGAACATGCATGTACATGTATCTAAATGGATATGCTTTAAACGTTTTTGTTGCTTATTCAAAATGGTTGAGCAAAACTTCATTTTTGAATGATTTTTTTAATTAATTGCTTATCCTATATTTTGAAGAAATCTGATCTTCTCCGTTGACTGGGTTTTCATTTATTCTTTAATTTAAAATACCAGGTATGCTGAGGCTAGTTAAGCCCAAAGTCCTGCAATTTGAACATCCCTCATTAGACTGTGAGATGGAGAACTGAGATTGTTTTTGCCTTTCTTTGTGTCTCCAATACATAGCACAGTGCCTGGAACAGAGTAGGTGCTTTATAAATGCTTGGTAGCTTACTGGAAAGTATAGTCCCAAAGTTACGTGGGGCATTGAGAAAGTGAATGACTTGTCTAGGGACATATCACTAAAACACTGTGTCCCAAGAGACTCAGGGTAGCTTAAAACTTAGACCTTTGAGACACTCTATATATTTATGAAACCAGATCTTCCTGATTCCAAGGCCAACCTTGGAATGGGTTTGCCTCCTATTAATAAATTGTTCAAATTGTGACTTTTTAGTCTAAATCCTCCTTCTTCTCGACATAATTAAGCAGACAGTGATAAAGTCCTTCATTGACATAGTTTCTCATTCACTCTTTACTTACAGGAGAGCTTTTAAATTGAAACATTTGTGTCTTTTTGTAATTTAATTTCCTTTCCCAGAGCAGAGAAGTTTTGATCTACAAATATATTAAGTTGAGACAGAGATAAGGCAGGATTAGTTGAAACAATGTAGTAACCTCATTGTGTATCTTTAAAGTATCTTTTATCCTTTTAGTGTATCCTTTAGCACACTCTGTCTTTCTCTCATTCGTGCTTATAATTAACTCTTCTTCAGGACATTCTCTTTATCACACATATACACAATTCTTTTTTAACCCATGTTCTCCTTCCCCACTTTCTTCCAATTTGACCAATTATCCTTCAAGAAAATCTCTTCTTTTTTTCACTTTTCCTCCTCTCATCATCTTCGTGGTATTCTACCCTTTCCCCTCTCCCAGAATTATGCAGAATCCCCGACTGTCAAAGCTGAAAGGGACCTCAGGATCCATCCAAGCCAACTTGCACTTGAACAAGATTTCACTCTACAAAGTAGTCATTCAGTCTCTGCTCCAAGACCTCTGGTGAGAGGAAAGCCTGTAAAAAGCCCACCTGGCTTTCAGGTAAACATGTTGGGAAATTAAGTGAAGTCAACAAGCATTTACTAAGCTCTTACTCAAACATTGTGCTGTGTTCTATGAGTGCAAATATAAGCAAAAATAAAGAAGATACCTGCCCTGAAAAAGTTTATGTTCTAATGAGGGAAGACAGCAGATAAAAGGAGGATGAAGGGAGGAGTGGGGGTATTTGGTATACTGAGGAAGTCTAGAGAATGAAGGAAAGCTGGTCTGGGCCCTCTCTCAAAACCACGGTTTGGGGAAGAACTCATCAAAGGGGCCACAAGGATGAAGGGAAGCAAAAGCTAATGTATGATGGCAAAGTCTGGGAAGTTTTACTTTATATGATAGGGAAGGTGGACAAAAGCCGATGTATGGTGGCAAAGTCTGGGAAGTTTTACTTCATGTGATGGGGAAGGTGGACAAAAGCTGATGCATGGTGGCAAAGTCTGGGGAGTTTTACTTTATGTGATGGGGAATCTACCAAGAGATCTACCAGATCCAGCTTATAACAGCTTAGGGGAACTGATTGTTAAATTTTCAACATTTACACCTCAGAAATTAGCAAATGCTACAGAACTTGATAATAATAATTTTGATAATTATCTGGACTCAAGAAAGAGTTGGAGAAAATGTTAATAACACAGATTAAATTTAAACATGTGTCATAGATAGAGTTTTGGAGAACCATTTGTTAAACATTTACCAACATACCCCTGAATCTACCTCTTTATAATTTTGTCCTCTTATTTCTTTTTCTGATTTACCCATCAAATTAAATATGCTTTTCGTCAGGCACTATTATTCATAATAAAAAAAAAACCTATTTCGTATTCAGTTTGTTGTTTGGGGCTTTATTTAGCTACTAGTGTTATAACAGAATGAGAAACAGTATGGCCTGGTGGCTTAAGAACTGACCTCTGAGTCAAAAAGACTTAGGTTCAAATGGGATCTCTGACACACACTGGCTGTGTGACCTGGGACATGTCACTTACCTCTCAGTGCTCCAAGTGCCTAAGACTATAAATTGTAGATTGATCTGAATTAGTAAGGGAATTTTCACACTAGAATTTCCCTGCAGTGAGGGAAATCATAAGTCTATTCTACAAACAAAATTGTAATCGTATTAAATTCTTGTTGGAGATGTAAATGTATTCAAATAAGTTAGTGGAACACAAGTCAAACATAGTATTCAATTAGCTTATGGCCTCAATAAACTTCTGAGGGCTAGCCTGAGAATTTAGTAACATTTACATCATTTTTTCTATGAAAAAAAGATGTATTTTAAGGACTCAACCAAATTACAAACCAGTTTGGGGCACATAGCCCACTTCCTGTAATGACATCACATAGTACAAATTATTTCATTTTGTAGCTTGAATTCAGCATGCATATTATATAAAATATAGACTTAGTGAGTGGAGAGTTGGCCTCAAAGTTAAGTCCCATCCTGGATACAAATTGTCTGTGTGACCCTGAAAAAATATCACAAAACTTCTCAGTGTATAGGCAACTAGAATTATAAATTGCAGAGAATATTGACATCTGTTTGGTACAGGGAGTTTCCTTACCTGGGAGTACCCTATATCAATGAAATCATAAGCCAGCCCCTAACCCTGTTCATATATATGTAAAAATCTAATATTCACTAAAATAATGAGCTTGTTAAATACGTAAGAAATACCCCGCCGCAAAAAAGTGATCCCTACCTCACTTGGGGATCTGTGCAGACCTCAAACCACTACTATCTTATACTTTAGCTCCCTCCCCCTTTACGTGTGGAAAGTGCTTTGGATCACCAGAGAGGAAAGGTCTGCACAGTCCACATGATTCACATTGCTGTGGATAGCAAAGTCTGGACTTGCTCCTTCATGTCCTGAATCCTGTCCCTTACTGCTCCTCAGCTCTTACTCCCACTTACTCCAAAAACTACTCAGCTCAGAGTGAGTGTAAACAGCAATTACTTCTGTTTTGGCCATAAACCCTGAGAGTCTTCCCCACCCAGATTGAATTTTTTGCTTGTTTGTTTTTGAGTAGGCAAATGAGGTCATTTTTTGCCTCATTTCTTACCTAGCCCTAAATTACTGAATGGAAGAAAGCCAAACAAACTGAGACCTGGGAAAGACCTTAGCTTCAAAAGGTCAAGATCTCCCCCTGCACCTGGGGTCATCTCCAGTTATCCTGAGCTACATCTTACCGCTGGACTCAGATGACTGTGGAGGAGAGAGGGAGGCTGGTGACGTGGCACAGCCCTACTTCACTTAAATCCAATTCACTTGCAGGTCAAGACATCACTACTCTGAAGTTATTGGTCCTCTTGGGGAACGAAGGACAAACAACAGTTCAGCTAATCCATCACTTAATTGTCACCATCCCCTAGCTACTGGCTCATATTTCTTCAGCTTCCATCTTGGAAAAGGAATTCGTGGGTTTTGCCCACTAATTATCAGCATGGATTCCTGGTGAAGTTCAATGACTTGCCCCCAGGGTCACACAACTGTTGTGTCTGTGAAGGGATTTGAACCTAAGACAATTTCACATCACTCTAACCACTAAGAAATACTGATTCTCCACGGTTTGCTTGAATATTCTAATTAGATTTGCTAAGTCCAAAGTGGGTTTCTGAAACTTAAAGATGACTTTATGATCATTGAGAATACTATATAAATGAGTTATTGTTACTAAGCAATTTTTATACCTTAAACACTGCATAAATGTGAGTTACTACAGCTTTGGTTTTGGAGGGGTTTTGGTCTCAACATATGATTTCATAAGTAGAGGGAGTCCTCAGTAATGAAATTTCCTCTACCAAGGAATAGAAATAGCTCTTCTGCAGCCTGGAGAGCTGTCTGGGCCCCCAAGAAGTTAAGAGGCTAAGGCAGGGTCACACAATTACTACAGGTAAATGACAGGAGTGGACCTCAGATCTTTCTGACTCTCAGGATGACCCTCTCTCCATTCTGTCACACTTCTTCAATTATTTTAATACTAAATAAAATTATGAGACAGATTTTGATTAACTGCTAAATTCATGACAATATCAGCCATAAAATGCAAACCCATTGAGGGAAAGAACTATTTTTATTTTGTCTTTGTATAAGTGGCACCTTGATTTTTTTAAGCTTTTGATAATTTCATTTCAGTATATTTGTTTTTCTTGATTATGCTGTGTATTATATTTCATGGATTTAAAAACATTATTCTGAGAACTCCACAGGCTTCACCAGATTGCCAAAAGGTGTTCATGACACAAAAAAGGTCAATAATTCCTAGTACAAAGGATAGAGAGTTTTCAGTACTCGATAATCTCATCCAGCTTTCTCTCCCCTACCCCCACCATGTGTATTTGTTCTTTTTACATACCATTCTTCATGATGAGGATGGATTGTCCCTGCTGAAATCCTCTTCTTTCAATCATCAGGACAAATTGCCTACAAATCCTACCTCTGACACATACTGGTTATGTTACCCTAGGCAAGTTACTTAACCATTGGGCAACTCTCTAAAACTTAAGTTGCAAAGAACTTTAATATCTTCAATGGTCATGGGAATTTCCTCCCTGAGGAAATAATGGGTACAAAGTTGTGGGGGTAGGGGAACCATGGCACCTAGTAGATACTTAATAAATTGAAATGGATAGCAGAATATCTTAATGTTTTTCCAATTCTGCCATTGAAAACAAAATTATAATTTACTATTACTGGTAGATAATCATAGGTAGAAAACTCTATGGACCAGGAAGTTTTGTGGTTTCCATCTGCTAGTTCAATGACACTATTAACTTCTTCAAAAATAAAGTCATTCATTCTAAGGCATCAGCATTCTCCACTCTACTCACATTCCAACTATTTGAGTTTTCCTATTTATTGATTTTATTTCACTGAATATGATTAAAATGACACTGAAGGTCTGTAAATCCCAGAAAGGACTCAAATTCATAATACCTTCTTTTGAAAAGGAGATCAATCCCAAAATTTCTTGGGAAATGAATACTTTAAAAACAGCTACAGGGGTGGCTAGGTGGCACAGTGTACTAATCCTGGAGTCAGAAGGACCTAAGTTCAAATCTGGCCTCAGACACATAACACTTACTAGCTGTGTGACCTTGGGCAAGTCACTTAACCCCAATTGTCCTGCCCTCTCCCCTCCAAAAACCAAAAGCAGCAACAACAAAAAAATAACACCTATAGCTTTGGGAAAGTGTTGAGACCTAAGTTCCCTAAAAGAGGGATACTATTACAATATTACAATAGTCACTTTTTAGAACAACAAAAAATAACCTTGGGGTGGAGAGAAGATACAGTCCAGTATGCAGACCTTTGAAATGGCACTTTATTAATTGAAAACGTGATAATGTGTCTTTTGCCTAATTTTCTACTTTGACCTTCATTTCCAACTATTTCTTATCTTTTGTGTTTAACCAAAATGTTCCATGACCTCAATTAGAAATCATTTCTTTTTCAGTGGGCAAAGAAAAGTAGTTCAATCTAATAGTTCCCATTATCCTCCAATTCAAACTGCCTACCAAACAAAACCTCCTTTTCCTGGCATTCAAGGTCTATAATTATATGGTTCCAACATCACTTTCCAATACCCCATAGTCAAACAGAACTCTTGTCCAACAACTTCATCCTGCTTTTTCTCATCCCTACCCATGTCTTTATTCTTTGAGCATACCATTCTCCATGATGAGGATGGATTGTCCCAACCTGCTTGTCTTTTAAAATCCCAAGTTCTATCTCAGGTACTATCTCTTTCTGGAAAACTTTGCTGATCCCCACAGTCAGAAATAATTTCTTCATCCTGGCACCTCCATGACATCTGATCTTGTCTATGCACTTATAGCCTGATTGTATTACAATTTTCATGCACATGCCTTCATTATTATACAAGAAAGTAAACTCTTTATGGGCAGAGACTGTGTCATATTTCACTATTGTATACATTGAACCCAGTATAGTATGACATATAGTGGGAACTTAATATATGTTATTGCTGTTTTGTTGTTTCAATAGTGTCTGACTCTTCATGTCCCCATTTGGATTTTTCTTGGCAGATAGTAGAAGTGAGAATATATGTGTTCAATTTCACTAAATGGTTTAACAATGCAACAGATTGTCACCTACCCACCAGTAGTGCTCCTGAATGTACATGAGCCTAAAGGCCCCATGGACTGGATCAGAGCACTATATCTTCACTCAAATTCGTCATTATAAATGTTAACTATAATTCATTTGACATTTGTTAACTCCATACTATCATCAAGGAATTATACCAAGTTATAGGGATTCAAGGATATATAGGACATTGAGCCAAGTCTCCAGGAGTGTGCAATCAAATTTATGTCCTGTAGATCTAAGGAAGTGCTATTAAGTTAGGATCTCTGGTTAATAGAGGGCCTGGGTTCAAATCTTCCCTACAATGGTGATTCCCTAAACTGGGGGTGGGGAACCTGTGGCTCCAAGGCCACATGAGGCCCTCTAGGTCCTCAAATACAGCCCTCTGGCTGAATCCAAACTGTGGTCTTGGTTCCCCAACTTGGTTCCAGACTTGGCTCCCCAACCTTGGACTAGATAGCCCCTGAAGTCCTTTCCAGCTGTGGATCGATGATTCTAAAAATGCATTGATTTTACCCATGTAACAGGAAAATAATAGGCTACATCACCTATTATTTGGAGGATGTGAATCTAGGATCATGTACAGACAAACCCATTTACACTGTCCATTTTTCTATCAGTTGTCTACAAATGATATAGTGGAATCTCCCTTGGGCTCTCTATTCCCCCCAAAAAAGTCTTGCTTGTCTCAGTGTCGTGCCTCAAAAGCAGATGTGTTCCCATCACCACAATACTGAAATAGCAGAGGTGTTACACGTCAAGCCTGAGCTGCATTGGCAGGACTCTGTGATAACAACACTTTACCATTTCATAGCACCTTTCATCCCAGAGTGCTTCCGAAGCTATATCCATTCAGAGATGATAGAAGCAGGAGACAGCATAGGGGGAAGAATGAGGAAACCAAGGGAAGTGGAGAGATGGAATCCAAGAACAGTGAAACATAGCATTTATCATTTAAAATCCCCTGAAATCTTTAAGGTATAAGCTATGGAAACAGGACACAAATTCTGAGAATCATTTTACTTAACATCATTTTTCCAGCCATCAAATTGCAACAAAAGACCACTGTGAGCCCTGAAATCTATTTTTAAAGCAGAATTAAGGCAACCAAACAAGAACAGAATAATAAAACTTTAGTTATCAGAGCTGTAATGGTCTTCATAGGTGGGGAGTCTTCATAATGTATAAAACACTAGGCTTAGAATCAGGAAGATTCATATTCAGCAGTTCAAATATGGCCTCAGACACTTCCTAGCTGTCATTTAACCCCTTGCCTCAGTTTCCTTATTTGTAAAATGATCTGGAGAAAGAATGGCAAACCATTCCAGTATCTCTGCCAAGAAAACCCCAAAACAGGGACATGAAAAGTTGGATATGCCTGAACAATGATGACAAAATTGTCTTCAAGATATCACTAATTCAACTCCATCATCTTATAGTTGAGGAAATTAAAGTCCAGAGAGGCTAAATAAATTGCCAAAGAACAAAGCAAATTCATATCATAGCTAGGATTATAATGCAAGTCTCTTAA
>NW_027185655.1:39963883-39972780 GCF_028583685.1 Petaurus breviceps papuanus
ATATATTGGCCACACTTAAACACCCAAATGTTATAGAACCAGTGTGGTACAGTGCAGAAAGTATACTGGCTTTGGGATCAAAGTCTTGGGTTCAGATTCTGCATCTCTCACTTACTATGTATATAACCATAAGCAAATTATTTAACCCTCTGGGCCACAGTTTCCTCATCTGTAAAATTATGTAGTTAGTCTAGGTTGCTAAGGTGCCTTCCAGCTGTCAATCTATGGTCCTACCAAGAGTGGCTGGTCTTCTATTAATTAATAATTTTGGTTTTAATATTGGCAGTAGCTTTTCATTTGCTGAGCACCAGATTTTGATAAACACAACAGAATGCCTAAATATTTTGAGCTAATAAGCTTGAAGACAAAAGAAACTAATGATATTATGAATATCAACTAAGAGACTGGGTCTTGAAAATAGAAACAATTTCACAATATCTGAAGTCTTTGATTTTGGAACGAATAAGCAATCTTCTAGGTCTGGTGTAACTAGTTTGTTATCAGGGGCTCCTGGGAAGCCTTGAGTGACTTAGAAAAAGCTTTATTTCCATTATTCTTGCTTTTGTTACTACTTCATGCACAGTCACAGAAGCCCAAGTTCCCATGTAGTAGACTTGAAGAAGGTTATGTCTTAGAACAAGGTAACACCCAAGTGTTGTATGGCTTGCTGCCAAATGTGTATATTATTGAATGAAAAGAGGACACCTCTTTTGCTATTTCATATTTTCTGGTGTTCAGTAAATTTATTTCTTTTTTTTTTAAGTAATTGGTGTTAAGTAACTTGCTCAACGTTACATGGCCAGTTATTTCTGGGTGTGGTGCTAAGTATCAGAGCCCGGATTTTGATCCCAGGTCATCCCGACTCTGGGGCCCGTGCTCTTGCTGTGTCACCTGGCTGCCCCTAAGCAACTAGGGTTAAGTAACTTGCTCAAGGTTACACAGCCAGGTGTTTCTAGGTGGGTGTTAAGTGTCTGAGCCTGGATTCGATCTCAGGTCATCCCGACTCTGGGGCCGGTGCTCTTACTTACTGTGTTACCTGGCCACCCAGTAAACTTATTTCTTAAACTTGAATAGGGAATGTGTTAGGGATCCATGTCTGGCAGCAGGCATGTTGGATAGACAACTGTCCTTGGAGACAGGAAGATATGAGTTCAAGTTGCACTTCTGACATATAATAGTTATGTGATCTAGATAAGTCACTTAACTTGCAAATGCCCCCCAAACAACTCTCTGGACTCTAAGTTGCAGAGAAGGTACCTGCATTGGTAGAAGGCATTTCCTCATGTAAAATGTTCCCTATACCAATGAAACCAGAGGTTCAGCCACTATTCCATGTTTGATTATAAAATAGATTTTTTTAAACTTCATGATACCTGGGAAACTTGAATTTCATGAAATCCTGGATTTAGTAGCTAGAAGGAGCCTCAGAGACCAAGCTCTCATCATTATTCAGATAAAGAGACTGATATGAAAGTAGTAAAGTCACTTGGTGACTAAGGTCACTGAAATTATACATACCAGTGCTAGGTTCCTCTAATTTCACTCCTACGGGCCATTCCATTACACTAGACTACTTTGCCTTGGTCTCTTACATCTCTATAGAGATAGCTTTACTCTTTAATAACCACCCATTTTGGATCTGCTCCCCACTGCTACCCCTCACTGCCATTCAAGGCACAAGGAAAAGACCAAAGAAATGGCTTTTCAAATCCAATTGCCTTGAAAAACTGCCAAAATTGTTCCACTGTTAGTATTAGGGCCTGAGAAGGGCAGGGGGTGGGGAAGGAATCTTAAGAAACCCCTTTGCTTACCATGTAAATGCAAAAAAAAAGGAGAAGCTAAAAATTGTGAAAGTAAAATGACTTTGACCTAGGCAATGATATGAGAAAATCAACTGCCTCACTACATATGCTATTGGACTCAGTTGATAGTTTGACTGATTTTGCTAAGCTGTTTTCTGTTCTTTGTTACAAGAGATGACTGAATAGCAGAAGGGGAGAGATGGATTTGGAAATGAAGATGCTGTAAGAACAAAAGATATTCATCTTTTGAAAAACAAACATCTCTTCAGTTCTCTCAGAAGGTAAACCAGTTCAGTCATAAATCCTAGCATGCTTTTTTCCAAAGTATGTATTTTCCTTTCAAACTAAAAAAAAAAGAAACAAATTCCTTCAGTCTCACAGTGGAATATTTTAAGATGGCTTATTAGCACACTTTGTCATCTCTCCTTTTGCTACCCACACATTATAATTTTGGCTCCTTGGCAAGCTCTGCTTTACAAGACTATTTTTATAAAGCACGAGAATGAGTGATACCTTCAGTTATCTCTCAGGACTCTGTCAGTCCCTCTACTAGAAATGCTATGGCCTTGCTCTCTCTAGAGGAAGGTGGTGGTGAAGTGTAGATGATGCCTTGTGCTTCCACCTCAGATAAGAATTTACGCTGTGGGGCCCAGTCCAGAAGCTACTCAAGAGGTTAGAGGGAGAATAATGCCTATAAATTAAGAGCTGGTACATAAAAAGATAGTCAAAACAAATTTCTCCTCTCTGCTTGCTTATATATTCTAAATGAGTATAGGAATCATATTTGACTTATAGCTCACCTAGCAAAACAGCAGTGTTTCATTATAAAAGTTCCACTTATAAACTGAGAAGCCATCTTGCAATGGAATGGGGATGTGATGAATGGGAGGGGAGAGACCCATCTAACTATTGCATTTTAAATAATGGGTCCTTTTGAATTATACTTATTTCCCTTTTACTTTACTTTCATGATCATACAGGATAAGTGTTTTCATAGCTTCAAAGATTTGGAGCTGGAAGGAACCTTAGAAGTCATCTAGTCATTGTTTATTTTTCATTTTCGAAGAGGACTGATGACATCATGGGGTGACATCTTGACTTATGTGTAAATTGGATTTAAGTGAGGCAGAGTTGCATGAAGTCATCAGTTTCATTCTCTCTTCCAGTGCCCACATAGTACACTGGTAGGTCAAAAGTCAAGAGAACTGGCAACAACCTGGGATGCAGTGGATGACCTTGTCGTCTTTGATATCTGACTAAGCCCTAAGTGCTCCTCAGCTCCTGCTTTAACTACCTTCATGGCCATTGGAACAAATTTTATTCTCATCCACCCATTCCACCCATGGAAATCTTCACATGTTTGGAGTAGGCATCTCCCTAACTCACTGACATGTTTGAGGTCTGTTACTTACCTTCAACCTTGTTTAGCCATCTGCCAAGATAGTTTTACTGGGGTGTGGCTGCTGCACATGCTACAGCTTCTTGAAGCAGCAGGTGAGAGTTGGGTAAAGGTAGACACCAAAAGTGTATAAGTAGCCCTGAAAAGGGCTTGGCAACTCCCCCCCCCCCACCAGAGGAACTGCTCCTCCTTGAATGTCCCATACAGAAGGGACAAACACATAGCCCACAGGATGTGGCTCACAACTCTCCCCAGAGCAACCCTAACTAGATTAAAATGTAACTGGGAAAGAGTGAATGAAATAAATAAAATACAGTAAAACACAGATATTGTTGTTATGTGATTTCCTAAGTAAATACACTCACAGGGATGCTTATCACTTGTTTAGTGACTCCCCTTTCTGTTTGACATCATTGATCTAGTGCAACTTTATTATTTTACTGATGAGAAAACTAAGATGTGGAAAGGTGAAGGGATTTGCCCAAAGTCACAAAGGTAGTATATGAAGGACCTGGGATTTGAACTAAGTATTTTGATTTCAAATCCAGAACTGTTGTCACTGTGACACTCTGTATCCTGATATAATGTCACTTTTTTTGTGGAAGGGAAAAGTGCCTAACACGAATTCCTGTGATTTCATCAGTATGGAAACTCTTTTCAGAAATGCAGTTCCCAAGTAAAGTGTAACATTGTTTTCAAATTTGCTGGAGCACTGAGTGATATGCCTAAAATCAGATTTTCCCTGCTTCAAGTCTGCCTCTCATATTATATCATAGTATATTATATCATATCATATAATAAAATGCTATGAAACTTCTTTTGGACTGGACATTCATATAGGAAACTGCAATTTTACCAATGCAAAAGGATACTTGTTCAGCATCTTATGTTATTAATATGAACATATTCATAATTATACTTTTATTGTATTGTATTTATATTATATCATGTATTAATTACATTATATTATAAAATTTACATATTTACATTATATTTATATCGTGATGTGTTATATTGTATCACATATACCACATCATAGAGGCAATGTGATTTAGTGAATAGAAAATCAGATCAGTCAGGAAGACCTACTCCATTTAACCTTTGTTTTCAAGGAAACTCTCAGGAGTGGAGAATGGGACTGCTGAGCTGTGTTGGTAGAGGAAGCCTCCTTAAGGGAATTCTGTATACCAGTGAGACTGCCTTCAACTCTTCAGGCTGCTTTAGCATTTCCATATCCTATGCACTTCCCCTAGCAGAACAGGCAGATGAGAATAATTTGTCCAATGTCCATGACAGCAGCTGAACAAGTGCTATGGACAGCTTAGAGCTTGGTCAGACATCAAAGATGCCAAGGTCATTCACTGAATCCTGAGCCACTGATAGTCATCTTGACTTTTGTCTCATCACTGAACTTTGATGACTCTGGAAGAAAGAATGAGACTGATGATTTTCTGCAACTCTGCCTCACTTAACTCCAATTCACTCACAATTCAGGGCATCACCGGTGATGTCATTAGTCCTCTTTGAAAATGAAGGACAAGAAACAATGACAATTCCTGTGTATTCATGCCAGGGCAAAGTATGATGTGTACAGGGTCAGGTTGACTCAGAGATTAAATTGGTTTCTGTGGTTTTATACGTGATGGACTCTACTTGGAAGCATATTATCTTCAAGTCCCCACTTCAAGATCAAGTCTTTGGGGCCTCAGTTAAGCTATGCCTTCAAGGAAAATGGAAGTGAGAAGAAAGAACATTTTTCAGTACGTACACATGCACATAATTTGGAGATAGAATCCTGTATGGGAAACATTAAGTAGGCCAGTTTAACCTCAATGTAGATCTCATGAGGGTGAGTTATGTGTAATCAGCTTGGAAAAAAACAGGAAATCCTTAAGTGCAAATAACCTGGTCTGCTTAGTAACATTGTAAGACCATTTTCACAGTGATCATTTCTACTAGTGACTTGTGTGCTTATTAAATCCATGAAGTAAAACTACTTATCAGTTTGTAATGAATACATTCACATAAGATTTATGTTAGCATTTTCTCAAACATTGTGATTCATTTGAAATATAAGCAAAGATTTAGTTTGATTTATTTTTTTAGGATTTTAGCATCAAGAAAAAAAATAGGAATTAGTCAAATGTCTTCCTTTTTAAAAAATTTGTGTGAGCAGAAACACCCTCTATGGTACCACTGGTTTGAAGGATAGCCACGATTTAGTAACTTTGTGGACATGGTTCCAAGTTGCTTTCCTGAATGGCTAGACCTAGGCTTAGCCAATGTGGGAATTTGTTTTTCTTTATTATACGTATTTGTTACATAGCATTTGTTTTTCTTTTTTTTCCCAGTAAGGAGAGGTAGGGAAAGATAGAAAATAAATATTTGATAATTTAAGAAAAATAAAATTTAATTTTTAAAAATACCCTTATGTTTTTAAAAATAATTTAAATTTCCTAGACAGTGGAGCAGTCCATAAGAGGTTTATGATTTCTCTCCCCTGGGTAATCTTTTTCCATGAAAATCAAGAATGCAACAAAAACATCCAGCTATATTTAGATTTAGACAGAGTCAAGCTGTCCCGGATTTGTCCTGTCCAAGGAAAAGGTATGATAAACAAAACCTCGAAAGGAACATGGAACAAATTAACAAACCCTAAAGAAATATGGCTTGTCTATGAGAGGGGTGAACAGATGAATGCTAGGGCTCACTTTTCTAAAGCTTCTGATTTTATGACAGTTGTTTGCTTTCAGACACCAGGCCTACAAGATATACACAGGAGTTGTTTGCATTCACTCAACATTAATTCAATGAACATTTATGAAACACCTGCTAGGTTCAATGAGTGCATTGCCCTAGGCACCAAGGGAGATACAAAGATAAATAAGAAGTGCCATTTCATTTAAGCAAAATAGTCAATTCCCTATTATGGGAGTTTCCCTTTGGAAATATTAGCCCATAATTTGTTCTTTTTCCACCCAAAGGGTTTGAGGTGAAAGGAAGACTAAATAGATTTTGTCATTGTTTCTTAAAAAAATTAAATTACAATAAATTGTACTACAATACAACATAAAATTACAATAAATACACAAAACAAGGCAAACGTGGTGGGGAGGGGGAAGAAAAAAATGTCAGCAATTCGCAGTAACATTCAATTAAAAAATGACTTCTTAGCTTTGAATATTTTTTTCCAGCAGATATGTCTTTCTTAATCCACCCCCACCAACCTTAAGCTTGTACTCCCTGAATGTACACCATCAAAAGGCAAGGTAAAGGAAGGTAGTCTAAAAGATTTCTTGGTGTCAGCTAAAGTGGGATTTAAGGGGTGTTATGCTTTTAAAGACTTCCTGATTAACATGATGAACAACCATCATTATAGAGGGCCAATGATGAAGAAAGCTACCCACCTCCTGACCAAGAGGTGAAGGACTCAACATGCAATGGCAACCATCTCAAGGGAGTAAAGGGTGGGAAAGAAGAAAAAAAGGGGGAAAATGTTACATGATAACTTTATTATATATTTAGAAGGAAGAGCAAATGTTACATAAAGATTTGCTTTTTTCATGTAAAATCACCTTTTTTCCATTCTACCAAATTATGTAAATGCTTGTTTTATTTCTTAAGCTCAGAACAAAATAAATAAAAATTTAAAAAATACATTTTTAATATGGTCATAGTAGGAGTTTGTTTTACTTGTTACAAATATTTTTACAAGGATTTTATTTTTCTTCCAATAGAGTTGAGATAAGAAGGGAAGAGGTAGAGGAGAGAGAGAAAAATAAATGTTTTTAATTGAAAAAATTAAATTTAAAAAGTTATCATAAATAACCAACACATAACCAAGAATTACTATATATGGCATTTTAGATATATGCTTGCTATGGGTATCTTCTGAAATCTCTTATTTAGTCAACCAGCATTTATTATGTAGTATATATCTAAATATGTTTGTACGTACACATATACATAATACAAATCTATATAAGATATATATTGAATAATATATAGGATATTATACATAATATATAGTAATATAGATAAAAATACAAAAATAAAAATAATCCATCTGTAGCCAATGTGTACACATGTATATATACAAAAAATGAAGATGGAGATGGAGATAATGATTCTGTGTAATAAGTGTGTGACTTGAGACAAGTTGCGTAAACTCACTAGGCCTTGATTTCCTCATTGGTTAAAATGAGTGTGGGACCATGACCTTTCCACCTTTTTCTATCCTGTTATCTTATAGGGGATGGCATTTGGCCTACATTTTGAAGGAAACTAGGGATTCCTAAGAGAGAAGGATTACTCAACTCATGAAAACACATTATAAAATTCATTTTCAAATTTTTGTTCTCTATAATGGTGAATATGCTGTATTAAGAACAAAGGGGGAATGGGGGCATTGAAAGATTATTTGTGGATAGCAATGCCAAAAAAACATTTTTAGGAACAGTAACAAATCAAGATTTCAAGTAGGAGAGGAAAATTGAAACCAGAGAAGGAATGTATAATTAAAAATGAAAGTATGTAGTTCCAGTGGCAGGAGTGGAAAATGATCATGTCATCAGTAGCATCTTGAATAAAGAAATCTGGAGAACCGGGGGAAGAGAGAATTCTCAAATAGTCAACATCTTTAAGATAAATATTCCAAACCTGCTGGTACAAAACCCAACACCCAAACTACTCCAAATTAATAGATGACAAGGATCCATGATATCCTTCAGATCCAACTCCATTGTTTAACATTCATTGTTACAAAGTCCTTTCTAGTTTCCGAACCAAGACCTAGGGCTGTGACTGAAGCTCATTTCTCCTTAACCAGGTCTAAAGGAAGACAGAAGATATCTAATTCTTATCTATTTGATATTATAACATCACCCCTGAACAATTTCTCCAAAACTTAAATAATCACAATATTTTTAGGTAGGTCACAGAGTCCTAGAATGTCAGAGTTGAAGGGATCCCAAGGGTCAAACTACTACAATGGGTTAATTAAGAGCACTACCCTCCACAGCATCCCTAATGAGTAGTCATTCAGCCTCCACTGAAGGATCCCTTGTGATAGGATACCACCACCTCACAAGTAACACATTCCATTTTAAGACAGCTCACATGCAAGGAATATTTTCTTGCATTGTCTAAATCTAGCTTCTGTAATGGTAAGGTAATTTGAAGATCTTCCCTGCCCCTTAATAGGACTATGGGATCACATGGCACCCATGGTGGGAGGAACTTGCCAAAAAGATGGAACAGGAAGAGTAGAGCAGGGAGTAGGACAGAGCTGGGAGAGAGAGGGAGCAAGAAGGCAGAGCAGAGCAGCTAGCAAGAGTAAGAGAGGAGGGATTTTTGCCTAGGGGAATTTATTTTGTGGAGAGGCCTAAAGGAGGGAAGGCTTGAGATGTTTATGTTCCCTGTGTGGCGACGTGTATAGACTTTGTCTTAAAAAGAACACTTGAGGGGTGGCTAGGTGGCACAGTGACTAGAACAATGGTCCTGGAGTCAGGGGGACCTGAGTTCAAATCTGGCCTCAGACATTTAACACTTACTAGCTGTGTGACCTTTGGCAAGTCATTCAACCCCAATTGCCCTGCCTTCCCCCCTCCCAAAAGCAAGCAAGAAAGGAAGGAAGGAAGGAAGGAAGAAAGAAAGAAAGAAAGAAAGAAAGAAAGAAAGAAAGAAAGAAAGAAAGG
>NW_027185655.1:39972880-40041876 GCF_028583685.1 Petaurus breviceps papuanus
AAGAAAGAAAGAA
Organism: Petaurus breviceps papuanus; assembly: GCF_028583685.1. Taxonomy (NCBI): domain Eukaryota; kingdom Metazoa; phylum Chordata; class Mammalia; order Diprotodontia; family Petauridae; genus Petaurus; species Petaurus breviceps. The sequence goes on from NW_027185655.1 coordinate 39,972,894, forward strand.
AGAAAGAAAGAAAGAAAGAAAGAAAGAAATGAATGAAAAATAAAAAGAATGCTTGGGGTGTTGGTGCTCTCTGCATTGGCAATGTGAATAGCCATCTTTGTTGGCTTGGCTTCATGGTGCCTGAATAAATGTCTTGGTTTCAACTTCAAGGAAGATAGTCTGTTATTTCTTGTGATTCAAACCTGGGAATACACCTGCATATTCCTAGTAGCTACCATGGGTATCGCATTGGTGAAATAGTCTCTTTCACCCACTAATTCTATTTCTGCCATCTGGGGCTAAGCAGAAGTCTAATTCCTTTTCCATAAGATGATCTTATGCCTCCCTTAAGTTTTCTAGCTCTGCTCTATATGCCAGCCTTGATACTTACTACTTGAGCAAGTAATCTAACCTCAAATGTCTTCCTGGTCTTGGTTCCCTCATCTATAAGCTGACTTATATAGCCTCAATAGCCCTTCTTTGATTCTCTTCTTTATATTTGTGATTCTATAAATCTATTCTCTGTAAATTATTTTATTTTTATATATTAAAATATGTATTATATATAAATATGTTACATTTAATATATTATAATTATAAATTTTTCTCCTTTTCGGCTAAACATCCACAGTTCAAATGGTTTGTCCCCTCCCCAGCCTGATCTCCATTCTATGAATGTGTTCCATTTCTTAATGCCCTTCCTAAATTACAATACACATGGATCATACAGCAGAATAGATAGAATTCTAGATTTAGAGTCAGGAAGACATGGGTTCAAATCCAGCCTCTGATGTCAAATTTGTAATCACAGGCAAATATTTCAGTCTTCCTGGCCTCAGTTTTCCCTTAGATAAAATGGAGATAATATCACTATTACCTATATCTCGGAGAGACCCTAGCATAATGGATAGAATGGCTGCCCAGGAGATCAAAAGACCTGGATACATCTATGATGCACAATGGCTGTGTGACTGGTCAAGTTACCAAGGCTCTTAGAGCTCCAGGAAACTCTAAGACTAGAAGATGAAGAAAAGATACCAATCTACATTGGTAGTGGGAGTTTACTAACCAGAGAGTATTCTATTACAGTAAAATCCCAGCCCCACTCTCTAGTCCTACCCCCTCCCTACCACATAGAATTATTGTGAGGTTCAATGCAACAACGTGCAATATGAATGAAATTCATATGAATTAATGAAATTCAAATGAAACAATATAGATTAAGTGCCAGGTATTTTTCTTACTGTAATTGAAGTCTGATCAATGCAGTTTATGGTAAACATCTCCCTCATTATGAATGAGTGAATAAATCAATGAATGAATGAATGCACGTTCATTAAAAAATCTATGTATTGAGAAATATGCCAGCTACTCAACAAAAGCAAAATGGGGACAGGCTCTGCCATGCCCCCTCCAAGAACTTATATTCTAACAGAGGAGAAATTCTATATACATATACATGTACACATGTATACATATGCACGTGTATGTACAAATATACAAACATGCATGTATACATTACACATGCATACTTGTGTGTATATGGAAGTGGGGATCAGGGAAGGGAGTTTTCATCTGAGAAGTCACAGGGATTGTTAGTGGAGTTTTAGGGTGGTTGATTTCCAAGGCCTTTTCTGGATTTGTGGTTTGAATACTACATAAAGGGGGAGGGGAGGGAAAGGGGACTATAATAGTGCTGCAGATGGTTTCTGGGTGGATAAGTGGTTAAGAAGTGAAGCATGGCCTGGTGCCCACTAGTTATTAGTTTATCCATCAATTAGGACAGCTCAGTCCAAGGTCACAGTTCCTGTTTGAGAGGGATCATGGTCTCTGAAGCTCAGGTCTGGAAGGACACCATAGTTTTCTTAATTCCACCTAAGAACCTATTTTCCAATGTTTCAGTCATCTTTTTGAACCTTCTCCAAGTGTTAGACACTTGTTTTGAGTCATAAAGCCCTGTATTATATAGATTAATCCACAAGAAAATCCAACTAATGCAGATCACCCATTCAATCTCTACTATTCAACAATAATCCCTGCTTCGGACTCACCTTCCTCCTGCCATTTCTGATTCATGCTGAACTTGTGGGCAATGACTTCCAATCATTTTCTGTTATACTGGTGCCTGGCTAATCATTTCATATTTGGCATTTGTGAAGATTTTCCTAGATTTCTTTACAATTCTGCCTTCCAACCACAGTATACTTTTGACCACAGTATACTTTCCCATAAGAATGATGTCATAATTGGGAATCTTATTCTTGAGTGAATAATTAGAAAAAAATGAAGTCTTGCTATGTGCAAAGATATTGGGGATGCAGTAAAAAAAGTAAGAGAATCCTTGGTCTCAGGGAAATCACCTTTGAATGGAAGAAACAACACATATGAAAAGTTCACCTGCAAGTCAGATAGAAAGGTCTCAAGATCCTTAGGGCAGAGCAGCAAAGCAGATAATAATGTTCCTTCCTTATTGATATTTCCACTGATAAAACAGTGTATCTGTTTCTGATGCAGAACCATTAGATAGTGCCAAGGACTTTGGCAGCAAAAACTCTTTGGCTTTTTTCTGGGTCTTTAGTAGATATGACCTTCAGGAGACATGAGGTTGCAAGAAACAGTCCCAGTTATGACTATATGTACTCAAACAAAGATATTGGAATTACAAACATGATCATGTAAAATAGTAAATTTGACAAATATATATGTGCTCTAGATCTAGACAGAGCCTTAGAGATCACTTAACCATGCCTCCTAATTTACAGTTAAAGATAAAGTACAGAGAGATGAATTATCTTGACAAAGAGCATAAACTTAGTGAAGAATAAAGACAGGACTGGAAATGGGTTCTCCTAACTCTTGAGTCTACACTATTTCTACCACATCACACTATGTCCCTTATAATTTAGAACCACAGGGACGGCCAGGTGGCTCAGCAAGTAAAGAACATGGGCTCCAGTGTCGGGATGACCTGGGATCAAATCCGGGCTCAGATACTTAGCACCACACCCAGAAATAACTGGCCGTGTAACCTTGAGCAAGTTACTTAACCCCAATTGCTTAAAAAGTAATAATAATAATTTAGAGCCACTTCAAGAAACACATAAATTGGGACAGCTAGGTGATGCAGTGAATAGAGCTCTGGTACTGGAGTCAGGAAGACCTGAGTTCAAATTCGGCCTCAGACACTTGACACACTTACTAGCTGTGTGACCTTGGGCAAGTCACTTAACCCCAATTGCCCTGCCTTTCCCCCTCCAAAAAAAAAGAAAAAGAAACCTATAAGTTCATCCTTTCACTGATGCAGGTCACAAACCATATACACCTTTAAACTTTGTGCAACTTATTCATTTGCATTGTCGAGTTATTTCAGTTATGTCTAACTCTTCATGACCCCATTTGGGATTTCCTTAGCAAAGATACTGCAGTGGTTTGCCATTTCCTTCTCCATCTCATTTAATAGATGAGGAACTGAGGCAAACAGGGCTAAATGACTTGTCCAGGGTCACACAGCTAGTAAGTGTCTGAAGTAGGATCTGAACTCAGGTCTTCCTTACACCAGACCTGGCACTCTATTCTCTGCACCACCCAACTGCCCATGAGAATACTGTTATTAAAAAGATGGGTTTTTTTTTGATGTTTTGTTTTTATCCAGAAATTTTTTTTCCAGAAATAATCCCACCTAATCTCTTCCTCCTCTTAATTCCTAGCCCATTTCACTGCCCATCTACAGACTGGCCTGTTGTTATAATCTAGGCAACATATATTTTTTCACTCACTTTGTTTTTCTCTTGTGGGTTCAATCTCTTTCAAGCAACTATGAATTTCATTGAGGAAACTGCAGTTTTCTAAGACTTCATACAATCAGTGCAATGTCTTCTTCAGTTCAGAGATTTTGGAGAGCATTGCCATCCACAGATCAGTTTTTCTTGTATTTGAACTCTGTGCAAGTCATCAACCATAGATCTAAAGTGAGAAGGGTCCTTAGAAGTCATCTTCATTTTACAAATGAAACTACTGAGACTTGGGTGAAATGACTTACTGAGGTCACACAGGTAATAAGAGACAGAGACAGGTTTCATGCCTTTCACTGCACCAGGCAGCTCCAACAACTTGGGTGAAGACAGGGCATTGGATAAAGTTATTTTTATGATCACATCATATCATTGGACTTTCCTTGATTTCAATTTTCTTGTGGGAGATATCTCACCTAAGCAGAGCTGTTACGACCATTTTATCCTATTGATTCAAATCATTCTTTGAATTCAACCAACAAGTCAGAGAGGAATCTAATATTTTCCATATCACTGAGTCAGCTGCATGACTGAGAACAGGTCTTAGTGCTTTAGAAAATCATCTGTAGATGCCTACTTATTACTTTCTCATATTTGCTTCAAGCATACTGTATGAACCATGTATAGATCATTCTCATAAACATTTTATAGAGATAAGAAAATATTTAAATACAAAAAATTTAAGTAGCATTACCTTTTTCCTTCCAAGTTATCTTTAAGATAACTTTAAAATAATCAATTGCTGAGAAACTTTATAATAGTTGTATGAAATGAACGTAAGTAAATCACGAACATTTATTATATATGGCTTCCCAAGATGTTACAAGAGACATATAGCAAGAAGAGGAATAATTCTAAGGAATTAATAACTGGTCACAGACCTAATATTCCTATGCTAGCTATAATAAATATTAAAATTTAATAATACATTTATTTGAGAAAATTATTTTAATTACTTTATCTTTTTAAAAAGAGGTCCAGGAAATTTTGGGTTTTTTTTCTTGATAAATTTCTCTGCCTTATTTTATACCTAAAGAAACTTAGGCGCAGAAAAGCTGTGACTATCCCAAGGTCTCGTAGAAAATTAGTGGAAGAGACCGGACTAAAATTCAAGTCCTCTAACTTCTAATCGAATTTATTCTTTTCACCACAAGATGTTGCAAATGAACTATATTAATACCTATAAGGTCTTGTCCTTTTCTGAAATTTGATCATTTTAATTTTAGTTCCAAGCATCACCTCAAGCCTGGGCCACAGGGACAATGGCTGATTATACAAAGAACAGTTTCTAGGGCATGGAGGAGGAGGTAAAGAAGGAGAGCAGGGATGGTAAAAATAGACATATTCCCGCCAAAAAAAGTGAGTTTCAATAAAATTCTTCAAGGAAAAAAAGGACAGAAGGTACATAAACAAAGTAGTTTTGTTAATATACTTCTTAAAAAAAAGAAACTATGCTTAACAGTTCACAGTTTTTTACACAAGCCTTTCTTATTCCTCTTTATATATTGAAATGCTTATGTTTATTGATAATTGTTAAGTTTAAAATAGAAAGGGGGTAGGGATTTAAAGAGAGACCTCCATTGATCTACCTTCTAGAAACATACTATCATATTTCCCATAGACTAAGTTATAGATGATATGCTGGGGAATCAAATGACCACATATAATTTAAATGCCATTTTTCTAGCTTAAAAATAAAAGTTACAGCCTTTAATCATACCATCAACAAGATTTATTAAATACCTACTATGTGCTAGGAATTGCACTAAGTGCTGAGGATATGAATATAAAAATGAAACAGTCTCTGGCCTTCAAAGAGTTTTCATTCTGGAGCAGCTAGGTGGCACAGTGAATAGAGCACCAGCCCTGGAGTCAGGAGGACCTGAGTTCAAATCCAGTCTCAGACACTTAACACAAAAAAACTAGCCATGTGACCTTGGGCAGGTCACTTAACCCCAATTACCCTACCTCCCCCCCAAAAAAAGAAAAAAAAAGAGTTTTCATTCTACAAGGGAGATACAACGTGTTCATAGACAAATAAATATAGAATATAAATTCACAATATATAAATGTAGGATATTTATATAAATCTATACAACAAATATAGGTAATATGAGTTTGTGTGTGTGTGTGTGCATACACACATGATGACTGGGTTAAATGGGAAGGAGGGGATTAACAACTAGGTGGACCAGAAGGGAAAGAATAAAGATAGACAGAAAGCCAAGAAAGTCCATTGACCTGGTGGAAAAGCTAAAATTATTTCTAAAGTAAGACAAAATATATGAAAGAAAAGAAATGGCAAAAAGAGAAACGAGGAAAAGGAAGCAAGGAATTGGATAATACCCATTCTGAAAATTAGAAGAGTTTCTCAGCAAAAGCAAAGCAAAAAAAGAGAGGTGAATGAAGGTAACTACAAAACGAATAGGAAGGATATATCAGAACCCCGAAATTAGATGGTGGGAATGAGCAGATAAAAATGGCAGGATTAGCCCAGACTCAGAATTGAAAGAGTTAATCAGAGGGGCTAGGAAATAAAAAAGAAGAGATTGAGGAATGAAAGGGGGAATAAAAGGCAAGTCCCCAGGCAGGTCAGTCTTGATGCAGGAAAACTTGGCAGGGTCTTGGAAAGGAAAAGTGAATGTGAATGACAAATGTACAGCATAAAAATAAATCATCTTTTTTGGATCTTCTGCAGGAACAAATTTTCCAGAGATTTAGATTTGGTAAACAGACCAAGCTGGATCACAGTGAGAAACTTATAGGGGATTTGGGATGTCAAACACACAGAAGCCATGGTTTGCTTGTAATGTTAAAAATAACACCTTCCTTGGCCTTTTAGTTTCAGGCTCATTTCAAATAACTGTAGTTCATAGAGGACCTAACTAAAAGGAAAAAAAAACTAAATCAACTTGTTAGTTTTTTTTTTTTTCCTGTAGGTATGAAGTACAGCTAAAGCAAGACAGATCTGAAGTTCATAGCTCCATTACTTTTTTTTTTCTTCAGACCTGAAAACTACAGATTGTGCCCATGAAGGAGTTATGGCATATTTGTCAATGGGGGAAGGGGGTGAGAGTCAGAATCTAAAAATACAGGATGATGCTTAATTCCTGAAATCTATACCAAAATAATTCCAACCTTGAAGGGCTTCAATGAGATAGACTGAAACAGCTGGAAAGAAAATGGATATGGAAAAGAATGCATATTTTCTCATTTCAAAACAAAATGAAAGATTCTTCCCTGCTTAAGCTGTTCCCTGGGAATAATTCTTTCTTCTTTTTGGAAGCTTCATTAATTTACAGGCAGTATGGGCATCAATGAGTGATGCCAAAGGAATCAGCCTGTAGTGGCCTAATTGAATTAATGCTGTTTCCAAAAGTGCCTAGCTTAGCCAGTGGGGGAAAAAATAACTCTATTAATCTTAAAATAATTATTTTTATGAAAGTTTAGAAGGCTCTGCTGTCTTACTTTTTAACATCTCACCATCCAAAACATTAGTGTGTATCTGTGTGTATATCTAGCTTGCCTTTTTCAAACTTTATGAAAATTAGATGAAAACTATGATGAAAGTTATGAAAAAAAAGTCTTAACATGCCCTTTAATCAGCATTGAACATTACATCCCATATCAAAGGGTTTTTAATCCCCTATAAAAACATAAAATATTTACTTAGATGTGAAAAGAGGTTATAATAGGAAGACTGGAATTTGGAGTAGTCAGTTGTAGAAATTAGTGGACAGCCCCCATGCACCATGGGTATTCATATAATGTCAAGACATCTGGAGGAAGTTCCTTGCTAATACAAAGAAAAAAAACTGCAATAAATATTTTTGTACTTATGGGTCCTTATCCTTTTGCTTTGATCTATCGACCTAGCTGAACCAAAGAGAATGAATAGTTTAGTGACTTTTGGGGGCATAGTTCCAAAATGATTACCAGAACAGCTGGAACAATATATGATTCCACCAACAATGTGTAAAAGTGCCTGTTTCCCAGCAGCATCTCCAACATTTAGCAATTTTCTCTTTTGTCATCTTTGACAATCTGATGGATATGAAATGGAAGTTCATTTCTCTAATTACTAGATATTTGGAGGATTTTTTTTCACATTACTGTTCATAATTTGGACTTCCTTTAAAATCTGTTGGTTCGTGTTCTTTGATAACTTATCTAGTGGAAAATAGCTCATCCCCTTATGAATTTGAATCAGTTCTACATTATATTGAAAATTCAACCTTTGAAGAGAAATTTGCTAAATATTTCTTTCTAATTTAATTGTTTCCCTTCTACTGTCAATTGCCTTGGAAGGCTTTAAGCATATTGGATGACATTGGATGGAACCCTTACGGATGATGAAGCCAAAAGGACAAAGTCAAAAATCACTCTAGATTGGCAGCCATTAGTAAAGATCTATACTACTGGATTGGGGTACCCACAGATGTGAGATCACAGATTTAAAGTTAGAAGTACCTTAGAAGATCATTTAGTCTGACCTCATTTTGTAGATAAGGAAATCAAGGCTCAGAAAGGTAAAGTGACTTAAGTGACATAATTTAATTCAACAGTGTTTATCCACTAACATATGGAAGCAATTAGAGAGAGACATTTAAATTCTGGGCTATCAAGCAGAATTTTACAAAGAGGCCTCTTATTGGTTTGATGAACGTTAGTTACCATGTGCTTTGAGTGCATTCTTTTCCATGGGACCCAAGTACTATAGAGGCTGCTTGGGTGGTATGGAAGGGAAAGATGGCAAAAGACCAACATGGCTCCATACAAGATCACTGGGTATGACATAAATAGAGTGTGTATGTAGTCTTTAAACATTACTACTATTTATGTCCCATAAAATCCCAATATAGCACAAGTGTAGAGGAGATAGAGTATGCAACAAAATATATCAGTACCTTCTCGGTCAACTCTATGATGACTACAGCATCTTGAAACTAGAACTTTTTCTATAAGAACAAAGTCTAAATATATATCTTATAGATGGAATGACTTTCAAGCACGCTTCCAAAAATTTAGCCCTGAGTATCTAATTGTTTTTCCTTTTGACAGGAGTCTCTGAACACCTGTTAAAACTATTACTGCTCTATCCTGTGGGGGCAATAGGACAGATCAGCTCTCTCCAACACTACATTTTTTCTCAAGATGTGGAAATACTGAAAGCTATTATAGTCCAGTGCACCTATTGAATACATTGAGCAATTTAGCAGTCTTTAGTATAATGTCCCACCCATACAACAGTTATTCATAATGGCTAGATTATTTATTTCTGGGGTGAAATATTTTTTTCAAATACTGGTGACATCTTGAAAAAAGAAAACAGCTTTAGTCCAGGTGATTATTTTCATGAAGTCATAGGAAAAATCTCTCCTTGATATGAAAAAGGAGATGCTTGCTCAGTTAAATTTATTTTCAAAGCTAAAGCTAACAGGAGAATTCTTAACCAAACGTGGGTTAGAGATCATATAGTTGAAAATTTCAACTATACAAAAATTTTAGATAAATACTTTTCATATATCAACTCAGATGAAAGTCTAATATTCAAAATATAGAAAGAATTACAATAAATGCAAGTGCCTGGTACATAATTAACTCAAAAAATATTTGTTCCCTTCCCATTTCTTTTTTTTTTTGGAGGGCAATTGGGGTTAAGCAACTTGCTCAAGGTCACACAGCCAGTAAGCTCTAAGTGTCTGAGGCTGGACGGAACTCAGGTCCTCCTGATTCCAGGGCCAGTGCTCCACCCACTGTGCAACACAGCTGCCCCTCCCTTTCCATTTCTTGACCTGTGGATTGATACTGATGTTCTCTATCCCCTTCAAAAAAAGTGTCAAACATATTGCAGAATCAGATTCAAATGTAATTGGAAATATTAAACAAAATAAATTAGAATACAATAGAATGTAGAAAATATGAAACCATTATGAGATTTTTATATATAGTTTAACAGCTGCCATCTTTATTTGAGTTTGACACAATTGCCCTATATCACACTATTTATGATAGAGTAGTTATGAACCTCAAATGAAGTAATAGGTATAGACTGCTTTGTAAATTCCAAAGTAATTTTTATAAATACTAGCTATTACTATTGAGCCCATGATACAGAGCCTCTGTGGTGTTGCAACTATCATTTCAAGGTCATTGAGAGGTTTATTATTTTCAGCACTGTCATGGATGAGACCACTGTCACAGCTAGTCCTCCCTCCAATCAACACAAATCTTTCTAACTGATACAGTGACATAGAAAAAAATACCGAAACTACCCTGTTTGGATAAATAAATACGTTTCTGTCACCAAGGCAGTAAGATAAAACAAAAGGATACCCACAGATTTGTAAAAGGAACAGAAGAACAGAGTATGGTTAGGGAAAATAATTTAAAGACTCCTTCAGATTTGGTGATTAACAAAACAAAGAGAAAGACTGAAAGCTCAAAGGCAGGATTGTTTGACAATATAATTATCCAGTGCTTTTTCCTTGGTGACAAAGTCTGTTTCTAACACTCCCTGACCCAACCCAATCTATATACACCTAATCTTGCCTTAATCTGAATTTAGCATCCTAAATCCTTCACAAGATAAGATCCAGCTGCTTAAATCCTATTGCTAATAACCCATGTACCTCATCTCCCATGTTTATTAGTTTACCCTCACAGGTTAGGATTCCTACCTTGGCAGTTTTGAGTTATTTTCCTACTTGTCAAGTATTAAATCTTGTCTTGTGGAGTGCAAGGAGCCCTAGATTTGGAGTTAGTGGTCACAGGTTTAAATCTCAGCTCTGCCATTCAGTAGCTATGTTATCTCCTCTGGACCTCAGTTCCCTCATCTGTAAAATGGGAATTGACAGCACTTTCATGGCCTAACTCAGGGGGTTTCAGCAAGACTCAAATGAGATAATGTCTGTAAAGCATTTTTAAAAACAAAAAAGCACTTTATTAACATGTGTTATTCTTATTAAACTCATCCAACAAACATAGTCTTGTCTAAGACCAGATGTTTTATTTTTAAAATATTTTGAGTATAACAATACTGTTTTAGTGGAAAGATGTTCAGATAGATTCCAGTAAAATAGAGGGTTTTAAACTTTTTTTGTATTATAGACACTTTTGGCAATCTGGTAAATCCTATAGATTCCTTAGAATAATGTTTTTAAATACATAAAGCAAAATACATAGGATTACAAAGGTTGTGAAAATAGTAATCTATTTTTTCCCATTCTAGCTCACAGACTCCCTGAAATCTAGCCAACAACTCCTTGGGGGTCCACTGAGCTCAGATGAAGAATCCGTGCCTTAAAAGATAGAAGTGTTAATATAAAAGCATTACAAATCACTATCATAAACATGCACCCGTGAAATTCAAGTGGACATAAATAGGGGTTTTAGGGACTTGAAGTCAGAAGACCTGGGTTTAAATCTAGCTTTTGTTTTGGTGTTTGTCCTTTATTTTTCAAGAGGACCAATGACATCATAGGCCATGTCTTGACCTGCCTGTGAATTGGATGTAAATAAGGCAGAATTACACAAAATCATCAGCCTCACTCTCTCTTTCAGAGTCATTGAAGTCCAGTGGCAATACTAATATCAAAAGAATTGGTGATGGGCCAGGATGCAATGTATAAGTTTGGCATCTTCTATGTCTGACCAAGCACTAAGAACACAGTGCCTGCTTCAGCTGCCTTCATGGTCCATTGGAACAAAATGTTCTCATCCACCCAAAGTCTTAACCCCCTAAATCACTGATGGGTATAAATTTTGTCTTTGTCACTATTAGCTGAGTGACTTCTCTGGGCCATAGTTACTAATCTTATTTTAAAAAGGAGGACATTGAACTAGGGAACTTGATGGTTTTTTTGAGCTCTAAGCAAGCCTATGACTTGCAGTAGTGGTGAATGATATGTGCTGACTCACCTTCGTTCCCTTACTGTCTCTTTTTCACAGGAGAAATTCATCAGTTGATAACAGAGTAGAGTTGGGAGTCAAGAATAATGGAACACAGGGAAGCCTGTTGGAAACTGTGATTTGGGCTCTACCCACCCTATGTTCTAGTCAAACAAGCCAGCCCACCTCAGGCAGAAGGTTCCCTCCCTAGCTATAAATACAACCCTTCCCAATGTTCTAGGAGCTGGGAAACTATTAAAGTTGGGTCCAATAAATCAAGACATTTTCCCTATAAAGAAAACTCCATTTCCCAAAGGCAACAATGCTGAATACAAAATGTTGTAAATCTACTGAAATGACTTCCATACCTGCTGGGAAAGCCGCAATCACATATCAAGTCAGGGAGACTGGGTTAATTGTGTTTTCACATAATGCATAACCCAACTCTGGGCCTCATTCATGGAAAAGTTTAGGCACCAGTTTGGTTTGGGGGTTTTTTGTTGTTTTTTGGGAGGTTTTTTGCCATTTGGGCAAAGTGTTAAATGCAAATCTCTTCCCTTTACAAAAATGTCACCTCATGGCAAAAATCTTTCAGTAGATTCTCCCCCAAAAAAGACGTGAATGAGTGAGAGTTGAAAGTCGGTAGGTCCTGGGTTAGAAGAATAGAGGTGCTGCTAACAACGTGCAAATTTGGCAGTCAAAGTAGAATATCTCAAATAGTCCCACTGAGTGACAGAGAGATATCATGCACTTCCCCAGTCTCATTTGAGATGAGTGTTTTAATTGCTCTGAAATGCCTTGCAAAGACATCTGAACAGAGATACTTTTTCTTTCCTAATCACCATGGCATTTTCTAAAGTTGGAAGAAATCTAAAAATGAGAAGATGTGCTTCAAAGACAGTTGTGCCATATAAAATACCCAAAATGTCAGCTGCCAGCAGATGAACTCTTCCTCCCCCCCAAAAAAGGATAAGCCCCTTTGGGGCTAGTCCATTTGCTTTAATTCCACAAAAATTTGTTGTTGTTCAGTCATGTCCCATTCTTCATGACCCAATGGAACATACTGTTCATGGGGTTTTCTTGTCAAAGATACTGGAGTGGTTTGCCATTTCCTTCTCCAGTGGATTAAGACAAACTGGGTTAAGTGATTTAGCCCAGGATCACACAGCTAGTAAGTGTCTGAGGCTAGATTTGAACTCAGGTCTTCCTTCCTCCTAGCCCAGTGCTGGAGCACTGTGCCATTTAGATGCCCCTATTGGGTGCTAGGCACTATGCTAATCTCAGAATAAAACTAAGTCAACAAGCACTAATTAAGCACCTGATGTGAACCAGGAACCAAACTAGATACAAAAACAAAATTAGAATAGCTCCTGCCTTCTCAGAGCTACAGAGTGTAGGGCCAATGCAATACTTACACTGTCCATGATCACTACAAATAGACCTGCATGGTTCTGAATTGCAAAAAAATATAACAGACTCTCCATATAGAAGACAGAAGCAAAACATTTATTCAGACACCAGAAAACCAAATCCCAACACCAGGAAATTGAATCCATCATAGCAACTTAGAAATTACTGCACCACAATGCAGCAGAGAGCCACAACATCCTGTAGTCTTCCCACAAAGACTAATATTTTACTCACACCCTGACTAACTCCTTGCCTGAGTGTCTTTCCCATCATCTCTCTGGATCTGACTCCCAGCATCCTGTGGGCTGTACTTTACCCTTCAGCAAACTCCTCCTACCACAGGCTCCATGTGATTACATTCTGCCTATTAGGGGGCAGAGTTTATTTTCAAAGCAGGGAAGGTCTTCAAATTCCTATTACCATTACACGAAGATAAGTAAATACACAATAGACACCAAGCAAATAAACTTATTCAATGATATTCTGATCTCTATTGGTTATCCAGGGTTAGGGAACCTGTGGTCTTGAGGTCACATGTGACCCTCTAGGTTCTCAAGTGCAGCCCCTTGATTGAATCCAAACTTCAAAGAAAAAATCTCCTAGGCCCTCAAGTCCAGTCCTTTGACTCAATCCAAACTTCACAGAGCAAATCCCCTTCCTGTGAAGTTTGGATTTAGTTGAAGAGCTGCACATAAGGACCTAGAGGGCCACATGTGGCCTTGAGGCTGCAGGCTTCCTGCCCCTGGGCTATATTAATATGCTTTAGCTTCCAATCAAGTCTGCTCTTCCACTGATTTACCATTTCTCTCCCTGCTTCTGCTGTGCTTGGCTTAACCTCTGAGAAGACGTGAAAGGTTTTGAAAGAGCAGAAGAAGCATTCAAAATCTTTATGGGGAAAAAAGCAGAGTCAGAAGTTAAACCTAAACAATGATCATTCCTTTACCCTTACCCATGTCCTGCAATTTACCCCAGGTCCTTTGGCCATGTTCCCTCATCAATATTCCTGAGACACAGGCCTCTTGGATAGCAGCTCTAACCTCAGAGCTCTAGCACATGCAAGAGAAAGATATATTTTCCTGGCCCTCCACTCCATCTTTGAGGCATTGACAGAGACGATGGGAGAGCAGAAGGGGATGGAGCACGGGTAGGTACAAAGTGCCCAGTTCTGAATTTCAGACATTGAAAAGAGTGAAATATTGATCATTTGTCAAGTCTGACTTGGCAAATAGTCATCCCTGCACCTGGATAGGTACTAGGGCCCCCAAGGAAACGTAACATGCTCCTAGGAAGGCTAGGGAGGAAACCTTGGCAAGTTCATGGGAGAAAAGAGGTCATGACCTTGTTCCATTGCCCTATTGTTGAGTCCAAACACTCACTTTACAATGGTAACAAAGCAATCCACATATAAAACTAAGTGAGAGAGATGCATATCATAGAAAATGGGAAATGTTCTATAACAACAATGAAATAGGCAAGAAATTGTCCATTCTTTGAACAAAATGGTTACAAATATTCCAAGTAATAGATCAATATTTGAATGGGTCTAAGATCTCATCGGTGTGGATCCACTTTCATTAATAAACATACACACTAGTACACAAAAATTAGCAGTTGTGTAGTACTTTATGGTTTGTGAAGCACTTAAATACAACAAAATTCATTAGGAAGAGCAAAAAGTCAGGGATATCAAAGGACCTAAAAAGAAAAAAAAGGAAAAGCAAAGAAGTTTAGCAACACCATGTCTTAAACTATATTGTAAGACAGTAATTATCAAAACTACCTAGTACTGGATAAGAAAAAGTTAGATCAATGGAACAGAATAGACATACAATTAACAGAAACAAATAAATATAAGTAACTTTGTATTTGACAAGTGTAAAGACTTAAGTTTTGGGGATAAGAATTCATTATTTAGTAAAGAATTATTTGGAGAACTGGAAAGAAGTATGACAGAAGTTGGGTATAGCCCAATATCTCATTTTATTCTCACAACAGCCCTGGGAGGTAAATGTTAATTACTATCCTTATTTGTAAAATGGAGAAACTGAGGTGGGGAGAGTTTAAGTGATTTGTTCAGAGTTAACACAGCTAGTAAGTAGCTGCAGCCAAATTTAAACCCAGGTCTTCCTGACTCCAGGGTGAGCACTCTATCCACTAAGCCATCTACCTGCCCATTCCAACTTCCCTCTGTACAATTTTTGTCCTTCCATTAATCCTCCATAAAGGACTTATCCAACATTCTGGAGGCCTTCTTCTGGGTCTTCTATGATTAGGGAGATACAAGTATAAAATTCAAGCACTTCATCATTGTTTCTGAATCTTGATTCATTACTGTCCTACCTTTCTAATCATTCTTGTCCTGGATGATGCCTTTTCCTTTGCTTGTTAAATGTGAAAAACTATTGGTAATATTCTGTAGCATATTTACACTTCTTTCCATTGCCCTTTGGGGCTTCTGTAACTTTGATTCCCTTGAGACTGTGATGTTACAAAATGTATAGTATCATCTGAAGAATATTGGTGTTTAAAAAAATAAGAGATGGGGGGGGCAGGGTCAAGATGGTGGAGTAGAAGCACAACCTCCTAGAGGCTCTGGCTTCCACCTTCCCCAATCGATGTAAAAAGGGGACTCTGAACAAACTTTGGAGATGCAGAACCCATAAAATGACACAGAGAAGCTAACCTCCCACTAAGGACAGGAATCAGGCAGAGTGGCACTCTGGGAGCTGAACCCAGGCCCACGTGAGCCAGAGGTGGGCCTGACCAGCTTGCTGGAGGCTAGAGGGACTCCAGATCAGCAGCAGCTGTGGCCATTTCCAGAATTATCAACACATAGATGCAAAGGACAAAGTGAGAGGTCAGTGCAGTCTGGATTTTGGGACCCAGTAAGTGGGAGTGCATGGCTTTTGCCCCTTGGGGGAGAAGCCGATCAGACACCAGCACAGCCAGCCAGTGCCATGTGGCAGCTTCAGCTCCTTGCCTGCAGAGTGTAGGGGGACTAAGCGACAGTCTGAGAGATAATCACTATTGCTTTAACCTGCTGGAATCAGGATTGCAGTTTAGGGTGGAGGTCCTGGGGCATGTGTCCAGCTTGCCAGAGCCCATGGAGGCCTCAGAAAGGGCACCCATCTAATACCTCCAGCAGCTGAGAAAACCCCAGCGTTTGGGATGAAAGCTCCCCTGTCTGGTGGCAGAATCCTACTGTGGCAAAAAGCCCAGGGGTCAAGTGACTGAGAGGTGACACGACCAGACAAAGGAAACAAAGCAGATAGAAGATTCCAACGTTATACTCCTATTTTGGGGACAAAAAGGAGCAAAGCATGGAACAGGAGGAAGACAGTGAAGTCAGAACTCCTGCACCAAAAGCTTCAAAGGAAAATACGAGCTGGTTACAGGCCACAGAGGACCTGAAGAAGCAGATAAGAGAAGTGAGGAAAAATTGGGAAAAGAAATGAGAACAATGCAAGAAAATTACAAAATGAAAGTCAACAGCCTGACTGAGAAAAATCACACCTTAAAAAATAGACTAACTTAAATTGCAAAAGAGGCTCAAAAAGGCAATGAGGAGAAGAATGCCTTAAAAAGCTGAATTTGCCAGATGAAAAAAGAATCTCAAAAGCTCACTGAGGAGAATCATTGCTTCAGAATTAGATTGGAGCAAGTGGAAGCTAATGACTTTAAGAAAAATCAAGATGCTGTTAAACAGATCCAAACAAATGAAAGAATAGAAAGCAATGTGAAATATCTCATGGGAAAAACCACTGACCTGGAAAATAGATCCATGTATCAGCAATGCCATATTCACAATGCCTATAGAGATTACAGATATGCTGATATAATTATCCATCACAAAATACATCATGTTTGCCATATGGGGAAATAAACTAGAAAATTTATTAAGATACCAAAAGACTGAGTCCCAAAACCAGAAAGTGAAAGCCATCAGAGTAGTTATGATATTGGCACAGATAGATAAAGTAGAAAGCACCCACATTTTCAAGCCTTTAAAACAGAACAGGCTACCTCAGGCAAAGGTCCTCCTCTCCCCACTCACAGCAACCACCCAGAGTCCTGGAAGCGTGCTCCCAGCAGCTCCGGCCCCTGGCAGTGCTCAGCAGGAGTCCTTAGCAGAAAAGTCCTTAGCAGTCCTAACTCAAAAAAAAAAAAAAAAGACTTCGTGCTGCCGCTGCCTCTGCTGCTGCCGCCGTCGCAACCGCCACCAACCACCGCCAGCCACCGCAGGACCGCTAGCTTGGCTTTTACTTTCTCTCGCTTTCGCTTTCTCTTGCTACTATGCTATTGTCTTGCATTAGGTACACATGTATAACCTATACTGAACTGCTTATCTTCCCAGTAAGGGTGGGTGACAAGGAAGGAAGGGAATAAATCTTTAATTCAAAGTTTTAAAATCTAATGTTATATATATATAATTATTATTAATACTATTTTACATGTAATTGGGAAATAAGATATACAGGCACTGGGGCATAGAGATCCACCATGCCCTACTGGAAAAGTCGAAAGGGGTATGGGAGAAAATAGGGGAGAGAGAGCAGATTGGAGGAGGGGATATCCTGTGGGACTGCTATTTGGGGGCAGTGTGTAGGGGAAAATGGGGAGAAAATTTGTAACTCAAAATCTGGTGGAAATGAATGATGTAAATAAGAAGTTAATAAAGCTTTTGAAGAGTGGAAAAAAATAAGAGATAGAATTTATTAGAAGGAAGATGCTTAGGATTACTGAAAACACTGTGCATGAAACTGCATGAAACTGGAAGGAAAGATGGGTTAAGATACTGGGAAAGATTTAGATGAGGTAAACAAAATATTCAATAAAAATATATTTTCAAGAAAAAGGCTTGATTTTCCCCAATGTTATGTAGCCCATTTTTCTTCTTTTTAATTCTGAGCCTGAATCTTTGTCCATCATCAGTATTTATCCAAGATATATATGCTTATGGACTAAATATATGAGTTGTTCATTGAACTGCATGTCATAGTCTGGAAAATATGCAGTCTTTAACCACTTGGTTTTTCCTGTGAGGATTCCTTGGTCAATCCCTTTTGAGAATCTGTGGCTCTCCTGAAGGAAGTCTTGTAGGGTTTTGGTGTCTAAAGTGATAAGCTTAATGTCTTCACAAGTAAGCATCTAAAGAATGCCACCATTGACTGAAGTTTTTCCTCAATCTGTGCTTTGTGAGAAACAACTTCCATAGTAGATGTCAAACAATCCCCTAATATATGACTCAGAGGAGGTAAGTGACACAGTGGATAGAGTGTCAGGCCAGGAGTCAGGAAGACTCATCTTCCTGAATTCAAATCTAACCATAGATACTTACTAGCTGTGTGATCCTGGGTGAGTCACTGAAACCTGTTTGCCTTAATTTCCTCAACTGTAAAATGAGATGGAAAGGGGCGGCTAAGTGGCATAGTGAAGAGAACACCGGCCCTGGAGTCAGGAGGACCTGAGTTCAAATTTGGCCTCAGACACTTAACACAAAAACTAGCCATATGACCTTGGGCAAGTCACTTAACCCCAACTGCCCTCCAAAAAGCAAAAAACAAAATGAAATGGCAAACTATTCCAGTATCATTGACAAGAAAACCCCAAATGGGGTCATGAAGAGTTGATCACAACTGAAAAATGACTAAATAACAATATATGGCTAATATTGTTAATCAAAGGATCCTTGAATAATTATCTCTGTTGTTACACCTATCAAGAAATCTTATATGAGCCTAATATTTGTATTGAAGCCTCAATTTGGAAACTTAAAAGTTGCCTTTTGTACTACTATATTAACACTTCTTTTCTATTATAAAGAAATCAACACAACAGATTGTATCTTCTTTATGCTGCTCAGTCAATTGTGTGACTATTATAAAGGCACAGTTTGCTACAGAATTTTTTTTTTACAAACGCCTTTGTTTCCTTCTCATAATTTCATCAAAGGTACTCTGTGTTCACACAGATCATTCTCATAAAGATTTCATAGAGATGAAAAAGTGGATATGTAGTGCTATCAACAAATTACTCCTAATGGCAGTGCCTAATGTCTTCATGCTTGCTTTTTTTAGTACAAAAGATCAAATGAGATAATCTGTATCAAGAACATTGCAGATCTTAAAATGCTATGTAAATGCTAGGTGGTATTATTAAAATTGATAAAAATATAATTTGTGATATTTTTCCATTGTTTAGGAAGAACATCATAGATCTAACACCAAAAGTTATCCAACCCCCCTAATTTGCAGATGGGGAAACTGATGCCTAAGGAACTTAAGTTGCTTGTCCAAAGTCACACTGGTAGTAAGCATAAAGGTGGGATTTAAACCCAATATAAAGCTATTCCCCCTTTCTACTATATCAACCTGTCTTCCAAGAAATTTGCCTTTATGAGATACTCTAAAAAAATTAACTGAAATGTCTTTCAAATTATATTCTTTCTATAATAGATTTTCTTTCTATATTTTTGGTCAGGTCTAACTTCTCTCTCTGGCTTCTTTTTTTTTTTTTTTGCTTTTTGGAGGGCAATTGGGGTTAAATGACTTGTCCAAGGTCACACAGCTAGTTTTTGCCTTCATTTTCTTAAGGGCCATTTCTATTTCTTTTTACAATACATTGAGTACTCCTTATTTTACTCTCCCCTCTAAAAGTCCCTCCCATATCTATTTACCCCACCTTCCAAATCTTAATCCATACATCCTTCTAAAACTCCCATGCCAGCCTAACCCCCCATTTTCTGATCTCTCTAGAAGTTCAAAAGACTTCTAAACCTCTTCCCAGGTATACTTGTTTCCTCTTCAATCCAAATGAGAGTAAGGTTCCAATATCATCAGCCCTCCATTCCCACCTGCTTGTTGCATTACATAAATTTTAAAAAAAATTAAAAAAACCAATGCATTCAGTACCAAGGTACAAGAGTTCAAATATATTGGTTCCTTTTTCATTGGTGGTGAGAATAAAATAATATAGAAACTCAGTCAGTTCTTTCCATTTCACACACACACATACACACACACACTATATATATATGTTGCTTTTTGGAGGGGGGAAGGTAGAGCAGTTGGGGTTAAGTGACTTGCCCAAGGTCACACGGCTTGTTTTTGTGTGTGTGTGTGTTAAGTGTCTTAGGTCAGATCTGAACTCAGGTCCTCCTGACTCCAGGACTGATACTCTATTCACTTCACCACCTAACCACCCCTCACAGATATTTTTAGTGCTTCTACTTTTACCAATAAACACTCTTGAGATGGTTTATTTCAGTCTCCTGAATAACTTTGTGAAGGATCATTTTTCACTGTTTTTGTGAAGCAATTCTACTTATTAGCTTCTATCATCTCCCTTAATAATGTTTTACAAATTAACTTAAATCCAAAACTTGTCTTGTCCTTGACTGACATAGCTCTCTGCTTGTCTAGGAGATAAAAGGGCTGGGACGATTTCCCACACTATATTGGCCTTCTCGTTGTGGAAGTCGCTTTCTAACCATAAAACTTCCCTGAGAAATGGAAACAACCAGTCAGTATGTTTTCTTTTTATCCATTTCCTATTTTTCCAGTCAAGAGCTTGTTTAAAAAGGTTGGATTGGAGCTGTTAAAATCGCACTCAGTGTTGTATCTATCGTTCTCCTAATTAATTCGATTTTACTTTTTTCTTAAAAAAAGTTACTAAAGTCAATACTATAACTGAACAGAGACAGTTGATTCTGAAATAAGCAATATTTTCTTTGGAGCATACTATAGACTATCTGAACAGAAAATGGAATTGGATAAGGAATTGAAAAATAAAAGAAGGGGCAGCCAGGTGGCGCAGTGAGTAAGAGCGTCGGCCCTGGCATCGAGAGACCCGGGATCGGTTCCGGCCTCAGATACTCAGCACCCACACAAAAATAACTGGCCGTGTAACCTTGAGCAAGTTACTTAACCCCAATTGCTTAAAAAAAAAAAAAAGAAAACGAAAACGAACTCACAGAAGATTATTATGGAGTGGGGGAAAGACTAACTTTGCAGATACTTGTTGGTACTCCCTGTATTTCAAAAGCAGAGCAGCTAATAAATTTATGATTTCCTAGTTTCATCAAGATAGATGAAATTATTTGAGATATAATTAGGAACAAGAATTTTTTCTGAATTAGAAATAATGGGATTTATTCAGAGAGCTTTTATGTTTTTTTTAAAGGCCTATCAATAGTGGGTTCACAGAAAGAATAAGGATTCAATGGCCTGAGAAACTCTAAGAGAAATTAACCAAGAATCATAAAAATAACAGAAATAGAGAGTTGGGAGGGACCTCAGAGGCCATCTAGTCCAACACATGCCTGAATGAGGGGGGAATCTCAAAAATTAAATCATGAAGAAGCAATACAAAGTGTTTAGGATAAGGAGGGAAAGCAAGGACTTTCCTAAAGTGACTAATATAACTGCACAGGGAATTCGTCAACCAGGCATCCCATATATGACATATAGTCCATTCTTTTCTCTTCCTTTCTGAATCCTTAATTCCCTTCCTTCAAAAATCAGTTCAGGTACCTCCTCTTTCATTTTCGTTGTACTTAGCTCTCTTGTATATATGTTGTATCCTGAAAGCAGAATGTATATTTTTTGAGGATGAAGACTTTTTCCTATTTGTCTTTCCATCCCCCAAGCCTGGTCAGCACTATACTTTTTACGTAATATTTCTCACCTAAAAATGCTTTATTTAATTGAATTGAATTAGGAAAATTAGATTTTTTTAAAGATACATTTTAAAGATAGAAGAAAAGGTAAGTAACTAAGGATGAACTAAAAGGAGTAACATGTTCCTGTAAAAGTATTGTCAATAAAGTCCATGATAAATTGAGTAAGGGAATCAATGCTTAGGATACTAAAAAAAGGGTTGTTTATTATTATAATTAAATATATTGGGAGCAAGAAGAAGATTAAAGAAGGTACAAAGCCATTGTTCAGCTCAGGAAGGGTGAAATTTGACAATTGGCAACCATGAAAAGGGTTTTAACTACTCAACTCTTTTTATATAAATATTATTTATATCTTTTTCATTTGCATCACAAAAATTTTTCCCAGCATTTTCTCCTCTTACTCTTCTCTCCCAAAGAATCGTCCCATATAACAGATAATAAATATTTTTTAAATTTACCATATACTTTTTTTTTTTGGTCAGAGGAAGGCAGGGCAGTTGGAGTTAAGTGACTTGCCCAAGGTCACACAGCTAGTAAGTGTTAAGTGTCTGAGGCAGGATTTGAACACAGGTCCTCCTGACTCCAAGGCTGGTGCTCTACTCCAGATAATATTTTTTTAAAGAAAAAAAAATGAAAAATACCAAAACAAATCAACAAATAAAAAAGTCTGAAAACATACACCATGTTCCATAACTGGGGATGTCCCACCTCTGCAAAGGACTATGATAAAGGTGCCTTCTTACATCTCCATGAGTGTTCTTTGTAATTTTGCAACATTCACTCTTGATTCTTTTACAGTTTTTCTTTCTGTTTACATTGTTGTATAGATTTGTATTTTGTGTAGTTTTCTTAGCTTTCCTTACTTTACTCATCACTGGTTCATTTAAATCTTTCCTTGCTTTTCAGTATCCATCACATTTATCATTTCTTATAACGTAAATATTTCATGACATTTGGATACCACAATTTGTTTAGCTATTCCCCAAGGGAAGGGCATCCACTTTGTTTCTATGAACTATGGAAGTCTAAGTTTGGGTTTGCTTTCTTGTCCAAGGAGAATGTTCTTTGCTTTGGGCAGAATGGGAGTGAATGGTTAATAGGGGGACCCAAGTAAGTAAGGAAATATTAATTGAGCTTCTAGCTGTCCTCAATGAGTTTAACTCAGGAGACTCTCACAAAACCCTAAGATACTGAAAAACAAATGACCAGGTGTGATTAATAACCATCTGTTGGTAATATTTGAAAGACCATGGGCAGTAAAAAAAAGTAGAATAAGCTTGGTGAACAGGGATTGTATTTAACCTTTCTTTGTGTTTCTAGAACTTAGCACAGTGCCTGACATATAGGAAGTTCTTAATAAATGTTTACTAATGATTGAGAAAGGCAAGTGTCCGATTTTTTTAAAGGTAGGGGAGGGAGGAACAGGACTATAGGCCAGTGAGTTCAATTTTTTTTCCTAGCAAAATTGTAAAATGCTTCACTAAAAACACATTTTTCAAATTTCTAGGAAGGGATAACTAAGGAGGAGGGGAAGGGCAGTATGACTTCATTGAGAACAGGTCACGCCAGACCAACCTCATTCCTTTTATTGACAAGATAACTAAACTGGTAGATCTAGCAAATATTATAAACATAGACCCTGTCTTTCAGATGAACATTTGGCAAAGGTAGGATTGATTCATTCAACAAGTATTTATTAGGGAAGGGGAAAGGGGACAGGAACTAGCATTTATAAAGCACCTACTCTAGACTAAGAGCTGGAGATACAAAGAAGGACAAACAAGGCCACCACTCCTTAAAGAGCTTACAATCTAAGGGGGGAAAGGAAGAACATGCAAACAACCATGTACAAACAAGATATAGCCAGAACAAGATGCAGAGGGAAAATCCTAGCATGAATGGGGGACTAGGAAGGGTTTCTTGTAGAAGGTGAGATTTTGGCTAGGACTTCAAGAAAGCCAGGAGATATTGACAAGAAGGGGAAAATTTTCAAGCATGGGAGACAGTGAAAATGTGTGGATTGTAGATTTAGAGCTGAAAGAAACTTTAATAGTTATCTAGTCTAGCCCTTCATCTTAGAGATGAGAAAACTGAGACCCAGAAGAAGCATTAAATGATTTGTTTAAGATCACACAGGAGTGTGTGTGTGTGTGTGTATACACACACATATATGCACATACATATTCACATACACATATACATATATCTTAAATATTATTAATATCTTTTTTTAATTTACACCACAAAAATTTCTCCTAGGATCCCTCTTCTCCTCTCCCACAGAATCATTTCATGTAACAAATAAATCTTAAAAGGAAAAAAAATACCAGAATAAGTCAATATATCAAAAAAATTCTGAAAATATATGCAATATTCCATAACTGGGGACCTCCCAGCTCTGCAAAGGATTATGATAGACGTTTCTTCTTATATCTCCATACTTGGGTTGGTTTGGGTTTTTTTTTGTAATTTTGCAACATTCATTCTTGATTGCTTTGTGGTTATTCTTTCCCCTTACATTGTTATAGGCATTTAGCATACTGTTTTCTTGGCTCTGCTTGCTTCACTTATTCTTAGTTCATTTAAGTCTGTCCCTGCTTTTCAGTATATCAGCTTCCCTTATATTCCACTGGCTAGGTGATAACACAATCAGTTCAACTAGAATTGATTGAATGGCCAGAGGTCAAAACCAAAATGGAGGGAGGTCATATTTGGCAGGATACATCCAGTAGGTCACCCTAGAGATCTTCCCTTAACTCTGCTTTTTAACATGTAAAACTGTGATTTGGATGAAGGCACATGAAGCACGCTTGTCAAATTTGCAGATGCAATGAAGTTGGCAAGGCTGGCTAACCCATTGCATGTCAGAGATCTGATCTAAAAAGATCCTGACAGACTAGAAGGATAAGCCAAGTCTAATAAGACAAAATTTAGGAGGGACAAAAGAGGAACACTTGGGTTTGCACACAGTCCTCAGACTGTGATTCTTGGCTCCCTCTCTCCCTTTTTTTCACCACTCCTCTCCACTATCACGGTAGGAACAGAATGGTGCCCTCAGGGAGCTGAACGCCATTTTGTCCTGCCATCAATTTCATGAATGTGCTGGTCCCTGAAGTGCTTCTCCCTCCTCAGCTAAGCAGCCTACTAGAACTTGCCAGGTGTTGCACCTTGCTAGTGGCAGTCCCCAGGGTCACCCCCAAGCCAGGAAGAGGCATAGAGGATATCTAACCA
This sequence comes from Petaurus breviceps papuanus, assembly GCF_028583685.1. NCBI lineage: Eukaryota > Metazoa > Chordata > Mammalia > Diprotodontia > Petauridae > Petaurus > Petaurus breviceps. The sequence continues at coordinate 39,997,875 of NW_027185655.1, forward strand.
AATATAGCTCGTCAACCTCTATAACCTCTTCCATCCATTTGGAGAGAAGGTGATTATAGGGCATGGTGAGCTGGACCCGGGCTCGGTACATCTGGTATGTACAAGTGCTTCAGGGAAAATGTGAACACCTGCATCGTTGCTTTATGACTGAACTGGCCTTTTGTCTAACCTGTCAACCGCCCTGTTGGAAATCCCTCACCCTGACACGATAACAAGAGAACCAGTTTTTCAGATAAAATATTCTTGTACTCCCAGAAGCAAGCCCCAACGCATACGTTCTGTGTGCCATACCGGCTCCTTTCAGCAGGCAGCTGGTAATTACAGCAATGGTTGGCTCCCTGCAAGGGTCACCCCCCTTGGAACTTTCACTTATTTGTTTAACTAGGAGTGAAATTGTGATTTACATGCCTCTCTCCCAAGGTGGTCTTCTCCCAGAACTTCAGCCAAATGATCATCCGCAGGCTGAGCCCAGCGTAAATAAAACCAGTTGTCTTTTCTAAAGTGGGAAGTTTAATCCTGCGGGCTTGATTGTTTTCCTAATTAGAGGCTCCAGTCATTACTGCAGCCCTCCGTGGTAGGGAGACCTCTGTAAGGCCCCACCCCCTCCATGAACCCACCTGGCTTAAATCGATTTCAGCACACTCCATACCCTACTCAGCAACAGGTCCCCAAAGCCTCTATTCAGGGATCTGTTTCTCTCCCATCACTCTTTACACCTCCAACCCCTGGCATAATGAATGGGGCACTAGGCTTGGTGTCAGAAAGGCATCAATTTAAATCCTGCCTCAGACACTTACTTTCCATGTGACTGTGGGCAAGTCACTAAATATCTCTGTGACTCATCTATAAAATGAAGGGATTGGCCTCTAAAATCCTTTCCAACCCTAAATTTGTGACCTAGGGTTCCCCACTGATTCTTTGCATCCCCTCCCTAACTTGCACACATCCAAAAAGTAGACCAACATCCTCTCCTATTCCTTGATAAATATTATTCCATTCCAACTCCTCAGGCCACAAGGGGAGTATTATTTTCTTAGCTCATTTCTCCATGCTAGGATGAGGGACAGGAAGAAGGGCATATATATCATACAGGATTCTTCTGTCCATTTGTAGAAGGTCACAATTCTAGACTGAATATGAAAAGCTTACAGCAGATCAGAGGTGTAGACAAGGACCCTCTCCAGGTGAAGGAGTCAGAAAGCTAGAAATTTCTATTATATTTTAGAGCTCAGGGTTTTAAAAAAACTTAAGACTGGGCTCATTGGCCCCCATCCTTTGATTGCATTTACCTATCCCAGTACATATCAGACAGTCCCCCTGACAATAGGCTTTTGTCCTGGGCACCCAGCCATCCAACAGCTAAGATGGAAAGCATGGAAACCCTTACTTGGAAACAAAAATAAGACCTAATACATCATAGTTCAATAGCACCTTTTGGTCAAAGTCTCTAATGTGCTTTGCAAACAGGAGTCTTCATAAGATTCCTTTTTCAGAAACTGGGAGCAAAAATCAAGATACAAGTTGAGTAAAGAACCAGAAGCCTTTCCTCCCAAAAGTCATGGAAGAGTATGGCCATGGACCCAGAAGGCTTTCCTAACTGACTAGAGATTTTAAAACTGCCTCTCAAGCAAACTAACAGTCAAAATCACCTCAGCCTCCAGGGACAATTTGATGATATAGCTTCTAGGAAAGGGGATTTAGGGACTGTAACAGGAAGCGTCTCAGTGGTGAGGAGGTCATGCTCTAAGAGTGGTCTTAAGGCATTTGCTTTCCAAAGTACAGAGCCAGGAGGATTAAGAGAGGAGAAGCTGAGGAAACCAAAGGCACTTTCTGCCACCCACCTGAAGGTCTATCAAGGCAGTGAATAATCAAACTATGGGTTTTGCTGATTCAGCTGGTCCAGGAGACAAAAATCATGATTTGGGACTTGCTGATTCTGCCAATGACTTTTTTCAATTGTTTAGTTCCCCCCAGAAAAGGGTGAAACATGACTAAATAGAGAGAATTTTGAGACCTCTTGCTAAGTAAGGTTCAGAGGGGGCTGAAGACTATTATAAACCAAGTGGGTTCATGGAAAGAGTGGACCTGATCCCTGGCCATGCAGTAATTTTTGCTCCATTCCAATTCTTTCTGTTGTTAATGTTATCCTAAAAGTTAAAAACTAGGTAAATCAGGGTGAAACCGTAGGAAAAGAACCCGAGATTTTGGGTTAAAGAACCTGGGTTCAAATCCTGATTCTGCCATTTACTGTCTATAAGACCTTATGCAAGTCACCTGTGTCAGTCTCAGTCTCAGTTCCCTCAGATGTGTAATGAATGGAATTAGACTCGATGACCCCTAATCCCTTCTAGATCTAAACTGATCATTCTATGAGCCCAAGACAGAATGCCCTCACCTATATTTTCTCCTAAAATAAGAGAAGTTTAAAATAGGAGAGTTACTGCCATAAAGCATTATTCTATTTCACTCAGCTAAAGTGGTTTCTAACTTAAGAAACCATAAACAAAAGGGAAAAAGACTTTCCATTCTTTAAGAAAGAAAATCCACCTGAATTGCAAGTCTTGATAATAAGTTGTTTCTCTAGTCCTTCTGGCAGACTGCTGACCCCCCACGAAGTCCCCTAACACTTCCTCTGCCCACGGTGTCATTAGTAAAGAACCCCACAGCAACCTGAGCTTAGCGGGACTCTCCATTCAGCCCAGAGCCCAAAACCTCAAGATCACTAGCCCATTGTATCTTCTTATCTTGTGGGCAACAGTTCCCTCTACTCTGATTCTCTAGAGAAAGGTGTTTTTTTTTCTTACTGAGAAATACACTCATCAAGAGTATTGACCTGTTATTTTTAACAGTGACTCAAAAAAGAAAAATAATAAAATGAAGGTTAAAGATCAGCTAGTTGGAAACAGCAGAAAGTCCCAGAAATCAGTTTTGTTCTCTTCACCCCCCCACATATCCGTCTAAATTGTTCACTTCAAACTCACATGTACAAATCACTTTAACTCACTTTAAAGCACTTTAAACTCACATGTACAAATATATAAAGCCTGAATAGGAGAGTAGATGGGGAAAACAGAGAGGGATGAGTGTCAAAAGGGGATATTCACTTAACTATATCCAGAGTTATCAAAATACAATTTTAAATTCTATATACATCTTTGTGGGACAGGCTGCTCAGAACACTACTTCCATTTTACAGGAAAGGAAACTGAGGCACCAGACAAAGATTAGATTTATCATTCCCCCTTCACAGTCAAGATGTTTTTGGTGACAGGACAAAGAGAGGAACATCAGTGACTAAACAAGATAAAACTTCAAGTTCTTCCACTTCTATGCTTGATCATAGAATCACCTTGTCACTCCCACATGACCCTTTTGATGGCCGAACCTTCTGCAATGTCACCGACTTCATAGACTCCATATCTTTACTGAGCTAACCAGTTCCCATTATCTCGGTTGTACGTATTATCAGGCCCTAAGTACTTTAGATCTCCCTCTCTACATATTTTTGTGTTTGGAGTATTAGTGAAAGATTACAAATGAATGTAAAAATAGATCAATACAGTAAGCTTTATCAGTCTGCCGATCAAATGACAAAGGAAATTGTCAAGACTGGACAAGGAGATTTCAAGAGGCCCATGGACTTGGTTGTCCCCTACTCACATGGCAGGAACTATAACTCAGACTGGACATGTCTGTTAGAGGCCATGTGTAAAATTGTTTAAGCATGGAAATGCTACAATAAAATGCCTGGGCTGGCAATCTTCTGCACAGCGGCCTCTGAAGGGAGATTTCTAAGGGCCTTCTGAGAGATACTATATGATGACAGAATAAAGTAGTAAAGAAGGTTGGACTTGGAGGTAAGAAAGGCCTGGGTTTGAATCCTAGCTCTGATACTTCCTACTCAGAACTTCAGTTTTTCCATCTGTAAAATGGAGATAATAACACTTAGTCTACCCACCTACTGCAAAAGTGATTTGTAAGTTTAAAGTGTTATAGAAATGAACATTATGGGGCAGCTAGGTGGCACAGTGAATAGAGCACCAGCCCTGGAGTCAGGAAAACCTGAGTTCAAATCTGGCCTCAGACACTTAACACTTACTAGCCCAGTGACCTTGGGCAAGTCATTTAACCCTAACTGCCTTACCTAACCCCCTCCAAAAAGAAAAAAAAAATGATATGAACATTATGTTACTTGTCATTATCTTAAAGAAGGGGTTAATACATTTTAAAGTTTCATCTCTGATTTTCATACTCCCCCCAAAGGATTCCATGACATTAAAAAGGTTTTTAAAAAACTTGTTTTAAAGAATTTAAAAATAGAATTCACTTTTCAGATTTTAATTACTTCCCTATAGTTATTCCTTCTTGAAATGCTTTAAAGATCCACACAGCCATGGATACCTCATCTAATCTGTCCTCATTTCTTGGACCCAAAGACCAGGATTTTCCCTTGGAATCTATTTCCAATGGAATCTCATAGTGCCATAGGACAGTACTGACAATAACAGCAATGCTGATTGATTACAAAATGGAAGAAACACAGCAAAGTTGCTCCAAAAGGGAGAGCAGATGACATCTTTCTAGCTCGGTTTCCATTTCAAACAAAGAGACAGCGGAACAGTCAGAAGGCTGCCAGGGGAAATGAATTCAGTATGGCTGGGAGCTGAAACACCAATGAAACCCAGCTTCAGACATTTGTATCACATGCTACAAAATCAGCCCCAAAGATAGAGGGTGTCTGTTTTGTTTTTACACTTAACTTTGGCTGCAGCCACAAGATATTCAACACATGTAATGGGTTCTCTTTTCTGGGGACTGACGATTTGATTTAATTTCTCTGGACAGTTTCTTGACCACATCATGGGCTACAAGGGGGGAAAAAACTTCTCAAGTGAAAAAAGGAATGACAGAAACATAGAAGTAATTTATTGTCCATTAAAATCATGGCAGGTTCTCCAGGTCAGATTAAAATCTGGAAGATAAAAAAAAAGAAGAAGCATATTACATGTAGGGCTGGAAATGCTGGCTTAATCATCTCTTGAATGATTTGATATATGGTTCTGTCTACAAGAAAGCTAGGTGGCACAGTGAATTAAGCAATGGCCCTGGAGTTGGGAGGACCTGAGTTCAAATCCAGTCTCAGACACTTAACACAAAAATTAGCCGTGTGACCTTGGGCAAGTCACTTAACCCCAATTGCCCTCCAAAAAAAAAAAAGATATGGATGGAGTGGATGGAGCACTCTATCCAGAAACAGGAAGACCTGAATTTAAATCCTACCAGACATTGACTAACTATATGACCAGGCAAGTCACCTAATTATCTGTAAAACGGGGGCAATAATAGTACCTATTTCACAGGGTTGTTGTAAGGATGAAATGTTCTACATAAATAATTATTTATTATTAATAATTTTAGCCATTGTCAATTGTTATAGCCATCTATAACATAAATAATATCTATTCCTAGAAGTTATATGGTAGGTAGAGAATTGTCCTCCAAGTCAGGAAGACCTGAGTTTGGGTTCTATCTTTGACACATACTGGCTTGGTGACTTTGGGCAGGCCTCTCAGTCTTCTGGACTCCTCTCAAAAGATGAAGTTGCTGAGGGGCCTTTATAGAAGGGCTTTCTTCACCTGGGAGCTCCTCCTATGCTGATGAAATCACAGGTCCAGTGCCTTTCCCTAATATTTTTACAATTCATGTTCTACTTTAAATTATGTTCAAACAGTCATCAAATTTTTATTCAATAATTAAGTACTTTGTTGGAAGTTTCTCTTTCCCATACATTTTTTTTGTAAAATATTTTCATTATGTTTTGTGCATGACTTCACATGTCTAATTGACACCATATTGCTTGTCTCCTCACTGGGTGGGGGAGGGGTGAGAGGAAAGGAGAGAATTCAGAATTAGTGGATTTTTTTAATGCATACATAAATAAATTTTAAAATTGCAAATATAAACATTTGTATGATATTTGATCTCTCTACAGAATTCAATATCATTGAACAAGCACTGATTTTCTCTTCCTTTGCTTTTGTGACATTCTATTGCCTTAATTCTCCCCCTACTTCAGACCACATCTTTTTCATCCCTTTTGGTGCCTGCATTTCTTCCTACACCTACAGTTCTTGATCCTCAAGTCTTTTCATTCTGTGTTGTGACCCTCACAGATCACATCCGTTCCCATCATTTCAGCTATGGCTTCTGTGTGAGGGACTCCTAAATTTATGTCTTCAACACTGACCTTTCTCCCACACTTTAATCATTTGTTTCCAATTCCTAGCTAAACATCTCCATTCATACATCTACTATCACTTCAAATTCAACAGCTCTAAAATCGATTCCTCATCGCTCACCCAAATCCAGCTGACCCTCCAGATTTTCTATCAATAATATCATTCTCCAGCTACCCAGACCCCAAACTATGGGTTTACCTGGGATTTCTTCTTCTCCTTTGTCTCCTACCTTAAATCATTCACCTTATATTGTCCATTATTCTTTCATAATGCTATTCACATATATCGCTCTCTCTCTTCCTTTCCATTCCCCTAACCTACCATCCTTCCTCTGGACTCTATTACCACATGCTGGGACTCTTCAAAAGTTACCTAACAAATCCCCCATCTCCAGTTTGAAGCAACCCACACACTGCTACCAGATTAAGCTCCCGAAGCACTGCCTTGCTCACACCTCCCCAACTCAAAAAGTTCCCATGACTCTTCACTGCTTCTATAGAATAGAGTCCAAATTCCTTGGCCTGGAATGCAAAGCACTCCAGAATCTGGCTTCCTTCTATCTCTCTAAATTTATTTCCCATTATTCACCAACACAAACTGTCCTCACTTGCAGAATTGCACCAGTAGTTCAGAATATTTTATGAAGGATTTCTTAGCTTTCACTGAACTTTCAGGATAAATTCATTACAGTCAATCCCCAAATCTTTGTACCCAAATCACAGAGCTGCTTGGGCAAGAGACAGACACATAAAACAACTGAAGGAAACACATACTAAAAATACCTTCCCCAGAGGAAGAGACATCCTGGCCAAACAAAATAAAGACAAAAAAAGAGAAAACCCCTAAGGAATCTGGAGATCCCACAATCTCAGTAATATTTGTTAAGTCTCTGTTTGGGATGGGCAGGAAGGACCAGCATCTCTGGTGTGAGGGCTTCTCATCCCTCTTTGGTGTCCACCTTTCACTTAACTCTTACCTGTGGCTCCAAGAAGCTGTAGCATGTACACTGGCCAAACAAAACTTTTCGTTATGTGTGTAATATGCAAGTATTTCCTGTATGCCCATTATTCACACTTACATTATTTGACTCCTTAGGCAACCAAATTAGAAAATGATGCCTGTTTCAGGACAATCACACAAATTTGCACGTGTAAAGCAAGCAATACAAATGAAATCATGTTTACTTCAGAAAAACAACATTTGGCCTCACTTTCCTCATATGTAAATGAAGCTTTTGGACTAGACCAAGGGTCCATAAACTTGCAGATTTTAAAAAAATATTTTGGTAACTAGATTTCAATTTGTCTCTATTATAATTTTATGTATTTTATTTTATGCATTTTAAAAAGTTAGTCTGAGAAGGGGTCCATAGGCTTCATCACACTGACAAAGGGGGCTATCATGAAAAAAATTAAAAGATTAAGAGCCTTTGAATGGATGACCTTTAAAGGTCTCATAAGACTATAGTTCTCAAATTCTTTGATTCTTAACATATTTTAAGCTAGCTTGGTTTAGTCTTGCTTTTGCATAAAATCAGAATAGACCTAGGTAATACCAATAGAACTAATCTAATTTGATCACAATATTTTGAGCTGGAAGGGATGAAGGGGGGGGGGCAATCACCTAGTCTAATACCCTTATTTTCTGGAGGATGAAATTGAGTTGCAAAGATGTTAATGCCCTGGCCAAAAGTCACAGGTAATAAGCAGTGAACCAGGCTTCAAACTCAGTTTTTCTGACTCCAAATGAAATGTTCTTTCCACTGCACAAAACAAATAGATCCCACAATTTCATCAATGAGAGAAATCTCTCCCCCTGTGCAGATTGTAACCCACCCACACCTTCTTATTTTGTGTAATTCTGACTCATGTCCTCCCATAAGTCTTCCACTTAGATCTACTGAATATTTGAGACATCTTCCTCCCAGTCTTTTGATAATTCATGGATACCAGTGATTCAAGATGTCCATTGGTAAGTTCTTGTGTCACTACATGATGGTCCATGAATATTTGAGACATCTTCCTCCCAGTCTTTTGATAATTCATGGATACCAGTGATTCAAGATGTCCCTTGGTAAGTTCTTGTGTCACCACATGATGGTCCATCTCTTGCCCATTCGTTCTCATGTACCGTGGATAATATCTCTTATGCCAGTTCTAGGCAATATCATCATAAATCATATATGCTGTGGTCTACTTACACCCACTGTACATGGGTCACTCCATTGACCATTAAGTCCCTAGAAATTTTTATTCTTCTGACACTGTTGTTCCATCGTTCTCCATCAATATAGAGAGAAGAATCTAGGAGGCATAGTAGATAAAACACTGGACCTGGAATCAGAAAGGCTTGAGTTCAAACCCACTCTCAGGTACTTACTTACTAGCTGTGTGCCTCTGGACAAGTCATTCAAATTTCATCTGCCGCGGTTTCCTAATCTGTTAAATGGATATGATAATAGTATCTACCTCCCAGGGTTTCTGTGAGGATCAAATGAGATAGTATTTTTAGAGCACTTAGTACATTTTCTGGCACATAAGTAAGTACGATAAATGTTAGTTATTGTTATTGGAAGTGAAGGGAATTTCCACAACAAGAGCTCCCTATGTCATTAAAATCCTGGGCCTGATGCAAACAAAATGCCCCAAAATAAATTAATGAATAAACAGATGGATGAATAAATAAACTCAATACAAAATTTTAAATTCCTTCTCCTAAGATTGATCAGAACTGAACAAAAATGAAACTGCTGCTCACCAGGCCGAGCCTGAAAAGAAAGTCACTCAAAGGAAAGCCTGTTTCAGTTTTGCACATGAATGGTGAACAAGGACAGCTGTGCATGAACCAAAGGGAATTTGCAGAAATTTGTAATAAATCCAAGTCACAGAAATTAAACATGAAAAAGATGCAGCTGGTCATCCCGCTCAGCCCCCTGCATGAACCATTCTTCTAACGTATTTTTCTTCAATTGGATTTTCCAGGGCCTTACCTTCTTTGGCATTTTTTTTTTTTTTGCAATCTCTGTGTGTGGCATTCGATGAAATTAATCCCTTCCCAAGAAGCCAACATTGTCTGAGAGCCTGCTTTCCTGAAATGCACTGCTGTTGTGGCTACGGCCTTTTAGTATCAGCAACAGAAAACAATGTTTTCTCTGGGGCTTAGGTTCTTCAGTGAGATGTGTCTGCCTGGTGGGAGATTACTACTCGGAAATGAGTTGTGTAATCTAAACGATTTGAGTACTGAGATGAAATAAAAATAATCTTAGTTTTAATCAGTCATAGACTGATCCCCTTTCTATGGATAGGTAGATAGACATAGATAAAGATATACATAGATACCTATATCTACGTAGATATATGTATACGCATAAATGTATATACATATACATGCATGCATATATATTATATTATACATATATGGGAAAAGAAACAGAGACAGAGAGAGAATCTTGGATAATGAATACTTAAATAAATGCAATACAAAATTTATTCCTTATTTTAGAAATGATGAAAGAAAGGCCCCAAACTTGCCCAAGGTCATGCAGTGAATTAGGCAAAGAGCCTAGAATACTACCTGAATTGTGTAATTCCCAGTTCAGTGCTTTATTCAGTCCTCATATACAAAATTCCCCGAAGAATTCTAGGTCAAAAATGTGTCAGTGTGGTATAGTAGAAAGACTGTTCTCTCTCCAGTAAGCAGACCTTGATTTCAATTCCATTTCTGATGTTTACTTACTCTATGACCTTCAGAAAGTCATTCAGCCTCCTTGGGCCTCTGTTTCTTCATCTGTAAAACAGAGGTCCTTTCTGGCTTTGTAATCCTACATGTCTGTAGGATGTGATGAGAAAACCTGCCTCTCTCCCTTCTTTTTGGACATGCGTATGTGGACTATAGTGTAGACTGTCAGACTGAGTTGAAATGATGATTACTTTTGCTAAATTGCTTCATTTGTCTTTTTTGTTTGTTTTATTTTTGTTACAAAGAGGGTTTGCTGGGATAAGCTAGGTAGATTCAGAAATCGGAGGGATGTAAAAACAAAAAAAAAAGAAATAACTTATTTTAATTTAAAAAATAAAGTTAAATAAAAAGAATTATGGGTTAACAATTTTCATAAGAGTTTACAAGGATATGACTAATGCAGAAATATATTTAATTTGATTGTACATGTCTAACCTATATCAGATTGCTCATCATCTTGGGGACAGAGAGAAGGGAAGGGAGGGAGGAGGGAGAAAAAATATTGGAACTCAAAATCTTATAAAAATGAATGTTGAAACATTTCTTTATATGTAATTGGAAAACATAAAATACCATTAAGTGAGAAAAAATGTGGTCAACAACAAAAAAAAATTTACAAGGATGAAGAATAGTGCATTTATAAAGCATTTTAAAGTTTTTACAAAGAGCTTTTACAAATATTTTATCATTTTGTCCTCATAAGAAGCCTGGGATGTGGGTGCCATTATTATCCCCCTTTTACAAATAAAGAAACTGAGGCAAGCAGATGTTAAGTGACTTGCCCAAGATCCCTCAGCCAGTAAGTATCTGGTCTTTCCATCCCCAAGCACAGCTCTGTTCCCACTGGGCTACTTTCTGTGCAAACTAAAGGTACTTTTATAGTTACTATTTGGGCAAGATTTATACTTTCATTAAGAATATCTTAAAATTTCTTCATGGTCCTTGAATGAAGATCCACAGAAAAATGGACATAGAGCTTTTCCGCAAGTTCCTTTTCTTCCCAGTTAAGCGTCATATTGTGTTAAATATTTTTGCCTCATTGTTTACACTTCCCAAATATTCGTGGGCAATTGTCAGGTCTCACTTAGTCTTCACTTAGTTAAACACATTTAGCTTCCTTAATCTCTCCTCACAAATCAATTCTCTAGCACTGTTTATCACTGTTAACTGCTCTCCCCGGGACCTCCCTGGTGTTTCTCATCCTAGAGTTCTCCAAGCAGCAGACAGTGGCCCAGGTGTGGTCTCAACCACCATGGCCTCTCTCTCCCCTGTAATGCAAGGTCCCTTTGGGGATTGCCCAAAATAGCCATCTCAGCCATCTCACCCATCATGTCTAGCCCTTATCTCATTTTTCCCCTCAGTCACCTTGACATTTCCTCCTTCGTTTATTGGCTCCTGAAGACTGACTTTTGTAGATTTTTAACAATGATTTTCCTGTATTTCACATTTAAAGGCCAAATTAATCATCTTTGGCTTTTTTTTCTGTCAACCTGGTTCTTCAAGATGATTTGAAGGATGGTCATGAGAAAGAAAAAAACTCTGGGAGGGTAGGAACATAACACAGCAGTAAGCATTATTACGGACACGTTGGCACACATATTTAAGAGTCTTCAAACTTGATTCTATATTTTCTCATAAATTTAGCCATTAAGAAGAACATAGAACTGAGATTACATCTGATTTCAGATGTCTAATCTTCCTCGACTCAGGGCACACTGCACTTTCTAATGTCTTTTCATTATTACTGTATAGATGGGGATTTTGGTGGTTAGGCCCCAAAGAGGTGGGGGTAGGGAGAGGGCAGGGTAGAGAAAGAAGCAGGAAATACTTTTAAAGAGAGCAGCATGTATTTGTCATTGTTCTTTGTCTGGGCAAAAAAAGCAGGCAAAGCTGCATCTTCAGTAAATTTCATTCTTTTAGTAAGCAGAAGCTTTAACATTTTCTGCCTTATTAAAAGAAGCAAACACTCTCAAACAAAAGTTGGTAACCAATGGACACCATAATACAACTGATAATTAAAAAGTAGGTATGGGGTAGGCATAAGGATATCATTATCTATATTGAAAGAAGCTGTAAATTGTCAGAATATCCCTTGAGATCCTCCCCCCAAAAAAATTTAAGTAATAGAAACAATTAGACTTGTTTTGGTTTTTTGTTTTTGCTTTTTGGAAGGGGGAAGGGAGGTCAATTGCAGTTAAGTGACTTGCCCAAGGTCACAGGGCTAGTAAGTGTTAAGTGTCTGAGGCCAAATTTGAACTCAGGTCCTCCTGACTCCAGGGCTGGTGCTCATTCACTGAAACACCTAGCTGCCCCAACAATTAGACATGTTGGCTGGGTTCCCTATCCAGTCCTCCAAAGTCAATTCAATGTAGGATAACTTGAAGGATTATGCTTCTATTACTAGAAAATCTAACCACCGCATGCAGTAATTTTTGTCATTGTTCTTATTCAGAATTTCAGTCTGAGATTCCAGAATCAAAGGATCTCAGAGTTGGAGAGGTCTTCTGACATCATCTCATACCTGATGTAAACCCTGCTTGGACCATCACTAACAAGAAGTCCTCCAGTCTTTACTGGAAAACATAGAGTGAGGGGATGTCCCAAGACATCCCAGGTCACTTTGGGAGCTCTAATTATTAGGAAGTTTTTCCTGACATCAAGACCAAATTTGGATCTTTATAGCTTTCTCCAACTGCTTCTCAGTCCACCCTCTAGACCCAAACAGTATAATTCTTAACCTTCTTCCACATAGCCCTTTAAATACGTAAGATCAGCTAATATATTTTAAGTGGCACAGTGGATAGAGTGTTGGACCTAGGGACCTGAGTTGAAATCCAGATTCAGACATTTACTAGTCATGTCACCCTAGATGAATCACTTGACCCTTTTTCCCTCAGTTTCCTTATCTACAAAATGAGCTGAAGAAGGAAATGGCAAAACTACTCCTGTATCTTTGTGAAGAAAACCCCAAATGGACTCACGAAGAGTCAGACATGACTGAAACAACAGAACAATAACTTGTCATTCCTAAATCTTCTCATCTCTAGGCTAAACACACCCAGTTCCTTCAATGGCATGAATTCAACAACATGGTCACCTTAAGACCATAGGCTCTTCTTCTAAAAAAATCTCTCCTAGAAATCTACTCGAATTCCCTGTAACAGGGGTAGGGAACCTGTGGCCTCCAGATCACATGTAGCCTTCTCGGTTCTTGGGGGCAGCCTTTTGACTGAATACAAGTTTTACAAAACAGATCCTTTTATTAAGGGAATTTGCTCTGTGAAGTTTGTGTTCTATCAAAGGGCTACACTTGAGGACCTAGAAGGCCACATATGGTCACAGGTTCCCTGCCTTATAACAAGGTGCCCAGAACTAAATGCTAGAAATTGTCTGAGACTAGATTTGAACTCAAGAAGATGTCTGCCTGACTCCAAGCCCAGGACTCTGTTTACTATGGCATCCCTCATCTTCCCCAAAGCACTATATAAATGCTAGCTAGATATTATTTTGTATCCATATGTGTTTCTAAAAGTTCCTCTGCCAATACCTTTGCTATAAATCCAATGTTGAGAACAACCACAATATTCTTAAGTGCTCTGACCAGGGTAGGGTACAACAAACCTATCACTTTTCAAGTACTGGAGAGATGCCATTTTCAACATTTCTTAAGATACAAGATGAAGAGATATTATAACAGTGGACAGCTAGCTTTAGGGCCAGGAAGAAATCCTACTTCTGACATACAACGGCTGAGCAATCCTGAGCAAATCAAGGCAAGAACCTGCATTAATAAGGATATGGTCATACACAAGCAAAGTCACAGACCCTGAGCTCTTGAATTATAGGTGTTTTTGGCCAAGATCAATCTTGCCTTCCTCCAAAAACCCCAGATCTTGTTCATACAAGCTATTTTCTATCCAGGCTTCTTCCATCTCATATTGAAGTTGATTTTTCTGTAACACAAACATAAGGCTTTATGTTATAGTCACTCCTAGCAAGTTTCTTCTTCATTGAGTTAGCCCAATATTTCAGACCAGGGGTGGGGAACCTGCAGCCTTAAGGCCACATGTGGCCTTCTAGATGCTTAACTACACACTAAAATATAGATTAAGATTCTAAAATTCGCACTAAGGCTCTAGAAGGCCCCATGTGGCCCTAAGGTCACAGGTTCACCACCCCCGTTTTAGATTGTCAAGATCTGTTTGGATCCGGACTCTTGTCATTAACAACTTGTTAGCTATCTCTCCTCACTTTGTATAGTCTGCAAATTTGATAAACATTCTACTGTTCTCTTTAAATCATTGATAAAAAAAAAAGTTAAAAATGATAAATCTTTCTCTAATTCAGGGTTGGGAGGGAGAGAGGAAACTCAGACCTCAAAATGGAACAAAAAATTCAATAAATAGAAAGATAATTTTTTCTTAAATGATAAATGTGTACTAATCACAGATCTCTGTAACCCACCACTAGAGAACTCCTTTCAAATTGACACAGACACATTAATATTTTGGGGGTCCGTTCATTCCACCAATTTCAAATGTTTTTCATGGTAAGTTCATCTTGGCCAGATCTCTCCATCTTTCCCTAAAAAGAGCTTGAGGATACCAAGAATCAATCTTCTCACTGAAAGATTTCCCACCCACCCCTGGCTCACCACTCCTGTATGACACTGGGGAGAGGGTCACAGCTCCCATGGCCCAAACCTTGCTGATTTCCTAAAGGAAGAGTTTAAAGATATCAGAGGCAAATGAGCAGACACTGTAAAAATCTGAGAGTTTCTCAGCCCTGGTCAGCATCTTAATCACCCCTTCCTAGAATTCTACAGGCACCCGGAAATGTTTGGCCTACTCTGCCTCCCAGATCCACCCTCCAGGCCCTCTGCAGAATAGGCTAAATCAGATAAGGCAGTTAGAGCACTGGACCTAGAGTCAGGAAAGCCTCAGATCAACTTCTGTCTTTGACACTAGCTGTGTCACCCTGAGCAAATCATAGGGGCAGTTGGGTGGTGCAGTGAATAGAACACTGGCCCCGGAGTCAGGAGGACCTGAGTTTGAATCTGGCCTCAGACATGTACTAGCTGTGAGACCTTGGTCAAGTCACTTAACCCCAACTGCCTCAAAAAAAGAGAGAGAGAAAAGAAAAAAATCATATAACTTCTCTCAGCTTCATTTTTCATCTGTAAAATAGGGGTAATAATAGCATTCTCCCAGAGAGCTGTGAGTTTGAAATGACATAATAATAGGTAACATTTATATAGCAATTTAAAGTTGCAAACCTTAAACAATATGATAGTCAACACTTACATTGTAATTTAAGTAAATAGTATGCAAATGCTAGATATTACTACTACTTCTACTCATTATTATTATAAGAAAATATCTTACTTCTCCCCAATTCTCCTGTTCCCAAAGTAAACACAAACCTCTTGAGATGTTCCCAAGGTTCTTTCACTCTTAGCAACAACAGACACATAGAAAGATTGTAAAAAAAAAAAATAAAAAAGGAAAAAGTTACAAAACTTATTGTCTTCATTTTGACCCTAACCTATGATGTCATGAGCATATTGGGGCTCCCCAGTGAGGAAACTCCCTGTATCCCAATAGAGATCTGTGCCTGCCCTGTGATTTTTACAGTATTAGAGAGAGGCTGGAACCACTGTGAGCTTAACTTGTGCAAGCTGACTGAGGTCCTTCCCAACTTTGAGGGTCAGTTCTCTATCCATCACACCACACTGCCCCAGAGCCACTGGAAGCCTAAATAAAAAGTTCTAAGCCCCTATTTCCTGGTTCCTTCATGCTCCCTAATCACATCTTCAACTTTCTGTTTGTTTGTTTGTTTGAGAGACCAAACCAAGACTGCACACCCTTCACATTTCTGTCAGTTCAGAGCTGGTACTTCTAGGTGTCCCTGTTCTTCATAATGAAGCTTTCTCATATGACCCTACCCTCTCCTTTTTTGGATTTGTTCAGTTTGTTTCAGCTTCGGCACCAGAGGAAAACCCAAAACCACATGAGTTGGAAAATATGAGGCTGATTCATTTACATGTATTGCTTTTCTTTGCCATGTGCCCTCCCCCAACCTCCATCCCACTCTCCCTCCCCCCATCCTCCAACTCTGAATTTGGAGCCAGATATTATGAGATCAAAGGCCAGTTCTGCCACCTTCTAACTATATGACCTTAAGACAAATTGCTTTACCTTTCTGGGCCTCAGTTTCCTCATCTAGACTAGATGGCCCTTCTGGTTCTAGATCTCTGATCATATGAAATCTCCACAGCACTAATGAAGAGGGTGAAGGTATATCTCACATGAGGTCACCTAGCTAAGGCTGGCATCCTGTACTGATGACTTTGTGTAACTCTGCCACATTTAAATTTAACTGATGATGTCACTGCTCCTCTTCAAAAGAAAAGACAAAAATATACCCCCAGGAACATGATTTTAAGGACGTGCTCAGGCCAACCACGTTCACGTCTCTCCCAGCCCCATTCCTCATTCTCTGGACTTCTTTCTCCTTGGTGTCCCAATGTGGGTAACTTCTTCCCAACCCAGCTTTTCAATTTCCTTTCATGTGTTATCTTCCCCTATTAGAAGGTAAATTGTCTGAGGGTAAGTACTACCTTTCTTTTTCCTTGCATTTTTATTTCCAATGCTTTGCACAAATAAGAAACACTTAATAAATATCTGTTGATTATATGTAGCACCAGATACAAGATTAGAATACAGGTCTTCTGATTTTGTAGCCTGTGATCTGTCCACTATACTATAATGGCCCTTTTCCCTTTGGTAAGCCATGTCCTCTACCATGTGGATCAGCATTTGCTTTGCAAATTGTAATCTTAAAGAATTTTCTGGGTCACTGAGACATTCAATGACTTATCCAAGGTCACACAGATTTTATCTATGACAAAAGGTAAACCCAAATCTTCCTAACTCAGATCAGCTTTCTGTCAACCAGGCTAGGATGTGTGGGATCATAGTCATTGTTCATTTGTAAGAAAAGAATAATGCCAGGCATTAGGAGTCTAATGCCATGGCATTGCCCAGTTATGTGGAATAACAGAGGGAATGGAAGAAAATTCAGGGAAGCTATGTAAGATATATCCTGATATGATGGTTTGTTGTTGAGTTGTTTTTCAGTCATGTCCAACTCTTTGTAACACCATTCGGGTTTTCTTGGCAAAGATACTGTAAGTAGTTCACTATTTCCTTCTCTAGCTCATTTTACAGATGAGAGAGCTGAGGCAACCTGGGTTAATTAATGAGAGAAATGATTATTTCTGTCTTATTTTAATAGCCAATTACTGAATTAGGACTAAGGTTTTTCCCATTCCTTCCTCATTTAGAAATCAGCCCCTTGGGGCCTCTAGATGTCCCCGTGAATGGACCACCAGCTTGGAGTCAGGAGGACCTGAGTTCAAATCCAACCTCAGACACTTAACACTTACTAGACATGTGACTTTGGGAAAGTCACTAAACCCCAAATGGCCTGCCTGATGGATTCTAGCCCATTGTGTTTTACTCAGACAAGCCTGGGTAAAAGTGGATTCCCTCTTTTGTCTAGATTACCCAAAGCAGGGTATTATGGATATAGATAAGTCTCTTTGACCAAGACTGAGTGATTAGAATTGGTCTCCCAATTACTCATTAGAATAAACCCACCTCTCATTATAATATACATTCTTATCATTAATTGTTAACCAATAAGAAATAATGGCCATCCTCAGGAACACCCATTGTTCCATAGACATTGAGTGGATTCCATGAAGGATCTACAGCATTAGAGAGTGCCAGTGACCCTTTTATTAATTATTGCTAGCATGATTAATAAAATGATTAATTACCCAGAAATTATTTCTCTTGAATATTTTATACATCTCAGTAACTTGCCCAGGGTCACATAGCTAGTAAGTGTCTGAGGCCATATCTAAACTCAGGAAGATGAGTTTTCTTGACTCCGGGTCCAGCGCTTTATCCCCTATGGTGCCACCTAGCTGCCCCATTGATATTGTGGTAGAATGTTTTATGTCCCAAACAGATTTTTCCAAAGACCTGAAACTCTGGCAAACCCTCATAGGATAGTAACTTTCTTACCTGAGATCTAGGAGGACAAATAGAGATTTCTTTCATCCTAGAACCAATTAGCAGACCAGAGGTGACCCTTCTTATCACACCAGCAAGGTCACACTTCACCCACTCTTATTATCAGCTCCCCTTAAGTTAAGCATACTTTCACCGAAGCCATCAAAAAGCCACAATCATCAATAGTCTTATCTAAGGATTTTTACAAGTTCATAAGATCAATCCTACCATAGATGGATTACTAGACCTGAGTTCAAATGCAGTCTAAGATAATTACTAGCTCTTTGATCCTGGACATGTCACTTAACCTGCCTGCCTCAGGAATCTGTAAAATGGGGATAATAAGAGTGTGTACCACAAATCAAATGAGTAAGCATATATAAGTCACTTTGCAAATCTTAAAGCAATATATAGATGCTGGTTATTAGTATTTCCAGGGCTTAGTACAGTGTGTGGTATATTGTAAGGTAGATGACTGGTTAGAAGGCTGGATTTGGAGTCCCCAAGTCCTAAATTCAAGTTTTACTTCAGGAGTCACTTATCCTCTCTGAGGCTCAATCTTCTCATCTATAAAATGGGCATAGCAATAGTATACTTCTCCGGGTTTTTATAAGGATCAAATGAGATAACACATACAAAGCTTTGTTCAACTTTAAGGCAGTATATCAAGGCAAGCTATTGTGATCTTAAGCACCTGACAAATGCTTCTTGAGTCCATTCTATCTATCTATCTCTATCTATCTATCTATCTATCTATCTATCTATCTATCTATCTATCCCTTTAAGGTTTACAAAGCCCTTTGTATCTCTCTATCTCCTTTGAGCCTCACCCCAGCCCACCAGGGAGGTATCATTTCCTCATCTCAAAGAGGAGGAAGCTGAGTCTGAGAGAGGTTAAGTGGCTAATAGCACAGTTAATCAATGCCAAAGGGACAATGTCAAGGGCACACAATATGGCTATAAATCAGATGTTCTCCTGTCCGCCCCATGCTGCCCTGCTACATGTGCCTAGAGTTGAGAAAATGTGAGGAAGACAGGTGTTTAGGTAAGGAAGACCTAGTTCTCACCTTCATGGAACTTAGTGTAGGTACACACACATAAGTATATATAAATGAGGGAATTATATGGGTGTATATAATTATAGTACAAAATGATCCATGATTTCCAAGGCCCCTTCCAGTCCAATATCTATGCTCTTATGTGGAAGGAAGGAAGGAAGGAAGGAAGGAAGGAAGGAAGGAAGGAAGGAAGGAAGGAAGGAAGGAAGGAAGGAAGGAAGGAAGAAAGGATTCATTAAGTATCTCTTGGAACTATGCTGTGTTTTATAATTATCAGTAGCTTATATTAATATAGGGCTTACTATTTTGCCAGACGCTGTGCTATGTGCTTTACAATTATTATTTCATTTGATCTTCACAACAACTCTGGGAGGCAGGTGTTATTATTATCCCCACTTTATAGATGAAGACACTGAGACTGGCAGAGGTCAAGTGAAGCGCCCAGGGTCACACAGCTAGTAAATGCCTAGGGCTAGATTCAAACTCAGATCTTTCTGACTCTAGGCCATGGGCTCTGTCCACTGAACTACCTAGCTGCCTCAAGCACAGTACTACTGGGGAATGTAAGGGGGAAATCAGACTCCCTGTCGGGGGTGGGGCTGGAGAGTATCAGATAAGGAGTTCAAACTGGACCAGTAGAAAGAGAATGGGAGGAAAGGTCTTTGGAAGCATTGCTGTTGTTTGTCCTTCATTTTCAAAGAAGACCAGAGACTTCAAGGGCTGATGTCTTGACTTGTTCATGAATTGGATTTAAGTGGGGCAGAAGTACACAACGTTATCAGCCTCCCTCTTCTAGAATGACCAAAGTCCAATATAGAAGTCTGGATGACTGGTGAAGGCCCAGGATTCAGCGGGTGAACTTGGTGTCTTTGATGCCTGACCAAGCTCTAAGCCCCACAGAGCTTGCTTCAGCCACCTTCATGGCCACTGGAACAAATTGTTCCCATCCGCCCATTCCACTGGAGGAAGTCTTCCCATGCTTGGGAGCCTGTCAATTTACCTCAACCTGGTTTATCCTATCTGATGAGATGGTTTTACCAGGGTGTGGCCACTGTGCCCAATATAGCTTCTTGAAATCACAGGTGAGAGTTAGGTGACAAGTGGACACCAAAGGTGGCCAAGTAGTCCTGAAAAGGACTCATCAAGCCCTCGAACCAGAGGTGCTAGTCCTCTCTGAACCCCCCATATACCTAAGGAATTAAAAACCTGCAAAGATGGGTAGACAAGAAATTAAAAAGCATATGTCTGGGCCTAGGAATTCTAGATTGAGTTGGAAAAGAATTTAGAGGCCTTTGAGTCTATATCTTTCATTTTATAGGTACAGAAACCTATGAGGTCCTCATAGGTTAAGCAACTTGCCCAAGGTCACAAAGGTAGCTCCAACTGAGTCAGAATTCAAACCCAGGTCCTCTGACTCCCAATCCAACAATGTTGCCATACCACATAGTTTTAGCTTATGAATAATACCCATTAATAGAAAACGCCTATGAAGGATGATTCCTATTGATTCCTATTCATTTTTTGTGCTTAGCATTTAATGGCACATAACTGCTTCTAAGTCCTATTTTTCCATCTATTCAGCTCCTTCCTGTAGTTTATCTCCCCCCTTTGGGACCTCCATAGAACACTTCATTTTACAAAGTGCTTGCCCATCCTTTTTATTTGCTATTCTTCCCAGAGATCCCATAAGGGATTATGCCTTTGTTTACCAAAGGAGAAAGCTAGTGCAGGGAGTTTAAACAAATTACCCAAGGTGACCCATGGATCTGGAGCATACCCTGGATTGGCGGAAACAGACACTGTGTACCAGCACTTGCTTTGCTCGAGGATTCGACACCTTATTAAATGATGATGTATATCAGAGGTCAAGCCTTTCACACCTGGAACCGTGGTTTTTCCGATTTAGCCTGAGTCAAACCTGCCTGCCAAAGGCAGAGTGACAGGCAGGGTAATTCAGCTTCGGCCAAGTGCTCACAAGAGACAATTTCTAAAGAAAGAACAAGGACAAAAAAAGATCAGCAGATAGAGACAGCAGAAAGATAGGAAAGGAGGAACAGAAAAAAATTTTAAGATACAATCTTTCTACCAATTGGCGGAAAGAACTCTGAATTTACTGTCTGTGTGGCATTGTGGATAGAGTGTGGGGCTTAGAGTTGACAGACCTGAATTCAAATCCAGCCTCAAACTAGCTGAGTGATTCTGGGCAAGTCACTTAATCTCTATCTTCCTTATTTTCCTCATTGTAAAATGAGAATAATAATAACATCTATTTCTCAAGGTTGCTGAAACTATCAAATGAGATAATTTTTGTAAAATGTTTAATAAAGTGCCTGGTGTATAACCAGTGCTTACTAGATGTTTCCTTCCTTCCTTCCTTTGGTAAGACACCTATAAAACCTAACAGGGATTCATAAAGCATTTACTGTGGGGAACACATTGTACTAGGCACTAGGAATAAAAGACAAAAAAAAAGTCTCTGCCCCCAATGAGTTTATATTCCACTGGGTTGGGGGGACAATTAGATAGATACATAGATAGACAGACAGACAGACAGATAGAGAGAGACAGATAGATTAGACAGACAGACAGACAGATAGACAGAGATTAGACAGACAGACTGACAGACAGACAGACAGACAGATAGAGAGAGAGAGAGACAGATAGATTAGACAGACAGACAGACAGATAGATACATAGATACATAGATAAGAATGTGCATGAAGATTCGAGGAGAGGACTGAGTAATAACAGCTAAGGGGATCAGATCAGGGAAGTCATCCTATGTACATGGGCCGAGCCTTGAAGAAAGCATATGATTCTAAGAGATAGAGGTAAGAAAGGAGTGCATTCTGGACATAGGAGAACATTCTGGGCAAAGGCATGGAGGTGAGAGATGGATAGTTAAGTTTCAGAAACAAACTAAAAAAGACCATGTTGGCTAAAATATAGGGTGAGTGAAAGAAGATAATGAGCCTGGAAAGTTAGGCTGGAGTCAGGTTGTAAAGGGCTGAAGGACCAGAGAGTTTACCCAAGGCCCCTGATTGCCTTTACACCAAAGGGCACATTGTTACTGTTCTCCCCTCATGCTATTTCTCTTTTTAGAAATACTAAAATAATAACAATAGTTTCTAGGGTCCATTATAGAATGATAGCTAGCAGACACCTCAGAGCCTTTCATTATACAGAAGAGGAAGATGAATAGGTTAAGTGACTTACCTGAGGTCACATCAATAGTAACCATTCAATGGGATCCTAATACCAGAACAGACTTAGGAGGTTGTCTAGCCTTCGGTTTACAGTTGGGGAAACCATGACCCAAAGATAAAATGTGACTTGTTCAAAGTCACATGGACAGTCAGCATCAGAGATGGAATTCAACCCCAGGTCTCCCGATTCTAGTATCAAATGTTTTTTTTTTTTATCCCACTTTTTCTTGCCATATTGTTTCTTAAAAGAACACATGCTAAAAAGAGAAAATTAGCTGGTACAGTGAATAGTGTTGGACTTGGAGTCAGGAAGGCCTGAGCTCGAATCCTGTGTCAGGCATTTATTAGTCTTATTTATTATTTATTAGCTTTATTAGTGTGACCTAAGGAAAGGCCTTAGTTTCTTCCCATGTCAAATGGGGTCATAAAAGCACCTGCCAATCAGGGTTGATGTGAGTCTTAAATGAGATAAGTATGTAAAATCACCCATCTTAAAGCAACCTATAAATACTAGCCATTTTGTGAGGGGTAAAGGCCTAAAATAAAATTCACCTGAAGCATCCAGTTCCCTGTAGTTCAAATCAGCCTCAGACAAGACTCTAGCTGTGTGACACTGGATAAGACTGTCTGCCTCAGTTTCCTCATCTGTAAAATGGGTATAATAATAGCACCTACCTCCCAGGGTCGCAATAACTTATGTAACATACTAATCACAGTGCCTGGCACATAGTAGGTGGTATATAAATGTTAGCTATTAATGGTGTTGTTATCATCATTAAGTAGAAAGCTTACAGTCTTCCTGGAATCGCATTTCCCGAAGGTGGACTTCAAGGTTCCTTCACACCAAAGTATTTATTATCTTAAGATTCACCACAGGCACTCTTCTCAGGAGTTAATTAACAATAACTCAGTAAAGGATGGTGACCCTTTGTCACAGTTTGGCCCTAACTCCCCAGAGCACAGCCTGAGCCTCTATTTCAAAATAGTAACTATTTGCTTATGGAGCCCTGGAAAGGAATTTCTCCCTGAAGTGACCTTTATTATTCTCTGTAATTGTACAGAGTCTCACCAAAGTCAGTGTTGGGAGTGAATTAATAACATTTCAGCAAAAGAGGATAATCTTTCATCACAGTCAGACCCCCACCTTTCCAGCAATGGCCAGATGGGCAAAGCAGGCCCCTGGAGCAGATCGGGCCTCAGGGTTTGCTGGGCAGCAGAAGGGTTTGCAGGACAATTCAGTCAACACTGAGCCTGACTTCAGAAGTGAGTGTGTAGAGATCCGTCAGGAGCCAGGAGTCAAGCTGGACCAGAAAGCCTGGCTTTCTGCCTCTTTGTCAAGTTCATCTTGTCACCCTGGTTAGTCACCCGATCTCAGGGGCCCGGAACAAGTGTCCACAGCTCATCCAGCGGACGAGGTGCGAAGGCCAAGGCAGCAATTCCAGCCTGCACCTGGTCTCTGCAAGAAGGGGCTTAGGTCAGGAATCTAGGTCAAGGACCAGGCAGACCCTGACCTCCCCTTATAGAAGCAACATACTGATTCTATAAGTCTTGTGCTCTTCTGGTCTCAAGACAGGGAAAGCTAACCAGATCCTGTTAAAACAGTTCCAGATAGTATTTCTTGTTATTTCAACAATGTCATCAGCTGGGAGCAGTATGGTACTACGTACGAAAAGAACATTGGATCTGAACTGGCACAGAGAAAGAAATGCTGGATCTGGAGTGAAAGAACCTGGGGTCAAATCCCATTTCTGATGCTCTCTAGCTGTGTGACCTTGGATCAGTTTTCATGGCCTGTTTCTTCATCAAACGAGACTCTGAGGACCCTGCCAACCCTCAGTCTGTGAGCTTAACCAAACATAGGACCACAGATTGAGTTGGACGGCATCTAGTCCAACTCCATCATTTTACAAATGAAAAACTGAGACCCAGAGAAGTCAACTTGCCCAAGGTCAGGCAGGTTGGCACAACCAGTATTCAAAACCCAGGTCCTGTGATTCCAATTTCATTGCTCTTTCCACAGCCTCTCTGATTCCTAAAATTTATAGAGCTTTTGACACTGTATTTTCTAAACAGATATGGCTGAAATAGGATCTCTTGTCCCTAAAAATTATTTAGGACTCTTTCAAACATATACAGTAGGTCAGATTTAGTAAAACCTTGCTGACTTGTCAGGTGATTGCAACCACTTTTTTAAAGGTAAGTGTTTCATCAAATGGCAACTATTTTTCAAGGCACTTATGACAGCTTTCTCCTGTAGATGTACATGTAGCATATTTAAAACGTTCATATACAGAGCATATCCAATAACCCCGGTTTAGCCAAAACTAAATAGAGATATCACTGTGAAGGCTGAACCAAGGAAAATTGATGCAGCTGACTCCTTGTAAATATTAATCAAGTCAACAAGCATTTATTAAGTGTTTATTACGTGCTAAACATGGAGCTAAGTGCTGGGGGGGAGGGCTGTGCTAACTGAACTAACATGGGGGTTCTTATTGTATTCCAATGTAATCAGTTTCCCTTGTAATCCTATGTATTTTATGTATTTGAAGACATTATTCTAAGAAGCGAGTTTATAGGTTTCACCCATCTACCAAGGGAATCCATGATACAAAAAAGGTCACTTCTTAAACATGATCCATCCCCAAAACACATACTGGGGAAACTCCCAGAAACAATGGCTTTAGGTATGGAGAATGCAAGAGAAAAAGACCTGGGGAGCTCAGTTCAAGAAAGACTGAGGAGAGCAATTGCTCATTCTTCCCAATGAAGCTATTTTAGGGGGTTTGGGAGAGAGGAGGGAGGAGGGGAGGTGGTAATAAATAAATGATTCTCCTTTGGGTTATTCTTCAGGCGGTAGAGCTCTCATTCATCTTGCTGCTGCCATGTAGCAGATGGAGTAGCCTCTGGCATGCCTGTTGGTGAGTCTCCATTTATCAGCCAATATTCCCCCTTACTGCTCTGGCATGTGAATATTATGTTTCACATAGAAATGAGAAAAATGTCTTTATCCTAATTTCTATGTGAAATTCAATATATTTGCCAGATAAGCCAGACCCTCATATTAATCACAAATCGATTATGTTCATCCTTAACCTAGAAAGTACTAAAAATGTCCTTTCCTCATTTTGAAATCCAATCTGAGATTCACAGTAATTATACTGCTTTCCATATGAATCATTGCCTCATGCTACAGTCATCAGCACTAGAGCTGATTCATTTTCTGCCTTGCAGTGTTCAAAATGCCCATTTAAATGGGAATGGGATTATTTTTTTGGAGGGGGGACAGTGTTATTGAAGTAAAGCCCTTTATTCACTAGGCTTCCCTCTCTTTATGCCATCTGGTGGCTTTTTTGTCTGATTTTCCACCAAGGTTCTCTTATATCTGTAACAGTCAGAAATATAAAGCTGTGGAGATGCCAGAAGGGCTTTTCGAATATATGTTGGAGTCTCTCTCTGCAGATTTCTCTTGATTCTGCTATTCCCACCAAATTCACTTACACCAGTCGCTGGCTTCATACTCCCTTCTCCCTTCCAGAAATGCAGTACTTTTTACATCCTGTCCTGGGCTAATTTTAAAAGTCGAAGTCCTTATGTTCCAGGTCACCACCCACGAGCCACAAGCAAAGATGAGCCCTTGCCTTGGAATTTTGGAGACATATGAAATAAGCTCCACCACAGCAGACCTCTCCTCCCACCCCCCTCCAAGAGATCACGTTTAAAAGCAGATGTCTAAGATTCAGGCACCTAGAATATCATATTATTCCACATGCATTATGAAATCGGTGTCATGGAAGCATCTCCGCTTGGCTCAGACCCTCTGGAATGTAAGGCATGGTCTTATGACCATGCCCCATTGCCCTTTGCACATTAAATGCTCAACTGTCAGAATGAGTGGAAACAGGTGTACCCAGCCCAAGGACGGACATCTCAAATGGCCTCTTTGCTGAAGCCTGGAGAGAATTAAAGAAGACTGGGGAAAGTGAGAGCCTTTTCAGACATCATGTATTATTATTATTATTACTAATTAGTCATTGTGGTTATTAATTAGGGTCACTTCAGGAAGAAATACGACATCATGCTCTATAAGCAAAAGGGGATTACTATTATAACAAATGAAATCAACTCTATTTTAGAGATTTCTTTTAAATTATACTTCATCAAGTCAACAACTCCATCAAGAACAACGAAAAAGATTCAATTATGATTTTTTGGCATGTTAGCAATGGATGAAGGTATTTCAGTTTAGCAAGTATACAGAATCACATTCCCACTTCATGTTAGTAAATGGATTATCTAGGAAAATAATTCATCATTTTTTTTCATTCTCTTTGACATGCAACACAAAGAAAAATAGTCTCTGAATCAATAAACTTAGAAATAGGTCATGGACCTTACATTTCATTGCTTATACAAGTTCTTTTTCAACTTGTTTTCATACTTATTAAGAAATTCACAGAATTTGCTTTCCCTACACTTTTTAACTAGTTTTTTTAGAAGCTTCAGTATTTTCTAGTCCTCTCCAGAACTTGCCTGTCTCTGTGGAAGCAGGCTATTTGAAAGAAAGAAGACAATATGAATCTATAGCGTTCTGTCTTGGCAGGGTAACAGTTTTCCTTGCCAGTTTTAGTCACTTCTCCCTACTATGGGGATACTGGCTGCATGTTGCCCCATATTTTTAAAACTTGCAATACAAGTATTTATCTGGTTTTATAAGCTATGTAAAGACTACTCGAGTCAAGCTGCTGAATTCTTAAAATGGTAGTTTTTCACCACTAGTTAATAGTCTTGAGTTCATTTCTGTGGAGCACTTGTGACACCTAGTGGTCAGATATTGAAATTTAAAGGGTTTTTTGGTTTCTTTGGGGGTTGGGTTTTTTGTTTTTTGTTTTTTGTTTTTGTTTTTTGCCCCACTAAGTACACCTTAAGAAGAAAATGAATGACTGGTGCAGGATAGGGAGCCATGGATGGATTATAATAGAATCATTGGAAGGAAGACTCAAATCAATAAAACCGCAGATCTATATGGGTATTTTAGAATATACATGTCAAATGAGAGCTTAAGATTACAAACAAATGTACAATCCTATATATGTTCATCAACACTCTGCTATTTTATTTTCTTAAAATTCATAAAAATTAGGTTACACCCAAATCTGTAGCTCATTTTTAATATTCTAATACGTCAAGTGGTTTAAATATCATTAATTCACTTTTGGCAAAATATTAGAAAAATCAGATCTGAGAAATGATTTTGCCATTCAAAACTAGCATTATTTATCAAAATATTTTTAAGAGATTCTAGATAAAATAATGCAAAGAGAGAGCCTGAGTTACTTCTGTGAATGAAACTAAAATTTTAAAATGGCTAGTTATAAATCAAAGCTGCCCCTCTAACCTCCAAGGAAGAAAAGAAATCAACCCACAATTTAGCTGAACTGCTTGAAAATTAAATAGATTAAATAGGTCCTCTTCCAAGGATCATCTGTTACTCATTAAGCCATAGAAACAGAGGGTGGGGGTTAGAGAATAAAAATATCCTATGTTAAATGAAACTATAGAATTAAGTTCAGGACCATCAGAGGTCTAAGCACTATTTTGTAAATGCAATTCGAGTCTTTGCTAGGAACTATAATGATGCTTTTCTCTCTCTTTTGCTGTCTTTCCTTGTCTCTATCTGTTGCTCTGTCTTTCTTTTTGTCTCTCTGTTTGAAGAAAGGACTTTTGAGAGGCAGTGTAGTACAATGGAAAGAGCATGGAACTTGGTATCAGATGGACGTGGGATTCTAATTCTGCAACTCACTACCTCTGAGACCTTGAGTAAGTTATTCTTTCATTGTTTCTCTCTCTCTCTCTCTCTCTCTCTCTCTCTCTCTCTCTCTCTCTCTCCTCAATTCCTTCATTTGAAAAATAAAGTTATTGGATTAGGTGACCTATAAATGGTCTCTTCCAGCTTAGATGTATAGGTCCTTGAAAAGACTGGATGACCAAAAAAGAAAAATCCCAGAAAATGAAGAATTATATATATATATATATGATATAAAATATAAATCTATCAAATCTTTGCTCAAAATGTATAGCTTTTAATAGTCAATAAACATTTATTAAGTATATATTATGTTCCAGGCCCTGTGCTAATCAACAGATTCCTAAATCCAATGATCAGTCTACTGATATTTCTATAGTTTAGAGTCATAAAGCATACTACAAGAGCCTTTTTTTAAAAAAGGAGAATTGGCACCTTTTTAAAGTATTGACTTTAATGGAATCATAGATTTAGAGCCAGAAAGGACGTTAGGGGCCATCTAGTCCAACCAGAGGTGAAGAAACTGAGAGAGAGAAGAGCAGTGTTTTGCCCAGAATCTTTCTTATCAAATCTTTATTTATGGGAAGAATGTCATAAAGGCTCAAAT
This sequence comes from Petaurus breviceps papuanus, assembly GCF_028583685.1. Lineage (NCBI taxonomy): Eukaryota > Metazoa > Chordata > Mammalia > Diprotodontia > Petauridae > Petaurus > Petaurus breviceps. The sequence goes on from NW_027185655.1 coordinate 40,026,610, forward strand.
ATAAATTGTTCCACAAAATAGAAGGAAAAGTAGTAGTCAAAATTTGGAAGAAAATCGTCAAAATCATGCATGTAGCTTCCTGTCAAGTTGAATCTAAATAACTCAATCACAGAGTCTAAAAATTGGAAGGAGAATCAGAGATCATTCTGGCCAAACCCATCCTGCATTCCCAACAAGACTTCATCAGGGGGCGGCCAGGTAGCACAGTGAGTAAGAGCACCGGCCATAGAGTCGGGATTACCTGGGATCGAATCCAGGCTCAGACACTTAGCACCCACCCAGAAACACCTGGCCGTGTAACCTTGAGCAAGTTACTTAACCCCAATTGCTTAGGGGCGGCCAGGTGGCTCAGTGAGTAAGAGCTCCAGCCCCAGAGACGAGATGAACTGGGATCAAATCCAGGGTCTGATACTTAGCACCACACCCAGAAATAACTGGCCATGTAACCTTGAGCAAGTTACTTAACCCGGACTGCTTTAAAAAAAAAAAAAAGACTTCATCAGACCTCTACTTGGAAAACTTCTAATATAGGGAAGTTACTCTCAAAGCAGCTCAACTGACTTTTGGATATCTCTGATTGTTGAAAAGCTTTTTTTTTTCTATAATTTGTACTCCAAAACCATAATTTGGGTTCACATGAACCAGGGTTGGAGATAGGGACTGGAACTGTGACTTGATTGGTGGGGGGGAATTCCTAAGTGAGAAAATATCTTCTATCAATGCAGGTGGGCATCTTCTTTGCAATTGTTGTTTGTCCTTCATTCTCAAAGAGGGTCATGACATCAGGAAGGTGATTCCATGACTTGCAAGTGAATTGGATTTAAGTAAGGGTGGGCTTAGACTTAGACCAATGCCTAGTACACTGACATGTTAAGTGACTTGCCTAGGGTCACACAGCTAGTATGCATCCAAGGAGGAACTTGAATCCAGGTATTCCTGAGTCCATGGCCCCACATTGCTTCTCATCCCTTTCCCTTCCCATTCCCCATTCCTCAGGGTCCTTAGAGTGTGCCTAGGTCTACACAGGAAAAAAAAAAAGCATTCTTAGATCTCTTGTAATGGAGGAGGAGGAGAAGGAGGAAGATGAGGAGGAGAAGGAAGAAGAAAAAGAAGATGTTAATGATGACGAACTTGTATAATAGTACTCTAAAGTTTACAAAGTGTTTTACAAATTTCATCTCATTTGATTCTCACAACAATCCTGTGGAATAGGTATTATTCTTATCCCTATTTTACAGATGGGAAAACTGAGTAGGTTGGAAGAGATTAATTGACTTGTCCAGGGTCACAAAGCTAGGAAGTGGCTGAGGCAGGATTTGACCAAAGGTGTTCCTTATTTAGCCAGATAGCAAAATGCAGAGGATGTGTATTTAAACCCCTGCCTTTCCTGGGAGCCCCATCATCCCCAAGGACCTATAGAGTCCTTTAAACATTTAATACTACCCTAGGATTGAGGACCCACACAAGGAAAAAGTACTCGGAGTGGCTACAAAGCCAAGTAGCTGCCTTCACCTGCTGAATTCCTCCTCCCCTTGGGGCTTTTGCAGTCCTCCTATATGACAGGTCTCCCCTGGGGCTGAGTTCCACCCACCCCCACCACACCCCAAAAAGAGAAATCCCTTGGGATCTCTAGAGAGTTGACAGGCACCTTTCCTGAAGACCTGCATGGTCCACATAACTGCAGTACTAGTGAAGGAGAATGCTAGTCCCGGTTTATTCCTTCAAATCTTGGCTCTATCCCTTGCTGCTCCTTGGAGACAGCTTCTTCTTGGTCCAGAAACCCCCGAACTGATCCTGGATGCTTAGTCTGGTAACTCTTCTGCTGCTCCAAAAATCCCTCAGTTTCCTCCATCACTGCTTCTCCACAGGTCTTAGTAATCAATCCTGTAGTTCACAGCTTGGAACACAAACTCTTTACTGTCCCATCTTTCCCTCCATCCATTATTATCTCTTGGTCTCAAGGTTCTTTCTCAAAGTGTTATTATGCTTTCAGTAAAAGCTGCCCACTGTCCAATAAGTCTCAGGAATATCAGCACAGTTTCAGCTCTTTGATGAGCTTGGAGCTACTGATCACACCTGGCTGACAGACAAAAGTTTAAAGACTAATTATAGTACTAGGTGGCTCAGTGGATAGAATGCTGGGTCTGGAGTCAGGAAGACTTGAATTCAAATCTGAACTCAGACACTTATTAGCTATGTGACCCTGGGCAAGTCACTTAAACCCTGTTTACCTCAGTTTCCTTAATATGTAAAAATGAGCTGGAGAAGGAAATGGCAAATCACTCTAGTGTCTTTTCCAAGAAAACCCCAAATCAGGTCGCAATCAGACACAACTAAACAACAGTAACACCCATCCACCCATCAAGACCTAAATCTGTCTCTCTGTAATTTTCACTCATTTCTCCTTGTTCTTTGCCCCGGGGGCAAGCAAAATACAGCTACTCCCTCTTCCAGGTGACAATCCTTCAAATGAAAATAACTATCTTGTCCCCACCCTGCTCCAAGTCTTCTTCTACACAGCCAAAATGTACCCAAATGATCGAGTATGGCAAAAGTTCCGGGCTTTAATTATCCTGTTGAACCTCTTCCAAACACACTCAGGTGTACTTGCATCTTTCCTAAAAGGAGCTTTCCCAGAACTGAGCGCAATACTAGATAGGTATCCTGCCTAGGGCAGAGAAGGGCAGATTTATTCCCTACACTCTTCCTGACATTATAGACCACTAAATAAAGCCTAGGACAAGAAGAAGTTTCTTAGCACCCTGTTCACTGATACAGGGCTTGTAATTCACTAAAGACCACATATCTTTTTCACCCAGATTGTCATCTAGTCAAGCGTCCTCCTTCCAGTATTTGGGAAATTTATTTTTGAAATCTAAGTCTGGTACTTCGGGCAACTAGATGGGGGAGTGAATAGAGCACCAGGCCTCTAGTCAGGAAGACCAGAGTCCAAATAAGGTTTCAGACATTTACTAGATGTATGAGCCTGGATAAGTCACTTAACCTCTGTCTTCCTCAGTTTCTTTAAGTGTAAAATGGAGATAATAATAACACTTACCTCCCAAGGTTGTAGTGATTATCAAATAAGAGAATATTTGTAAAAAGTACTTAGCAGTGGTCCTGTTAAATACTTATTTCCTTCTCCCCTTATATTTATCTATGCTACATTTTATCTTCTTAGGTTAACTTTATTACTCTACCCCGACAATTCCTATCCAGACTCTGTCACTCAATTTAATTGTTATCACCTGCAAATTTGACAAACGTGCCAAATTTTAGCTGTACAAATGAATGCACAATTTGGCAAACTCCCATTGGACTTAAGATTCAGATACTCTGTATTCTGAGGTGATATTATTTGTATATGTCGTTGCTGAACTGAGCAATGTTTGAGCCTTGCCTTCTTGGTTATTCTTGCTGTTGTTCTGTTATTTCAGTCATTTCTGGCTCTTTGTGACCCCCGTGGGGGTTTTCTTGCCAAAGATACTAGAATGGTTTGCCATTTCCTTCTCCAGCTCATTTTACAGATAAGGAATCTGAGGCAAACAGGATTAAGTGATTTGCCCAGAGTCACACAGTTCATAAGTGTCTGAGGCCAGATTTGAACCCACGAAGATGAATTTTCCTGACTCCAGGCCTGACATTCTATCCACTGAGCCACTTAGCTATCCCTGGCTACTCTTGATAGCACCATCATTTCTCTTAAAGAGTACATTCCTTTGGAACTCTTTAGAATGGAGTTGTGATCTTCTCTTCCTTCTCTATGATAGGACCAGAGTTTCCCTGATGTAGCTTCTTTCCTCCTACCCATGACACAGGGACGCTTTCCCTAAAAGAAGACTAAGGTGCCCCCCCCTGAGCATCTGATTGACCCTGGCTTCCCTTATGCAGCTTTATGGTCTTCTAAGGACATAAAATGTCCCATCTATGTGGAATGCAGGCCCCTCTGATTTAGTGGATTTCTGAAACCCACAATTATCAGGTCCTTCACCATATCTTACCTTGATGCCAAGACTCATATAGAAATGTGGAAGGGGAGGGATGGTGTAACCATCGTTGCATATCTTTGCTGTCTTGGGACAAATTAAATTTCATTTTGTCAACTAGTCAATGACTCATAAGGGCCTCATTTCATCCCAACATCAAACCTGAACTAGGAGATGGCTGGTAATATCAGAGTTTACGTAGATGGAGGCGGCAGCTTTCTTCTGTTAACAGGTGTGGACCTCCTAGGTTCAAAACCTATTATTCTCTTAAAGGAGATCCACAAATGACCATAGAAACTGAACCAGACTTTCAACTTGGGAACATGTCATTTTGCCTCCAGATCCTCAGAGGGAGATGAGGAGCGTGCTGCAAAGACTGCAGAAAGGGGGAACGCATGTAGAAGAAGATGGCTGTAGGAAAAATAAACACAAAACCTTTTTTTCTAGTATTTGGCTCTTTTCTTTGATGGACAGAGAAGCCAACCACAACTTCTCCCTTTCTCTTAGAGAAACTACTTGGCCTCCTTTCCAGGTCTAATCTAATTTCATTCTATTGGCAAGCATAGTTTGTGTCCATGTCTTTATGGTTATTGTTGAAATTATAACCTCTTCACCATTATTATGTATATATCTCTGTGTAGTAAGCTAAAAGTTCCCCCAGAAGTCTATCTGCTTATAGGCCCTCATTAAATACCTTTCTTCCTCTCTTTCAAGCAAAGTTATCTTTGTTTATTCATAAGGTTAAGCCTAACACACCACCATCTCAGTCACAATTTGAAGATTCCCCCAACTTGGCCCCTACTTACCTTTCTAGCCTTATTATACATTACTCCCCTTCACACACTTTGCAGTTCAGACAAAATGGTCTTCTTATTTCTCATATATGACACTCCACAGACATTGTATACACATTCTCTCCTCACCTGGGCCTCTCAAAAATCTAGTTTCTTTCAAGCAACAACTTCCACATGAAGCCATTCCTGGATCTCATTCCAGATTAACATAACTTCCCCTCCACTTCCTCCCCAACCACTAGGGGAAAAAAATCTTCAAATTTATTTTTTATTGGCAAGCCAGGGCAATAAGCCTTGTCTTTATTAAGCCCTCTCTATGTATCAGACACTTTACTAAGTTCTGGGGTTACAAATATAAGGGGAAAAAAAGACAGACTTTGCCCACAATGACCTTAGATTCTAATTGGGGAAGATAATATATAAAAGGGGGCTGAAAAGCAGAGGGGTAAGGAGGAAGAGGAAGAGTGAGAGTCCAGAGAGTCAGAAACCAAACTGGGAAGGGAATGAAGTTTGGCCCATTCCAAAACTGGAGACCCCTGGAAGGAACTCACCAAGGACAGATGCATGTCTTGCACATATTTGGCATATGTATATTTATATGTTGTTCCCACTCCTACCTCCTGACAGATAAGGTCTTTGGGAACAAGGATTGTTTCATCCTTGTCTCTTTATCCCCAGCAGAGAGAACAGTGGCTGGCCCATAGTAGGTGCCATATATGCTCATTGAGTTGCTGTCTGTAAAAATGAGTTCAACGCAGCACCCAAATTCATGGATGGAGCAGTGTTGTTTACAAAAGCAGACTAATTATGATCCAAGTTTCATTAGAACATCATTGTTTACAATGTTCACAATAACCCTTTAAAGGTAGGTAGCAAAAGTATTATCATGCCCATTCTAAAGATGAGGAAACAGGTTTGAGGGGGTTTATCAAACTCTGATTCTAGTAAATGGTAGAGCTGAGGCAAAAACTCTGGTTTTTCAACCTCAAAACTATGACCTTTCTGCTCTAACACACTTTAAGGTTATGCTTATTTAAAAAAATGACTTGGTTCCTAGAGATGAATATTGAATGAACTTTGTGATTGTGGCATACGTGGTTTCCGTGTGATGATGGTTGGTTTCAATTGTCATTGAGGTCTCATAATATGAATTTGTAATAAAAATGGATGCCAATATAAAAAAAAAGATCAGTTACATATCTTTTGTGAGTGACTTCCTGAAAGACAACAGCAATATGGAAAATGCCAAAGTTTCAGATGCTGGGCTACTTTGGGACTATTATAAAAGTAACTTCACCCCTTGTACCCTGCCCCTCACCATCACCCTGGGAATTCCTTGAGGCTTTAGTAGATCCCTCCTTCCCCAAAGGAGAAGCAGTGTGCCAAATGTCAGTAGTCAGTGCGTTTCTTATACATTAAGAAGTCAATAACTCACTTCTGCAAGGATTAGAACATTGATTCCACCATGATCTTAACAGAAGTGTTTAATAGCAACTCCCTTCCCACTAAACCTCTGAGTGTAGTACATGCTTAGGACAGATCCTCCCAAGAGAGTCCTGGGGAAAGCCAAGCTAAGTAACAGATAAATCAACACATCTTGGTCAGTAACCCAGATATGTAGCAACTGGGAAACAGACCATGTCATAAGTGGAAAATTTCAGGCCTGATACCACCCATCTACTTGCACTAAATTTGATAAGGTTCTTACTATATTATGGTGACCAAAATTCTAATATTCTTAATATTAGAATAGGACACACTACATACAACAAACTGAACTAATATCAAAATATTTTGCATTCTTTCTCTGTCTCTATCTCTCTCTGTCTCTCTGTCTCTGTCTCTGTCTCTCTCTGTCTCTCTCTGTCTGTCTCTCTGTCTCTCTCTGTCTCTCTGTCTCTGTCTCTCTGTCTCTCTGTCTCTCTCTCTGTCTCTCTCTCTGTCTCTCTCTGTCTCTCTCTCTGTCTCTCTGTGTCTCTCTCTCTGTCTCTCTCTCTGTCTCTGTCTCTCTCTGTCTATCTCTCTCTGTCTCTCCCTCTCTCTGTCTCTCTCTCTCTGTCTGTCTCTCTGTCTCTGTCTCTCTCTGTCTCTCTGTCTCTCTCTCTCTGTCTCTCTCTCGCGCTCTCTTTTTCTCTCTCTCTCACTGGGTCTCCCTATCTTAGCCAGACCAGATGTACAGGGGGCTACTCTTCGGCCCATTCCATTCATATTGGCATAGGAATCTTGATCCTCTCGTTTTCTAAACTGGGTCAGTCTGGTCATTCTTAGGCAACCTAGTGACTCCTATTCTCAGAGGTACACCACATTAACGCCAAGGTTCATGTAGACAAACACCAATCACTATAGCCCACTATAGCTCAAAACTCCAGAACTCAAGAGATCCACCAGCGGCAGTCTCACAGGTAACTGAGATTTTGCCACTACACTTAGCCAGAGTAAACTGTTCTTCAGGTCTTGTCTTTAAATGGATAAACTTTAGTTCCTTGTGGGCAGGGACTGAGCTATTTTTAATCTTTAAATTCCTGCCTACTAGAACAGGGATTCATATACAGTAGGTGCTTAATAAAGTCTTGTTGACTTTGATTTGCTAATCTTGAGGAATTTGTAGCATCTATGATCCACATCCACATTCACTTTTAATGTTTTTAGCTATAGCTTATAGCAGAGTATCCGCCCTAACCTTTATCCCAACTGCAAAAAGGCAGCCATTGATTGACCTTATTTCAAAGTGAGCTAAATTGGTGTATTAAAAAAGTAAAAACTGAATCACAAAATCACAAATGTAAGAGTTGAAAGAGGCCTCAGCAGCCAGCAATTACAACCTGTGCCCAAAAAAAATCCCCACTAGAGCATAACTGAGAAGTAACCACCCAACCTCTGCTTAAACTATTTGTAAAAGAATCTCATAAACAAAATATTCCTAATGGAGGGGAAGGGTGGAGGAGGGAAAAGAGATGGATGGACAAATAGAAAGACAGAGACAAAACAAACAGAGACTGAGACAGAGAGGAGACCAAGAAAGACAAAGAGAGATAGAAGCAGACAAGGGAGAGAGAGAGAGAGAGAGAGAGAGAGAGAGAGAGAGAATCAGTCAGAGGGTTAGAAAGACAGATACAGAGAGAGGAGACCAAAACTGACAGAAACAGAGACAGAAGTAAATAAGGGTGAGAGACAGAGACAGAGGAATACAGACAATCAGAGATATAGAGACAAAGAGAGACAGAGACTGAGAGAGACAGAGAGAGGAGATCAAGACAGACAGAAGCAGACAAGGGAGAAGAGGTAAGCAGACAGACAGAGAGATGCATGCATACATAAATGCATGTGCGCACGCTACACATACACACACACATACATACACACACATACACATGCACTCACACAGACTGAGAGAGAAAATTGAGACAGACAGAAACAGACACAGAGAAAAAGAAGCAGCCAAAAGAGACAGTGACATACCAAAGGACAGACAGAGGCAGGGAGAAGAGATCAAGACAGACAGAAATAGACATAGAGACAGAAAGAAGCAGAAAAGAGACAGACAGACAGAGGGGGGTTTCATCCTACAAAAATAGAGAAAATTTAGCAAAGTATTCTAAATATAAAATACCAATTGCATCAAGCCCTGAAATATTATAGAGCCTCATAAATGATATATCTATTAGCCCTCGAAAGAGAGTCAATATAGTGAGAAGAGAGCTCTCTTATGAGTCACAAATACCTGGGTTCAAGTTCTGCCCTTAACACAAACTAGTTTTCTGTTTATGGGCAATTCACTTAAGTTCTCAGTGCTCCAATACTATAAGTTACAGAGGACTTGCTGATCTGTATCAAGAGAAAGAATCTCTATGTCAACCCTTCTTTAATTCAAGAAACCATCGTTTAAGACTAGAAAAGGGAGGGAAGGGTTGCTAACCAGGTCTTTTTAAAAAAAATTTGTGTCATGTATATAAAACTTTTAAATTGTTTTTGATCAATTATTACCATTGTGTATTCTGAGTCACCACCTGTTAGTTAGATGATCCTGGATAAGTTATTTAGCTTCTTGGAGATTCAATTTCTTTATCTATAAAAATCAGGATAGCACTGTCCAGTTCACATAGGATCTTTCTGAGGAGAGTTTTTTATAAATATTAAAGTGCTTTAGAAATGTCAGTAATGTTTGTATTTCCTCAAGTGAAAACTTTTTAGTCACCAAGTACCGATCATTTGTTTTATTTTATTTTGTTTTGGTTTTTTTGGGGGGTGGTAATGTTTTGGCATTTTTCTTCATTTCAAGTTGACACTACACATGCATCCCAACCACAGGTAAATTCAAATCAGCCATGACATTTAACTATTACCTAAACAAAATCTCCAATGTGAATTATTTCATATGAAAATAATCTTTGCTATGAGCTCCTCTAACCTCATAGCTCACAACTAGCTAATTTCCATAGGAAAACACTCTGTGGAGTAAAAATGAAACAAATCTCTTTACTTTAAACTACCAAGAACTGGTGATCATTATAAATAAATGTTAACTATACCCTAACAAAAACTATTTACCACCATCCATGCTAAGAATCTTGACACAGTATTACAAGAAATCATTAAGGAAAATTGTCCTGAAGTTTTAGAACAAGAGGTAAAGTAGAAATAGAAAAAAAAATCTACCATTTATTTGGAAGATATGAACCCAGCCCATGTCTTCTGAAGAAATAAAGGGCGATTTCATCTCAGTATATGTGAAAATAGTGATTTTTTTATCTCAAATTGTTCTCCATCATTTACTCTTTATTTCAGTCACATTGGATTTCTCAGCATCCCCCTAAACTCATTTCACCCTTTTCTACCTTTACACCTTTGTTCTTGCTTTTCTCCCTTACAGAATGTATGATCCTTGAGAGCAGGGACTATTTCCTCTTTTGCATCAGTATTCATAACACTAGCGCAGTACCTGGCACATGGTTAACTGAAAATGAATGCATGTTGATTAAATTGAATTATTTCCTACTCTAGGAATGCCCTCTATGCTTACCTCATTTCTGCTTGGTGACTTGCTACCATTTTGAGCTGTAAGATACAGCTCAGATGCGATTTCCTCCTAGAAGTCTCTCTGAACCATCACAGCTGGGCATGCTGATCCTTTTTTTTATTTTAATTTTAGACTCAAACACCAGAACACAAAAAGAGAATAGAGAAAAGAAACCAAAACATATCAGGAACTTAAATACAAAATAAGAAAGGGGGAAAAGTATGTCATGTGCATAGCAGAACATAAGAGAGGATTCAAAATATGTAACAATAAATTTTCTTTTCAAGAAAGCCTGTATGATAAATAATACACGTTGTGTTGTAACAGATGTAATGTAATGTAAAAGATGTAACACACATCTTTTCTTTGCTTCCTTGTAAGTTTTGTTTTGTTCTCTGCTGTGCACTTTTTTACTTTGTTCTTTTTTCCTCTCCCTCAGAAGGCTACAATTAAGTGCAGATATATTTCTCTATAGCGTACATATATAAACATATACATTCCCAAATTCTCCTCCTGATCTTTGTTTTTATGTTTGTGCATATCTCTTGTTTCCTATCCCTCCTGCCTCTCCTACTTTACTTCTACCCACTACCTTGCCCTCTTATGACTTGCCTATCCCCCTCCAAGGATCCCTCCCCTATCCTCCCATTCCCATAAATCTAAACACCCTTCTACAGCCCCTATAACCTATTCCCTCACCCTCCTCATCTAAAGATCCCTCCCTCGTCCTAATTTTTTAACTGGAAACATTCTCCTTAAAATATATTTAGCCAAAACACACAGAATACTGAACAGAATACTAGGACTCTGTCCTATTAAATAGCATTGAGAAGAACATGAAGAAGGTTTACACATATCTTTCAGAGCATCTTTTATGATTCCACAAAACTCCACAAAAAAGTTTAATATGTGTAATTGACAAGTCCAAGCCTAGCAAGTGCCCATATGGAGCCCAGCGAAAGGAGGACAGGGACAGCAGCAGGGTAAGCAGAATGATGGGCTGCTGCAATATCCAAATCTATGAAGGAAACAGACTTAAATAAGGTTGTAAGAGGAATCCTGGCAGAATCTCTTCAGAGTGAGGAGCTAATAGGTGTAATAAATGACCCAGGGCACTGGTAGGAACAAATTATATAAATAGACTTAAGAAGAAGTTATACAAGACCTTGGACCAAAACAAATGTTAACATGGAAGTTACAAACGCTAACTCTGGAAATGGCATGGATCATTACCTGCTATTTGACCGACCTCTGCTCTCTTCTCTTGGCCCAGATTTATAATGGTATCTTCCATATTAAAACATTGTCACTTGACACATTCCAGATTTCCCTTTTAGCTTGAGGTAATATTGAATGAATATTGGAGCAGATGGTTTACATTTACATTTATATTTAAATGATCATTAGCACAGGGTCTTAAATCACATAATGATTCGTTTGCTTTACAAACCCAAAACAGAACTTCTTAAGATAAACTTTAACTTGCTACAAATCATAAAATTATTTCCATATAAAGTCTGTTTATTGAATGTGTTGAACTGTTACAGAGTTTCTTTAAATTTATGAAAAGACAAAGAAAACTGCCTGGCAGGGAGACACAAAATAGCAATATACATCATAAAAACCTTTCATACTATATAAAGTCGAGCATATACCAGGAAAATCTAAAAAAACTCAACCCTAGGATTTGAATTACTGATCCTGACTTGTGCCAAGATGACCTCACTTTCTAGGGAGCTGTCCCCCAAGGAAAAAACACAGCTCTCCCCTTTACTTCTGCGTTTCATTGTTTTGGTGATATGTAAAAATAAGCCTTTCAGACTTCTGATTACAAGGAATTTAAAGAAAGATCGGAGTTCAGTGTTACACAGCCCTTTCAACATTTTTGATGAAGACATAAATTTGTAGAAGATGTGGTTATAATATACCGTGGCTCCCAATGTAAAAACAGGAGGTTAATGGTGTGAGTGTTTCTGGACTATACCTGTTAATCATCCAAACTTCAACAGAATAAAAAAGTACCTATCTGCTAGTTTGTTCATTTTGGCAAGCGCTATGGCTAGTCCGGCTTTATAACACATCATAACTGGCAAGTTAAGCCATGAGGAGAATTATTAGAGCCAAATGCCCTTTTACTGTCAAACAACAAAGAATATAATCTCTTATTCTTAAATGATCTTGTCAGCTAGGTCCCCTGAAGTCAACTTACATAGCTGCATCAACAACTAGCCATTTTTTTCCATGACAGCCTCATAGATCCCAGTGGGAATTAAAAACATGAGCATCTCTGGGAAGCATCAGGGATCTATAGGGACCAGAGGCTGACAGAAGGTTTTCCTTCAAGTGAATAACAGTAACCTTCATTAACCCTTTGGTTATTAAACAAGCATGCCACATATATCAGCATACAAGAATTCATGGCATATGTTAAAGAGTTAGCTATCTAAATGAATATGTAAATTCTAGGTGATCTTTTGAGAAGATGCTCCCCAACGGACTGGAAATCAGTGGACTGTGAGGTCTTTAAGGGCAAAGACTATGACATTCATCTTTGTATCTCTTCCATTGCCTGAAGTGCTCGATAAATATTTGTTAAACAGAATTGTAAATGACGAACAATGATGAAATGATCTTTTGATTTCTTAATATCCCATGATGAAAATGAAGCTATCTCTTCTTCCCAAACTGAATTAAATACCAAAGTCTGGACCAAATTATACACTACAATGAACACCTCGAGTCATATATAGTTTAAGGAGTGACAGAATTGACTGACCCAGTATTTTCAGCCATTTTCTTGAATGATTATAAGTCAGATTAACTTTGTGTTGATCAGACTTGGATCTTAACATAGTTGAAATTAGATCAACTGGGATCCAATTCAGTGATTTCAATCGTAGCTTTAGTTTTATATACAAATACAAACACAAAGTGGATTGGCAATGGAGTTGTGTGGATAAAAAGATAAATGAATGACCATAATATTTTTGTTTTTGCAAACTAATCGGTTCCTTATTGCTTTGATATTTTGATGGATACACAGTCTCATTGGTTTAACTCCACCAATTTAGTTTGTATACCATCATGCTCTGCAATTCGTATTGTTCATGTCCCCTCATAAGTCACCCCAGAAAGACTAGACCATGTGCAGAAAGCCATCTTCAAGGTCAGGAGTGGGGAAACCTGCAGCCTCAAGGTTGCATGTGATCTCAAGTGCATCACTGACTGAATTCAAGCTTCACAGAGCAAATCCACTTAATAAAAGGATTTGTTCTATAGAACTTGGACCTAGAGGGCAACATGTGGCCTTGAGGCTGATGTTTTCCCACCCTGTTCTAGGTCTTTTAACCTTTTATGGGTCCTGGTGCATCACTCAGACCACCCATCTATTATGCTTCACTCTTGCTATTTGAATGCCCTAGAATTTATTTATGAAACTATGTGCCAAGTACCATGCTGACCACTGGGGATACAAATACAAGTCAAGTCACAAAGTGTTTATTAAGTATTTATTAGGTGCCAAGTGCTATGCTAAGTGCTAAAGCTACAAAGAAAGACAAAGATCACTCCCTGCGCCCAATGGAGCTCACAATCTAATGAGGAAGGCAACACAAACACAACCACTCACAAACAAGGTATATAGAAGATAAATTGGAGATATTCTCAGAGTGAAGGCACTAATGCTAAGGCAAACCAGGAAAGGCTTCTTGCAAAAGTGGTTTAGACTTGAAAGAAGCCAGGGAAACCAAGAAGTATATTTGAGAAGGAAGAAAATTTCAGATACTTGGACAGTCAGGGAAAATGTATAGAGTTGGAGACAAAGGAGAGATAGACCCTCTCCTCAAGGAGCTTACATTCTAATAGGGAAAAACAACATATATGGTATGAAAATGACTGGGCTGGGTCTAGGACTGTACTATTTGTGGAGGACACTCACCAACGAGGAGTTCAGGGTGGACAGTCAAGTATCGGGTCAAAGACAAAGGGTGGAATAAGGAGTCGTGGCATGAAGGGGACCAGAGAGTATCACAAGAGGTGACTAGCTTGTCTCCTTTCCCAATTGTACTTGGAATAGAGGCACATTTGAAGAAATGGCTTCATATCTCAAGAAGCTCCAGACCTCAATAGACCTGATTAAAGCTTCTAGAATTTCATTTTCCATGAAACAGTGTGCTATCAAGAGGGCAAAAGAGTCTCCTGAGAAGGAGAAGCAGCCTGGTGGAGAAGGGATCATGATGGCACCCCAGGGCAAGAAGGGATTCAGCAACAGGGCAGCCTCCTTGACAGCTGCTGAATAGGAGGAGAAAGAGAGAATCTCCTTCAGTTACTGAAATGTGATAAGCATTCAGACAGAGCACAAACAAATCACTCTCTCCTGTACCCTTTCACCTGACCACATATACTTTCCCTTATGCTGCAGCATGAATCTCAGAATACATTGTTTTCTATGCTATTTGCTCAAGGATGAGACCCTAGTCCCCAGCATGTGGACATAGATTGGCTTTGCTAATTTCAAAAAATCCCAAATATTTTACTTTTTAGAAGTAATTAAATTATAATGTGCATTCTGTGTCAAGTGGAAAGGGTCCTAGGCTCTGTAGTATCTATTTATCTTAGATGATATATTTTATGTCGATCAATAAGCATTTGTTAAATGCTTTTTATGTGCCTGGCACTGTTATGCACAGTAAGAAAAGGAAAAAACAGTTCCTGCCCTCAAGGAACTGACATTCTAACGGGGGAGACAACATATACATAAAGTGGTACATACAAGAAAAATACAAGGTAGATCAAAGGCAGTCTCAGAAGGAAAGCTGGGAGGAGAAAAGGTGGCTCTGAGTTTTAAAGGAAGCCAGTGAAAAGCAGAGGGAAGAATGTTCTAAGCGTGATAGACAGTCCGTTCAAAGGCAAATATTCACCATACATATCTTTATTACTCTTTGAAGCCCCTGAAATTTGGATTCTTTATCAATTGTAATATTCTGTTTTTCACAGCCACATAGTATCACTTAGAAAACACTAGTATATAAAAGCAAACAAACAAGGATTTGTGTCATGGAAAAGCTTAGGATCATTGAAAGCACTTACAGCAATTTAACCTGCTCTTTTTAGTGAATCCTAAGCTTGACCTATTGGCCATCTGCAGTGCCTGTACTATAGATAATATCAATATCAATATAGATACCAATATCAATATTGAGTTGCCAGTATTATGGATAGACATTAAGTTAGAGAGAGACAGAGAGACAGAGACAGACAGAGAGAGGAGAGAGAGACAGAGAGAGAGAGAGAGAGAGAGACAGAGAGAGAGAGAGAGAGAGAGAGAGAGACAGAGAGAGAGACAGAGAGAGAGAGAGACAGAGAGACAGAGAGAGACAGAGAGAGACAGAGAGAGACAGAGACAGAGACAGAGACAGAGACACAGAGAGAGAGAGAGAGAGAGAGAGAGAGACAGAGAGAGAGAGACAGA
>NW_027185655.1:40041976-40060794 GCF_028583685.1 Petaurus breviceps papuanus
GAGAGGAGAGGAGAGGAGAGGAGAGGAGAGGAGAGAGAAAGTGACACAGACAGAGACAGAGAGACAGACAGACAGACAGAGCATTCACAGGAATACCTCAATGGGCTGACGAAGTCAGTCAATAAATATTTATTAGCATCTACTATGTACCAAGCACTGTGCTAAGAAATAGGGACAGGACAAAAGACAGTCCTCAACTCTAAGGAGCTTACAATCTAATGATTATACAATTACTTAAAATGACTACACAATTACATGTCATAACCTGGGCAATTGATTTTCTTCTTCTATTTGTCTAGTACTTTAGCACAGTGCCTGGCATACAGTAAACATTTGACAAATGCTTCTTCTCCATGTTGTTCTCCTCACTATTTTTTTTTTGCCTTCTTGGAGGGCAATTGGGATTAAGTGACTTGCCCAAGGTCACATGGCTAGTTTGTGGGTTAAGTGTCTGAGGCCGGATTTGAACTCAGGTCCTCCTGAAGAAGAATCTTGTACTCACCATACCTTTCAGAAAACTATGTGGGGGAAAGTGATCTGCTGTATGAAATCTTTTTGAAAACAGTCTCTTCTTGCCCAAGGATCCCAATGTCTTAATTAGTGACTGCCCCACCTGCCCTGCTCCTATTTCAGGCAGGACCAACCATGCTTCATTTCACTACATGCTACCTGACCGTCATCTCACTAACTGCCTTGCTGCCATTCTGGTACTCTCCTCCCCTTCCACTCCCCTGCCCAGTTCCAGAACCATGGCCAGGTCAATTCTGCCATTCCTTCTAGAAAGGGTATGTCAATTGCTCATATATATTTCTTGATAAGAATATTGTTTCTATTGTTCTTATTCAAAGAAAAGTCATAGATTCTACCATTGGAAAAACTGAGAAAGATAACTTTTTGGATTATTCTCCTATGAAAGAGTCCATAAGAAAAGATATTCTGGATTCCATGAAAAGATATGGGTGAGAATGTTCAAAAGTCAACAGAAAATGCTGTGTGTCACCCTCCCCACTCCTCAGACCATCCAAAGTCATGATAACTTGAACAGGTAGAATTCACTATAGACAGCAAATATGTCCCTGAAAATGTTTACACTGATTTATGTGGACATCTACTTTGATGAAAATACCATACACCACATGACAGACTGTATAAATAATGACAACTGTATAAATAAAAAGAAAAACAACAAAAGTAAACCAAATGCTGTGCAAATATAATGAGCAAACTTTGTCTTAGAAGAAATGAAAACACACCTCCCTGCCTTCTTTGCTGAGATGGGGGACAAGGGGTATGAAGCACTACTGATGTTATGGCTAGGCTGACAAACAATTTTTCTTTCACCATTTCTTTTTTACAAAGCCCAGATGACTTTCTTTTGGTTCCCACTATTTGTCTCTATGATATCAGACAGATTAGTTATTCCATGACTTTATTGTCCTCAGCTTTTTGTCAGTCTCATTTCATTCTTAACTAACATTATTTTTCCAGGGCAGGGACACACTTCTGTATTCCTCTTTCATCATCTGATCTACCTAATCTTGTCTTTTCCCCAGATAAAATATAAATCACTTGTTTCTTTCTTTGTCTCTGTATTCCCAGCACATTGCCTGGTATACAGTTGGTGCTTAAAAAAGTATTTGTTGATTGATTGATTGTCCCCACAGGGTCCAACAAGGAACAGCCATTGGAAGTTGCAGAAAGATAGATTTTGACTTGACATAAATGAATTAGTTTATATAAATCAGCATTTATTAAGTACCTACTGTGTGCCAGGGATTTTGGAAAGTGCTAGGAATGCAGATATGAAAAGATAACCCTTTTCCCTCAAGAATTTATATTCTGCTAGGGGAAGATCACGTGGTCACAAATGAATATAAAATCCATGCAAAAATGCATATTGTTGGGGGATGGGGTGCTAATAAATGCGGGGGGGGGGGAATGAGAGGCAGTGGCACATGAGTTGAACCCTTGAAGGGAAATAGGGATTCCAAAAGACATAGGTGAGGAGGAAGAGCATTCCAGGCATGAGAAATCATCTTTGCAAAGGTATGTAAGAAGTGGGAAGACAAAAATAAGTGCATACAAGACTAATTAGGAGGCTATCACAACAGTCCTAGGCAGTTGTAGTTTTGAGCAGAGAGAAAAGACCTGGTCTGAGACATGCTGAATAGGCAAAATTAACAAGATACGGCAACTAATTAAAAAGTGAGGTAAGAGCAAAGAATCAAGGTTGCCTTCCTAGGTAGACTGGCACCCTCAACAGAAATAGGGAGGATATGAGGACTGGGTTTAAGAGAAAGGATAATAAGTCTATTTTGGGCTGCTGAATTTGAGATGCCTATAGGATGCATGTTATCTGAGGCCCCTCCTAACCCTGAGATTCTTAGATGTCCAGACAATGCACCCTGGGAAAATTTGAGAAGAAAAAAATTTTTTTTTCTTCTGGGAGCAAGGGGAAAGGTAAGGAAGAGGATTAGTGAAGGCTGTATAAAGAGGTAACATCTGAATTAAATAAACTTTCAAGGAAGAGAAAGATTCTAAAAGTTTAAGAATAAATTCCAGGCATGCTTGTGCACAGAGATAGGAAATACCATGCTAAGTTCAGAAAACAACTAGCAATTTAGTTTGGTGGAAATAAGGTAGAAACCAAAGGTGAGTCAACTATGAAAGGAGTTTATATTTTATTCTGGAGGCAAAAGGGAGATACTAGAGATTATAAAGCAGGGTCACATGATCACAAAACTAAGGCTTAGGAAGAATATTTTGGAAGCTGTGTGGAAAATTGATTACAGAAACTTTGTTCAGAAAGACCAATTAAAAGGTTATTACAGCATTCCAAATGAAAGGTGATAAGAGTCTGGGCCAGTGGCATATTGAAACCAACTCAGCTCAAGAGAATCAATTATTAAGTTTTCAGTGAGCATTTGCACCTGGGAATTTGGCACACAGCACCAATCAGAGCTTTATTTATTGTTTTGATTGTCTAGACCAGAAGTTCCCAAACTTATTTGGTCTACCTCCCCCTTTAAAAAAAAAAAATTACTCAGCCTCTCCTCCTGGAAATTTACTTTTTTAACCCTTTAGCAATTTTATATTTTTAAATTTGCATGATTTCAAAAACTACAAAATATTTTAAATGACATCTTAAATTTAATAATTCATTGTAAATTTGTGGGTTTTCCCCCAAACATTGAATTTTTTTATGATTCAGTATTGTGTCATGTAACTGCATAGTGTCATATCGTGAACAAGTCACATGCACATATTCCTGCCAATGCATGCTGGACTTTCCAAAAAGGCAGGACATGCTCACCTGATAATACGTGCTAGACCCGTCAGTGGACTTGACCACTGAGCTGTTATAACTTTCATTTTGTGTGTTTATTTGAAAAAAAAAAGAGTAATCATAGGACTTTAACACTGTTACACAATAGATGAAACATGTACAAACAGTTTTTCAAAATTTTCTTCTCTTCTTTCTTTTGCTTTCACTGTCCCAGTATTTTTATTCAATGCTCCCCCCCAAATGCACTTGATGGTACTACCTCCCCCTTCCCCACCCCGGGATCATTCCAGCACTGCCCAGAATGTGGTATTACCCACTCTGAGAAACTTATGGAGAGAAGTGTTGATAATGAAGATTAAACTTAAATGTGTGCTCTGTGCATTTTTCCACCCTTGAGATTTGGTTGTTAAACATTTACCCACCCACCACTGGTCTGGACTAGGATGAGACCAATGAGAGTAGAGGGTAAAAAAAAAAGTGTGAGAAATATTTTAATCCATAGAATCCATAGGACCTGGCAACTGGTTGACTTTCAGGTGTGAGAGGAGGTAAAGGTCAAGGACAACAAGGAAGACTTCCTCAGGGACTCACACAACACAACAAAAGAATAGAAAAACACAGGAAAAGCCACCCAAGTCATTAGAAATATACACCCCCCTTTGTCCATCACCTATGGCCTTCCCCTTCAATTGCTCTGCCATTAAGAGATCTCAAGTGGGTCTTATGAGATCACAGATTTAGAACTGGTCCTAGCAAGACAACATTATACAGGCAATCATTAAACTACATGTGCTAGTATAAGAACACCAACCCGTAAGTTCCAGGTTTGCCTGTTATGTCCTGCCAGCAGGCTGTCTCAGAATGAGAGACTAATCCCCTCTTAAGGGATATTGGCAGCAGCTGATGCCTTTCTTCCCCCACTACTCAATTGCTCCGACTCCCTGATTGTAGAAACATCACATTATATCTCTGTTACTCCAAAATTTTAGAATTTTTTTAGTTCGGTATGATTCAATGCATGTGTGAAACATTCTGTCTTAGATCAATAAGAAGGAGTATTTGAGTTTTAGTTATATACTAACAAATTTATGCTATTTAGAAAAGGAAAGAAAATAAACTAGAAATACAAATTTCATTAAAAAGCAAACAAATTTCTCTAAATGCCAAGGAAAAATAAATCTGTAAAATATGTTATGCTTACATACAGCTGAAGATAGACCCACATGGAGTTTTTGTGAATTTCACATGCAGTTAATTTATTTTATAATGATGGTCAGAAGAGGCAGATGGGCCCCAGTTGGAGAATTGCTACTCACAAAGGAAGCATTCAGTTGAGCCTCCACACAGGAAAATACATGACATTTATAGTGCTGCACTTTATTTCTAAAGGATTAGTTGATTATATCCTAGGAATAAATACAATGCACATTAAGTTTAGAGAAGACTTTTCCCTTGGGAACGGGAAAACATTATGACATTGATTTTTGCTTACAATGTTTGTAAACTTGCAATGCAATGCTTACTCAGTTGAAATAACCTGTACCAAAACTGAAACCCATCTGTACAGCAGAGATTGCTTGATCATTAAGGTTTTGAAGGTACCATCACACACACACACACACACTTTTCTCTTACTATTGAGATAAAACAGAAAATAATTTCAAATTCTAAATCTTTTTATTATCCATCACCTGTCATTTGACCTTTAAAATTCGGGTTGATTTCAGTGATTAAATTCGTGATAAAGTAGGAAGGTAACAAAGATGTAGACAGACTACTTGCATATACTATTTAATATTTTTCCATTTAAAAATTACTTGGTATTGGATTGAGTCCTAAAGGAAAAGACAAATGCCTCTGAAATAACAATGGTTGGAGTTTTTCACATTGGGATTATGACCTGATAAGAAATAATAAAGGACAAGGGGCGGCCAGGTAGCACAGCGATTAAGAACACCGGTCCCAGTGTCAGGATGACCTGGGGGATCGAATCTGGGCTCAGACCCTTAGCACCACACCCAGAAATAATTGTCCATGTAACCTTGAGCAAGTTACTTAATCCCAATTGCAAGAAATAGTAAAGGACAGCTGATAAGGGATACACCAGCACTAGATTTTAGGAGTTCACAACTGATAATCTTTAGACCAAAAATATGACAGCAAGATAGCTACATTTGTGTTTTTACCTGAATCAAAGCAGAACAGTGCAGTAAACAAAGAATGATCATTTATAAGTACAGAGGTGGCCTTGCATAGTGGTTAGAGAATTCATTTCATAGTCACAAAAAACTGGCTTCATGTCCCATCCCTGACACATATTGGCTCTGTGACTCTGGGCAAGTAATCAGCTGAAACTCTCAGTGATCCCAGGCAATTCTCTGGAACTATAAACTGCAGGAAAGGTGACAATCTGTATTGGTAAATGAAGTTCTTCATTGGAACTCCCTAAACCAATAAAACCACAAGACTGCTTTACCTTCCCTGCTCAAAAAATAAAAGAAAAATACATGACCCAGAATAAAACCTTTGAATTTGTAAAAAAAACAGACTTAGTTTTGGCTCATGTGCCAACCCAGAGTCCATCAGAATTTAACTAAAAAAGTGAAAAGCCCTCAGATTACTTGCAAGCATTTGAGATGGCAAGACATAAAAAAGGGGCAGGCTTTAACCTAACAGAAAGGTGCAAAAAACTTTCTAATAGGCCTTTCCCCATCCCTAGGAACCTATATAATTCTCTAGACTTCTAATATTATCCTAGAGTTATGCACTATCCCCCCTCGATTCCCATCATGGGAAAAATGCTTGGGGTTGTTATGGAGCAGCTGGCATTTACAATGAGCCCCCAAAGTCCAAGAATCCATATAGTTCTTTATTCTCATAGAACCACTGTTCAGTCAAGTATCGTTCACTACAGAGTCAAGTCCTTTCCCTATATACATATAGTTCTCAGTACCAACCAAGGATATCATACAGGTCCTTTACTCAAAGGTGCCGAACTTGAGGCTCACAAAAAAGGTTTTCTAATAAAAATATAATACAACATAGATAATGTTAATTTGTGCCTTTCTACATCCCAATGTAGCCATCAGGGATTGATTTCTTTTTTATTTTGCTACCACTACCTTATATCACATACAAACATTCCTTCATGTTTCTCAGCTGTAGCTCCTGATTGGTCCAGGAATCCCATCATTTTCCCACAAAATCTTCTATTTGTCATCTTCGACTGCCAACACTTCCACCTCAATCCACTGCCATTTTCAGAGCCATACTCATTCAGCCACATGGCTTCCCTATATCTATGGCTCCTCAAAGGAAACATGAGGCCAGCCCACGAGGCTTCCCTTAAGAGAGGTGGAGTTTCTTTTGTGTTTGACCAGCTTCTTTTCCAGGTACAAGCTTGTAATGGGACCATAATCTACAAGGCCTCCCCTGTCCCACCAATAGGTTAAACTTAGTTTTTCTCTAAAAGGCTCAAAACTGTCCCCAAGACTTGGCTGACTCAAGGGGACTGAGGTTCAAGCATAGCTGCCTGGGAGTCTCTGGTAATATCAAAGTGACTGCCTGACATCTATCCACATGAATTCAGACTTGGATATCCCAAGACCATAGGAGTTCCTATACCATGACCTGCTGACCAGAGATTTTCCATATTAGGGGTAGAGGAAGCTCACAACCAAGCTAAGTGTTGCAATATAATTGTTGAATATCCTTTTAGTCTGTGGCTAAATAAAGCTCCTTTTATTCATTATTGGATGACCCATTAGTATTTCATCTCCTTCCAATATCAAACCTAAATTAACAGAGAAATAGCCTGAGTAATGCCTACACATTACAATACTCATCTCTGTTTCTCTCTTTTTCTTGACAGAAAGTTCTCCCTTTAAAGACTAAGAAAAAGGTATATCTGAGATACATTATTAGCCATGATTGGATCAACCAACCTTAATGTGATATTAAAGGGTGCCCAGGGTCAGGAGAGGTCACAACTTATAAACATGGCACTCTTGTCAAGTGAATTTAACTCCTAATCAGGCAACACTACTAATACCAGCATTGTACTTAACCTTAATCAGACATTAACCTTGCCATTAAGGCAACTAAAGATGGATTAAGAAAAGCCTTGATAGTGTCCTCCTAACAATATATTGTGCCCCTCCTTCCCCAGTTTAAAATTCTTGTAAATTCTTGTAAATTGGAAAATTCTTGTAAATCCTACCAGTGTGTGTTGGAGGCAGCCAGGTGGATCCGTGAAAAATGTGCCAAGTCTGAAGTCAGAAAGACCTGAGTTCAAATCTAGCCTCAGACACTTATTATCCATTTAACCCTAGGCAAGTCACTCAACTTCTGTTTGCCTCAATTTACCCAACTGTAAAATGGAAATAATAATACCTCCCAAGGATCAAGAGATATTATTTTGTAACATACCTGGTACATAGTCAGTATTCAATAAATGCTTTGTCCCTCCCTTCCTTTGGGTTCCTTGACCTACTTCCCAGCCTAGTTATCTCCTGAAGAATGGAGACTTCCTAGCATTTAGCAGCTCTCCCTATTCAAAAGCAGCTTTGTCTTTTTCCTAAATATCTTTCCTTGTAGCTTATATTCACACTTCACACACACACACACACACACACACACACACACACAAAGAGTCCATGATACAGTTGTGAAAAGCATTGACTCAGAGCCAGATATCAACTTCAATTGAATGGCGGAATCACAAACCAGATTGCAGAGAATTTGGTAGAATGAGAGGAAAGCAGAGGCTTTCTCAAGGAATTTAGCAGAAAAAAAGGAGAGAACTGGTACTATAAGGTGACATCAAGCTAGGATGGCAAGATCAAGATCGATTTTTTTAAGGATGGAGGATAAATGGGTGTATTGACAGACAACAGGGAAGATAGCAGTAGAAGGAAAAACTGAGTAGAGAGAATGATGATAGAGCATGTGAATAAGGGGGGGGGGGAAGGAAACGGTTATGGGAATAATTTAAAGTTTGGGATTTGGCAAGCCACGATAGGATAAGGGGGCACAGAATTCCAGGGTAAAGGATGGTTCAGAGTTGAATGGATTCACCAAGAGATAAATGTCAAAGGAGATTGTAGCCAGTATGGGGGGTAATGGGCCAATATGAGGATCATGGTGAGGACAAAGAACAGGGTTAGGGAATGATGGAATGAATAATGATTATAATCAGATAAAGGAATTTAAGAGTTCATGAACCTACTTCATCAGGGCAAGGTCAAGAGTGTGGGTATGGTTGAGGTGGAGTGGAGGATTCATTAAGTAACAGGGAAGTTGGAGCATTTGAAAGATTATCAATACATAACTGGAAGTCCCCTAATAGAATTGGAGTGGAGAGGAAGAGTGTGAGCCAGACTCTGAGCTCTGGGGAAGGAAGGAAAATGTCCTGGGGTTGATGGATAATAGCCATCAGGATCTGAATTGGTTAATAATCCTCAAGAAGGAGAGATTACTAAATGATGGTAGTTAATGCTGAAAGTGATAGTTGTTAGCAACTCAGACTCCCCCACTCAAAGTGTAACCAATATTGGAGAAGGTGTCCAGGGATGCAATTTCATCAGAAAGGAGCCAGAACTCAGTGAGAGTCACAGGCAGAAGGAGTAAGGAAGGGATAGGTTTAAAAATGAAAACATTTGTTAATTATGGGGCGGGCATCCCAGAGAGCCTAGCAGGAGGGGAAGGAATATCTGGAGGATGGGCAGGGTGGAGGGTTCAAGGAAATGGGAGTAATGGAGCAGACAGCTGGGGATGAGGAATGGGGTTTTTACATTAGTAGTAGGGTTTAGAATCACTGGGATGTGGAGAGTAGGAAGGGATGGGAGTAAGCTATCCTTTGAGGAATGAGTCCAGACAAAGTATCAGTGGCTGGAGAGTCTGTTGAGGGAAGCAGGTCACTGGCCTCTTCAAGGTCCTCCTTGGAGGCCCATCCTCACAAGGGGTGAGGTTTTATGTCCTGTGAGGCCGAGGAGACCCACCTCACAGTAAGCAGAAGAGGAGGAGTGGCAAAGGAGAATCTTCTCAGGAGGCTGCAGTGGGAAATGGGTGTTGTCCAGAGATGGCCTTGGGAGTCCTGCAGAAGGAACTGAAGCAAAGAGGACTAAAGGCAGGCGGGTGTGGCAGGTCCTGGGCTGATAGGACTGACACAGGGCCCTCTTAGAAGACAGAGGTCAGGGATCGAATCCAGCCTCTACAACCTTGGGACCTCAGCTTCCTTATCCATAAAATGAGGGAGTTGGACTTCATGGCTTCTGAGGCCCCTTCCAATTCTAGATCTAAGCAGTCAGTGGTACATTTATACTATTTTTTTAGGCAATTCCCAAATCAACAGTAACTTTGTGAGGGTTCAGACCTCCCATAATGAGCGACCCTGGCACTTATACCTACTCCCAAAACATAATTGTACAATGTTCCTCCAGGTTCATACCTGCCTTAATGATATCAAAAGTACCCTGGAGAAGCACCCATAGATGTAACCTGGGGTCCTGTGGCTTTGGGTTTATACAGAGTTCAATTATGTAAGCTTCTTAAAAAATATTCTTTAAATTATCCCAATCCATTGGTAACATAAGAATGTGGCTGTCTATATCTCCACGAAAGGGCAAAGAGTCCTCAGCTCCCATGTGAGCACTCAGGTTAACACAACATTAAATATGGAACAGGATTTATTTTTGTTGTTGTTCATATCAATGGCATCATTGGTATGAGGAACTTCTGACATAGAAACTATCTTCAGCCAATAAACATCCATTAAGCACCTACTGTGTACTAGTCACTGTGTTAAGCATTGAGTGTTCAGAGAAAGATAAAAGATAATCCATATTCTCGAGAAGCTCACAGTCTAATGCAGACAAAATGTGAACAGCTATGTACAAGCAAGCTATATACAGGATAAATTGGAAATGATGGATAAAGGGAAGGAACTAAAACTTAAGAAAGCTCAGGGAAGGCTTCCTATTGAATGTGAGATTTCTAATAAGAAACCAAGGAAGGCAGAAAGCAGAGATGATGAGGAAGAACACTCCAGGCATGGGGGACAACCAGGGAAAACTCCCAGAGTCTGGAGATGGACTAGCAAAAATATATGAGTATGTTGTCACTGTTTATGTGACAATATGATCAAAGATTATGTATAAAAGATTAAAGTGTAAGAAGACTAGAAAGGTAGAGTGCAGGGCCAGGTTATTAAGGGCTTTGAAAACAAGAGAATTTTGTATTGATCCCAGAGGTGATGAAGAAGTTTACTGAGTAGGGGACATGATGGAGATTGACATGGCCAGACTTGTCTTTTAGGAAAATCACTTTGATAGCTTAATGGAGAGTGGGATGGAGGGGGAAGGCCTTGTGGATCAGCAACTCTTCTGTTAACTTATAAGTTTTGGAGAGTTGCCTGGGATACTGAGAGCCCTACACAACCTGGTCCCAACCCATCTTTTCAACTTTATCATATACCACTCTCCTTCCTTCAGTCTATAATCCACCCAAACTGGCCTTGTTGCTGTTCCTCAAACATAACCCACCATATCTGTGCCTTAGAACTGCCTATTTCCCATGCCTTGAATATCTATCTCTATCTCCAAGACTTCTTTCCTTCCTTCTACATGAAAACCTTTCCTAATTTACCACCACCATCACCAACTACCAGTGCATTCCTGACCAAAAACTTAAATGATTTTTTATTTCTTTCCTGTGATCCTTACTCCTCTACAAGTTGTTTTCATCAAGACTATAAGCTACTTGAAGGAACTATTTCATTTTTCTTATCTACCCAGCGCTTAGGATATAACAGATGTTTAATAAATGCTGGTTGGTTTGTTGATGGGCTGATTGGTTGAGAGGTTAAGTGCCCAGGGTCACACAGTCAATATACGTCATCAAGCATTTCTTGAAAATTGATCCATTCTTCATTATGCCATAGTGTCTTTATTTAACTTGACCAAAAAAAATGCAAAACAGAAGGGACTTGTACCTGATACCATTAACAGTTATAATAACATTCATTTCTACTAGTAAGCCCCTCTCTCAAGAATCAATAGAGTCCTCCAGACATCTGTAGATGTTCAGCCTTTGTCCAACTCTTTGTGACCCTGTTTCGGGTTTTCTTGTAATGATACTGGAGTGGTTAACCATTTTCTTCTCCAGTTCATTTTACATGAACTGAGGCAAACAGGGTTAAGTGGCTTGCACAGAGCCACACAACTAATATCTGAGGCCAGATTTGAACTCAGAAAGATAAACCTTCCTGACTTCGGACCCAGAATTCTACCCATTGTGCCACCTAGTTGCCCCTCCTGGCTTCTGTATTACCTTAAGTTTGAGCTACCAAACCCTTCAGGCCCAATCCATGTGAAGGAAAGGTACTCAGTGTTGCTAATGCATCAAACACCACCCACCCAACATCCCTTTCCAGGAAGTACATTTCACAAAAACCTTCATTGTCTATTAACAAAGAAAAGCAGAAGTTAGAGAGCAGACAAAGGACCTCCCTATCCAGAAATTTTTTTTTAAAGATTAGACTTTTTTTTTTAATAACTTCTGTCTACCAGCTAAAGGGATACCAATCAGAATGCATCCTAAACGCCAGTGGGATAGATGGGAAATTTAACAAAATCCAGATTTTCTGATTAATTCCCTGCAATTTCAGACTTCTATTTGGTGACTTCAGATACCTCTGATTTGTTTTTAATGTAACAGTATGTTTTATATTTAAGCTACTTAACAGTATGGCGTTAAACTGTCTTTTCTTTTCATGTTCTCAGGCAATGTCTCTAGTGAAAGTCATTTGATCTTTTGGTAGTAATAAAAAACAGGGTCAAAAACAAGATAATATAATCCAATATTACAGAGCAGTAGATGGGAAAGGGAAGGGGAAGGGGGAGTGGTATCTATCACTCCTGTAGCCATTAAGGAGAGTTCTAGAACCCAAATCTTCTGACTCTTACTCCAAGCTCTTGGCCTACTCCCACACTTCCTCCACAAACATTTTTTTTTCAGTCCAAACAATTAGTAAAGATATTTGATGTGTTTGCAGTATCTTTGAATGGTTGGTAGGTTATTTAGATCCATATTTTGAAAAACTGAAACAAAATGTTGTTTGAGCATTGACTTTAATAATGTTTTCATCTCAGCAAAGACTAAAAGATTTAGAGTCAAATTAACTTAAAGGGGAAAAAAATAAGCCTTGCCATTTCTCTGATACTGTGACATAAAATAATTAGCTAGTCCATTAGACTTTTCTACTCTCCAGCAATTTGTTGAAAATCATAGAATCTTTGTTCCTAATAGAGCAAAAGAAAGTTGGAAAGGAGGGGAAAGAGAGGAGAATATGTTTGAAGAGAAACTGTGATTCCATTGGTATAGGGAATTTCCCAAGAAATTTACTCCATCAATACTGATCTACATGCATTTTAATATTTTTGAGAGATGCCTAGAGCACTGCAAGGTTTAGGGACTTGCCCAGGGTCACACAGTAGGTAGGCATCAGAGGTAGAACTCAAACCTATCTCTTCTTGATTACATGGCTGATTTTCTATCCTAGCTCTTTCAAAAAATATTATTGTGCTTATACAAAAATCTGGTTGAAAAGTGAAAAAAAAATTAACGTATCTGACATTACGTTGCCAAATGTAGGCTTCACTAGATTGACCAATGGATAGATGCCAGGTCTGGAATTAGGAAGGCCTGAGTACAGATCCTACCTTGGACACTTACTAGCTGTGTGACTCTGGACAAGTCACTTAAACTCTGCCTGCCTCAGTTTCCTCATCTATAAAATGAGGATAATAATAGCATCTACCTCCCAGGAGGTGTAAGGACAAAATAAGATCATATTTTGGGAAGTGCTTTGCACACCTTAAACACTATATCAGGGGTGGGGATCCTCAAGTCCTCAAGGCTGGCCACATAGGGCTTCAAGGTCACAGGTTCCCCACCCCTGCTCTATATAAATGCAAGATAATTTTACTGAATTATTTAATCAGTACACAGAGTAGACACAGACAAGAAACTGTGCGTGTGCATTGTATGTATTTTCCTTTACTCAACAATTCGGTTTTTTTTTTTCAAAACTACAACTCCCATGGGCATTCCAGACTTTCCTCCACCATGCCCCAGCTCTTCATCCTGGAAATAATTCCCTGGAATTCATACACTGGATTTAACACCCACCCCAGTGGTCTCTTCCTCTGATAGGAATAATTTAGGTGAGTCACTGTTTTTTGTTTAATTCTGAGTCTTTTGAGTTTTAAGCATTTCTTTTGTGTAGAGGAAATGAATAGTTGTCCAATATCTGATCTATATTGTACATTGAATACCTTTCTACTTCCAACTTCCATTAGTGGACTCTAAGTTTCAACACAAGTGAACAAAGTAGCATGGAGACCAAAAATGTTAATTCAGTCTTTGGCTGAATTAATGGAAATAACACATAAAAATGATGGAAGTAGCTAGGTAGTACAATGGATTGAGTGCTGGAACTGGAGACAGAAAGACCTGAGTTCAAATCTGGCCTTAGACACTTATGCGATTTTAGACAAGTCACTTAGCCTCACTCTGCCTTAGTTTCTCCAACTGTAAAATTGGGATAATAATAGAACCTACCTCACAGGCTTGTTGTGAGGATAAAATTAGACACAATATACAAGGCAGTTTTCAAACTTTTAAAGCACTATACGAATGCTAGACATCATTAATATTCATTTCTGGGCATCATGTTCCAAGAAGGATAATGATAAGCCCTTGTATTAAAGTCTGACTTTGATACTTCATCATTGCATGTAGCTTCTCAAAGGCTTTGACAGCAAACCACTAGTCCTAACACAACCTGCCAAGCTTTAAAGGCCTTCTGGTATGGGCATGGGGGCTGCCTAAATATATCAAGTTAAAGTCAGAGAGGTTCACCACCAGCTTGGCTGTAAGGAGACAGATTGTTTTTGGCCACAACAGCTGTCAAAAGCCACTTTAAGAGCTAGATTGTAGTAGAGTGGTCAAAATCTGCATTAGTGGAATAAAGTACCCTTACCAACAAAATCATAGATCTGGGAACTATTGACAAGCCTTATCATGTCCAAAAGGGGGTAATTAGAATTCTGAGAGGACTCAAATCATGAGGTACTTTCATTTACAGGAAGAATGCTTGGTCTGGATAAGATAAAATATGGCAGCTTCAAATGCATAAAGGGCTGTTGTATAAAAGAGATCGTACTTATTCTACTTGGCTTTAAAGTAGGGGTTCAGCTTACTGCTGCCTGAGGGCCAAGTCTGGCGGCTACCTTCTTTTTTATGGTCCATGAGCTAAGAATGGTTTTTACATTTTAAAATAATCACTCCTTCTCTAAAGAACAGAAGTAGGATCAATAAGTGCAGGTAGGAAGATTTATACTCCAAAAGTTCCCATGGGTCTCTGTTGCCACTAGGATAAAATACAAGATCCTATCTAAAGCCTTTTACAATCTGGTTCCAGACCCCTTTTCCAGCCTTATTACAAATTACTCCCCTTTAAGACTGAATGTTCCCAGCCTACCTTCCTATGCCTTATCCTCAGCAGTCCATCTCTCCTTTCCTTGCCTTTGCACAGAACCATGCCCCATGCCAGAAGTACACACCGTCCTTACCTCTGACTCTTAAAATCCCTAACTTCCAGCGGCCAGGTAGCACAGCGAGTAAGGGCACCGGCTCCAGTGTTGAGATGACCTGGGAATCAAATCTGGGCTCAGATACTTAGCACCACACCCAGAAATAACTGGCCGTGTAACCTTGAGCAAGTTACTTAACCCTGATTGCTTAAAAAAAAAATCCCTAACTTCCTTCAAAGCACAGCTCTAGTCAATTCTTTGAAGACTTTCCCTGATCTCAGTTGCTCATTTTGTATTCATATATATTATTTTCCCCAATGGAATATAAGTTCCTTGAGAGCAAGAGCTATTTAGTTTTTGTCTTTGTTATCACTAGCACTTGCCCATAGCCTTAATAAATAGCTACCCTCTATCTGATCTGCATTGTATATTGTTTACCTTTCTAGCCTCCTCTTTTTGGAGAGACCCTGACTGGAACCAAGCCTCAGCTTTAAGTAATTCTTCCTTGGGTTGCAGAGAGAATAAATAACAAATGGTAGTTGGTCAATTGGTTGAATATAAGGAAGATTTCCTACTAATTAAAAAAAAAACCTGTTAATGGAGGAGATTCCTTTGTCAGCTAGTGAACTCCCTTCATTGGTAGTATTTCTATGATTCAATGACAAGTTATAGAGCATATTCATCCATTGGTCAGGGGACAGGACTAGATAGCATCTCAGCAATCTTTTCAGCCTAAAATTCTGGGATTCATCATTGCTACCTCTGTACTTAGCAGACTTCATTCGATCTTCCTGTGCTTTTTAAATTGGAATATAGATTACCCAGAAATACTAATATATGTGGGGAAACAAGTTCATCCCTTGGAATGGAATATTCAGAATGTTGTTGTTTGTCGTTCTTACTGTTATTAAAGCTGACCGGCAGTTTTGCCACAAAAATTAAGTTAGATGGCAATAGCATACCTATCCTATACCTTTTTTCAGCATTCTTTAATTCTAATGCTTTTGATATAACTATTTCCCTTCCATTAACTATAGCTCTTGGCAAACTCTTCACCATCAGTCACACACTAAGTTTCACTCTAGGACATCATCATTTTCAGTCAAGGAATGGGCAAAAAAAAAAAAAGTTGACTTTCTGCCATCATAAGAAAGTTTGAAATCAGATGCCATCATATACTTTCCCCTCTTGGATTCTGAAACATTTATTTATTCATATCTTCCTATTGCTTAACCAAGTACGTTTTATTTTTTGTTCTTTTCCCTGAACTATGGAAAGATATTTTTTTGCTCAGCTTTTGAAAAGCTTCAAAAGAGGATGGAGTAATACCTGGGGACTCAATTCACTCCATATATAAATCCATGGGATTACATGGCCATTCAGTTACTTATGGTGTTAACCGAAATCCTCTATATAAAGGTATGTGCCAAGATGTTTTTTGTCCTCCTGGGAAAATACATAAGCACTCCCACAAAATACAGGATTGGAAAAGTCAACTTCAATAGGAAGGCAACAACAGTACAAATCAAAACTTTTCCACTTGGGTTTCAAGTTAGTTTGGGTTACCTATACGTAGAGAAGCGTAACACTGCTAAATGGGTGTGAGTCAAGACCACAAAAAAGGGAACCTGTTCATTTAAAGCAGGCGCACAAGTTGGCGGAGTTACACAGCTCCAGACAAGGGGGTTATGTGCAAGTTAACAGTGGAAAATGTTCAAAACCTTCCAGAAACAACATCTGTTTCGAGTGGCCAGCCTTTGTTTAGATTATTTATGACAATAATTCCTGATTTATCAGGCTAACCTTTGGATAGCCCTCGAAGGCAGCCATTGACTATTTAAAATTTTAGAATAATATATTTAGATGCCAGGATTAATGTTATCATTTCACTGAGAGCACCTCAAAGTGCCTTTCACATAATATATCAACAAGAATGTGAAAGTGTTTTAGTTGCCATATTGATGCTACCAGGCTAATCTTTAGACATACCAGCTGGGCCACGCGGTGGCGCTATGGTAATTAAAATGTTAACTGATTACTGATGGTAAAAATTGGAAATTCTGAAAGGATACTTTCTCCACCAGAGTTATCACAAGGGAGCTGCCTTATCAGGTCTGATGGAAGAAAGGAAGAAACAGGACGGCAAGACCAAAGCCAGGACTTAGAAAGCTGACACAGGCAGCTACCTATGAATCTTTCTATTCTGGTAAGACTCAAGATCTTAAGAGAAAAACATAAGCAATTTTTTTCTTGCCAGCCTAAGTTAAGGATAAACTGGATTCTATTAAAGGATTAAATGCAGAACTATAAAGAATACATTTGCTAAAGATAGCAAGGCTTTCCCTAATGGACAATTACATGAATTGAGGTACTAGTGATTTTTAAGAAATGGAGGGGTGGGGGAAACCCTTACATCTTGAAGTTATTAGGAAAATACCCTGGCTTGAGTGTTTGAAAGTACACTTTCAGTAAGCAATTATCTTGATCAAAGATTAATTTTTATTTCACATATGAATCCAAGGGATTCCACTACATTTCTTACAAGCTAATAATACGACTTTGGGTTATGCCTATGTACCCCAAATATCCAGTTAGAGAATGAAAACCTTAGCCAGATCAGTTAAGGTATAAGTTATTTGAATAATTATGCCAAATGAGGCAATCAATTTCAACCTGGACAAACTAAGTGCTTGGTTCTCTTTTTTCCCAGAAAAGGATGACTTTGAGTTATTGATACAGTTCAGTTGAATGAATTCTATCCCAGATTTCCATGACTGCTGCCTAATTGGCCCCTAAATTGAGGGCTCTCTGGGATTGAAAGTTCTCTATCATCTTTTCTTTCTGTATTTCTTTTGGTTTTAGTTGGGGCTGCACTTTTGGTTTAAGGGTTTTCCCCTTTCAGATCTTATCTTTTTCACTATTTTGTACTGAAACATTAAAGCTTCAGTAATATGAAACAGAAAAGAGATATTCTTATCTTTTCAAATCTCTTTGAAAATGTTGCTTTAGTGAATATGGTATGTATAAACAATAAAGTGGTTATACAAGTGGATTAGCAAGGCTAGGAGGGAGGGGGACAGGAATCAACTCAATGGTTCTGATGCCTTTTGAAAAGATAAAATGCAACCTAGGGCCCTGGAGGCCCAGAATTTTAAGACAATTTTTGTTCTGTGAAAATCCATTTTTGAGTGTAAAGCATTTGTGTGTTAGCTAGCATGTTGTTCCCCTTTAATGAAGACTGATCAGGAGAACCAGGTCAACTTGATATAAATAAAGTGATGGAACCAATGCTTAGAACTTTGATTATGTAGGAAGGACTGATTATGCCTCCTAAAGAAGTAGAACTTTTCCCCTGGTAATGGTCTTAGATTCCCAGGGCTTGGTTAAGACCCTGAGTGTGCCTCCTTTCAATCTGTGAAATTATTCATGGAGTTAGAAAACTCAACCTTAGAGATGGCAGCCATAGAGAGGCAGAAACAGAGCCCCTTCAACTGGGAGATGGTGGTCTTGGAGAAGGAAACCATGTGACAATGTAGTAGAAGTTTCTGAATCCCAGAATTCTGCAAGAGTGGCACGAGGTCCTATAACTCCTTACCTTCTGAAGAAGTTGTATGAATTATTGAATTCCAGCCTTCCAGACAAGTATCAAGAGTTTCTAGACCAAACATTGACTATCTAGCTGGAAGAACAACAGAGTACTGTACCACAAGGCATAGAAGCAAGGCTTGGATTTTGTCTCCTACTATCATGATTTCTTAAGATGGTACTGATGTGTGATGATGATGGTAGCTGTGTTACCCTGGGCAAGTCACTTAATTTATGAAGAAGAAGAAGAAGAAGAAGAAGAAGAAGAAGAAGAAGAAGAAGAAGAAGAAGAAGAAGAAGAAGAAGAAGAAGAAGAAGAAGAAGAAGAAGAAGAAGAAGAAGGAGAAGAAGAA
>NW_027185655.1:40060894-40064754 GCF_028583685.1 Petaurus breviceps papuanus
GAGGAGGAGGAGGAGGAGGAAGAGAAGAGGAAGGAGAAGAAAAGAAGAAGTGGCAGAAGGAGGAGGAGGAGGAGGAGAAGAACAAGAAGAAGAAGAAGAAGTAGGAGGAGGAGGAGAAGGAGAAGGAGAAGAAGAAGAAGAAGAAGAAGAAGAAGAAGAAGAAGAAGAAGAAGAAGAAGAGAAAGAGGAAGAAGAGGAAGGAGGAGGAGAAGAAGAAGAGGAAGAGGAAGGAGAAGGAGAAGAAAAGAAGAAGAAGAAGTGGAAGAAGAAGAAGAGGAGGAGGAGGAAGAGGAGAAGGAGGAAAAGGAGAAGGAGGAAGAGGAGGAGGAGGAAGAGGAGGAGGAGGAAGAGGAGGAAGAAGGAGGAGGACCAGGAAGAGGAGAAGGTGGTGGTGGTACTGGTAAGGGGAACCGAATTTCCTTTCTAGGAACCCAAAGTTAATTTGTCTTTCAGAGAATTTCTAAACTGTAAGGTAATACTATGAGTTTAAAGGGATGTACTTCCTGGGAGGGGGGGGGAGGAGAGCTCGGGCTCATAGCAGAGAGAGGCAGCATTATATCAACTGCTTATGAGTTACTATAAGGTTTTTTAAATTGTGTTTTGTGACACTACTCTCCTGGCTCACCTCCTACCTGTCTGACCACTCCTCAGTCTCCTTTACTGGCTCCTCATCCACATAATTCCTCTTAATTGTAGATGTTCCCCAAGATTCCATTCAGGGACCTCTTCTCTTTTACCTCTATTCTCTCTCTTGGTAACCTTCAGACTCCCATGGGTTTAACTCTTATCTCTCTGCAAACAACTCCTCAGATCTACATGTACATCCAAGTTTCACTCTGTATCACTGGTCAGTTGCCTACTGGACATTTCAACTTGGATAACCCATAGACATCTTAAATTCAACATGTCCCAACTGAATTCATCATCTGTTCCCCCAAACCTCCCTTCTTAATTTCCCTATTAGTGCCAAAGACTCTGCCATTTTCCCAGTCACCCAGGCTCACCACTTGGATGTCATGCACAATTCCTCACTCTCTCTGATCCCCCATATTCAATCTGTTGCCAAGTCCTGTTGTTTCTACTATAACAGTGAGTACACTGACCTCAGCTACATAAGTGTCGAATATGTTACATGCCGCCCCTTCTGCAGGGTCCTCCAGTACTCTGAGCGGGGTTTGAGGAGTATATAGTAAAGAGGAGGGAACCTGTGGCCTCAAGGCCACATATGGCTCTCTAGGTCCTCAAAGGTGGCCCTTTGACTGAATCCAAGTCAAAGTGTTGCACTTGAGGATAGAGGGCTACATGTGGCCTCGAGGCCGCAGGTTCCCCATCCCTGGTCTAGTTTCTGACATTTGTTCAAGCCCCTGCCAATTGTATTCCTTCAATTTTAGGGGTCCCCTACACCCCAGTTATCATTTAACCACTTAACAGTTAGAGGACCTTTAACAAAAGAATATTTACTTCAAAAGTATAATAAAGACAAATATACAAACATTCTTCCCAAACACCTGGGGGACACAATCTCCCCTTACTCCTTCTTACTCTCTTTAGGTTCATAGCTTAACTCCGTTCCTTTATACATGGTCCTGCCAAGCTACAAAGGCCCCTAGGCTCACATCATGGCACCCTACCTTCTCAGGGCTTCCCTAGTGGGCTGACAGCAAAATCCAACAGCACTGAAGTCTTACGGCCTCCAAGGTTAGCATGGCTTGAGTTTTCAGGTGACTAGAACAGAAAGGACAAATGAAACAGACCAAAACCCAAACTGGGCTGTCTGGACCTCAGGTGCTAAAAGGGAGTGGGGAAGTATAGTCCTTTCCCCATACTCAACTCACCCCAAGTACCTTTGCTGCCAGTGAGCAGGACCATGGTCCCCCTGGGACAATGCCAGAGAAAGACTGTTTCAATCTGGAAGTTTTAAAGGTTCAGCCTGGGTCAGCTATTGTGGCTAAAGGAAGGCAGCTACTCCCATTTACGTAGTAGGAGAATTTAGTATGTCTTCTGCCAGAAGCAGTTTCTTGCCTCCTCCAAAACGGGTGTCTCTGTTGTACATAATCTGGACATCTGCATGGCCCCATTATATCACCTTTATAATATCTCTCATATAAGACCTCTTTTCTCTTCTTGCTACACCCTGATACAAGACCTCATTATCTCAAGCCTGGACTATTAAAATAGTCTGGTGGCTAGTCTTTCTGCCTTAGGCCTCTGTCCACTCCGGTCTACCACCCCTCAACTCAGCCATCAAAGTGGTCCTAAAGCACAGGGCTTACCATGTCACTGCCCCATTCGATCAACTCCAGGTGCTCCCTATAATCTCCAAGATCAATATAAAATCCTCTGTTTATCTTTTAAAGCCTTTCATAACCTGGCTACTTTCCAGCATTTCAAGTCTTCTCACAACTTACTTCCCTACTACAAACTCTATGACTTGGTAACACTGGCCTCCTTTCTGTTACTAACATGTGATATTCTATCTCCCAACTCCAGGAATTTCACTGCCTATATGTCCCCTTTGGTGGGGGGTGGGGAGAGCAGATGGGTAGCACAGTAGATAGAGCCCTGGGACTGGAGTGAGGAAGACTTGAGTCCAAATCCAGCCTAGATGCTAGCCCTAGGTAAGTCACTTAACCCTATTTGCCTCAGTTTCCTCATCTGTAAAATGGGGACACGCTGGAGAAGGATATAGCAAACTGCTTCGGTACCTTTGCCAAGGAATCCCCATGGACAATGTCCATGGCGTCAGGTACAGTCAGGAATGATTGAACAACAAAATGTCCATGCCTGAAACTTTCTCTTTCCTCTTTCCTGACTTCCTTGGTCTCCCTCAAGTCTCATCTTTCAAAATCCCATCTTCTGCAAGAAGGACTCATTAACTGAGGTACCTTCTGAGATGATCTTCAATTTATCCTGCCTAGTTCTTGTTTGTACATAACTGTTCGAGGTTGTCTCCTCCATTAAACTGCAAGTTCCTCCACAGCCAAGGCCATCAGTGAGAAGCCTGCAGCCTCAAGGCCACATGTAACCCTCTAGGTCCCCGGGGGCGACCTTTTGACCAAGTCCAAGTTTTATAGAACAAATCCTTTTATGAAGAGGATTTGTTCTTTGAAGTTTGAATTCCGTCCAAGGGCCACACTTGAGGACCTAGAGGGCCACATGTGGCCTCGAGGCCACAGATTGCCCATGCCTGGCTAACACTGTTGTTGTTTTTTTCCTTTCTTTGTATCATCCTCACTTAGCCTGACACATAGTAAGTACTTAATAAATGTTTGATGACCTGACTTGAGAGTTTATATGGCAGTGAACACTATTCTTAAAGTCAAGGAGGGTTGCATGGGGGAGTTCCTGATAAAAATTATGGAAACTTAAAAAAACCTGATGAAACAATCAGTTATTTAGAGGTGTTTGGAGGTCACCTTCCTCAGAAGTATTTAAATGTGGATCATTTTTTCCCCTCCTTGAAGGAACATGCTACATCAGGAAATCCTCTCCTCTCTCTCTGAAAGATCTAGCCTCAATAATCTCCATTTTGGGATTACACACAAATCTTCATGCAGGAAGTCTCCCTTCTGTAGAAGGCTGGATTCTAGGATCCCATTGTTGAGATAATTCAACATCCTCTAGCCCCTACACAGGGGTTGGGGAACATTGCTCACGTAAGTGACTCTTCCATTTGTTTCTGCAGGTACCCTATCACTGCTTCAGCTACTGCCCTGTCTGGGGTGGGGGAAATCCACTGTAAGGTCTTCCTTCTCTGATGCACTCATAAAGGAAGAAGAAAAGAAAGCAGCCAAACACTTAAGGTCCAGGAATTCCCCCTCCCTAGTACTCTAGGCAAGATGTGTTGCTGCCAAAAATCC
>NW_027185655.1:40064764-40130607 GCF_028583685.1 Petaurus breviceps papuanus
CATGGTCAAATCATTAACCTTTTCTAGCCTCAATTCCCTCATCTGTAAAAATGAGCTAAATAGTTGAACAACCAAGCTTTCAGGGTTACTATGAGGAAAGGTACTTCACCATTTAAAGTACTATAAAAATTTTAGATATCAGGACAGTCAGAAAAAATGAAGAGAAAGTACTTGAGACTTAAATTGTAAGAAAAAACATTTAGATGAATGGAAAGTAAAAGCTGTATCAGCTCATGATATCTTTAAGAAAATGTCGAGGAGCTGGCCATAAGCCTGTAATCCCTGCTGCCAGGAGGTTGGAACTGGCTTGGGAGGTGTGATCCGCCATAGAGTTATGACAATAAGATGCCTGCATAAAGTATCAGTATGATGATGGGGGCAGGGAGGGACTACCAGATTGCTGAGAGAGGGGAAGGTTAATCCATTTCAGAAATGTAGGAGATCAAAGTTCTTGAGTCAATCAGTGGTAGGATAGAGCCTATAAGTAATCCCTGTAATTCCGGCCTGGGCAGGATGGTGACCCCAGTTTTTATAAAGGAAAAAAAAAAACACCAAGGAAAGAATCTGATGGAGAGGGGAGGGAAAATTAAAAGTTTTTCTTTTTTCCTAGTATTGCTTTCATATATCAAAATTGTAGACTGAGGCCATCTTAATAATTCTTTTTTTTGGGGGGAGGGGGCTATCAAGGTTAAGTGACTTGCCCAAAGTCACACGGCTAGTAAATGTCTGAGGCCAGATTTAAACTCAGGTCCTCCTAACTCCAGGGCCAGTGCTCTATAAATTCTGCCACCCAACTATTCATGACTTTTAATAATTCTTGAAGAAAATAGATACCATTATTCCTGTAGTGTCAAGTCTAGTGTTATAAAGTAAATTCATGGGATCCTATCCTTAGAGTTGCCAGTGACCTTATAAGACACCTAGTCCATCACCCTCATCTTACAGTTGGGAAAACTAAGGTTCAAAGAGTTAGCAAGTAAAGATTAGAACCCAGGTCTTCCTGACAAGTCTAGCTCCATAATTATTCTGCCATGCTGCCTCTACTGTTGTCAGAGATGGTCCTTGAACATTTTTTTTCCCTCACTAAGCCAGGTTCTTCTTTTTAAACAATTCCTTTGTACCATGTTACTAGACAATAAATTAGGAGCTAAAATGAAGCCCATGTACCACTGGGGTAGTAATATGAGTATACCAAGGACCTGGCTCTGAATTTTTTTGACTTTTGAATTTTCTGACCATTTATTGAAGAAACTAGAGAGAACAGAGAAAAAAACTATTTACTGTGGATGGCAGCAGATCAGTCCTAAGTATGGAGTTTAATCTGAGATTTTTCTTGCTTTTATATTCAAAGAAATGAGGGGTTAAAATTGGGAAATGGAGAGAACAAGATATATTTAAGTAGGTCATATCTAATCTTATAAAGTTTTTCCATTTCTCCTTGAGGAAATACATGGGGGAATCAGAGGTTTAGAATAAAGGAAATCCTCTCTTTCGGATCCGCCATCCCCGGGTGGACCCAGTGCCACGATGCAGATCTTCGTGAAGACTTTGACAGGAAAGACCATCGCCCTTGAGGTTGAACCGTCCGATACTATTGAAAATGTCAAGGCCAAGATACGGGATAAAGAAAGTATTCCACCTGATCGACAAAGATTGATTTTTGCGGGCAAGCAACTGGAAGATGGACGTACTTTGTCTGACTACAACATTCAGAAGGAATCTACCCTTCATCTTGTTCTGAGGCTTCATGGTGGTGCCAAGAAGAGAAAGAAGAAGTCTTACACCACTCCCAAAAAGAACAAGCATAAGAGAAAGAAGGTTAAGCTTGCTGTTCTGACGTACTATAAGGTTGATGAGAATGGCAAGATTAGCCGCCTTCGACGAGAGTGCCCTTCTGATGAATGTGGTGCTGGAGTCTTTATGGCTAGCCATTTTGACAGACATTATTGTGGCAAGTGCTGTCTAACCTACTGCTTCAACAAGCCAGAAGATAAGCAAATGTATATGTGTTAATAAAAAAAAGTCAACTATAAAAAAAAAAAAAAGGAATAACGGCAAATCGGGGCAGTGAATAGAGCACTGACCCCAGAGTCAAGGAGGACCTGAGTTCAAATTTGACTTCAGACACTTAACACTTACTAGCTGTGTGACCTCGGGTAAGTCACTTAACCCCAATTGCCCTATCTTCTCCCTTCCAAAAAAAAAAGAATAAAGGAAAATTGGAAATATTCTGGCACCTATAGTTTGTAGATTTTTACACTTAAATCACTAAACCATCTTAAGCCTAAAATCTATCTCAACTCAATTGTTGATACATAACAGAGAGAACACTCCCTTACTCGGAGTCAGGAAGAGAAGACCTAAATTCAAATCTTTCCCCAAACTCTTACTAGGTATGTAATCCTGGGTAAGTCATTTAACTTTTCTTGGACCATCTCAGTCTCTTTATCAGTCAAATGGGAATAATAAAAATACTTATCTCACAGGATTGTTATGAGGATCAAATGAGTTAATCTTGGCAAAGCATTTTGCAAACTTAAAAGCACTGTATGAACGTTAATGATTATTATTGTAAACTAATTAAAGAGAGTCACTTGAGGCAATTTATACTTCTAAAATCCCACCTATTTGTGTCAAGATATATTTTAGGGCACTGGCAATTTGAAGGAAATTTTATTTATCTCCAGTTTTCTCACTATTCTCCCTTACACATCAGAGAACTGTAATGCATAAAAGGTATATCTGAAATTTACTGCAAGGCAGCAGGAAACCACTAAATGGTCCCCACCGGACAGAAAGTTTTCCTCACATCTTTAAGTATAAAAGCCACGCACAAAACTTGTGTCAGTAGCACATAATATGATATCCTTCTGATTGCCAATTTTGGTATGCAACACTCTAGAGTATCTCCAGTTATCTTGTGGATCGACTTTGAAAATCCTTAAAATGAAATTGATCTTGAGTAATGTTAAAGAAATACAGCATTTTAAAAGGGGGTGAGAAGGGGGCAAGAATCAAACCAAAAATATTGTTCCCACTCTAAAGTGACTGGGAATCACTGACCTCTTGCTATACCAGCCAGATAAATGAGCAGCAATTCTCAGATTGCTAAATGGTCCCTCTTGTTAGTGGGAAAGTGAGAAGAAAATGATTTGACTCGAAAGGTACCTTTGCCTGATGCTATAGCTCCATCCAGTGGCAATTTCTGCTGGCATGGGGCCAGGCTGCTTGGCAAAGTACAAGGGGGATTGGAGTAGGTACCACAGCTAAGAAAAGAGCAAGGCAACTCAATTAGCATCAATAGTTTGGGTTGGATTGTGGATTCTGCCTGAACGGAATTCTGGCATGCCAAAGTGATCAGAAGGGATCAAGGCTACAAGCTACATAACCCTCTCTTTAGGAAATCAAATCATCTAAGAAGCAAACCAATCCTACAGATATTTCCAGATAACTAGATATTTAGTATGCACTAGCCAGAGCACAGGATTGGCAGACGTTTTTACTGGATTGTTTGTTGGCATGGAAACGATGCCTGAAAGTAGAGAGTTGAATATTTTCATTTCAGGTCTTTTCTTTCCTCAGAAGAGTATAGTACAGTTAGATAGATAGCTGGGCTTGGAGTCATGGAGAACTGGATTCAAAATCACATTTTGAACATTTATTAGCTGTGTGTCTCTGAACAAGTCACTTAACCATTCTGAGTCTGTTTCCTTATCTGTAAAACTGCTTTTGTCGTTCAGTTGTTTTCAGTTGTGTTCAACTCTTCTTGACCTAATTTGGCATTTTCTTAGCAAAGATACTGGGATGGTTTGCCATTTCCTTCTCCAGCTCATTATACAGAGGAGGAAACTGAGGCAAACAGTTGAGTGACTTGCCCAGGGTCACATAGCTAGTAGTATCTGAGGCCAGATTGAACTCAGGAAGAGGAGTCTTCTTGACTTTAGGCTAAAAACTCTATCCG
Source organism: Petaurus breviceps papuanus (assembly GCF_028583685.1). Taxonomy (NCBI): domain Eukaryota; kingdom Metazoa; phylum Chordata; class Mammalia; order Diprotodontia; family Petauridae; genus Petaurus; species Petaurus breviceps. The sequence continues at coordinate 40,068,726 of NW_027185655.1, forward strand.
TAAGTACTCAATAATCCCCTACCATGTGCCTTGAGGTGAGTGTACAAAGACAAAAAAAAAAATTAACAGTCCTTACCATCAAGGAACTTACATTCTCTAGGCTGAGAAAATAGATTAAAAAAATAAAAAATAAAATAAAACAAAAGAGACATTTTAGAAAGAGTTCTAGGGCTAGATTCAAAACTAATATATAGCTATGTAACCATGTAAATACAAGAGAAAGAGATTTTTGTCTGAATTACAGTATTGTGAAAGAGTTCTGCAGGGCAAATGAAGAGATTCAGGATTTATTTAACTCCTGCTATGTAATTTATACTGTGAGTAGCTTTACTCATTCTACTTAACCTCTCCTGGATCTTAATTTTGTAATAAATGACCTCTGCTGAAGTGCTTACCATGGTGAGGTTTGACAAGTCAAAAATTAAATTCAGAATCTCCAAGGATCTGAATGTACAGTTTTTTTAAAGATTGTACAGTATTCAAATTACGTTTTTCAATGCACCCAACAATTTATGTATGTTGGTACATAATTAAGAGTTCACATTACATGATCTTAATGAGTTGAATCAACCTTAAAAAACCGTTGGAAATTAATGGACTCTAATGAATTATGCATTATCCCAATGGTGTCAAACTCAAAACAGAAATGAGGGGTCACACATTGACTTAGAAAACCACATACTAACATTATCTGTGTTCTTTTGTATTTTTATTAATTTTCTTAAATATTTCCTAGTTACATTTTAATCTGGTCCTGGCAGCACTGGGAAATATTTTCTGCAATAATATGGTCCACTGGCCTATGTTTGATGTCTCTCACTAGAGAACCACTAAAATCTTTTGAACTCTGAGATTATAGCAAGGGCTGAACCAGCAAACTGGAGTCAAAGAAGATGAGTTCTGATCCTAGATGGAGGCTTTTTTCCTTCCATTTTCTTGTTATGTATGGGGTAATTATGGTATCTGCTTACAAAAGAGAGAGAGAGAGAGAGAGAGAGAGAGAGAGAGAGAGAGAGAGAGAGAGAGAGAGAGAGAGAGAGAGAGAGAGAGAGACAGAGACAGATACAGAGAGGCAGAAAGATAGGGGGGAGGAGACAGAGAGACATAGAGAGAGACAAAGACAGAGATACAGAGACAGAGAGAGAGAAGGAGGGAGTGAGGGAGGGAGGGAGAGAGAGAGACAGAGACAGAGAAGCAGAAAGAGAGGGGGGAGAGGGAGAGACAGAGAGAGAAGAGGAGGGGAGGAGGAGAAAGAGAGAGATGAGACTCCACAGGTATAATTTTGAAAAACATTAATAGTAACAATTAATTAATTTAATTAATAGTAACAAGATCTGCTACATAAAAATACATCGTTTTCATTACCAAGGGCTACAGTACAAGTCACTTAACTGGTTATAAATATTCTCATATGCAAAATGAGGAAGGTGTCTCTGAGGTCCCTTTTAACTCCAAATCTACCATCCTAGCACACTACTCCATAAAACAGGGAATATATTTCTGAAATCAACCATCCTTTCTTTCTCAGCATTATAGGTCTGTGCATAGATGTGTAGGTTTCTCTTTTCTTAGCTAAATTTGGGACATCAGGACAGATAGAAAGTTGTGGTGTCATTGTAGGTAATGCATGGGTCATCACTTAAGGCTACCCTTGTAGTTGAAGACTATGTGAATTACCTCAGGAGTGAGTACATTCCACTTACTGGGAGAGAAATAATATACTCCATTCAGTAACGATTGAGAGAATGAGAAGTAGAAATTAATTCTTCTAGGGGCTACTCCAGAAAGAGCAAGGGCAAAAATGGAATTCTAGAGCTTCATTTGCCCAAATTTAGTAGCTGAATTTAACATTTGTCATCCAAATGGCTCAATAGAAAGTAATAATAGAGTACAAGCAATGTGGCCACCAGGAAATAATTTTCTAGTGATGCAGAGTGTGACCAGCTCTTCGAGTTGGAGATCTCCTTGAGCCAGAGTATATTGACCCAGATTTCAGATCACATATTGCAGAAGTAGTAGATAATGTAATTCAAAACCTCTGCATCAATATTAATTAATCTCTAAGGATTCAATCATAGTCAGTAATTATGGGTATTGTGTACAATGATACTTGAAAAGAACTGGGGGTGCCAGGGTGAAAAAACTCTAGCAATGAATGGTGGTAGATACAAAAACCTTGGATAGAATAGAATAGGATAGAACACTATTCCTGACATCAGGGAGATCTGAGTTCAAATGTGACCTCAGATACTTACTAGCTGTGTGATCCTGGGCAAATCACTTAACCTCTGTTTGCCTCAGTTTCCTCATCTGTAAAATGCGGTTAATAATAGCATCTACCTTGGAGGGTTGTTGTAAGGTTCAAATATATAAGTGTAAAGTGCTTATCATAGTGCCTGAAACATAGAAAGTACTATAAAATTTTAGCTATTATTATTATATATAAATACAACACACAATTCCTTTTGAAGGAACTGTGATTTCTATACAAGTTCAAATATGGCCTTTCTGTGGATTCCAAGATATGTGTATTGGCATTTGCATGTGACCAAAATATATAAAAATAATAATAGCTACAGTAATATTTTCCTTGACAGCACTATAAATCTTAGAACCAGAACCAATCTGCTGGCAAAAATGGAAAATTCTAGGAGGTTTTTCTGCATCTTTTTAATTCATCCAGTTTTTCCACATTCTTCAAATCAGTCTAATGCAGTACCGACAAACCCTGAATAAACGGGAATGATGTAATTTGGTATCCAATAGCTCCCACACCACAGGACTGATTAGCAATAGGGTATTCTCTGGGGCCATTATGTCAAACCATATTATGTTAAGCACTTCAGACATAGTTTGGTCCTTGATGCAAAATAGTAGAGAAAGAAAATAAAACTTCATGTAAAGCAAAAATAGAGGTTATTTTGTGATTGAATAATAAGATAAAAACAAAATATAATCGAATCATAAGATTATAGAATTTGAAATGAATGGGACCTCCAACCTAGAATAGACTAAACCAACCCCTTGTTTTACATATGAAGACACTGAGGCCCAGCAAAGTGAATCGACTTGCTTAAGGGTACACTGGTAGCTAAGTATCAGAGGAAGGAAGTGAACTCAGACCCCATTACTCCTCCCAATCTTTTTGATTGATGAGAGGAATGCATATTTTTAAAGAATAAACATGGTAACGTGGAATCTTGATTGAAGAGTCATGTCCATTAGTTTGCAAAGGAAGGAAAGACAATTCGGCTTTATGGATAAAGAGCAAGGCTGGGAAGCAAGAAGACCTGCATTCAGATCCTGCCTCTGACTCATACTAGTTGTGTAACCACACACAAGTCATTTAAACCTCTCAGTGTACACACTGATACTCTCAAAAACCTTAAATTCTCAGTTCCTCAACCTACTCATTTCCCAGAACTACTTCACCTACCCCATCTCAGCTATACACAGAGATGGTCATACCTCTGATTTCACCATCACCTATAAATGATCCCCTTCCATGTTCACGAACTCAAATTTCCTTATTTGATCCTAATCTGTCGTCACTCCTCTTTCCCCTTTGCCTTGCAACTCCAAGGCTTGTCCTTCATCCTCCCCACAACCTCCAATCCCTCCATCCATTAGATTTTTCCTAGGCTATCAGTCCTGCACTAACTACCCTCTCTTCCCTTCTTCGTCTTGAATCCTTGGTGAACCAGTTTAATTCCACTGTCCACTTGTCTTGAATCCCTTGTCCCTTTAAGTTCTCAAAGATCTTGCTTTTCCAACTTCCACAATGTTTTGCTACTACTAAATGAAACTGGAGAAAATCACTAAATGGTGCTTGAATAGGTCCACTGCACATTTATGTTATATAGTCTCAATTGGGCCTTCACTACAACAAGGCAATAACTTTTCACACCTCCCTGATTGATTTGCTATCCTATTCACCACAGAGACTTTCGCCAACATTTTTATACCTTCTCAAAACCTCCCATGGCTCCTCCTTCCTCTCCCCCTCTCCCCTGAGAACCTTGCCTTATATTTTACTGAAATGACTGAGGCTATTAAGAATCCCATCTTCTATTCTCTATATGTACTCCATCCAATCTCCTCCAAAGGATTATCCCCTCTATCATTCCAATCTCTTATCTTCAATATTCCCTGTCGATATCCCTAATGCATAAGAATATATCTATTGTCCCCTATCCTCAAAAACCCTTCACTTGATCCATCCATTTATGCTAACTATTGTTCTATATCTGTTGTCCTATGTGGGGCTAAACTCCTTGAGAAACCTGTCTATGATAGGTGTCTCTACTTTCTTTCCTGTCACTCTTTGCTCAGCTTTGCCATCTGACTTTCAACCTCATCACTGAATTTAAACTTCTCTCCCAAAATGATCTCTAATTGCTAAATCTAATGGCCTTTTCTCAATCCTCATGGCATTTATGCCCCCTCTCTCTCCTCTGACACTGCCACCACCCTAATTGCAGACCCTCATCACCTCACTCTGCACTATGCAATGGTTTGATGACCCCTTCCTCAAGTCTCTCCTTATTCTACTCTCACCTCCAAAGTGCTTGACCTATGTTATCTTAATTGTCAAAATGATCTTCCTAAAGGGCAAGTCTAAACATATTATCCCTTCTCGATCTTTCAATAAATTCCAGTGGTTTCCTATAATCCCAGGGATCAAATGTAAATTCCTGATGGGTTTTTTAAATGCTTCATAATCTCCCTTGCTTCTTACAACTTATTCCCCTCCATTACTCCTCTATAAACCATTGACACCGGCCCCCTTAACATTCTTCACACAAGACTCTCCATCTTCCAACTTTGAGCATTTTCACTGTCTCTCCCTCACGCCTAGAATGTTCTCGCTCTTCATCGCCACCAGTAGTTTCCATGTTCTCCTTCTAGTCTCAGCTAAAGTCCCATCTTTCTGCAAGAAGGCTTTCTTTGTCTTCCGTAGTCATAGTGTCCTCCCTCTGAGACCACCCCCAATTGATACTCTCTGTAGCTTCCTTGGACATTGTTCTTTGTGTGTTGGCTCCCCATCAAACTAGGATCCCCTTGAGGACGGAGATAGTCTTTTGCCTCGCATTGTGTCTTCAGTGCTTAACATCATTCCTGGTACAGGGCGGTATGTTGACTAATGGACTAAGTAATCCAATCCATAATGGCTTCTTTTAAGGTTGGAGAACATAGGTTAAGGAAGAATCAAAAAAGGTGATGATAATAGCATGCTGGAGTGGAAAAAACACTGAATTTAGTCACTGGACCGGAGTTACAATCCCAGCTCTGCTGCTTACTAACTGAGTATATATCTACCTGGGCCCTAGTTTCATCATCTACAAATAAGTGATGTAAATGGTCTCTAAGGTCATTGCCAGCTCTATATCTGTGATTCTATTATCTTATTTCATTTTTACCTGGTCACATAGTAATGGTTGGTAACTTAGTAATGCTGAGTAAATTTCATATCCAGTGTAACTGGCAATTCTTAATAATCTCACCACCTTGCTTGTTTTTCAAATAATATTTTCCCAATTACTTGTAAAAACAATTTTAACTATTTTTTTAAAGTTTTTATTTCCAAATTCTATCCACTCCTCCCTCCATGTTCCCCTTCCTGAGATGATAAGCAATCTGATATAAATTATAGAAGTGCAATCATGTAAACCATATTTCTGTATTAGTAATTTTGTGCAAAAAACACTTGAAGAGAAAGAAAAGAAGAAAGAAAGAGAGAGAAAGGAAGGAAGGAAGGAAGGAAGGAAGGAAGGAAGGAAGGAAGGAAGGAAGGAAGGAAGGAAGGAAGGAAGGAAGGAAGGAAGGAAGGAAGGAAGGAGGGAAGGAGGGAGGGAGGGAGGGAGGGAGGGAGGGAGAAAGGGAGGAAGAAGGAGGAACGAAGGGAGGAATGAAGGGAGGAACGAAGGAACGAAGGATGCCCAGTTGATGGACATTCCCTCAATTTAAAATTCTTAGGCACCACAAAAAGCTGCTATAAAAAATTTTGTATAAGTAGGTCCTTTTCCCTTTGTTTTTTCTCTCTTTGGTATACAGACCTAGCAGTCATATTGCTGGATCAAAGGGTATGCACAGTTTTATACAACTTGCTTATTTTTTTTTTAATTTCATTACCTTTATTTGACAGATTTACTCACTGGTATATCAACAGAATAATCTAGGCCAAAACATGTTCAGAAGTCAGCAGGGCATTTGGCACAATTTGAGATTTATGGGTTAATGGATGTTCCAGGATATTCCAGAAGCACTAGCACCTCTGGTGTGAGGCCCTGCTGAGCCCTTTTCAGGATTGCTCATCCACTTTTGGTGTCCCACCTGTGGCTCCAAGAAGCCATAGCATGTGCAACAGCCACATCCCAGTAAACCCTCTCAGCAGAAGGGCTTGAGAGTTGAGGGCTGCCAACAATCTTCAAACCCATCTGTGAGTTAGGAGAGATTCTACCTCAACCATTTGAAGACTTTCCTACCAGCAGAATGGATGAATGAGAACAATTTGCTCCAATAGCCATGAAGGCAACTGAAGCAGGCGTTATAGAGAGCTCAAATCCTGATCAGACATTGAAGACACCAAGGTCACCCACTGCATCCTGGGCCATCCCCAGTCATGCTGATTCTTGTCTTGCCACTGGACGTCAGTGACTCTAGAAGAGAGAATGAGGCTGATAACTTTGTGTAGCCCTGCCTCACTTAAATTCCATTCACCCACAAGTCAAGATATCACCCATAGGAAAAATTTAAAACTTATGGAAGTAAATGTTGATAACTAAAAATAAATTGAATTTTGAAAGAAGACATCACCCATGATATCATTGTTCCTCTTCAAAGATGAAGGATAAACAACAATCTACATTGCACCTTAAGGTTTTCTAAGTGTCTTACCTATATTATCTCATTTGATTCTCTTCACAACCCTGTAAAGTTGGTGCTATTATCCCCATTTTACAATGAGGTAACTGAGGCAAACAGAAGTTCAGTGACTTGCCCAGGATCACACAGCTTGTTAGTATTTGAGGAATGATTCTGGATGTCATGTGTCCCCAGCTACCAGACATTTTTATTGTTGTCTATTCCTTTTAGATCATTTCAATATGTTCTTCCTGTTTTACTTTAATAAAAGTTTGTGATGCTGGGGCATGCTCAAACTAGCTCAAAAGAACCAATTGTTAAATTTCCAGTGCAAGCATTTCCACCTTCAAACTTGGCAATTCTATAAATTGGGGCTTGATTCATTGTTTTGATTATTATTGGTGACTGATGATTAAGAAAAGTGATGAGAGGGGCGGCCAGGTGGCTCAGCGAATAAGAGCACCGGTTCCAGTGTTGGGACGACCTGGAGATCGAATCCGGGGCTCGGACACTCAGCACCACACCCAGAAACACCTGGCCATGTAACCTTGAGCGAGTTACTTAACCCCGATTGCTTAAAAAAAAAAAGTGATGAGGAAATGTTAATAATGCAGATTAAAGTTAAAAGGGCTTCATGATTTTGTGGGAAGAGTGGTTGTTCAACATTTACCAGCTCACTCCAGCATGATCATCTTTCTATTCAATGGGAAAATTCTCTCCATCCCCAGAAAATTCTCCCACTCATTCAGTTTAATTCTTACCCTCACATCTTGAGGCTAGGATAAACATTATGTCCTTCAGTTTAATCTTTCAGATCATCATTCTTACAGAAGGAGTTTCTAATTCTCCAGAGAACAGTCTTAGGTCTCACCCAGGTATGCTATAATTCAGGCCTGAAATAGGGCAATGGAAGGCTATATCTGCTTTAAAAAAAAACAGATTGGATAGAGCTATTGGCAGAATTCAAGAACTGTCAGGAAGACGTAAACCTATGTGAGATTCATGAACCTAAGAAAGGAAGTGTGGGAAAGAGCACTGGATGAAGATAAAAGAAAGAAGAATGATATAATTGTGGGAATACAGTACTAGCTTCTTGGCCAGGTAGAAAACTATAACCTCCTGACACAGATTACCAAGTTAGAATGCAGGCATGATGTATTTGTGATGGGGGACTTCAACAATATAACATCAGCTAAAGGCCCCACTCTGCCAAAAGAAAAATAAATTTTAATTTTAAAAAGGATTACCATGCATCATTCCATCTTTTAGAAGTTAGAAATAATTGGGAGAATTAGTATTCTGTACCTGATTTTAACCAACGAGGAATTGATAGCTAAAGTATAAATAATGGTCCTTTTGGAGGAAAAGTGACCATCTTGAAGTCATGATAGATGATAAGGGGAGCACAAGACATAATCTGATGTCTAGAGTGGGGGTCAGGACTTAGGTTCAAATTCTACCGCAAACATTTAGCTACATGACCCTTGGGAAAATTATTTAACCTCCTTGTTCAGTTTCCTCATCTGTAAAATGAAGGATTTAAGCTTGATGATCTCTGAGGTCATCCTGTGAATTTCAAAAAGTTCAGAGAAAAGATTGGTATGATCCAATGACCTGAGTCTGCAAAGGCACCATTGACTCAAGAAGTGGAAGAAGCCCTCAAGAAGGAAATCTGGATAATACAATCACAAATAATTCCAACAGAGAAACAAAGGGAGAAGACCATTTTTTTTAAATAATGTGACTACATGGAGTGTTCTCCAATGTATTCATACAGTAAAAGGATATGTAAGTAACTAAAGTTAAGAAATAATAAACACAGGATTACAACACTGAAAATGGAAAGAAAGGTCACTGTAAAACAAAAAAACAAAAATTAATATTATAAAATTAAGAAGAAGAAGCTTGACCCCAAATAGCAGATATGAAAAAACACTTCTCCCCATTCCTTTACAGAGGTGCAGCCCTGAGTAAACAATAAGGGTGTTCACAGGTGTGGAATATCACATATAAGGTCAGACTTTTTCAATTTGCTGATCAGTTTTGTTAACATTTTTCCTCTTTTTTTTTTTTTTTTGGCTTTTCAGAGGGGGCAAGGTAGGGCAATTGTGGTTAAGTGACTTGCCCAAAGTCACATAGCTATTTTGTGTGTGTGTGTGTGTGTGTGTGTGTGTGTGTGTGTGTGTGTTAAGTGTCTGAGGCCAGATTTGAACTCAGGTCCTCCTGACACCAGGGCCGGTGCTCCATTCACTGCACCACTAGCAGCCCCTCTCTTTTTCTTAAAAAAAATCTTTGCTACATGGAATGGTGGGGGACATAAAAGTGGAAATTTAGGCAATATAAAAACAAAAGATGTCAATAAAATGTACTTTTTCAAATGGACATGCAGAGAAGATGCAAGTATAAGTAAGGACAAATAAAAAAGAACAGCACGGTCTCTCATTCTCCTTTTTAAGTTGGTGACGTTAAAGGTCCTAGATCAGCCCAGCACCTACTCTCTACCCCCATAAATTTCTTTAGCAATGATTTAAATGTGCAACAGATAAAATAATCATTTTTTAAAAAACCAAAAAGAAATACTGGTAAACTCATCCATCCATTATAGCAGGGCTTCTTAAACTTTTTCCACTTGTGGCCCCTTTTTGCCCAAGAAATTTTTATGCAACCACAGGTATATAAAATAGGTATACGAATCAAACATTTACTGGTAATAAATCATAAGGAAATTTATTTTAAAACAATTCTTTGGTATATATATAATTTTACCATTTATTAAAGATGAAATCAAATCTGCATACTAATAAGATGGATGTGCTTGTTTATTTTTACATAAAGAATTAAATCTTGGCAGAATAGTTGACAGTTGGGTGGGTAAGTGGTGCAGTGAATAGAGACTGGCCCTGGAGTAAGGAGGACCTGAGTTCAAATCTGGCCTCAGACACTTGACACACTTACTACCTTGGGCAAGTCACTTAAACCCAATTGCCCTGCCTTCCCCCCTCCAAAAAGAAAAAAAAAAGAAAAATTAATAGTGCAGGATGCAAAACATCTTCAATATTTGTCAGAGTTCATCAACATTTTGATTTTATAATCCTCAATGCTAAGAATGCCTCTTCAAATAAATACATAGTGCAAAATTACATAAGCATGTTTAGGGCCATTTCAGAAATTGTTGGAAATTCTGTCCTAATACCCATCCAAAATTCATTTAATGATATTTTTTAGGAATTGACAACTTTTAATGGCAGATGACTGAAGTTTTTTTATTTCAGTTGAGTATGGTTTATGAACCCGATAGTTTTTTAGAATCAAAATTTGAAGGGAATTATTTCTGAAACTTTGTTTCCAGGCACTTCAGATGATCAATTATAACTCTTACAATTAAATCCTTGGGAACGTTGTTTTCAATTATAAAATCATCTGTAGCTAAACATTTCTAAAGAGCCATTTTCCACCCTATTCTTCCATATGTCAACTTTTGTAGTAAAACTTTCCATTTTGTCTTTTAACATAAATGTTACATTTTTCCTTGAAGTGACATGTTTAAATAATTGTTTTTCAAAAATATCCAACAAATGACACATTTTTGAAAGCCATCTAAGTCATTACAAAAAATTAACAAAATCAAATTTCTGCTCAGTCAGAAATAGAACAACTTCATTTTTCAGTTTTAATAATCTCTTTAAATCATTGTCTTGAGAGCCACCTTACCTCTGCAGGTAGTAATAAGCTTTTGTCATTGGAGTCCATGTCTTTCCAAAGATTTGAAAACAAACAACTGATAAGGACACGGCTTTTAATTAAGTTAATGATTTTGATAGTATAACAGAGCATAACATCTAACTCTGGTGATTTTTCTTTTGGCTATGTGCACCTCCCAATGGATCTTGCAGTGAGTAAAAGTGATATGTTCATCACCACCAGCTTTAACTTTTGCTACAAATCCAACTTTCTCACCCATCATTGTACCAGGACCATCTGTACAGACTCCCACACAATTTTTCCTACTATAAATCTTCATTTGTGAAAAATTCATTGACTTTAAGATATATATCTTCCCCTCTTGTGTGCCCTTCCAAAGGGCAACAAAATAATAATTCACCATTTATGCTTCCTTCATAAACATATCGTACATAAAGTAACAAGTGTGCTATGTTAGAAATATCAGTTGTTTCATCTAACTGAATTGCAAATGTTGGGCTGCCCTTAAGCCTGATAATAAGCTATGGGAATTTCAGAAATTCTTTTGGAAACAGTATCATTTGATAAAGATATAACAATAGGCAATTGATATAGCTTCCAGGTCTCCTATTTTAACAAGCAATTTACTCTAAAAAAAATTTTAATGGAAAAAAGAATAGACATTGACACTGACTATCACCATTTTCTAACAAAGTTTAACCAACTTAAATTAATTGTCACAATGAAAAGACCAAAAAATTCTAGAATACTTTTTACCATGAATTGTTTCTGACATTTTAATAGCACCAGGTAACACAAGATCTTCTCCTATCACATAGGACTTTTTAGCTTTTGCAAGTTTTGTATGATGCAAGTAAATATGTTTCTTCAACAGTAACACATTTCTCAAAACATTGTTTTTCTTTATTTGAAGATTTTAAAAATTGTTCAAAATAATCCTTTGGTTTATTGAAGTACACTGCATGTTTGGTATTAAGATGTTTTAGTTTGACTGGTTTCATGCTCTCTGCAGCCAAAGCTTCATTGCAAATTAATCAAAGAGGCTTTCTCACACCATCATCATTATTAGAAGTTAATCCATATTGCAAAAATGATTCGATCAGGTTGTAGTACACATAAATTGTTTTCTTGAAGACTCTGCCTCATTGTCATCAGTATTTTTACCTCTTCTGTCTAAATTTAGCCACTTGTCCATAACCAAAAATAATTTTTCCTAAAATATAAATATATATTGCTAATAATTTCTCAAATAAATACTAGCTTTAGTGTGTGAAATTGCATTTGTTTGTGCCTAATTTTAAAAACTGATGTTCACACCTATATACACATACAACAGTGGTGGGGGAGAAATATTATTAAAGGGTTTTTGTATTTACTTGGTGCAATTAAACACTTATGTTTCTGAAAAAGAAGGCAATAACAGCAATTTTAAAAATCAAACTTTCTAACACAATACAATCTAAAGGTATACTAATTTGATACACACTGAGGAATGATGGTAGAAAAATACTAAAAGTCTTTTTTTTTTACATAGTTAAACTATTATGTTTCTGCAAGAGCAGAAAACTTTGTATGTACAATAAAAACACTGCAATTCATAACATACAACAGTTTTTAATCCGAGCCAAGGTGCTTCTGGCATTGGCATTGTGTGGTATGATGACAGTTGCAGTGCGAAGTGGGCATGTTGTCTGTTCAGAACCAAGGATGCAGCAAAGTCACACTATGCAACACAGGCTAGGGAGAAGGTTCTGTTAGTTTCATGTTTTCTTATTTAAAATTGTCTTGTCTTCAAACTTAAATGTCACTGCTTGTAGGTCCTGAAAGCTTCAAACCACCTTCTTGTGCAATCCTATAATACAACACTTCTTAAACTGTGGGTTGCAACCCCATATGAGGTCGCACAACTGATTATGGGAGTCCCAAAACTTTGGCAACAGTAAAAGGTTTATGTACATGTAATGACCAAAAATTTATTCAAAATCAAACATATAATGAAATCAAGATGATTTTTTAATGGACAGGAAATTACTGATTACTGATGCAGGAGTTATTTATATGTCAGTTGTTTGTGTTTAGTTGGACCCCCACTTATCAAAGGCAAATATAAAAATTATTGCTAAATAAGAATGAAAATTAGAAGATATAACAATAGTCAATTGATATAGCTTCCAGGTCTCCTATTTTAACAAGCAATTTACTCTAAAAAAAATTTTAATGGAAAAAAGAATAGACATTGACACTGACTATCACCATTTTCTAAGAAAGTTTAACCAACTTAAATTAATTGTCACAATGAAAAGACCAAAAAATTCTAGAAATGCCCTTAGCTAGCAAACATTTGACCTCTTTACCAGAGAGTTGTGGTGGCCAAGGGCAATACCAGCTTACAATACAAAGTAGTTTGTAAGATTTTGTGGGGAAGGATGGTTAAATATTATGAACAATGCACCTCAATAGTAAAAATAAGTAGACAGAAAAAAGTTTTAGAGAGAACTTGGCGAAAGACTCAATCCAGATGATTCTGAGAGCATTTAAAGATGAAATTGTACATTGTATGACAAATAGAACAAAGACGTAAGAAATCATCAGAGTTTTCCATAAGCTTTTTTCCTCTATCAATGAAAGACAAAAATCCAGAACAAGCTGAGGTTTATGAAGAAAAATGCTTATAAATACAGACGTGTAAATTTGAAATGATTAGAGGAGAGAGTAAACGCTAACATCTGAGGAGACCTGGAAAGGCTTCATATACTAGGTGGCAGCTGGGATGAGCCCAAAAAGAAGCTAAGGATTCATAAAGGACAGCGATGAGGACTGAGTGCATTCCAGGAATAGGAGGCAACCGGTTCAATTGCAAAAAGAGAGGAGTCATACCACCTTATAAACCAGTTTGCCTGAAACAAAGTCCAGGAAGGAGAATAATATGAAATGGTAGGAAAGGTAAGTCAAAACCAGATAGTGAAGGAGTTTATATTTTATCCTAAAAGAAATACAGAGTCACTAAGGATTTAATGCAAGTGGGTAGGGTAACAGAGTTGGACAAGTTCTTTGGAAATATTCTTTAAGCAGATCTGTGTAGTGTTCAATCTAGTCCTCGATTGGAGAGGACTAGAACCAAGGAAACCAATTAGGAAGCTATTGCAATAGTCCAGACAGCCTTACAAAAAAAGGAGGAAGCATTATAATATTATTTTGTACGTCAGCACTATAGGCAGAGAAAATACTACAGCTGAGAACGCCTAGATGAAGCATCAGTAAGACAAGGGAAAGCACTTAATTTTGTTGTACCTCTGTAATGGATGTGATGTGTAGTGGGAATTTTAGGGGCTAGCAAAAGGATATTCTACTGCTGGTAGGAAGAATATCTGTTCTTTTATTATGGAGTCTTATAAGCAGTTTGGTTGCTTACAGTGAGTGGGTTGGACCCAGGTGAATATCTCTGGACAGGGTGTGGCTGCATTGTTAGGCTCCTGAGACACATCCCTAATTGGTATGTTTCTCTCTGTGTCTTTCCCAGGATGCTAGCCTTTGGAAAAGCAGCCAGAAGAGTTGTTTGTAGTGTCCATGTTCCCTCCCCTAAGCTTCTCGTTGGCTGTGATGATATTAAGAATCTTTCCATTGTCTCTCCTTCCTAGACAGGCAAGTCTGTGAAGTTAAGTGCTTCTCGAGGCAGGCTCAGATAAATCTTTGATGATGAGACTGCACCAGCAAACTCTGGGCAAGTTTGAGAGCCCTAGAAACAATAGTGGATATCAGTATGTGTCAGAATTTCAGGTAGGAAATGAGAAGGGCAAGCAAGCCCTAGAAAAGAGTAAGGTCTAACCTTAAATACCTCTGTATTTGGTACCCAAACATATAAAAACATTTTGAATCTTGCAAACCTTTATCCTTTTAATCTACTATATTTTTTTCTATGACAGTTTGCAGTAAATCCCTTTTAGGATGCCTGAGAAGGTGGGGATACTATGGAAGGTGATGGGTAAGAAGCTTCATCCTCTTCTGTGGGAGAACTCACAAGACCATAGGGAAAGGTATTAGCTGCTAGGGTCCAGTAGATGGCACCAGTGAGCTGGGTTCTGGGCTGACTGACCCAAGAAACTATTTTGAGGCCTGTGGTGTGACATTCAATTAATGCAATGACCATATCTGATTGAGAGTTTCTTTGTATATATTTATCTTTCCCCCACCACCATGTTTATTAAGCTCTTCTGAGGCTATATATCTCATACCATTTGCCAATTCACAGCTTCTTGTACTTTCCCCTAGCGCAAAAATTCCTGATTGCAACTTTGAGCAAACATTCTGGTGTGTGCTGAAAACTGTTGTCCTACCCAAAGTTAATTTGAAAAATTCCACCAAGTGACTAGAGAGTCAACCACAGAATAATTAGAGTGCCTTGTCAGTCTCTAGATCAATAGAAAACAGTTCCTTGGGAGAAAGAATGCTTAGCCCAAATGGAACTGGAAAGGACATCAGAGTTGGGTTGAAGTTTAGTCACCATAATGAAAAAGTGGAACTGATGTCCCAGGGTTCCATAGTGTTACTCTCACAAAAAAGTGGAGAAATAACACAAAACCCCTGTTTCTAGGGAAGACTCTAAATATTTTAGGGGGTGGGCTGAGACAATCCTCAGAGTCTGGAACAATGAACTCACTAAAACTGTGAGCTCTGAAGCAAGAATTATAACATGGACCACTCCAAGAAATAATGATATACCTACTAGTATCTAAATTATCCAAGGATCCAGGGTGATCTCATTCTCCTTACTAAGAGACTGTAGCTGAGAAATCCACTTGTTTCTAAAGTCACTAACCATAAGGAGAAGTCAATAATAGGTCCCTTCTGAGGATGGCAGAAGATAGCTTAGAAGTTACCAGCCATTCCGGTATAATGTGGCCTCCCCAGCTGATAGCTTCAAAGTTTAATTTCAGGCAATACCACAGCTACACACAGTTAAGTATTTATCTTTTGAGATTTTGAAAAACCATGTGAGGAAAAAATGTCCCTGAAAATAGACGACTTCCCCAAAATGAAATTTTCTTTGAAAGAAAAGAAAAGATAAAGGTATAGACTGAAAAGGTATATACTGTGCAGCTAGGTGGTACAGTGGACAGAGTGCTAGCCCTGGAGTCAAGAGGATCTGAGCTTAAATCCAGCCTCAGATAAGCTGTGTGACCCTGGGTAAGTCACTTAACCCTATTTTCCTCAGTTTCCTCATCTGTTAAATGAGCTATAGAAAGAAATGACAAACCACTCCAATATCTTTGCCAAGAAAACCCCAAATGGGGTCATAAGATTTGGAAATGACTAATTGACTAAAAAATAAATACACTGAAAAATTACACTGATTGTAGACCACAGTCCAGTTTTATGCAAGACAAACTGTTTTATTGTTTCTTTATTGCTGTTGTTTTGGGGAAAGGGGTTGAGGAGGAATCTTATATTATATAATACCTCACATGAATATAGTGCTTTAATGTTTACAATAATTTCCAATTTGTAGTTTACAAATGGTAGGAGAAATTTTTGTTTATAAGATCTCTGATTTCATTGGAATATGAGATCCAGTGCACCTACTCTGCAACAAAAAGTCTCAGTTGTCTGGAACAACTGAGAGGATCAGTGACTTTCCCAGGGTCACACAGCTAGGACATTTCAGAGGTAGGATTTACCTCTTTCTGATGACACATCTGGATCTCCATCCTCTGTCATAACACCCCTCAGATAGACGAGAAAGACAGAGGCAAGGAAAGAGACAGAAAACCCATTCTTAAATCAATGTCTTTTCTGAGTACGAAGCCAGATCCCTGTCTCTTTTGTCATGTTTCCTGGTATAGGACAAGCCATATCTCTATTTTGTAGATGAGGAAACTGACATTCAGATAAGTTAACTACCTTGCCCAAGTCACACAGCTGTTAAAGGGCAGATCCAGGATTCAAACTCAGGTCTTCTGATTCTAATACTCTTAGTTATGCCATTTTTACTCCCAAAGATGACGTTATCAAAATAGTTTAATGGCTCATGCCACAGACTCCCATAACAAGCAAGGTGTTACATAATACAATTTTGAGGAATTAGATAACTAAAGAAATCATCTGACACCAGACATACCTGTTATGAGTTGACAGTAGGGGGAAAACCTGCCTTTTCCCCTATTCACTTGTACATTAAAGTAATAGAAATGGAAACAAGATGCTGGGGATTTTTTTCATAATGATGAGTAAACTTGAGTGGATTTTCTTCCTCCCAGTATACCTCAGTAGCATTTAACTGAAAGATATTTCTGAATTTAAATAGCAGCTAAAAAAAGAAAATTATTTCATGCCTATAAGAACAATTCAAGTCCATTGGAAAATATGACTAATAGTTATAACATAATATTGCAATGAAAGGAAAACTTATACCAAATCTTTCCCTAAACACTAGTATCTAGATAGAAATGAGTCACATCCCTGGCAGATTTATGTTTCACTTAAAAACAAAGGGTGAAACAATACTGGGAGAAGAAATATATGTTAAATTCCTTATAAATAAGAAAATGTAGTATAGCTTGATTAATGAGTAATTTGTCTTTCTTAATTTAACATGTACTACTGGATTTGATAGACCTAGCATAAGAAAAGCTTGAGATGGATGGCATTTGTGGGATTCAGAAGGACAGTAATAACCCAAGAATGACTAAGAGCCCATTAGAGAGAATGCAACCTAAGTTAGGGTCTTGGTTCAAAGGAAGAATTGGGGAGAAAGGAGCAAATTGTGATGGGCTCAGCCTCTGGGGGATTCAGAGAAGAGCAATACAAAAGAGAGGGTCTCATGTTTCCTCCCTATCCTGCACCTTGAGTGTGGATCCTCTGTAAACCCAGAGAAGGAAAACTCCTACTCTGAATCCCAATTAAAACTGGACCAAGATTACCTTGACAGCTTCACCCTTTAATGACAACAACAAATAGCATTTATATAGCATAATGTTTTATAAATATTATCTCATTTACCCAGATAATGATGCTCAGTGGAGGATAGGATCTAGAGGTATCTGCAAAGTAAGGAGTATCCCAAGAATAGTAGCATTCATTAAGGAATAACCTCAAACACTGCTTACCAAGCCAATCAATCAACTAGCACTTATTATGTGCCTACTGTGTGCCAGACACTCTGCTAGGCACTGGGATAGCAAAAACAAAAGTGATAGAGTCCTTTCCCTCAAGGGGTTTAGCTTTTATTTGGTGTAGCAGCAAGCACCCCAAGCCTCCCCAGGGTTGCTGCCACCACAGGTTCTTCGATCTGCTTTGATAAAGGAAAGCAACTCAAAATGGGCTAACAAGCTTACTTTAATCAGTCAAATATGTATCGTTTACCTAATTCAGGGGAAAAAGGTCAGCACCCCGAACTTCAAAGTATACAGACAGAATTATCAAGACAAAAACAGATCAAGTAGACAGATTTCCAAACTGTCTAACCATTACATCCATACCAAACAACATCTGGGTTTCAAAGTGGGGGGGCCCCCCTCTGGACAACGGCTTTCCAGAGTTTCATCTGATCAAATCACAGAACACTTCTCAAAGTGAGCCCCAAAACAAGGCTACACATCAGGGCTTATATAGCCTTCTCCTGGCTCAGAGAATGTAACAACCTTATTGACTCACAGGCCAATCAAGAAGTATCTACTGAAAAACAAGCCTCCCACCCCAGGCTCCAGGTGCACGTTAGCCTAGGGGCAGGGAAGATCTTACAAATTTACATTCCCATTACATTTGGTCATGATCCCTTAAAGACTTCAACGATGCCATGTGAATTAATACTGTCTAGCTTCCACCACATTTCCAGCTCTACACTCATAAATCTTCATACCCAAATGAAGTCAAGTCAACAAGTACTTATTAATCACCTACCATGTGCTAAATAACCGTGTGATAAGTGCTAAGGAATGGGTGGCTAGCTGGTAAAGTACATAAGGTGCTGGACCTGGAGTCAGGAAGACTCATCTTGCTGAGTTCAAATCTGGCCTCAAACAATTACTAGCTGTGTGACCCTGGGCAAGTCACTTAACCCCGTTTGCCTCAGTTTGCTTGTCTGTAAAATGAGTTGGAGAGAGAAATGGCAAACTACTCCAGCATCTTTGCTAAGAAAACCCTGAATGGGGTCAGGAAGAGTTGGTCATGACTGAAAAACAACAGCACAGCAAGAACAAAGTGCCAAGGACACAATTAGAGGCAATCAACAACATCTGCTCTCAAGGGAGGGAGGGAGAGATCACACAAACATCACAAACAAGATGTATACAGGATGAATGGGGAAATCTCAAAGGAAGAGCACTAAGATTACTGGGAAGGGCAGAAAGTGAGACTCAAAAGAAGCCAGAGCAGCCAGGAAATAGAGAAGGGAGATCATTCCAGGCATGAAGGAGAATCAGTAGAAATACCTGGAATTAGAAGATGGAGTAAAAGTTACAGGAAGGAGTCCAGTGTCACTGGGCTATTGAGTATTCGGAGAAGAGAAAGGAGTAAGAAGATTGAAAAGAGAAGAAGTGGCCAGGTTGTGAAGGGTTTTCAAAGCCAAACAGGAATTTATGTTTGATACTAGAGAGTAAAGAGGAAGGCACTACAGTTGACTGAGTTGGAAGGAGGGTGACATGGTCAGATCTGTGCTTTTTTTTTAGATGGGGAGTTTGGGAGCTGAGTGGAGGATGCATTGGAATGAGGGGAAATTTGAGGCAAGGAGACCGACCAATAGGTTCTTGCAGTAGTCTAGATGGAAGATCATGAGAACACAAGACAGGGTGGTTGCAGTGTCAGAGAGAGGGGGCTAAATGAGAGAGAGCAGCTATTGAAGGTAGAACTAACAGAACTTGGCAACTAAATGATTATGGGGAGGAGGAGGTGAGAGAATCAGAAGCAGAGAATGACACCTAGCTTGCAAGACTGAATGCCTGGGAGGATGGTGGTCCTCAACAGTAAGAGAAAAGTTGGACAAAGAAGAGGGCTTGAGGGAAAGGATAAATGAGTTTAGTTTTGAACTTGTTGACTTTAAGATCACTGTAGTTTGAGATTTCTGCTCAGCAGTTGGAAATATGTGGCTAGAAGTCAGAAACGAGGCTGGACTTGGACAAGTAGATGATCTGAGAGTTGTTTGCAAAGAGACGATAATTTAAACCATGGGAGAGGATGAGGTCACCAAGTAAAAAGGGATGAAGGGAAAAGAGAAGAGGACCAAGACAAAGCCTTGGGGGAGCCACATGGTTAGCTGGCATGATATGATTGAAGATGCAACAAAGGAGACACGGAAGGAGTGGTCAGACTGATAGGAGGAGAATCAGGAAGAAAAAGAGAAGATCAAGAAGAATAGGGTGATTAGGGGCGGCCAGGTGGCACAGCGAGTAAGAGCACAGGCTCCAGTGTTGGGATGACCTGCATCAAATCCGTGCTCAGATACTCAGCACCACACCCAGAAATAACTGGCCGTGTAACCTTGAGCAAGTTACTTAACCCTGATTGCTTTAAAAAAAAAAAAGAATAGGGTGATTAGCAATGTTTATGCAAAGGCCAAGAAGGATGAGGACTGAGAAAAGGTCATTAGGTATGACAACTCATTCAATGGGATAAAAGCAGGGGCTATTATCCCCATTTTATAGCTGAGGAAACTGAGGCCAAGGGAGGATAAATCACTTTCCCAGGTCACACAGTTAATAAGTGTATGAGTCAGGGTTTCCTGAGTCCAAGTCCAGAAGATCTGCATACCCTAATGGACTCTGATATCAAGAGTCTTGGAAATAGCAGTGCTCCACCCCCCACCACCCCAAATGTATTCCAGCCCAGCCCTCAGTGAGGGGAGAAATCATTGTGGAGAAGGAGCCCACCAGCCTCACCACCACCAGCAACCACTGCTGACCAACTTCCACCAACACACAAACAGGCAAAAAACTTTGGGAATGATAACACTCTCTAAACCTGTCCTACTTCCCACAGTCACCACAGCATCACCCTGGAAAGCAAATCCCAAAAGGGGCCAGCTATCTCCATCAACTATCCTTCACAGGGCAGGTGGCTCAGCTTAGCTGAAGCACTCACAGGACCTGAGATAGATTAACTATGCTACAGAAACTATAAAAGGAAGGAAAACTTGAAATACGAAATTCCGATCGAATCTTGTTGATTTGTTGGCAGAATTTCTCTCTTTTCTTGGTGTTCATTTTGTAGGCAGTCATGATAAGCACTCTAATATAAGGTGATTTTAAACACACCATGAAATTGTTCTTTGTTGCCTTTGGGAACACAATAAAACCAACTCCATCAATTTCTTGCTCCTGTGAAGAAATCATGTCTAAGGAGATACTGAGAAGGAATTGTAAGCATCTGAAAGATAATGAATCAAGCAGTTTACTACGTATGGACATTCAAACATGAGGCTCCCTCACCCTGCAGTCCTATGGGCACACGACATCGGCTCAGATCAATCCAGAGCCCAGAACTCCTCTGTCTCCTTTTTTTTCTGATTACTATTTCTTGTCAGATTCACAGGGACTTAGAGGCAAGGGGATCTTAAGGGCAGTCAACCAGCAGGTGATCTTGACTGTGACACCACTACCCCCAATTAACCACAGGGGCATTATGGTGAGGAAGGTTTTCTAAATTTACATCCATATATTTGTTGAAGTTTGTTCAGCTGATAGTTTGCCAGTCTTGGATTCTTAATGCTAAATGTAGTGGATCAAGTCAGTTATTGCTATATATGAACTTCCTAGTCTATAGGCAAACCAACCAGTGGTCAAACATGGAGTCACTTCCATCAGCAAGCAACTAGCAACAGGCCAGTCCTCACAGTTCCTCAAGGTGAAACTGGGAGCCATCCTTCCATTCAATTCCAATCTCTTTCTTTACTGTGTTTCCATTAATAATGAGATTCCAATTCAATTCCTCCATCAATATGTTCACATGCTGGTCAATAGACAAAGATCTCAAATTTATAGTACAAACACCTAAGTCTAAATGTGTAAATAGTCTAAAAACTGAGCGATCTTTAGCCTGCCTTTCTGTTGCTCTGCCATCATCAGAGTATTTTCTTTGTTTTGTGGATTTTTATGATT
Source organism: Petaurus breviceps papuanus (assembly GCF_028583685.1). Taxonomy (NCBI): domain Eukaryota; kingdom Metazoa; phylum Chordata; class Mammalia; order Diprotodontia; family Petauridae; genus Petaurus; species Petaurus breviceps. The sequence goes on from NW_027185655.1 coordinate 40,090,379, forward strand.
TAAAAAAATTTATTATCAAGTGGTCTACCTGTTGGTGACAGGTCTCTTCATTCTCAGCTAGGCTGATCCTCATAAATTCTGTTTCCAGCACCATAACTGAAGCCTTCCCAGGGTGGTAGAACCTACTAGAGCTTATATTTTTTTTGGCATAACCCCAAGAACCCAGGGTAACCTCCACACTATGACTTAATATCTGCATAAGACTTGTGTCATGACAACTTAGATTTCAACAAGAAATAATTTCCAGCGAAAAAGAGAGGATAATCCCACTGAATGTTGCCCTGATCAGAATACAGCTGCAATACTGTGCTTGGTTATGGGAGCCATTTAAAAAGGCACTGACAAACAAGGGTACCTTGAAAGGATGGTGGCTGTAATGATAAAAGAATTGGATGTAATCCCATGATGACGATTGACTAGTGATGTCTAGCCAGGAGAAGGGAGCATATAGAAGGATTAGAGTTTGTATTATTTGTCCCAAAAGGGTAGAACTCAGAGCAAGGGATCAAACTTGCAAAGAGCCACGTACCAATTATAGGGAAGGAAAACTTCCTAAAAATTCAAGCTATATGAATACAAAATAAATTGACCTAGGATTTAATGACTTCATCATTGGAGGTTTTCAAGTGAAGACTGAATGACCAATTTTTTAAAAAGTTAGAGAGGTAATTTCTATTTCTATACAGAGTCGATGGATGAAGGGCAGCTAGGAAACTGGAGTCAGGAAGACTCATCTTTGTGAGTTCAAATCTGACCTAGCTATGCGACCCTGGGAAAGTCACTGAACACTATTTACCTCAGTTTCTTCATCTGTAAAATGAGCTGGAGAAGGAAACAGCAAACCATTCCAGCATTGGACACGCCTGAAACAACTCATCAACAACAATAGATGTATGAAATGATGTGTCAGGTTCCTTCCTATTCTATAATACTGGCAAGCATTCTCATATAAAGAAGCCAAAACTACTTGTTAATGTGAAAACAGAATATATTTAATGAATAATTATTCTTTCCTAATTCAGCATGTGCTACTGAAGGACTAAGACAGATCCTAGGAATCTATTTTTCATCCACATTTCACCTGTTCATTCATTTTGTGTATACAAAATACATACAATTTACTTCTCCATTAATTCTTCCTTATGACCCTTGCTCCCATTTTCCTTTAATTCTGCTATTAATATTAAGGGACAGTTCTTATTTAGTATGGTATATTTAGTATAGTTTCTGTAATGTTCTTTGATCTTAATTATGCCTCCAATTTAATGCTATAAATAATGAAAATAAAGAGATAAAAGTGATTAATAAAAGATTTTATTTTTGTCTGTGTTTTTTGTCACTCAGCTGAGGCCTATGTTACTCTGGTTATAGCAGTAAAAAAAATAAAAGAACAGGAATAATATATTACTCTTATCCATAATAAATTCACCACATAAATATATAATTTTATTTTTATGGCCTATTTATTATTCCACTATTCTTTTACATAATGTTAGTGGGTTTAATTTCTATTTATAACATACAAATGCAACTTACAATAGACAAATGGATTTAGGTGGGTGTTTCCAGTTGACAAAAAAGCTTTTAATTGAAATGAAAGAATCATAAAAACCATTCTATCTGCCTCATTGGCAAAAAGAGTGATTCTATCAGGCTGTTGACTCTAGTTTCTTTATAGGACTATGTAATTACCCACCTCACACTCCTGTTTTGGATTTTTTTTCTTTCTTGTTAAAGGATTGTGCTTATTAGAGGCAGCCAGGTGGCTCAGCGAGTAAGAGCACTGGCTCCAGTGTCGGGATGACCTGGATCAAATCCGGGCTCAGATACTCAGCACCACACCCAAAAATAATAACTGGCCCGTGTAACCTTGAGCAAGTTACTTAACCCCGATTGCTTAAAAAAAAAAAAGGGATTGTGCTTATTAAACCCTAGAAATTAGTATACTTTTAATGAACTTAGACTTATCAGACTGTTAGAATAAATATTCCCATAGTAGACCTTTTCCTGTTAACTGATTAAAGTACTCCCTAGGAACAAATTACCCTGTACGTATTCAGACACCTGAGGCTTCCTGCTTCTGTATTCTATTCAAATCTATTTGCCAAACATTTATTATTTATTATGCTGTTAGGTTCAAGGAATAACTTAAGGAAAAATAAAAGGAAAATAGTTCCTGCCCTCAAGGAGTTTACTTCCATAGGATCATAGATTTGGAGCTAAAGCCTTCATTTTACAAGGAAGGAAACTGAGGCTTGAGCGATTTATTCAGGGTCACACAGAGAATAAGCATGTGAGGCAGGATTTAAACTCATGTCTTCCTAACTTCAGACCTAGTACTAGAGTCACTATGTCATTTTGCTTGATGTGTTCTAAATACAATAGTACAACAATATAGGTTTAATTCAATAACTATTTCATTTGATGTATTTAGAAATCATATTGTAAGGCGGAGGAAAGAGGATTTATTCCTCTGTCCACCATGTGAAGTAATCCCAGAAAATAAGGAAAAGATAACAGAGGTAAGGAGATATTAATATGCTAAAATCATGTCTGGTACCCTAATGTCCCTTTGAGAATATGATTTCTATTTATAAATACTCACAATGAAAATTTAGCAGTCAGTTCTCCTGAGCCTGACTCCAATACACCCCTGGATAGAACACTCAAATGTCCAGATTCTACTTAATACCAGAAGATTAACACCAACCATCAGAGCAATACCCTAGCATGGCCATAGCCCTCAAAGTGATAAATGAGAGGTCAATATTTATATTACTTGGTTCCCTGGCTGCTTTTCCAGAATTGGTATACCAAGGGAAGTACTAAAACTTAATTATTAATAATGTGCCAATATATTACATTATATATTGCAATATCATATATTATAATTATGTAGAATCATAGTATATATTATAATTATGTATAATTATATAAAATAATATATTATAGCCTTAAATATTAATAATAATAAGCTATCATTTATATAGCACCCACTATGTGCAAAGAACTATGCCAAGTGTTTTATAAATACAATCTCATTTTATTCTCAACAACCCTGGAAGGCAGTTGCTATCATGATCCCCATTTTACAATTTGGGAAACTGATTCAAAAATAGGTTAAATTATTTGCCCAAGGTCCCACAACTAGTAAGTGCTGGAGGGTGGAGTTGAAGTCAGGTCATGTTGGTCTCTGGGGTCCCCAGTGCTCTATCCATTGCACACCTCTACAAGGAAACTACAAGGAAAATCTCAGGAGAAACTCCTAAATATGACCATACTCCTCCCCAAACTCCAGGAGTTCACCAGGGTCTCAATGTATTAGAAAAGACAAGACTCTAGAGAAATGGTGACCTTCAAATCACCAACAATAAAACTCCATTTATCCTCCACTTTTGATCCCTGGGTGGATGTCACCCAAGTGTTCCCATAATGGTAGCAGAACTGCAGCTCCATTTCAGGCACAATCAAGCTGGTCTGTATAAAGTCTGATAGACTGTCTTCCTATTTTCTTGTGCTGAGTTTGAATCCTAGATCTATCATTTTCTGCCTGTGTGACCTTGGAAAAATCTCTTTACCTCTCTTGGCCTCAGTTACCTCATCTGCAAAATGAGAGACTTATTGACCTCTAAAATCCTTTCCTTCTCAAAGTCTGTGACTTTATACAAGAGTTCCAGGACTTGTTGGAGACTTGTCAGTCTCCCTAGTTAATGAGTCTCACTACCAGGCTCACTATCTGTCTGAGATCATTAGTCTTACTGCTTAGTCTTAGAAACTAAGCTAGTTTACGAGTTGCCTCTCTATTGGGATTGAGAATATCTTGCTAGACTCCTAATAAGGCTGTCCCTCTGTGTTGTGGAATTTGATCACAAAATTGATGACAGACATAAACCTTTAGGGAGCTGGTTCCAGCCAGTGTCCAATTGAATTTGGGCTTTCCCATCATTAGCAGAGGAATCCCTTTTATTGTTCTTGTCCCCAGTCAGAAAGTCAAGTTTTACCCTTTTTATTGAATATCTCGATTGATTGCCAAAGCCTGAAGAAGCTCATCATCCACAACTACTATTAATTAATATTGATTTCAGACAATCTAGGGCAAGGGTGGAGAACCTGCAGCCTCGAGACCACATGTAGCTCTCTAGGTCTTCAAGTGTGGCCCTTTGACTGAATCCAGACTTCATAGAACAAAGCCCCATAATAAAAGGATTTGCTCTGTAAAACTTAGATTCTGTTAAAGCCCACACCCAAGCACCTAGAAGGCCACATGTGACCTCAAGGCTGTAGGTTCCCCACCCCAGGTCTCGGGTTCAAGGAGTGCAGCAAGCTGGATTTTTAGCAGCGTATAACCTTCTTACAACATTCCTAGGGACAACTGGAAGACAACTTCTGTCAGACAGAGCAGATATTAGGAGTACCTGGCCCCCTGAGTGGACTAATACACCTGCAACCTTCTAGTATTTCACTAAAAAAGTGTTACTGGATCTTCTGAGTAAGCATGTCACAGTCTACTTAAACAACATTCCAGTTTTTCCCCCTGGGCAAACAGGAACACAACCCAAAATTTCTTTAAGTCCTTACCAGACCATTCTGCCATGATTTATGTTGTAAACCTGAGAAATGTGTTTTCCACCAGGGTCAGGTCAACTCCATGGGATGGATCATATGGGTTTCAAATGAATGGACTGAGCATAGAGATGAACCAGCCAGACCTAGGTTGTTCACCAGGAGGAGTTTAAGGCCTTTCTTTGTTTCTTAGAGGCAGTAAACTTTTATTGAAAATTTGGGATGGAGTGATAAAGACTGAAAAAAGGGATACTATAGACATAAGACATCCAGCAAGGAAGAGATGCTTCTAGAAATAGAGGGAGGCTTCATGACTGATCTCTGGCTATGTTTAATGTCTCAATCCCAAATATTCATTCTTTATAAAGACAAATGCCTCAAGGGTCACTGCTAGGGCTTCTAGGATCTAAAATCCTTCAGAGGATAGGAGTAGAAAGGTATGAGTTGCTGCCCTAGAGATTCCAAGAAGAAGCAAGGCAAACCATATGAATTTAGTTCACTTTGAGGAGAGACAACATCGTGTAACAAATACAGCAATTGGAATCAGAGAACAGCAGACCAGGGTCCAAATCTACCAACACTACTCCCCAAATCCTAAACGAGCTGTGTGATTTTGGACAAGTAACTTAACCTCTCTAGACCACAATTTTCTCATCTGTAAAAAGGGGGTTTTACTGGATGACCTCCAAGGTCTCTTTCAGATATAATAATTATTACAAGCATTTACATAGTACATAAAGTCAACAACTATATATGTACATATACACAGATGTGGGGCTCTGAATTGGGAAAAGGTCATTAAATACAGTAAGAAGAAAAACTTTAAACCTAAATTCTGTGAAAGGTGGAAGCCAAGACATAGTGATCTGTTAAGAATCATAATTTAGACACTGTCATAACTTAGATATGGTGACTGATGAAAATCATAAAATGGATACAGCGACACATTTATAACCTGCCCATAATCAATGCACAAACCTGTGGTTGGGCATTTTACCCAATAATGTTGGCTTAACACCCAAGTCAGAAATGAATTAATTACTAAGAAAAAAAACCTCCAAAATATTCACCAATCCACAGTGAAATACTCTATGACTCTTCTTCCCTTTGTCTGATTTCTATAATTACCATGGGTATTTTGGGGGGTCTTTGCAGGGGTCCACTGAATCTTCTGGCAGCCCCAGATTGTGCCCCATTTATAAATATTTATTCATCATGATTGATTAAACTCCTATAATCAGTCTGGATCCCCTTGACCTCTTTCTTTGGTATCAAATTCACCCCATGGTTTGGGGAAGATACAGGGTTTCCCAGTCATGGAAATTCCAGACCTTACAAAACAGATATATGTGTATGCATATATATGATACGCATCTATACATATGTATATGTATATTCCCATATGCTCACAACAGTCCTGAGAGGTAGGTCTTATTTTTATCCTCATTTACAAATGAGAATACTGAAGCTTGAGGGAAATTAAGCAACTTGTCCAGGGTCACAGAGCTAGTTAATGTCTGAGACAACATTCAAATTCAGGCTGTTTGTTATCTGACACTCCAAGTCAGTTCTTCCTACATTATACCTGCCTCTCTATACCTATTAAAGTATGATGCTATAAGGGATCCTGGAACTTGATGAAACATCGCAACCATTATTATTTTCATTTTTTTTCCTTTTTCTGGGTATTCTATTTACTCAGAATGAAAAATAGCCTCACTGAGGCACTAGATCAAAGTTTGGAGCCCAAGGATGAAGACACTCCATTAAAACCATTATTCCCCTCCCTTCTTCCCCAATTCCTCCTATAGCAAGAGTGAAGAAGCAAGAATGTCTCTGGCTTTCATTTTTAAGCAGGAGGTCACAATAATGCTGTATTAAGGAGAGGCAGTGATATAGGTCCATTGTGATAGACTACAGTGGACAGTAGAACCCTCAGACTTGCCATCCCCTCAAGCTATCATCCTATATCTCTTCTCCTTCTCACAGAGTCATAGAAAAAAAACTATCTATATTTCCTGGTTCCACATCTCCTCCTCTCACTCATTTCAAAACCCTTTGAAGTCTGATTTCAAGAAACACATGTACCTGAAATATTCACCCAGTTTTTCTTACTTCATATCTCAAGATATCTCAGACCCCCAAAACAAAAGCAAAGGACTCCATGAAAGTAGGGTTTAGAGGCAAATATGATGCATGGTAGACCTTGGATTGACTAGCAAAACTACCTACTGACTTTACCAGTTACAAATATAATTACAAATAGCTACAAATACACCCATGTGTCTCCCTTTAACAACCTGCACTTGACCCTTCTTTCCATTCAAATTCACTGTCTGAATCAACAAGGTAGAATCCACATGGCTTCTAAACTAATCAGATATGGGATATTGGGCTCTTAGAAAGAGCCATTTACTCTCTCTGCCACAACTTGCTTACTATGTACTCACTTCTCACCCCTTTGCAATCAGGCTCCCTATTGCTGCTGTTCAGCGTTAACTGCATGCCCTGGCTATGTGACTTCCTCCCTCCATGTACCAGAGAAGATGGGCATTGCTTATCTGGATGTCTCTAGTGAAACACCCGAATCAGGGAGTGATATGTTTCTCCTTGACTAAATCCCATGTATGGGTCATCTGACCCAAACCCATTCAAAAAAATCAATTCATCGAACATTAATTAAGTATTAATTCACGCCTCAGCAGCTAGCAGTTACATAACTCACATTCTAATTGGGGGAGAGACAACACATATAGGGGATTTTATCTGCAAGTCAGATGAAAAAGACTCATGGTCCTTTGAGTAAAGCAAGATACTGTCTCTTCTTTATTGTGGTTTCTATGAACAAAACTATATGAGTTTCTGATCTGAGCTATTTGACCTTACCACCAACGATTTTAGTGATAAGAACTGTCTTTTCTGGGTTAGTAGCTGTTATTGATGAGGAACTGGTAGCTGCAGCATGGGCAGAAGCATTTGCTCACTTGTGGTTGGAAGCAGAGCTGATGGTATCTGCCTCTATGCCATTTCCTCATGGGGCAAGAACCCAGGCTCGTCTCTTTTTGTCTGTATCTCTCTCTCTCTCTCTCTCTCTCTCTCTCTCTCTCTCTCTCTCTCTCTCATTCCTCCTCTTAGTTCCCATATATGTATGATGTAAATCACATGTAAAGACACACAGACATAATGCATTTGCATTGGTATAGGGATTTTCCCCATCATGCTAAACCAAAGAAATCACAAGAACAATCCAAATAAGGACAGAAGCATACACATGCACACATTTAAGTCCTCTTGTTCCATATCTAGTCTCTCTTCTTCCTTTTGGTTTTCCATTTTACTTTCATTCTCATGTTTTAGGATTTGTCTCAACAAAACTATGAGGCTGTGTTACACCATGCAACAAACAAGCCAGGCAGGATCCAGGTGATGCACTCATGCATGCGTACACACACATACACACACACGCACACAGACACACACACGGACACACAGAGACACACACACACACACACCCTGTCCCCAAAGTTTTAACACAGCTTTAAGCATTAGTAGTTTAAAACTTCACTTAGACTTTTGGTATATCTTATATGTATAGGATATAGATAGACAAACTGACAGACAGACATAGACAGATAGATAGATAGATAGATAGATAGATAGATAGATATGTGTATATGCATACACTATATTTTATATATATGCACATATGTGTGTGTATGCCAGACCCACACATTCACTAGATCAGGAACTGTTCTGCAACTTACAGTCTTAGAGTATCCCCTGGAGTATTGAGAGGTCAAATAATTTGCAGATTTTGAACCCAGATCTTTCTGACTCCAAGATTACTACAACCTGTATACTATACACTGCTTTTTCAATATATAAAAGTATGTGTATATTTATACATATATAAGCACATATGTGATCTAATTCCATTCTCTTTACAGAAGTGTGGATGAGTGGGTCTGTGTGCATACTATCAGCTTTGTACTTGGGGAAATCCAGCACATCTGACATTAAAATCATGAGGAGCAGCTGAAGTTATTTGCACTGCTTTTCCAAGATATGGAAACAGCTTGTATATTTAAGGAGAAGAGAGAGGAGATTACTATTGTGGGGGGGAGGGGGGAAGGGAGAGACAGAGATAGACACACAGAGAAACAGAGAGACAGAGACGGACAGAAAGACAGAGGGAGAGAGACATACAGAGAGACAGAGGGAGAGAGAGAGGAAGGGGGAGAGAGAGAGAGAAAGACACAGAGAGGGAGAGAGAGACTGACCTAAATGCACCCTGAGGCAGGTTGGGAAAGGTTTAGGTACAGCTATGGCTAAGCCAGGCAGAACCTTCCTTTTCTTGTTGTTTTATGCTCTGTAGGTGTGGGAGAAATTGTGATGATGAGATTAGGTCTACTCAACAAGGTGTCTTGCATACTCTGATTGTGTTTGACCTGCAGCTTAGACATACTCCTGGCTGCCTTCACATGAGTGATTCTGTGGTTGTGAGGCAATTTCAAAACTAAACTAGTTTGCAGAACCCACAGACCCTCCTGCAGGTGTGTGTCTGAGAGCCCTGGTCGTTACAGATGCATCTTCTACCTTGTCAGTACTGGAGAAACAATTACATAAATGCAGATATTTATAGCTGCACTTACACTTTTATATTGACCTACTTATTTCTCCAAAATTCCACACACATTCTAGTTTTATGATTTACAATACGTTTTGTTTCTAAACATAGGAGATAGGTGTGTGAGTTATTATTAATAATAATAGCTGATATTTGTACATCAGACTTTAAGGATTGCAAAATACTTCATAAATATTATCTCATTTGAGCCTGGCAAAAACTCTATGATGCAGGTTTAAAATTCCCATTTTAAAGATGAGGAAAGTGAGGCTGAGGGATTAAGCAACTTACCCAGCCAGTATTACACTGCTGATAATCACTGTTTCAAAAGACCCTGGTGTAGTAGCAACCACACTGGCATACCCAGGATGTCTGCTGGCACAGGTTCTTAGATCTGCTTCACTAGGAAAGAGAACAAACTGTTGAAGGGGTCAACAATCTTTCACTAGCTCAGGGGAAAAGTCAATACCCTGAACTTCAGAGAAAATATATGCAGAGAAATAAAGACCAACAGACAGGTCTCTGACTTCCTGAATCAAAGCAATATTGCTATGCATTTTGCATATATCCCTGGATCAAGAGAGCCTTTACATCTGAGTAGTCAGGGAGCTCTCAATTTACCGCCACTCAGAATCATAACCAGGGAATCACAAGATCCTTCTCATAAGCAAGCCCCCAAAGCAAAATACCAACTCAGAGTATATATACACTTTTCAGAGCCAGAAGTCATCACAATCCTCTTGACTCAGTGCCTAATTAGAAATTAGCAAAAGGTAAGAAAGCCTTCCTATAAGCAAGCTTCCCTTAATGGGCAACACGTGAAGCCTATTAATGGGTGGGGAAGATCTTGAATCCCATTAACATTATCCCTGGTTAGACTGGCAGTCAAAAGTCATTAGGGAATCCTTTATCCCCAAATCCTGACAGAGATTATGTCTTATTTTTGTCGTTATTTTAAAGATATTTCCAGGCATCAATTAATTGAGGCAGGCCAAAGAAAACTAGAAGACTTTGTGTGATGTTATTTTTGTTTTTGTTTTTTGTTGTTGTTACTATTATTGTTTTAACCAGATCTGTGACTTTGCTTGAATAAGGCACTCTAGGTGAGAAAACTGCCCCCAGTATCATCTTTGAGAGTTGCCTGAGGCACTGAGTTCTATGTCATGTCCAAGGTCACCTAAATTGTGTGTCTCAGGGCCTGGATTTGAACCTTGCTCTGCCTGATTCTGAAATTAATTCTCTGTCTTGCTAGTTCTCAAAAATCAACAAATGTTACCCTCCCCAAAACCATCCTCTAGTCACCCCTAGACCCCTCCCAGAATCTTTCTGTATATAAGATCCATCTTGCCTCCATGAAGGGGTTCAGATTCCGTGTCTAGCCAATGGTGAGGTTCTTTAAGAGTTTACCCAATATGGCAAATCTCTAATAAACTTTGTTCTACTTTGGCTGAAAAAAAATCAACAAATGTTTTTAAACATTTAGGACATAGAGTAGATGCTCCATAAATATTTAACTATCTGGTTTGTTGACTTGATTTCAAATCCCTGATCTCTGGCTGTGGTACACAAGACAGCTGCCTAGGCAGACCTAGGTTCAGCACGACATTGCCCTCACCGCTAGAGCATGGAACAACAAGAAAAAAAAAAAAACAGGTTCTGTCTAGTTTACTCAAAGCTGTATATACTATATACATTGACATTTATGATGAATATAATTTCTCTAACCAGTCAAAATTCACGTTTATTCTTGTATTAAGAGGACACAACCAAATCCAGTTGCACACAAGAACCAGTACCTAGTCCTCCTGCTAACAAATACAACTTATATTACTGCTCATGACCATGAAGGGATTTTGAGAGTCTATTAAGAATATAATTTTCAGGGGCGGCAAGGTGTCGAAGTTAATAGAGCATCGGCCCTGGAGTCAGGAGGACCTGAGTTCAAATATAGCCTCAGACACAACTCAAAAACTATCTGTGTGACCTTGGGCAAGTCATTTAACCCCAAATGCCCTCCAAAAAGCAAAAAAAAAAAGAATATAATTTTCCATTTTCAAAAAAATTATTTTTCTGAGAAACGTCCTTTTTTTTTTTTTTTTTTTTCACAGAAACCATTCTCTAACCCAATCTTGTCCAAGTCTCTCCAGTTGCTGGACTCTATCTTTCATCAGGTTGTTTATTTTGGCCTTATCCAAAATGAAGGATGAGCAGAAGGAAAAATAAATTGATTGTCTCCCACTGTTTTCTGTTATAGCCCGAGCAAATGAAAATCCCCACCATAGGGAATCAAGTTTTGCTGAAGGAAGAAAAATGCATGCAGACTTGGCGAGTCTGAATTGCAGATGAGCACCAAGGGTACCCTTGCTCTGTTGTTCTCATTTCCAGGGTGACCCCTCAATCTCTAAAGATGTCTCAGATTGATGACAACATAGACCTGAAGACAAACACAGGAGTCCTAAGTGAAAGGTGGCCTCTGGAAGAGCATTTAATTTAATTTCATAAAAAGCAAGGCCACTAAACTCTATTATATCATCTTATAGAAAGGCTCTGCATATAATTTTCATAAGGTCATGTGTCCAGAGGGCCAATATCCACTTAAGTTTTTGCTTACCTCAGCAAGAATGCTTACAGTTCTAATAGTAAAGGGATTAAAGAGATTTGAGGTGGTTATTAAGGCCGGTAGCAGCCAAGCTAAAGCGATCAGGAATTGAAACAGAAACTTTGCCAAGGTTTTCCACAGTCAACATGCAATTCAAATACTAATGTGGTTTGTGTGCATCCTGTTTAGGCCATAAAATTTTAAGGAAGCTTTGCTACTCTATGATAAATACTATATTTAACAGAAACTCCAGCTTTTGCTTAGCAATGACTATGAAACACTCTCCAGCTTTCTATCTTAGATCAGACTACCTTTTCTTACGGTTCCTTAATAATCTCAGATTAAAACTTTCTGCTGAAAATCTGAGTTCTGGCACTGAGCACCTGCCCAGCTAATACATTAATTAAGTACTGGTAATTACAAATAAAGTGTATCTTTTACTGGTGGTGATGTGGTGTTATTATTCACAAGAGAGAGAAAAAAAATCATTTGGAGAGAATGAATAAAGCCACAACAATTTATTACTGTCAGTATTTCCTCCTCTTCTTTTCTCCCAATAGGCATGGATTACCCGTGATCTCGGGACTATCACAAATACCTGCCTGAGACATGGTCCCTAAATGGGGAAATTTAAATGGATCTACCACATGTCCAATGAAGTGGGGGTGGTAATCGACACAGTGATTTGAGACATTAGCAGAACTTTCCACAATGAAAAGAGAGGGGGGGAAATTAAACTATGGCATTCTCTCTTTTCACTTCTACCTCTTTAGTTTCCTAAATGTCCTTCAAAACTCAGCTTTAATCCCCCTTTCTGTTAGAGGGCCCTTCCCAGTCCTCTTCTTTGCTGCTCCTCCCTTCCACTCCAATGCTGCCTTCCTTCTATTCTAGGGATTCTTAACCTGGGATCCATGAATATCCATATATATGTGTATGTATATATTGTATATACATATTTTTCCATATACATATATACTATAATTTGTATTATTTGTGTATATACACTTATACACTTTATATAGAGATCTATAGATATCTATAAACATACACATATATACCGATATGCATATATGTAAGACTTTACTATGTTTATTTTGATCAGTCTTCTGTTTCTTTGAAGGGGAATAGCATCTCCCTTCATAGGTCCAAGTCTTTCCATGTTTTTCTAAATCAGCCAGCTCATCATTTTCTACACCATAGCAACATTCTGTCCCAATCACATCCTATCTGAGAGATTGTCTATGAAAGTTTTTTTTTCTCCCAATTTTCTACATTCCTTCTATTCTTGGATACATATGTTTTATTTACACAAGAAAACTTTAATTTGAAATAATCAAAATTATCCTTTTTATACTTCAGCAAAGCTCTACCTTATAATATAGTTTAAGGTCTGATACCACTGAATCTACTTCCTTTACATCTTTCATCCCAGTGTCTTTGAAGTTCCTGACCTTTTGGTCTTCCAAATGAACTTTGTTATATACATACAACTAAATATATACATATGCATATGTACAAGTTGTTATTCCTGGATAGACAGACACACCCCTGCCTTTCTAACCTCTGAATCTTATCCATGTTCTCACATAAGTTCTCTATAGGAGATCTAGCCACCTTCTTAGGAAACTTCCACATGTTCTCTTTGAATAGTGAGATTACCAAGAGAACTGGTCATGGGCTACCCCTGAATCCCACCACATAACCATACCACCTTCCATTTTCACTAGTACCTTCTCTAAAACTCTACCGTGTAACTATGTATTTGAAAATGTTGCAACCTGAACACAACCACCATGCACTTCTCCATCTGCCTTTCAGGGATACTCAGCCTTCATTCTTTAGATAGTCTAGTATTCCATGACTAGGAGACGTATTCCCAAGAGAGAATCAGTTACATGAAAAATAATGATTTCTGGTTCAGGGGGAAACCTGGGATCATTAAAAGGACTTTCCAATTATCCAAAGGCAATACAGCCTACTGCCTTCTTCCTATTCATTTCTGGGACCAGTATTAGCAATGTCTCCCCCATGGCTCTTCTCTCCTCTTAGCTACTGAATTCCTAAAGCACACTTCTGATCATGCCACCCTTCTGCCTCAGGAAGCTACAGGAGATCCCTTTGACCTCTATGATAAAATACAAATTTATATGTTTAGTTTCTTAAAGGCTTTCAAAATCTGATTCCAGATGGCTTTTCTAAGCTTAATATGCAAGTGGCTTGGGGCACCTAAGGTGATACAGTGCTGGACCTGGAGTCAGGAAGACCTGAATTCTAATCCAGACTTAGATACTTTCTACTAACTGTGTGACCCTGGGCAAGTCACTTTGTTTGCCCCAGTTTCCTCATCTGTAAAATGAACTAGAGAGGGAAATGGCAGACCACTACAGTATTTTTGCCAAAAAAGAAAAAATGGGGTCATGAAGAGTTGGACATGACTGAAACAACTCAACAATATACACTACTCTACCTCATGTGCTCTGTGTTCCGGTCAAACTAACTTGTATACCATTCTTGGCACAACCTCCCACATCCAGCCTCTCTGCTTCTGCACAGGCTGTTTCCCATGCCTGGCATGCACTCACTCTTTACCTGCCTTATTAAATCTCTAGCTTTCTTCTATGCTCAGTTCAAGTGCCCTCCTCAAGAAGCTGATCTAGATACATGCATCTCCTCACTTCCCCCACCATCTCCCAAACATTACTTATATATTTTTATAGTTTTATTTACTTTTTTATGTGTGTTGCTTTTCCCCTGTCCCCGTTATGGTGAAATCAAAGTAATCTGAGGCACAGAATTACAAGCATGATCAATTTATTACTTAGGCAAGCAGTAACCAATAAATTGTGCCAGCGACCTCTCTTGATAACCTTGAGTGAAAGTTAACAGTCTTCTATAACAATTAGCAAAATGACAGAGCGAAATCTCACGTAACATAGGTGAATGTTCTTCTGCTTGACTATGGATGACAGAGTCAGAAACAAGATTACATCATTTGGACATCCCCTTCATCCAAACAGAATATAAGCAGAGATTATGTCCGTTTTTGTTTTTGTATCCATAGTATCACATAGCGAACACTCAATACATTCTTGTCAAATGAATGAATCAGTGAATTAATAAATGCAAATGCAAAAGAACTATGAGAATAAAAGTTGCAGGAGAGAAAACATGTAAAGTGGTGTTTGAGAAAGTCAGTCTGTCACTCTGGAATTGGTGCAAATGGCAAGCTAAAAAGTTTGAACTTTTATCAGGTAAACAATAAGAATCCATTAAAGTTTTTGAGAATGAAGTAGAATGAAATTATGTTAAAGACTTTAGCAAAAGTAATCTGGAAGAATTGTCTTCATTGGAAGACATTAGGAAGGATTCAATGGAAGGATTAGGAAGAGACTAGAGGCAGGTAGAGAAGTTAGGGGACTCTGGCAATAGCTCAATCATGAATTGACAGGAACTAGAGCTAGGTTGGCAATATAAATGGAAAGGAAGAAGAGATATAAGAGAGATTATAAAAGAAGAGTATCATTTTTTAGTTAAAGGAAGGTGGAAAGATTTGGGGGATTAATGAATCCTTTTACTAATAGAAATTTATGTTCTTCAAACATACTCATATATTTAATTGGCAAATTGAAAGTGTTTGCATTGTTACAAGAATCAACACTGTAACTGGTATTATTAAGCACTGTTCTAGAAGACATAACTGATCTCATAGAAAAATTTGATTTCCCAAAACTGAACATCAAAACAAGGATATAATCATGAAATAAAAGATTTTAGATGAAAAAATGCTATTTACATGTTTTGGGGAATCTTATGCTTCTATACAGACAGGTGACTGCTGCACAGAGCCATGTGGTATAGTGGGAAAAGAGCCAGAGTTGAGGAGAGAGGACCTGGGTTTGAATCCCAACTCTGTTCTAGTCACATGAACTTTTCAGACCCAAGTCTCCTCATCTGTAAAAGAATAGTTTGGACTAGATTACCTCTAAGGTATCTTCCAGAACTGGAGCAATGACTCAAAAGTTACATGTGAAGATGGAGAGTGGAACTTGGAATCATTTTGCCTAGAAATCTGATAGGTATTTACCTATGAAATAATTGTAACTTTTTTAAGTAGGGGTATTAGAAATATCAATCATAGGTCATCATTTTTATTTAATTTTGCAAATGGCATCAGTTATAATTCTGCATTATTCAAATGGTTTTCTTAAAAGAACGGTGTGTATTTGACATTTACCAGCAGGTGGTGCCATGGTTGTGGGAAATAAGACAATTGTTTCCTTCTTTCCCCCTCACCACACCACCCCAATCCATCCTCCCTCCCTCCCCCCCCAAAAAAAAAAACCACAGCAAATTTCACGGAAATCCTAAAACTGTACCAAAAGAAAAAAAACATGCATCAATACAAAACAAAATAAAATCTGATTAAGAACCTTTTTTTTTTTTTCTTGATCAGAATACCCACCCATTTTGCTTAAGGCATACAGGTGCTCAGTTACACTGGGCACACTTGCCTTAACCTGTGGATCATAAATTACAAAACCAATTCTGGAAAATAACAGGGTACAGCTCATATATAAGTAGCACCACCACATTGGAAAAAAAAAAATATATATATATATATATCCATTAACTTTTGTATTATACCATTCAGATGTTGTCTTATAGCTAACTAGAGCCTTGTAAAAGATATTAATGGGGTGGCTAGGTGGCACAGTGAATAGAGCACTGGCCCTGGAGTCAGAAGGACCTGAGTTCAAATCCTATCTCAGACATTTAACATAAAAACTAGTTGTGTGACTTTGGGCAAGTCACTTATCCCCAATTGCCCTGCCCTGCCCCCTCAAAAAGCAAAAAACAAACAAACAAACAAAAAGATGTTAAGACAAAGGAGGACTAAATACAAAGCAGATTTGGAAGAAGAGACTAGGTTTAAGGGTAATAGTACAGGAGAAACAATAGATCTAGAAAGTACGGATTTTTCTTAATTAATTTTGTTTAAATAGGTGAGAGACAATTTATGGTTTGTTTCCCAATGATATCAAAGAGAAGGTGAAGCTAGACTTCAGACTGACACTGAGTCATTGAATCTGGAAAGGACCATTATGAGTCATCTAATTTATTTCCCTACAGATAGCAATACACCTAAACCCAAGATCCTAATGCCTGCCTAAGTAGCCCATTCTAGTGTGTGGCACAAGATTCTCTTCCTTATTTCTAATGAAATAGCTCCTAATATATTTCCAATGCATTTTCCAGAAGTTCTGCACCAGCACTCTTGCATTCCCTGCCTACAACCTTGTTTGGTGATCCTGTCCAAGTAAATAAGTACTTATTACATGACAGGACACTTAGCACAGTGCCAGGTATATACATGCAAGCAAAAGAAACAGCCTCACCTGAGAAAGGTTAAAGTGACTTATCCAGTGTCATCAAGTCAGTAAGTGCCTGTGATTCCAAGTCCAACATTCTATCTTCTGTACCATCTAACTGTCCCTCTTGAGGGTCATAAAATCACCAGATTTAGAGCCAAAAAAGACCTCAGAGATCATATACTGCAATTCATAGTTGATGAAACTGAGAAGCTGATAGCAAGTTAGCAAGCATATAATAAGCACATGCTATATGCCAGGCACTATACTAAACATGGGGGATTCAAAGGAAGGAAGGGAGGGAGGGAGTTGGAAGGAAGGAAGGAAGGAAGGAAGGAAGGAAGGAAGGAAGGAAGGAAGGAAGGAAGGAAGGAAGGAAGGAAGGAAGGAAAGAAGGAAAAAGGGAGGAAGGAAAGGAAGGAAAAAGAAGGGGAGAGAGAGAGAGAAATTTGCCTTAGGTCACACACAGGGAGTAAGGAACAAAGCCAAGATTGAAATCCAAGGCTGTCAATGCCTTTTTGGGGATCTTAATTTCCTCATCCAACTTACTTGTTAACACTCCCAGGCTTCAAGTCCTTCATGAATTTTTGGAGCATGGTATCTATACCTTCATCTAAATCACTGATAAAAACATTAAATAGAACAAGGTCAAGAGCAGAGTCCTATGACATTCCACTAGAAATCTCCCTGGGGGGAAGTTGGGGGGAGAGGGAAGGGAGGGTGAAATTGATCTATTAATCACCACCCTTTGGATTACCATGAGGGCCGCTCAGAAATAACCTTGGTGGTGCATGACAACACATTCAGGAAAAAAAAAAACTTCATCCTAGAAATATATGCATTATATGTAATGTAAGCATGGCTAAATTTTGTCATTCAACCCTATTTTCTCCAGCTTGTCCATAAGGATATCACAGGGAACTTTGTCAAATTACAAATTAAAATATAAGAATATTGTGTTTAGGTAATTCCTCTGATTTACCAGAGTACTAACTCTGTGTGTGGGGGGTGGAGTGGGGTGGAAAGGAAGTGAGATTAGTCTGGTATGACAGTGTACCTGATTAATTCATAAAGACTTTTAGTGGTCATTGGTTTCTATATTAATTGCTAAAAAGTCAATCCTTTATTTCTGTATTCTCAAGTTTTCTCCGCCTTAATTTAAAACTGAACAACTATAATTTTAAAAAAATCAATTTTCTTCCCCAACTAGAAAATCAGTATCATATTTGCCTGTCCCCAGTTCTATGTCACCTTTAATTCTGCACTACTTTTCAAAGATAACCCATGGTGACTCAGTAATAACATTCCAAAAGTATTTTCACTACCTTGGTATGTGGTTTGTCTAGAACTGGTAACTTGAATTTAGGTACTTTCTCATTATCTCTATATTTATCTTGGGTTTCATTTCCCTCAATCATTTCTGTTCTATATTTTTCCCAATCTGAAGATGATTCCTCTTAGAGTATTGAAAACAGAAGAAATATGAGTTGAAAAGTTCAGTCCTCTCTGCATCATCATCAGATGACATATCTGACACATATCCCAAGTAGCCACCCTATCCTTCCTTTCACCTTCTCTTGCCTTAACCAATTACGTTTTAAAACTTCTTTAGTTTTTCTTCACATTCATCACAATCTTCTTCTCATGAAACATAATTCAACTCAGACATTTATTAAGCATTTATGATGCTGCAAATATATAAGGTTCCTCTACAAGCAATCTATTATCTGGGGATCTGGAGTCATGGTGACTCACCAATCCCAATATCGGCATGATACTTGTGGACCAGAATGAAATTCTCATAGCGTTTATTACATGCCACACGGATAAGATATTTGGAAGGAATACTCATGTCCCTCTAAACTAGGCAGTTCAACTTTTGCGAGTGTAGTAGTTACACCCTTGACTTCAGTGGAATTTAAAACTTATTTTCTCTTGCATATATCAGAGTTGCGATATTTTCACCAGATGTTTTCTTTGTTTGCTTGGGTGTAATACTGACATAATTTCTTTGTGTGTTCAATTCTATCAATCTTCTCTGCAAGAGTCTTTTTTTTGGAGGGAAAGTGGGGTTAAGTGACTTGCCCGAGGTCACATGGCTAGCTTTGTGTTAAGTGTCTGAGGTTAAATTTGAACTCAGGTCCTCCTGACTCCAGGGCCTGTGGTCTATTCACTGCGCCACCTAGCCACCCCAACAGTCTTTTTTTTTTTCAAATGCTTTATTAACTTCTGGTTTACATCATTCATTTCCACCAGATTTTGAGTTACAATTTCTTTCCCCATTTTTCCCCTACCCACTGCCCCAAAATAGTGGTTCCACAGGATATCCCCTCCTCCAATATGCTCTCTCCCATATCTTCTCCCATACCCCCTTTGACTTTTCCAGTAAGGCATGGTGGATCTCTATGCCCCAGTGCCTGTGAATATTATTTCCCCATTACATGTAAAATAGTATTAATAATACTGTGTGTGTATATATATATGTATATATATATATATATTAAACATTTTATTTTAAAACTTCGAATTCCAGATTCATTCCCTTTCCTCCCTTGTCGCCCACCCCTACTGGGAAGATAAGCAATTCAGTATAGGTTGTACACATGTAGCTATGCAAAACATTACCATAGTAGATATACTGTAAAAGACTGACTATATTTCCCTCCCTCCTATCCCTACCACTTGTTCTATTCTCTACTTTGATCCTGTCCCTTTTCAAAAGTGGGTGTTTCCAACTTCCCTCCTCCCCAGCCTGCCCTCCCTTCCATCATCCCCCCTCTCATCCCCTTCCCCCCTACTCTCCTGTAGGGTGAGATACCCTATTTCATGTGTATGTCATTCCTCCCTGAGCCAAATTAAATGAGAATAAGGTTTTGCCTTTCTGCCTTCCTGTTCTTCCCCTCCACTGTAACTATTTTCCCTTGCCTCTTCTATATGAGATAGTTTACCCCATTCTGTCTCTCCCTATCTCCTCTCGTTATATTCCTCTCTCACCTCTTAATTTCACCTTTTAAGTATCATCCCTTCATATTAAATTGGTCCTGTGCCCTCTATCTATGTATACCTGTAAATATATATACACACATTCACATATGTATTCATATGCTCATATACTCTCCTGTATAGACATATATATATATATATTCCCTTCAATGATTTTCATACTGAGAAAAGTTTTAACAGTTACAATTATCATTTTTCCATGTAGGAATGTTAATAGTTCAACTTTGATAAGTTCCTTATAATTTCTTTTCCCTGTTTACCTTCTCATGCTTCTCTTACTTCTTGTATCTGAATGTCAAATTTTCTATTCAACTCTGGTTTTTTCATCAAGCATACTTGAAAGTCCTCTATTCCACTGAATGACCATATTTTCCCCTGAAACATGATACTCAGTTTTGCTGGGTAGGTGATTCTTGGTTTTAATCCCAGTTCCTTTGCCCTCTGGAATATCATATTCTAAGCCCTTCAATCCCTCAGTGTAGAAGCTGATCCTGTGTTATCCTGATTGTGTTTCCACAATATTCAAATTGTTTCTTCCTGGCTGCTTGTAATATTCTCTCCTTGATCTGGGAATGTCAGGAACCTGGCTATAATATTCCTAGGAGTTTTCTTTTGGGGATCTTTTTCTGGAGGTGATCGGTGGATTCTTTCAACCTCTATTTTGTCCTCTGGTTCTAAAACATCAGGGCAGTTTTCTTTTAGAACTTCCTGCAGGATGCTTTCTAGGTTCTTTCTTTGATCATGGCTTTCAGGTAGTCCAATAATTTTTAAATTCTCTCTCCTGGATCTATTTTTCAGGTCAGTGGTTTTTCCATTGAGATATTTCACATTGCCTTCTATTCTTTCATTTGTTTGGATCTGTTTAACAGCATCTTGATTTCTCATAAAGTCACTAGATTCCATTTGCTCCAATCTAATTCTGAAGGAATGATTCTGTTCAGTGAGTTTTTGAGATTCTTTTTCCATCTGGCAAATTCAGCTTTTTAAGGCATTCTTCTCCTCATTGCCTTTCTGAACCTCTTTTGCCATTTGAGTTAGTCTATTTTTAAGGTGTTATTTTCCTCAGTCAGGCTGTTGACTCTCATTTCATAATTTTCTTGCATTGCTCTCATTTCTCTTCCCAATTTTTCCTCCACTTCTCTTATTTGCTTCTTAAGGTCCTCTGTGGCCTGTAAGCAGCTCGTATTTTTCTTTGAAATTTTTGGTGCAGGAGTTCTGACTTCACTGTTTTCCTCCTGTTCCATGCTTTGATCATTTTTGTCACCAAAATAGGAGTGTAAAGTTGGGGTGCCCTGTTTATTTTGCTTTCTTTGCCTACTCATGTTGCCACTCAGTCACTTGACCCCTGGGCTTTTTGCCACAGTAGGATTCTGCCACCAGACAGAGGAGCTTAGTACAATATGCTGGGGTTTTCTCACCTGCCAGAAGTATTAGTTGGGTGCCTTCCCTGAAGCCTCCACATGCTCTGCCAAGCTGATCACACACCCCAGGATCTCTACCCTCCACCCTAGACATCAATCCAGATCCAAGCAGGTTAAAGCAAGAGCAATTACCCCTCAGACTGGTCGCTAGGTCCCCTACACTCTACAGGCCACTAGCTGAAGCTGCCACATGGCAGCGGCTGCACCCCGGCTCCTCAGCAGCTTCTTGCCCCAGGGGCATAGGCCTACTGCACTCCCAACTACTGGATCCCAAAGTCCACACTGCACTAACCTCTTACTTTGTCCTTAGCATCTATGTGTTGATAATTCTGGAAACTGCCACAGCTGCTGGTGATCTGAAATCCCTCCAGCCAGTGGTTGGTCAGGCCCACCCTAGGGCTAAAACCTCTGGCTCCCATGGTCCTGGGCTCAGTTCCCAAAATGCTGCACTGGCCGATTCCTGCCGGCCTGCCAGGCTGTCCCCAGCAGGAGGTTAGCTTCTCTGTCATTTTGTGGTTTCTGTAGCTCCAAAGTTTGTTCAGAGTCCCTTTTTACATGAATTGGGGGAGGTAGAAGCCAGAGCCCTGCAGAAGTCCTGTTTTGACTCTGCCATATTGACTCTGGCCCCTCCCCAGCAGAGAGTCTTAAAAGAGTTACATGAACACTCATTAAGTGGTTTGCACCAGAAAACATTTCGTGTTTTGAATCCAGATCTTCCTCACACTGAGGCTGGTACATTTTGCTAAATATTTGCCAATTATATTTGTAATCTGTTTCTCTTGTGCTCAACTATGAGTTTGATACCTCTGCTCTACCCTGTGGTACCAATTAAACCACTAAATTCCAACAGATTCTTCCAGGGATTGATGAGGTCCTGAATTTTGTCAAATTTTATGATGATCTTAGGATCTAGAAGTAAAAGAGATACTAGAAACCATCTGATACAACTTACTCATTTTACAAGTTGGGTTTGTTCCTGAGGAACTTGTTTGCTAGTCAAGAAATAATAGGTAGAAACAAACATGGAACCACTGATTAGTTTAAGGTTGTAAAAAGAGTATTACAAGACAGCATATTGTCACCTTACTGACTTAACTTACATGGAGAGTACATCATGTGAAATGCCAGGCTAGATGAACCAAAAGCTAAGGTTGATGAGAGAAGCAATAACAATCTCAGATTCAAAGATGATACCACTCTGATGGCAGAAAGAGAAAAAGAATTAAGAAGCCCCTTGATGAGAGTGAAAGAGGAGAGTGTAAAAACTGTCTTGAAATTTAACATCAAAAAAACTGAGATCTTAGCAATTGGCCTCATCATTTCCTTGCAAGCAGAGGAGAAGAAAGGAAAACAATGCTAGATTTTATTTTTTTTTAACTCAAAGATCATTGTATTTAGCAACTGTAGCCATGAAATTAAAAGACACTTGCTCCTTAGAAGGAAAGCTATGGCAAATCTGGGCAGCATACTAAAAAACAGAGATGTCACCTTCCTGACAAAAGTCTGTATGGGCAAAGCTATGGCTTTCCCATTAGTGATGTATGGCTGGACTATAAGGAAAGCTAAGCCCTGAAAAATTGACACTTCCGAATTGTGGTGCTGCAGAAGCCTTTTAAGAGTCCCTTGGACAGCAAGGAGATCAAATCAGTCAATACTTAAAGAAATTGATTCAGGCTATTCACTGGAAAGTCAAATACTGAAATTGAAGCTAAAATCCTTTGGTCATATAATAAGAAGACAGGACTATTGGAAAAGACCTTGGTACTGGGAAAGATTCAAATAAAAAGAAAAAAGGGGGGAGCAGAGGTTGAAGTGGATAGCGTCATGAGATCAATGAACATGAACTTGGACAAACTTCAAGAGATTGTGGAGAATAGAAGGGCCTGAAGTGCCATGTCACAAAGAGTCAGACATGACTGAACAACAATAATAAAAAGAGATTCAGAACTTATCCAGTGATGAGGACAAAAATCCAGAAGGAGTTTGTCACCAATAGTCTACTATGAGAGAAAAATTGATATTTAAATATTTACATTTTCAACTATTTATTGTTTGTTTGAAGGTATTTTTTTTCTAATGGCAGAAGAAGAAGGTAGATTAACAAAGAAGCATTTATGACCTCAGTAGTACTAGATGGAATGGAAGTTTATCCAAAATTAGTCACCATGTGTTTCTCCCAACCTATAATAAGCAGACTGTCCAGTAAGTCACAGGGGAAGTGACTCAAAACACCAGACTAATCCAACCACTCAGTACAGGTCTGAGCATGTGTCTTTTTAGAGTATCAGTTCCTTAACATCAGAAATCTTGTCCAAAAAAGAGAAGAAAATGGATTCTCCAAACCACAGGATGGGAATCTAATTTTACTTCCTATCAAATTTTAAAAACAAAAAACATTTTTAAAGAGACAGCCCACGAACACACAGAAAAGGAAATGGTAACTCCTAAGAATAAGCAGGGGTTCAACAAGAAGAGATCATGTCAGACTCATCTCATTTTTTTTAATGTGTTACCAGACTGGTAAATCAGAGGAATGCAATAGACACGGCGTGACTGTATCTCGGTCACACACTTCACAAAGACTTTTGTGATCCTTTTATAAATAAAGTGAGGGCAGATTTGAACTCAGGAAGATGAGTCTTCCTGACTTCAGATTCATCATTCTATCCATTGTCCCATCCAATGTGATACAATTGGTGGACTAAAAACTAATTAAAAGGCCAAATTCAAAGAGTTTTCATCAATGATTCAATATTATCTTGGAAGAAGGTCTCTAATACAATGCCCTAGTGGTCTATATATTTGGCCTGTACTGCTTAACATTTTTACCTATAACTTAAGGCCTTAGAAGGCATGATTATCTATGTAAAACTGCTAAAGAGAGCTAACATTCTGGATGATACTAGGGTCTAAAAATTTTTCAATCACCTAGAACATTAGGCTTGATCAAATAAGATAACATATAATTGTAATAAATGTAAAGTTTTATATTTGTGTTTCATAAAATCATTTTCACAAGCATGAGCGGGGAGAAACATGGGGAGACAGTTGTTTGAAGACCTGGAAGTTTGTTTGTACTAAGCCCAATATGAATCAATAGATGTCATATGGTGATCAAAAGAGTTAATAAGATTTTAAGTGGCATTAAGAGAGACAAGTTTCTAATAACGAGGAGGTAACTTTCCTACTATGCCTGGTCAAAACCCATATGTAGTATCATGTTCATTTATGAATATCACATTTTAGGAAGAATGTTGATAAGTTGTATAATGTCCCAGGGATACCAGCCAGAATGATAAAGAATCTCAAATCCATGCCATATAAAGATTTCATAAAGTAATTGGAAATTTTAACCTGGAGAAGAGAAAAATGGTGGAGGGAATTCTAGTTGTCTTGAAGTGTTTAAGATGCCATCACATAGAAAAAGAAGTAGACTTCTTCTTCTTGGCTCCAGGTGGCAAAACTAGGGCCAACAGGTTTAAGTTGCAAAAACAAAAATAAAAATAAAATAAATGCAGATTTGACTTGAAATCAGGAAAAAAAAAACATCCTAATAATTGGAGCTGTCCAAAAGTGAATGGACAATTTCAAGGGGCAGCACATGCTTCTTTCATTGCAAGTTTCCAAACAAAAGAAGCTGGCATATCAAAAAGAATGTTGCATCTAAAATCAGAAGACTTGTGTTCAAATCTTGGTTCTGCCACTTTTTACTTTGGGTAAGTCCCTTAACCTCTTGGGATGTCAGTTTCCTCATCTATAAAATTCAGGGGTTGGTTCTTATCATTTGAAACTGTATGTCTACTCTCTGGGAATGCCATGAAGGGGATTCTCCTTTGAATAGGAGTTACATATACTAGGTCACCTCTAGGACCTCCTCATCTGGAGAATTAGGTTGGAATAGATAGCCTCTAAGACCCTTTACAGCTCTAGGGCTATGCTACTATAATTCTTTCCAGGTATATACTTCTTCGTACAGCACTATATCTAGGGTTGGAGAGCCCTGGAGATATTTATTCCACATTTAGTGTCCATCTCATGTTCATTGAGGCACATTATAAATAAAGCCACTGTCTTGATGCTAGTTTAATGTTTCCATCCCTTAAAATGCATTTATATTACATTGCATCTAATAGAGTTGCTGATATAGTCATTCTCTTAATAATTTATTTTTACTTTCAGTACTAGTGCTATAGTTATTTGGAGCAAAAAAAAATGTCTTCAGGAATATCTTGCTAATTATAACTTAGTCAATAAGTGAGATGTAGGATATGCAGTGGCCGTACCCTGAAAAACTGTCTCAGCAGACAGGCTAAACCAGATTGAGGGTAACTGACAGGCCTCAAAC
Organism: Petaurus breviceps papuanus; assembly: GCF_028583685.1. NCBI lineage: Eukaryota > Metazoa > Chordata > Mammalia > Diprotodontia > Petauridae > Petaurus > Petaurus breviceps. The sequence goes on from NW_027185655.1 coordinate 40,116,306, forward strand.
CTTTCAATGAGTTGGGGGGATGTCTATTCCAAGCATGTGAAGACTTCCCCTGATGGAATTGATGAATGAGAACAATTTATTCCACAGCCATGAAGGCAGCTGAAGCAGGCACTGTGGAGTGCTTAGAGTTTAGTCAGATATCAAAGATGCCAAGGTCATCCACTGCATCCCAAGCCACCACCAGGTATCTTGACTTTTGTCTTGCCATTGGACTTCAATGACTCTGGAAGAGAAAGTGAGGATGAGGACTTTGAGCAGCTCTGCCCAACTTAAATCCAATCCACATGCAAGTCATTACCCTATGATGTCATTGGCCCTCTTCGAAAACAAAAGATGAACAATAGCCTTTACTCTTTGACTCCAGTCATAATACACATAAACTTCTCTGAACATAATTTCCTGATCTATGATCCATCTTTGACCCAATAAAATAGATCAAGAGCATAGAACTAAATTCTAAGCTCCCAAGCAAAATTGTGCAAATGTCTATTTTCAAGCTAGCATCCTAGAAACACTATTCCTTTGTTATGGTCTCCTGAGCAGTAGCCAGAAACGTGGAATAATTAGTGTGCCTAGGCAGAGGGAGATCATTAAGCAGAAAGACACCTTGAGAAATCGTTTAGTTCACTCTCTTTTGTTCAGACAGGAGTATACTTAAGTGATTTAATCCCAGAGAAATAAGAATCTGTTCTATTTTTAAAGCTCACCAAAGGATTCCACAAACTCCCCTGATATCCCTTCTGGCTTTTAACAATTCTCACTGTTAGGAAATTCTTCCTCATATTCAGCCTCTATCCAAGATCCTATATTTTAAGTAAATTCTTCTTTAATGAGTTCTTAGAAGAAAGGGAAAATGGTTGAATTCTCTTTTTAGTACAGGGCTTTCAAAATACTAAGAGGACAATTAAACCATGGCTATATGCTCTCTAGCCTGAATAGTACCAGTTTATTCACATCCAACCTTCATCTGAAGTTTCTCTCACCACCAGTGCATTTCACTTATAGAAATGGGCATTTAAAGATCATCAAATACTTCACCATTGTTAACGTGAATTATGTGTTTACATATATTTTATGTAAACCTTCTAATATATTAATTCAAATAAGAGAATTGGTTTATTTATTGGAAACTCTCAGCTTTTTTAAAAAATCAAAGATAGATACATAAACAGAAAGATAGCCTGATGATAGATAATGATAGATAGATGATAGACAGACAGACAGATGGATGGACAGACAGACAGATAAATGGATAGACAGACAGACAGATAGATAGATAGATAGATAGATAGATAGATAGATAGATAGATAGATAGATAGATAGACAGACAGACAGACAGACAGACAGACGACAGACAGATAGACTGGTTTTATATTAAGCACTTGCTATGTGTCAGACATTGCGCTAATGCTAAGGAGACAAGCAAAAACATGGAACACAATTCCTGCTCTCAAGGAGCTCATGCTCAAATATGTGAAGACAATGCACGAAGGACAGCTAAAAAGGATGAGAGAAAGGGAGATGAGATACGTGCTCAATGGTGTGGCTGGAGATGTCTAGTCAGTGTTATAAAGGCCTGGAACCAAGCAAGATAAAACCAAAGCTAGCTTGCCAGGGAGCGTCTAATATTCTGGTGGCAACGGCAAGGCTAGAAATGTACCAGAAGTTTCATTAACATAGTTACTCAGTAATCAGAGACAAAATTAATTGGAATATGGAATCTACTCATTTTTCTCAATTACTTCAAAAATACCTGACTGATCTTGTGAAAGACAGAAGTAAAAAGAGGTCATTTGAAGATCAAGATGTTCTTGAGATATAAGATTTCCTTTCTTCTCCTCACTTATAGGCTTTAACTTTTCAATAAAAAATTAGATTGCCAAAGGTCACAAATGACTTCCTAATCACAAAATCCAGTGACCTTCTTTTTCCTAGGGCACATTCTTTCTGACCACAGCTCTATGGCTGTGGAAGAATAAGGGAGCTGAAAGAGTTGGGAGATGAGAGGCCATCCTATTAGAAACAGGGAGGGAAGAAAGAGAGGAAGAAAACTGTGATCTGGATCCTCTTCCCCTTGGGAAAAAGAAGAGTGACCTGAAGGTCTATATGAGACAGAAACAAGGATCCATAGAGGGTGGAGCGGATGTCACAGGATTGTTACGGAGGGATGGTGGCAGAGACCTGAAGATGTTCATGAAGAGTGTGGGTTGGGCTCAAATCTCCCTCTGAGATTTACCATCTGTATGACCTTAGGCAAGTCACAACTCCCTGGGCCTAAATTTCCCTTCTGTAAAATGAGGGAAGTGGGCTGAATGCCATCTGAGGTCCTTTTCAGCTCTCAAGTTAAAAGCCTGTGATTCTATGGACTCTTCCTTTTCACTCTATGTGTGTCTGGGGTTGTGAGATAAAGAATATCTGGTCTTGGACAGGTCTCCAAAAGAACATCTTTCATGACATTTGAAGAAATGAGGAGAGAAAGTAGGGGAAAGGGATTTTTACTAAGACAGAAAGGCAGTTCTGAATACAGGGATCTGAAGAGAAGGAAATAGGAATTTGCTTGCCATGTGCATGTGGTGTGCCAAGTACAAAGGTGCTAAATCGGGTCCAAGGTTTTAATTAGAATGTTGTGCAAGCCATATGTACAAAAATATGTTTAGCAATTCTATTTGCAGTGGCATAGAGCTGAAAACCAAGAGGATGCCCATCAAATGTAGCATGGCTGAACAAAATATGGTATAAGAAAGCGATGGAATGTTGCTGTGCTATAAGGATGATGAAAGGAATGGCTTCAGAGAAACCTATGAAGACAAACAAAACTGATGCAGAGGCAGCTAGGCAATGAGCATTTATTAAGTCCTTACTATGTACCAGGCACTGTGCTAAGCCCTGGGGATACAAATACAAGCAAAAAGAAAGGTGAAGTGTTCTCAAAGGGTTTATATTCTAGTGGAGGAAAATGACACATAAAAAGGAACTGAAAATGGGGAGAAAGGATGGAAAGGTGTCCACTTGGTCCAGGAAGTTAGAATAGCCAGGAGGGGAAGGAAGATTAGCTGGCCTGGGTCCTTCCCCAAAACAGAGGCCTTCAGAGGAACTCACTTATGGGGAAATAAAAAAGATTCGGCATGATTAAAAGATATATCAGAATGAGGACACTCTAGGTTCAGAGAGAAGTTCCAGGGTGAAGACAACAGCTGAGGCATAGTTTTTATGTCCGTCAAGTTAGAAACACAGCCAATAGGAGAATGCCAAGTGAAGTGAGCAAATCCAGAACAATAGCAAAAATATTGTCATTCTAAGCAATTCAATGACCAGCCTTGAGGTCAGAGGACTATTATGAAGAATGCCACCTACTGCCCGACAGAGAGGTGAGAGGCTTAGGAATGAGATGTATGTTTCTTGGACATGGTCAGTGAGAATTTGTTTTTCTTAACTATATTTGCTTAACTTCTTATGAGGATTTTGTCTTTCTTTTTTTTTTCTCTCAATAGGGAAGGGAGTAGAGGAAAAATCAATTTTAATTGAAAAAAATAAAATTAATTTTTTAAAAATGCTATGCAAGGATTTCTGCAGATCCTGACCCAGAGGTGAAATTCCCTCAATTGGTTGCAGTGGGGAAGAGGATTTATTATTTGTTTGATAGGACCCATATCAGTGGTTATACTCATCTACAGACACATATTGAACAATTTCTCCATGGTGGAAGCTGAGCTCAGTGCTGGGAGCCAGAGAGAAAGAAGGTATAAGACTCAGTTTCTCTACCCTAGAAGTGGACACTAGTTTATTGGGGGAGGAGGGTAGCCAGAACTCAGCCTTAGAAGCTAATTTCTCTGCCTTTACTCACTGACCCCAAGACATTCCACCTGCTATGGATCTTCGAGGTACTATATACGGGACGGCATAGTTCCCTTCTCCCCCAGAAAAAAAAAATACTGCCACAAAACCCTGGGGACTGGTAATCAGGGGCAAGCAGAGACAATGGGATTGATTTGGGGGGACCAGCTCTCCACCAAGGAGTAAGAAAGCACATCACCACCTCCCTCACCCATCCTACCCCCCCCAAAAAAAAAAAGATCAATGCCTTCTGAGAAAATGTGGATCACTCCTTGTTTTTTGACCTTGTTGAATTGGATTCTTTTTCTCTCATGTTTCCCACATAACTACCAAAATTCAGCTCTTAATGCTTTCCTCATCTCTCTCTACTTTTACTTCCTTAAACATTTTATGTACTATTCTAGCTTCAACTCTCACTTTGATGTGACTGACTCCCAAATCTCTATCTCTAGCCTCAACCTCTCCTGAAAGCACCATTGACATCTTCCATGACCTCAAAGTCTAAATATCTCCAACTAAACTCATCATTTTCCTTCCAAAATGGACTCTCTACTCCTGGCTTGCCCATACTCTCTCCATTTCCTTTTCCCTTCATCCCAGTCACTCAGGCTCAAAACCTCAGTAATTTTTACTCCATTCTCAAGCCTAGGTTCAAATCTTTACTTATTGCACTTATTGGTTGGTTATATGTCCCTGGGCAAGTCATTTACTTTCCTGTGCTTTAGCTTCTTCAACTATAAGCTTTGAACTTTATGATCCTCTGCCTTCTACTCTACTAAGTCCTTTTCCACCAGATTAATCTTTCTAAAACACTATTGAACACTGACTCAAAAATCTCTAGTGCCTACAGGACAGCAACTGAACTTCATTAGTGTGCCATCAAGACCTTCCATGGTCAGTTGCCTGACTGTAAACAGCTTCATCTCATTACCACAAAAATGCTGTCCTCTAGCCAAACTGGAATATTCACAATCCCCAGCTAGTGTTTTGTGCTTTCCTGCCCCTGAAACTTTGCTCACATTATTCCCCTTGCATGGAATGTCCTCTCCACAATTTTTTATATCATTTTGGGAAGGTGTTTTAAAATATTTGTGATGTTAATAAAATTTACTTTTGTGACCTAATAATTATATGGGGGAAAAGCATCTATTTCATTATAATGTTTGAATAAGAAAAGAAATGTGGAATAAAGAATAAATCTGACATACAGTAGCAGAGGAAGTATTTACCTTGGAGTATAGTAGGGTCTAGCTCCATCATATGCCATAGGTCAATCCCCAGTCCCAGTGGCGAGAAGAAATAGGGGTCTTTCCTCATGTCTCCTGTTGTTCTATTTGGGCTCTGTTGCTGTTGGAAGCCTACCCTAACCCCTTGCCCTCTTGCCCTCCCTCCCCCCACCAATCTCTTTTCTAATTCATTCCCTATCCTAGGATGTTCTTTAAGTTTCTTTCTCTTTTCTCTTATTCTATCGAGGACCAAAATTTGCTATAGGACCTGAGTATGTAAGTAGATAGTTGGTACTGTTTGATCATTTTTCAGTTGTGTCTAACTTTTCATGACCCCATTTGGAGTTTTCTTGACAAAGTTACTAAAGTGGTTTGCCATTTCCTTCTCCAGCTCATTTTACAGATGGAGAAACTAAGTGACTTGCTCAGGATCACACAGCTACTGAATATCTGAGGCCAGATTTGAACTCAGGAAGATGAGCCCTAATGACTCCAGGCCTGGGACTCTATCCACTATGCCACCTAGCTGCCTACCATAAGTAGGTAGGTAGAAAGAATCTGCAATGTGTTTACACTTTGCTAAGCATTGAAGATACAAATACAAACAAAAGCATAGATAATTCCTGTCCCCAAGGAGCTTACATTCTAATGGGAGAAAACAACACATAAAAGGAAGCTGGAAATAGGGTGGGGAGAAGGGGAAGGGCAAAGTCCTTAAAGTCAGAAGTACAGCTGGGAGGGTAATGAAGCATGGCTAGTGTGGATCCATCCCCAAAAGGGAAGCCCCTAAAGGAACTCACCAATGGAAGAAGGCCATGCCCAATAGCCACCAGGAGTTTTTGCTTGCAATCTACTATCATTTTTTTTTTTACCTAGTCACTTCCCTGCAATGTTTTTCAGGGCAGCCCTACTCTGCTGTTGAGAGCCCAACAGACCAGCATACCTAAATGAACCAGTCTGGTTCACTGAAATGGAAAGCTTTCTCGTTTCCATGTGATCTCTTCTGCCTCTCTGCTCCCTTGGGTCTTTGTACCTCTTTTAGCTTCATGTTGAGTTATTAAAAAAATGTCTCCTCTCCCTTACTAGGTTTTAAATTGCCCACTGAGGCTGTAAACTCTATGAGAGCAGGAACCGGGGATGGGAAGCCTATGGTTTCTAGGCCACCGCTACTAGACTCTCATCATCTTTGAGTCCCACACAGTCTAGCCCAGTGCTCAGTAGATGTTGAATCTTATTAAATATGGTCCATATTTGGAAACCTGCTCTCAAAGAAGAAAAGTATTTTGAGACTTTTAAAATTATTAAACTGCTTTCAGATGAAATCAGTCTTTATCCAAGCTCCCTAGAGTTACCTTTGTCTTCCTTCCAAAGTTATCTAAATAAGATTCTCAAAACCCTAAGTTGAAACAAAGACTGTTTATCTTACTTTCACTAGTTAGAGTTCACTTGCATTTGCATTGTTAATACACCTCTGGTACGTTGGGCATTTTTCACTCCTAGACTGGCTTCCCTGACACATAGTTCTCCTCCTTCCTTTCCCCCCGTAGGACTCCCAGGGACCAATTCTTATATCTTGATGCTGCCACCCAAAATTTCCAGTCATAGTTTCTGCCTTCCCTCACCCATCATGGACTAGGGACATAGATGTGAGGGCAAGAAAGCTCTATGGAAGTCAGTCATTATCTAAGGATTTTTATTATCAGCGACAGCAAAGAAATAGATAAGAGAAAAACAAAAGCAAGGGGAAAATTGGAAGCAAAAAGTAGTTTCAGGTCCTGATTTTAACATATACTGGCCAAGGCACCAACAGTATTGCCAAGGAACTCTCTAAGATTATAAATTGTAGAGAACATGCATCAATAAAAGTTTCCTATGTCAATGAAATCATTGGTCCAATCCAGGGCTTCATTTTTATTCCATGAATATATACGCATATATATGCATATTACATATATGTGTATGTGTGTATAGATATGGATGTAATACATGTTTTATATAGTCTTATCCACCTTTTCCATTGTCCCTTTTCCCCTACCATTAAATGGAAGTTCTTTGAGAGTACTTATTGTCACATTGTTTGAATTCGCATGCCCAGAGTTCAGCACAGTTCTTGAAACATAGTAGGCACTTAATAAATGCATGTTGATAGACAGATTGATTTATCTGGTTACATGATTTCTTTAACACAGTTGCAAGAAATATGTTCTTTTAACTGATTCAAGTATTGTTTTTAAAAATCTAATAGATTAATTTTGTACTCTTTTGAAGCATGTGAACCTGCAGCCATGTCAGTATAAAAATACTTGTTATTGCATGGGTATAAAACAAGATTTCAAGAGTAGAAAGAAAACTGTAATAACATGATAAGTAAAGGAAAATTCCAGAGTTGGCCATCTGCTGAATAGATCAAAGCCAGATAGTCACCAGGCAGCTCGGGATAGGGTTTTGTTTAGACTGAATACATTAGCTAGTATGCTGTTGAGGGTTGGGGAGTTGGGGGAGAGGGAAAAGGAAAGGGAAATATGTTGTGGTAGTTCCTTTTCCTTTTTATATTTTACTAGTAGCAGAGGTTATGGTCTCTCTGGGAGGGGAGGGGAAGCTTCTCAAAAATCCAAAATTTATAATTAAATGAGGAAAGCCAGCGGTTTCTGGGTATTTTACTCAAGAGTAAGGAATGGGAATAGACTACCAGGTTGCTTCAACACACAGGAGGTTTTCTCCTTTCATTTTCTTATCATTTCTAGGCCTAGAAGCTGAAATGCAGGGATTGAGGAGCTGATTTGCCTGATTATTCTAAGGTAAAGGGAACTTCACAAAGTTGTGCAATGTTGTGCCATAGTGGGACTTTTAAAACAAAAGGGATCACATTACAGAAAACACACAGGAACAGGATGCATGAAAAAAACACCTGAGTTACAACATTGGCAGGGAGATTAGGGAATGGTGCTATTGACTTTGGACACCAGGCTGCAGTAAAAACAAAGTGTAATGTTGGAAATGATCGAGAAAATGTCCCATGTCCATAGGGCTCCAGTTTTCACTTGTGGATTTGCCAGGAAGAGAGGATTTTCCTTCTATGAATCAAAGTGGGCAACTGCCGTGAGCTCGGTGTTAAAATAGTTCCTCTCCCACTTTGAGACTTGGATATTGGGGTATGTGTGTGAGTGTATGTGTGTGTGTGTGTGTACATCGAAGTTTGTGTATGTGTGTATGTGTCTATATATGTATGTGTGTGTGATCTAGTGATTGATAGCCCTTCCCAAAAAGCAGCCTCTAATATACCTAACTGTGCCCTTGGTGAAGTGAAAAACTCAGATTTTAGCATGAACAGCTGTACCTGTAGTAGCTGAAAAATTGAGAATGCAGACCTTTAGACAAATTTTAGGTTGCCAACCACCTGGGATTTTTATTAATACATCTTTTATTTTCTACTCCATTTAGTAAATGTGATGTTCTTCAGTCATGTCCAACTCTGTGATCCCATTTGGTGTTTTCTTGGCAAAGATATTGAAGTGGTTTGCCATTTACTTCTCTGGCTCATTTTTCAGATGAGGAAACTGAGGCAAACATGGTTAAGTGACTTGCCCAGAGTCATACAGCTAGTAAGTGTCTGAGTTCAGATTTGAACTTGGGTCTCCACCTCCTGCATTCTATCCATTGCTCCACCTAACTGCCCTTTAGAAAATGTAGTCTAATCTATAATAAGAGTACATTTCCTTTGGGCAATGTGAAATTGGGAATGAAATACAACTAGCTTTTTTTTTTTTTGCTTTTTGGAAGGCAATTGGGGTTAAGTGACTTGCCCAAGGTCACAGAGCTAGTAAGTGTTAAGTGTCTGAGGTCAAATTTGAACTCAGGTCCTCCTGACTCCAGGGCCAGTGCTCTATTCACTGCGCCACCTAGCCACCCCAAAATACAACTAACTCTTAAAGGGAATGGAGGCTGTCATTTTGATAAATTGATGAATTGGAGATAATCTTCATATTGTCAGCCATAGCCTAAAATGAGACAAGAGGGAACTTGAACCAATTTCTAAGAAATGAAAGCTGGATCCTGTGGCCAGATGTTCATCAGGATGACTGAAGATGGCCCAGGATGCAATATAAACCTTTTCTAAGAAAAGAAAGGGCAATACACCTGTGTGAGAAGGGCCGAGGAGGACCCAAGCAAGTAGCCACTCAAGCTCAGAGGCCTATCTGGGGTCTTACAGCAGTGGTGTCGAACTCAAATAGAAGTGGAGACCACTAATCCATACCTTAGGGTCCCAGGGAGCTACATATTGTCCTTGTTTTAAATTTTAATATTTTATGTGTTTTGTTGTATTTTTACTTATTTTGTTAAATATTTCCCAACTCCACCTTGGGGCAGGCTGTATGAAATCTGTGTCTTACACAAACATTGCATTTTTTTTGTCTGTTCTGACACTGCTCACCCACTTGCTTTCCCACTCCTAGTTCCCAGGTAAAATAGACACTCCTTTAGAGGAGACAAAACCCTAAACCTCACAGAAATAAGTCTCTCTTCTTGAAATAATCCAAGAACAAACACCTGGTTCTTTCCATTCAAATTCAGTCCAACGTCACAAATTGAGCTAGACTGGATGAACTCTAAACTTTTTCCAACTCTAAATCCTATAATACTAAATAAGCCAGGACATACCTCACTTTACCTCGTTGTTCCTCATTCTTCTCCATGGTTTTAATCCCTTCCCAGAAGCCACCACCTATTGCGTTAGGGAAAATTTGTATTGCATCTCAAGATTTCTAAAGAATTTGGTCTGGCTCCTTTTGCTCTTTTTTGGTGGACATGGCTAGCTCCATTGAGACCAATCATATATTTTTCCCTACACACATAAGAAGGTTATAACATGTAAAATAAATCCATACATCCAGGTTTTAAAATCCTTGTGCTAAAACAAAGCTAATATAATAGGTCGATGACAGAAACAGGTTTTGAAGTTTTTATATGACATTTACTTTGAGCTACCTCCCCAGAGAATAGCAACTACTCCCACAAGTTCAAATGTACTCTCTGAGTGACTGCTTTTAACAAACCCTCACTGGTGACCTTCCCTTTACAACAACCAACAGACACAATTAACACAAAGCAGGTTGCTGTGTTTGTCTTTCCTTCTCGGAGCAGACAGTGACATCAGGGAGATGAAGCCATAACTTCTGGTTGACTTTGATTTGAGGGAGGGAGGGCTGTGCAAGGTCACCAGCCTCACTTTCTCCCCCAGAGCCATCTGGGTCCAGTGGCCAGATAGTCATCTGGATGGCTGAAGATGGCCCAGGATGCAACACACAGCAAAAGCACTTATTAACACAGTAGGAATATTGATTATGAAACATTTCTCCCATAAACATGGGATCCACCCTCTCATAAAAATATACAGCATTAATGTAAAGAAAGAACACAAACTTAGAACACTACTTTAATGAGGCATATACATAGCTTCATACCTCCTCATACCAAGGAGAACTAATATGATATTAACAGAAACAGGCATCAGAACTATTTCTATGCACAATGAACTTCGGGAGGTGGGGTGGGATAGGGAAATGTACTGATCAGACATCAATAAAAGATGAAATATTACAGAGATAAATATAAAGTCTTTTGTTTAAGTACCAAAAAAATCAATTGAATAAATACTAAATGAGGAAGAACAGCTTGATGGAGTTTGTGTGAAAAGACCTTTGAATTGAAGTGTTAACAATATCAGACTATGTAATATGACTACTTGGTCCTAAAGTAATTTTAGCCTAGATTAATAAATGTATAACATTCAGAACACTGGAGGTATAGCAAGAAGCTAGGTAGCATAAAGGACAGAGAACTGGGTTTGGAACCAGGAAGATGAATCTTCCTGAATTTAAATCCTACTAGCTGTGTGACCCTAGGCAAGTCACTTAACCCTGTTTGCCTCAGTTTCCTCATCTGCAAAATGAGCTGGAGGAGGAAATGGTCAAGAAAACTCCAAACGGGGTCATGAAGAATAAAATAAGACTGAAATGACTCAGTAACAAAGATAGTGCTACTATAATCAGTCCTAGCTAGACTTGTGATTGGTGAAAATTTTCCATATCTAGCCCCACCATGATGGGTAGTATCATGCCACTCTCAGGCCTCCTTCACATTAATCAAGCTTCTACTTCCCACTTTCTATTTCTAGCTCTGGGAACTGTCATTAAATTAATACTGCCAATCTTGGAAAAATAAATTAATCAATAGCCCCATGGTTCTACTAACCCTCCATGTCTATGTACAGATAAAAATATCCCTCCCTGGCCACCATTCTTTCATACGTGTTATATCCCCTTATTAGAATGTATGCTTTTGGGGGGCAGGGACTCTCTTGAGTGTATATGTGTGAGTGTGTATGTGTGTGTTTAACACTTAGCTTGGTGCGTGGCATATAATAGATGATTAATTCTTGTTCATTCATTCAAAGCCATTGTTCTGGACACCACATTTTAAGAGTCATTGAGCATCTAAAGGGGAGTATGTCTCATGATGGGCATAAGAACCTTTCCATGGTTGATGAAAATGAGATGCTTACTTAAAGATAACTACATTCAAATACAAAATCCTCTGTTTGGCTTTTAAAGCACTTCATAACCCAGTCTCTTCAGGAAAAGCTTCATGTGTAGTAAAAATTGTCTCTTGAGTTGGGTATGGAAGAAAAAAGCAAGAATTTCAAGAGGCAAAGGTGAGAAAGGAGTGAATTCCAGGCCTGGGACAGAGCCAAGGCAAAGGCTTGAAGGTGGGAAATCCCGTATTCTGAACAAAAATTAGGTCGATGTGGCTAGATCACAGAATTAATAGTGGGAAGTAATGTGTAAGAAGACTAGAAAGGTAGAATAAGATACAAACCAGAATGAGAAAAGCTTTAACTACCAGAGTTTATATTTGATCCTAGAAGTACTGCAAACCTCCCAGATTAGGCGTGGGGAACTTCAGGCCACATGTGGCCCTTTAGGTCCTTTGTGAGGCTTTTTGGCTGAATCCAAGTTTTATAGAACAAGTGTTTTTATTAAGGGGAAAGAATTTGTTCTGTGAAGTTTGGATTCAGTGAAAGGGCCACACTTGAGGTCCTAGAGGTTCCTGACCCCTGCCCTAGAGTTTAATACATAGGGGTATGACATGGTCAGACAACTAGACCTGATAGAATTAAGCTCGTTGAGGACAGGAATTGTTTCATTTTTGTCTTTGTATTTCAAGAACCTAGTACGATAATTAACATTTAATAAATTCTCATTAATTGATTAGACATGTGTGTGTGTGTGTGTGTGTGTGTGTGTGTGTGTGTAATGGGGACAAGAGCTACACTAATACCTCATTAATATCTAAAAGTCTTAACCTTAAAAGAAGGCAATGAAAAACAGGTACAAATCAGTGCTTACGGTAACCTCCTCAATTTATTAAACATTTTACCAGTCTTTAAAAAAAAAAAAAAACATTTGTTTCTGCTGTTTAGAGAAGACTGTTCTATGCAAAAAACTTGCTGGTCTGGCTGCCAATAATTTTCTCCAACTCCTACTATGTGGAAGCAAAACACACAGTTCAGCCTGGAAACCTTCTCTTCAGATAAAATGAAGAAAGAGAACAGCTACCTCGAAAGCAGAAGCCTTCAAAATGGGTGTTCTCTGATTATCTGTCTATTTCAGAGGAAAGTGGTTTGGGGCCTTAAATTATTCACATATTAAATGATTCCTAAAGTAACCTCAATTTCCCTCTGCTACAAATCTTCACTGTAAAAAGAAAAAAGAATAGAAAATGGCTATGGGCAAAAAGGAACAGGAGAATATCCAGATATTGGAATCTAATCAATGTCCTCAATTATATGTATCCTTCTGAGAAAGCATATAGATAATTGTATATATTTACTGCTATGAATTTTCAAAAATCCAGAGAAATGAATGACAGGGAAGGTAAGACTTATTAAATAAATGTATTTACCCTGATTATAAAATTAGAAAAGCCTACAAATTAGAATTTTCCCAAAAAATTTTTACTATTAATAAATAATCAAATAAGTATTAGCGAAAATTTTCTAGGGGCAATAATTTTTTTGTTTTTTTCTCATTTGATTTGGATTGAGTTCCAAAGTATGCCTGGCTTTGTTGTTGTTCTATGAATATTGTTATTTTTTCCCTTACAGCAATTGCATTTTTCTCTTCAGGTTAAACTGCACAATTTTCTGTGGAATTCAAAAAGAACTTAGAAACTCACAGATTGTTGGTGCTACTTTGTATCTTAGAGAACACTGAGTTCAGTTCACTTATTTGCCAGATGAGCGGAATGAGGTCCAAAAACATGAAGTGACTTGACCAAGGTCCTTAGAGGCACACTGATATTGAAATTTAATATAATAAGCAGGAGGCAAAGATTGCTGAATATAATCCTTCTTTCCTTATCTTCATCTCAATAAAAAAGTGACCAGACAATTAAAAATCTTCTTTGGGGGTTAACTCTAACCCTAACCCTCATTCTTTCTAGGGGGAGAGAGAGGGGGACAAAATAATTCCTAATCCACTCGTGCTACTTAGTTTCTATAGTATCTTAAAATCCTACCTGACAGTTTAGGGTCTTGGTTGAAAGAACCAGAAAAAAACTTAAATTCCATGATTTAGCCTTTATTCTTTGGGGATTTGATCAGTTTAGTTCATAAAGCACTGCTTCTGTGTTGCTCTTATAAACTTTAAAGCGCTATATACTTAAATAATCTGTATTTTCATCAACTCAGGAATTCCCTCCAGGCAACAGGAAAGTCCACCTGCCATGCCTGCACATCCTGTGTGACTCATTCACAGCCTCCAAAAAATCTATCCCAAGGGGTCCACCCAACCTGCTGAGGCCCTTCTCACTTTCTCCAGACCTTATAGAAATAAAGCACTATATAAACACAAATAAATATACACATATGTGTATGTATGTGTGTAAATATACACAGATATACATATGTGTCTATACATGTATGTATCTATGCACACATATATATGTGGATTATTTATCTAGCCAAGTTAAACTTTTCACATATTTTAGAATCATAGAGGAAGGAACATTGAGATTATCTTCTTTAACCCTCAGCGTTTCATAAGGCACTAGATCTAGGCTATTTGTTTCGATTATTTTTTTCAATAAACTTCATTTTTATGTCCTCTTCTACTGGAAAAGAGAGATGAGGGGAAGAAGGAAGGAAGGAAGGAAGGAAGGAAGGAAGGAAGGAAGGAAGGAA
>NW_027185655.1:40131007-40195470 GCF_028583685.1 Petaurus breviceps papuanus
AGGGAGGGAGGGAGGGAGGGAGGGAGGAAGGAAGGAAGGAAGGAAGGAAGGAAGGAAGGAAGGAAGGAAGGAAGGAAGGAAGGAAGGAAGGAAGGAAGGAAGGAAGGAAGGAAGGGAGAAACTTTGATTCATATTAAGTACAAGGTCTGGAAAAATGTGCTGTGCCCCAAGGGGTATGAGACCACAAAAAGGCTGGAAGTCTCTGAGTTAGTCTAATTTCTCTTTTTTAAGGTGAAAGACCCAGAGACTCAAAGAAGTTAATTAATTTACTCCAGATAACTTTGTGGATGAAGATACTGAGACCCAAGAGGTTAAAAGATTTACCCTAGCGACAGAACCAGGTTAAAACCAGGGTTACCAAAATCAAAACTGAGTTGCCTACTTCTATAATAAAATGTTGGTGGTGCTGGTATATACCAGCTCAATTGATAACCCTAATTGGAACCCAAATTTCTTAAGTTCTACTTCAGTCAGCATTCCATTAGATTGTAAGCTCCTTGGGGACAGGGGCGATCTCTTTTTCTATCCTCATTGCTTAGCACAATGCCTGGCACATAGTAGGCTCTTAATAAATGTTTATCAAATTAAATTAAGTTCCACTGTTCTGTAATACAAGCCAGATCTTTACACAGAAAGTGAAGGAAAAGTTGAATTCAGTGACCCAGTCATATTACAAGGGTTATAGAGTGTCCTAAGACCCTCACTTTGGCACATCTAAAGCAATTGTTTCATTTATATGCATCTACTATCCCAGTGCATGCAAATAGGAGAAAAACAATATTATATCCTTGTCTCAAAAGGGGAAAAAAAGCTAGCATTAAAATAAATATAACCAACCATATCAAAAATCGCAATTAAAGGGGACAGTCTATTTAGAGCACTACTTTGTACCCAGAAGAGCATATTATTGCTTTGTCTTACCTGAATAAGTACAATTAAAACAGCTATCTTTAAACATTATGGGCAGGGTTTTGTTTCATACATTCATCCCCATTCACTTAGGAACAAGGAAACTATTTACTAACAGTGCCAATCACAGAATTTCAAAGCTGAAAGGGATCAACCCAAACTTGAAAAAGAATTCTCTTTACCAAATCCCTGACAAGTGACCCTGCAGTCTTTGCTTGGAAATCTACAATGAGAGGGAGTCCATTTCACTGTTAAAAAGTTCTAACTTCTGGCACAGTGAGAGCATCGGCCCTGGAGTCAGTAGGACCTGAGTTCAAATCCAACCTCAGACACTTAACACTTATTAGCCGCGTGACCTTGGGCAAGTCACTTAACCCCAATTTCCCTGCCCTCTCCCCTCCAAAAAGAACTCTTAACTTCTGGGAATTTCTTTTCCTTATGTCTATCTCCTTCCATCTTTCTTTTACCCATTGTTCTTTATTTGACCCTCCTGGGTGTAAACAGAATAAGTGTGATCCCTCTTCCACATGAAAGCCCCTCAACAACCCAGATGGGTTCCTGGACCCTAAGTCTCTTCTCCACTATAAACTTCCTTAATTCCATTCAATGGTACTTACATGGAACATTCTCAAGGTCCTTTGCCAAACTGATTACCTTCCTTTCAATGTTCCCTAACTTATGACCTTCTTAAACTCTGAGACCTAGAATGGAACAGCGTACTAAGAATGCCATCTGACTAGAGCAGGGTACACCAGGACTATTATCTTTTTGTTCCTGGACCCTATACCTCTCTTAATTCAATCAAAGATTGCACTAGCTTTCTTGCCTGCTTTATTTCACTGATGGCTCAACTTGAGTTTGTAGGTCACTAAAACTCCCATCTCTTTTTTTACTGTGTAGCCATGCTTCCCTAAGTTTGGAAAGTGATTGCTTAAATCTCATTGTAAAATTCTTGCTTATTTCTATTCAATGTCATATTATTAGATTTGACCCAGTATTCCAGCCTACCAAAGTCTTTGTATCTTGACTCTTCCATTTACTGTAATAAGCCCTAAACTTTTTGTTGTTGTTGTTTTTGCTTTTTGGAGGGCAATTGGGGGTAAGTGACTTGCCCAAGGTCACACGGCTAGTTTTGTGTTAAGTGAGGCCGAATTTGGACTCAGGTCCTCCTGACTCCAGGGCTGGTGCTCTATTCACTGGGCCACCTAGCCACCCCAAGTTCTAAACTTTTTTGATCATGTTACACTTATCAATGAAAAAAAAAACTTTACCAATAATTTACTTATTGGTAAATATATTTGCTAATGTACTAATAACTATGTAAACTCTAAAACTTACACAAAAAAATAGACCTTTTGAAAGTATAGTTTAAAAGCAAGATAATATTTGACTCTATATCGCAGGGTCAATCGGGAGCCACTTGAGTTTATTGAGGAGGGGAATAACATGGTCAGAGCCAATTTAGGAAAAATTGCATTGACAATAGTGTGGTGGTTGGATTAGAAAAGGGGAAGAAACCATCAGAAGGCCATTGTAGCAGTCCAGATGAGAAATGGTGGTGTCCTGAATGAGAATGGAGGTTTTATGAGTAGAGATGCGAGAGAATTATTAAAAAAAAAAAAGTACGCATGCTATTTAGAAAAGTAAACCTTTTCACTTGAGTGGAAGAAACTTATTAGTTGGGATTTTTGTTTTATAAATTATTTCTTCCAAACTTAAAGAAGGGGGAAATGATGACTTCCTAGAAATTAGAAAAATTTACATATAACTGATTGACAAATAATTGACATTTATATAGCACTTCCCAAGATTATCTTAGTTGAGCCTCACAACACAACTATGAGATTGGTACTACCAGTACTATTACCCCATTTTGCAGATGGGCAAATTAAGGCAGGCAGAGGTTAAAATGACTTGCCCAGGCTCTCACAGATAGGATAAGAGGCTGAATTCAAACTCAGGTCTTACTAACACAAAGTCCAACATTTTATCCACATACTGTCTTTCCTTCATAGCTAGCCCTATGTACAAATAGAATAAGTGTGATTTTGGGGATTTGAGAAGACTCCGTAACAAAAATTAAATGGCTTTCCAATGATTGATAGTTCTTTAACAAGGAAATATAAATGACTTAAAATCACATTAATATATAATAATTAAGGTTTCTATGGTTCAGAACCATAATTCTGGGCTTGCATGACTAAGTTCAATCTTGTGGTTTCTTCCCAGGGGAACGTCAGAATTTGGTTCATATGACTCTAAGGACTCTTGGCTCTCATGGAAATGCCAAGCCTCTAAAGAATCAAGTGGTTCTCCACCTTCCCCAGTGGCCTATGCAGTCCTTAGATTTAGAGTACAACCCTTGTAGGACCCTCCCCTCCAAAGAGAAAAAAAAAAAAAAACAATGTTGCTAGATTCACCTTATAGCCCATGTGATTCCTAGAGCCAGTGAAGGGTTATGAACAGATTATTTCTCCATGTTGTATTTTTCTGTTATATTGAGCTTTTGCTGATTCTTCCCCCCCACCCACCCACCCATTTTCATCCCTTGTCTAGTGTCCGTTCCTTGTCTCCTAGAAGAAAAAGGGGTTCCTTGAAGGGAAAAACTTAGGACTATGAGCTAGCTATGAACTTGAGCCGGTGGCAGAATAAAAGCCTAGGCAGTAGGACAAGGAGAACTTAATCAAGGGAAATTAACACCTTGTCTAATGAATTCATCTAGATAAAGGTGAGTGGTTCCTGCTTTACTTATATTGCGTCCAGAATGAAGAGTGGAAGAAAGGGCTCCACAGAGAGTGGGAAAAAAGTAGAAAGTAGTATATGGTGAAGGGACCAAAGATAAATGTCACCTACTTCATAATTTAATTGAGATCTAATTCTTAATCAACGAATGGAAATGTAAGACATATGTTGGTAGCTCTCTAAATATGAGTGCCAATGGCTCATATGTGACATGGATAAATATCTGATCTGGGATTTGGCACACTCATCTCCAAAGGAGAGTGATTTCTGTCTTTGTAGGATGGGAGTGGGAGAGTCTGGCTGGCCAATGACTCCTTCCCTTGCCTATCTAGTCCTATCCCAAGAGGGGTATTGGACTAGAATTAAATCTATCTGCCATACTTCAAATATTTATAGTCTAGAGATTTGATACTTTGGGGCTCAGGATGAAGGCCACTTTCCCTAATCACCCCCAAGGGGAGGGTAAGAGCTTACTATTTCCAGTTTAGCTCTCTCCTACCAAAGGGTACTTAGGTACACAAAAGTCCATCATGAATAGTTAGTAAACCTCTTTGTCAAAGTAAGCAGTAAACAGAAAGTGGATAAATTATACAAATTAGAATAGAACAGACCAAAGAATACACAAGAGTAAATGAGCTCTTGGGGTAGGAACAAGATAAGATCTCAGCTTCCTAGGAGATAGACTGATATTATTGACTGGAGGCAGCCTTTAGCAGTCTAGAAAGGCATGGTAGGGTGTGACTTTGCGCCATGTCTGAAGATCAGGGGAGATTTTCAATATGCCATTCAAAAGTTTGTACTTACCTCTCACAACCTCCCTCAAAGTCCTCTGATAATCTAAAGTCGCCTCTCTCATACATATCAGATACATATGTACTAGATGAAGCTATCCTCCTTGGAACTGTCCATTCTGCTTGGTCTGCTTACAGAAGAAGGGAAAGCTAGTTGGCACAGTGGATTGAGTGCCAGCTCTGAAGTCAGGAGGATTCATCTTCCTGAGTTCAAATCCAACCTCCAGATTACTTACTGGCTGGATGACCCTGGGCAAGTCACTTAGCCCTGTTTGCCTCAATTTCCTCATCTGTAAAATGAGCTGAAGAGAGAAATGACAAGTCACTCTTGTATTTTTGCCAAGAAACCCCAAATGGTGTCACTGAACAACAACATTAGAGGAGAATGACTCAGTTGATTGAAGGAGAGATTAAAACATAGTACAGTGGAAAGATCAGTGACTTCGAGTCAAAGAACCTGGTCTTGAATCCTGCTTCTGTCACTTTATACCTCTTTGACATCAGACAGATCACTTCATCTCTCTTGAGTCTCAGTCTTTTCATATGTAAAATGAGGTCAGACTAGATGACCCTTTGGGTCTCTCCTAGCTCTGAAGCCATGATTCTTCAGCTTTTCTGTTAAACTCTAAAAAATAACGCATAGAGGAAATCACTCGGAATGAAGGTTGTGATTCCGTGGAAACCCAGAAAAACCAATGAATAGTAGACTAGATCCATTCACACGGCATTGCCATTATGTCTACAGAAGCTTTCACATGGTAGTAAAATTCAAATGCACACCATTTGAAGGTCTGTTCTTCCCTTGCTCCTTCTCCAGGAAAAGTAAGAATCAGAATGAGGTGGTTAAGACAGGGAGGACAAAGTCCCTTCAGGACAGTGAAATGAAACAAAGGGGACCTCCCCTCAGTGAGATGAGTCTCTCTTCTTGGGAGCTGAGATCTTAGCTCAAGAGCTCATTGACTCAAATGTATTCTTTGGTTGGTTCTAATTGGTGTGACCTGCCCCCTGCTGCTACTGCCTGCTTGATAAATAGTATAACAATGGAAAATTCTGATCTGCACATATGAAGAAAAAAGATATGGAAAGTCTGAAAGAAGATGAGATTTTCCTCTTCTCTATTACTTTTGGATTTTCATAAATATTCTTATTTGTGGATATTACTAAATGTGTATATAAGATCACAAGAGGATAATGGTAGGAGATCTCAGAGACCTCCTACTTTATGGATGAAATGAAATATTGCACAGGAACCCCATAAGAACAGCTACAATTAGTTTTTATACAGTGCTTTAAGGTTTACAAAAGCTTTTTTATTAAATTTTTATTCATTTTAAAGTTAAATACAAAATGAGAAAAGAAAAAACATTTTTAATTTTAAATTTTATTATTTTTTGTTAAATTTTTATTAATATTTTATAAATTTTTATTATTTTTTTATTCAATTTATTTTCAATTTTATTATTTTTTATTCATTATTTATTTTAAATTTAAATACAAAATGATAAAAGAAAAAATCATTTCCATGTACACAGAAGAATATAGGAGAGGATTCAATATAAAACAATAAATTTCCATTTCAAGAAAACCTATGTAATAAATATTACATATTATTTTCAAAACTACCCAGATTTTCTTTGCTTCCTTCTAGGTTTGTTCTCTGCTGAGTACTTTTTACCTTTTTTTTTCTCTCTCTCCCCTACCCCTGCCCTAAAGAAAGCTACAATTAAACATAGATGATAGATAGATACATAGATAGATAGACACATACATACACACATACATACATATATACACACATACATATGCATAGATATCTATAAACATTCACATATATACACTCATATACATATATGTAAAAATATACCATGCATATTTCCACTTGTCATCTCTTTGTCTAGAGGTGGATAGCATCTTTCTTCATGGGTCCAAGTCTTTCCATGTTTTTTCTATATCAACCAGTTCCTCATTTCCTATACCAAGCAGTATTCCAACCCAATACCATTCTGAATGAGAGATTGTCTATGAAAGTTTCTTCCCAATGTTCTACATTTCTTCTATTCTTGGCTACATAGGGTTTATTTATACAAGAAATTTTTAATTTAAAATAACCAAAATTAGTCATTTTATATACTTCAACAATGCTCTCACTTTATAATATAGTTTAATGTCTGATACTGTTGAATCTCCTTCCTTTATATCTATGCCCCCCCCCAGGTTTCTTTGAAATTCTTGACCTTTTGTTCTTCCAAAAGAAATTTGTTATTTTTTCTAACTTAGTAAGATAAATTTTGAGTAATTTAATTGAGATTGCATTGAATAAATAAGTAAAATTGTCATTTTTTATAATATTGGCTTTGCCTAACCATGAATAATAAATATTACTGCAATTATTTAAATCTGATATTATTTGTATATAAAGACCATTACAAATATTATTTTATTTTCACAATTACCCTGGGAAATTTGTGTTATTATCCTCATTTTACAGGTGAGGAAACTGAGGCACAAAACAATCAAGGAATTTGCATTGGTCACATGGCCTGAGGCCACATTTGAACTTAGGTCTTCCTGACTCCAGGTTGAGTACTCTATTTACTTTGCCACCTAGCTGCCAAGTGTGTCCTGGACCACATATAATCCCTCTTTGATCTCTCTTGCTTTCCATATCATACTTATTCTTCCAATTCCCTGCAGTGTCCTAGCTCAGAATACTTGAAAAAGCTAAAATTAAGCAATCATAATAAATTCTTGCAAATGTTTTTAAATCCCCAGGTCCTACACTAAGTCATTTGGCCTGGGCATTTGGGTAATGGCACTTAGCTTATAGGCATGGTCTTACTGACAACATGCTTGGCATGGTTCTGGTAAGTGACCTCTTAATGTATTTGGCTCTGGGAACAAGCTGTTTACTGTGTCAAAAGCTAAGGGTAAAATTAGAAGGGGGTTCAGAAGTATTGCTAAATTTAGATCAGAAATGTTTGCAATCCATTGTTTTGGGTTTTAAGTCTCACTAGGATATAATGAAATAGGTTAACAGGGTCTCCCACAGAAAGGGTTATTAATACCAAGCAGTTGAAAGACCTCTTACATTTTTCTCAATCGGTTTAGTTGTATGAACCCTATGGCCTATGACACAAATTGACAAAAGATAAGAGAGTTACATGGATAACTAAAAAGTTAAGTGATAGTCAGTGTATATCAGAGACAAGTATAGAACCCAACTCTTCCTAAAGCTGAAGCAGCTCTTAATCTACCCCAGTTTTTACCCTCCCCCTCCCCTGCCCCAGAATTTATTTATTTTTAGTTTTCAACATTCATTTCCACAAGATTTTGAGTTTCAAATGTTCTCCCCATCTCTCCCCTAACCCCCACCCCAAGATGGCTAGCACACTGATAACCCCTTCCCCAAGTGTGGCTTCTCTTATATCTCCCTCATCTCCCCCTTAGGCCCTTCCCTCTTATTTTTTTGTAGGGCAAGATGGATTTCTATACCCCATTGCCTGCGTATCTTATTTCCTGGTTGCATGTAAAAGCAATTTTTTAAAATTTGCTTTTAAAACTTTGAGTTCCGGATTCTTTCCCTTCTTCCCTCCTCATCTACCCCATTGAGAAGACAAGTAATTCAATATACATTATACATGTGTAGTTAGGCAAAACATTTCCACAGTAGTCATATTGTGAAAGACAATATATTTCCCTGCATCCTACCCCCTCCATTTATTCTATTTTCTCCTTTGACTCTGTCCTTTTTCAAAGGTGTTTGCTTCTGACTACCCCCTCCCCCAATCTGCTCTCCCTTCTATCCTCCCTCCTCTTATCCCCTTCTGCCCTACTTTCCTGTAGTGTAAGATACCCAATTGAGTGTGTATGATATTACCTCCTTAAGTCAAATCTAATGAGAGTAAGGTTGACTCATTCCCTTTCACCTCCTTGCTCTTCCCCTCCATTGTAACAGCTTTCTCTTGCCTCTTTTATGTGAAATAATTTACCCTATTCTATCTCTCCCTTTCTCCTTTTCCCAATATATTCCTCTCTTGCCTCAATTTTATTTTTTAGATATCCCTTCATATTCAGCCCACCCTGTGCCCTCTGTCTATGTATACATATACACACATATTCCCTTCAACTATCCCAATACTGAGTAAAGTCTCATGAGTTACAAATATTGTCTTTCCACATAGGAATGTAAACAGTTCAATTTTAATAAGTTCCTTATGATTTCTCTTTCCTGCTTACCTTTTCATGCTTCTCTTGATTCTTACATTTGAAAGTCAAATTTTCTATTCAGCTCTGGTCTTTTCATCAAGAATGTATGAAAGTTCTCTATTTCATTGAATATCCATTTTTCCCTGAAGTATCATACTCAGTTTTGCTGGGTAGGTGATTCTTGGTTTTAATCCTTGCTCCTTTGACCTCTGGAATATTATATTCCAAGTCTTTCAGTCTCTTAATGTAGAAACTGCTAGCTCTTGTGTTACCTTGATTGTGTTTCCACAATATTCAAATTTCTTCTTCCTGACTACTTGCAGTATTTTCTCCTTGACCTGGGAACTCTGGAATTTGGCTATAATATCCCTAGGAGTTTTCTTTTGGGGATCTTTTTCAAGAGGCAATCAGTGAATTCTTTCAATTTCTATCTTAACCTCTGGTTCTAGAATATCAGGTCAATTTTTCTTGATAATTTCTTTAAAGATGATGTCTAGGTTAAGAAGACCTGGAGATCGAATCCTGGGCTCAGACACTTAGCACCCACCCAGAAACACCTGGCTGTGTAACCTTGAGCAAGTTACTTAACCCCAATTGCTTAGGGGCAGCGAGGTGGCTCAGCAAGTAAGAGCACCGGCTCCAGTGTCGGGATGACCTGGATCAAATCCAGGCTCAGATACTCAGCACCACACCCAGAAATAACTGGCCGTGTAACCTTGAGCAAGTTACGTAACCCTGATTGCTTTAAAAAATAAATAAATAAATAAAGATGATGTCTAGGCTCTTTCAGGTAGTCCAATAATTTTTTAAATTATCTCTCCTGGATCTATTTTCCAGGTCATTTGCTTTTCCAATGAGATATTTCACATTGTTTTCTATTTTTTCTTTCTTCTGAATTTGTTTTTTATCTTGATTTATTTTTTCAATTTATTTATTTTTAGTTTTCAACATTCATTTCCATAAGATTTTTAGTTACAAATTTTTCCCCGTCTTTCTTCTACCCCCACCCCAAAATAGCAAGCCTACTGAATACCCCTTTTCCCAATCTGTTCTTTCATATTCTCCCCTATCCTGTCACTTAATTTTCTAGTAGGGCAAGATGGATTTCTATATGCCAGTGCCTGTATATCTTATTTTCCAGTTGCATCTAAAAAATATTTTTTTAACATTGTTTTTGAAACTTTGAGTTCCAGAGTCTTTTCCTTCTTCCGTCCTCACCCACCCCTGCTGGGAAGATAAACAATTCAACAATTCAACATAGGTTGTACATATGTAGTTACACAAAACATTTCCATAGTAGATATATTGTGAAAGACTAACTATATTTCCCTCCATCCTATCCCACCCTGCACTTTTTCTATTTTCTACTTTGACCCTGTCCCTTTTCAAAAGTTTGCTTCTAACTACCCTCTTCCCCAATCTGCCCTCCTTTCTATCATCCCCCCTTTTTGTCCCCTTCCCCACTGCTTTCCTGTAGGGTAGGATACCCAAATGAATGTGTATGTCATTCACTTTCTAAGCCAAATTCAATGAGAGTAAGGTTGACCCATTCCCTTTCACCTTCCTGCTCTTCCCCTCCATTGTAACAGTGTTCCCTTGCCTCTTTAATATGATATAATTTACCCTAATCTATCTCTCCCTTTCTCCTTCTCCCAATATATTCCTCTCTCACCTCTTGATTTTATTTTTAGGTATCATTGCTTCATATTCAACTCATCCTGTGCCCTCTGTCTATGTATACATAAACATACATATGCCCACACTCACATGTATATTTATATACACATACACCCTCCTATACATACTTATGTATGTATGTATACATATATATGCATATATATTCCCTTCAACTATCCTCATATTGAGAAAAGTCTGATGAGTTACAATTATTTTTCCATGTAGGAATGTAAATAGTTGAACTTTAACAAGTTCCTTATGATTTCTTTTTCTTGTTTACCTTTTCATGATCCTCTTGATTCTTGTATTTGAAAGTCAAATTTTCTGTTCAGCTCTGATTTTTTCATCAAGAATGCTTGAAAATCCTCTATTTCATTGAATAACCATATTTTCTCCTGAGGCATTATACTCAATTTTTCTGGGTAGGTGATTCTTGGTTTAATCGTAGCTCCTTTGACCTCTGGAATATCATATTCCAAGCCCTTTGATCCCTTAATGTAGAAGCTGTTAGGTCTTGTGTTATCCTGATTGTGTTTCCACAATACTTAAATTGTTTCTTCCTGACTGTTTGTAGCATTTTCTCCTTGACCTGGGAACTCTGGAATTGGCTATAATATTACTAGGAGTTTTCTTTTGGGGATCTTTTTCAAGAGGCAATCAGTGAATTCTTTCAATTTCTATTTTGCCCTCTGGTTCTAGAATATCAGGGCAATTTTGCTTGATAATTTCTTGAAAGATGGTATCTAGGCTCCTTTTTTGATCATGGCTTCCAGGTAGCACAGTAATTTTTAAATTATCTCTCCTGGATCTATTTTCCAGGTCAGTGGTTTTTCCAATGAGATATTTCACATTGCTTCCATTTTTTCATTTGTTTGGATCTGTCTTGTAGTATCTTGATTTCTCATAAAGTCATTAGCTTCCAATTACTCCAATCTTATTTTGAAGGAATTATTCTCTCCAGTGAGTTTTTGAAATTCCTTTTCCATCTGGCAAGTTTGGCTTTTAAAGGCATTCTTCTCCTCGTTGACTTTTTGGGCCTCTTTTGCCATTTGAAGTTAGTCTATTTTTAAGGTGTCATTTTCTTGAGTGTATTTTTGGGTCTCCTTTAGCAGGCTGTTGACTTGCTTTCCATGATTTTCTTCCATCATTCTCATTTCTCTTCCCTATTTTTTCTTCACTTCTATTACTTGAGTTTAAAAATCCTTCTTGAGCTCCTCCATGGTCTGTAACCAATTCATATTTTTGGAAGCTTTTGATGCAGAAGTTCTGACTTCATTGTCCTCCAGTTCCATGCTTTGATCCTTTTCATCCCTAAAAAGAATCATATGGTCTGACTGTACTTGCTCTGCTTGCTCATCTTGCCAATTACTTGACTTTTGAGCTCTTTGCCACAGTAGAACTCTGCTTCCAGAATGGAGAGAGTTTTCCCCAAATAACTGGGGTTTTTGCAGCTGCAGGAGCTATTAGTTGGGTGCCTTCTCTACAGTCCCCACAAGCTCTGGCACAGTCTGCTATCTGCTATCCAGATCCAAGCAGGTCAAAGCAAGAGCAATTACCCTCTGAATGGTCGCTTGGTTGCCTACAATCTCCAGGCCAGGAGCTCTGGAAGCAGCCATGTAGAAGCAACTGCAGCCACCTCCACCACTTCTTGGCCCAGGGGCAAGGGCCAGACCACACTCTTCCCTCACCTTTCCAACAGAGTTCCCCACCAACCTTTTATTTTCTCTTTGGCATTTATGGGTTGAAAAGTCTGAAAACCACCACAGCTGCTGGTGATTTACTCTCCTTAACTCTGCTCTGGCCACTGCTGATCAGGGCCATGCTGGGGCCAGAACCACACAGCTCATGCAGGACTGTGCTCGGCTCCCAGCTTGGTGCTATGGACCTTTCCTGTCAGCCTACCAGGCTGCCTTCAGTGGGAGATTTGTTTCTCTCTGTCATTTTGTGGGTTCTATAGCTTTAAAATTTGTTTAGAGTAATTTTTTTACAGGTATTGGAAGTGGTTGAAGCTGGAACCCAAGCCAAGTTTGTGCTTTTACTCTGCCATCTTGGCTGTGCCCCCTATCTTGATTTCTCATAAAGTCATTAGCTTCCATTTGCTCCACTCTAATTTTGAAGGAGTTATTTTCTTCAGTGATCTTTTGGACTTCCTTTTCCATTTAGTCAATTCTGCTTTTCAAGGCATTTTTCTCATTGACTTTTTTGGACCCCTCTCGCCATTTGAGTTAGTCTATTTTTTAAGGTATTATTTTCTGTGGTATTTTGGGATGTCTCCTTTAGCAAGATGTTGATTAATTTTTCATGATTTTCTTGCATCACTCTCATTTCTCTTCCCAATTTTCCTCTACTTCTCTTACTTGATTTTCAAAATTCCTTTTGAGCTCCTTCATGATCCGCAACCAATTCACATTTTTCTTAGAGGCTTTTGATGAAGGAGTTTTGATTCTGTTTTCTTCTTCTGGCTCTATTTTTTTTATCTTTTTTGTCACCAAAGAACAATTCTAGAACAAATCTGATTTCTCTTCCTCTGTTTGCTAATTTTGTCCACCAATTACTTGACTTTTGAGCTCTTTGCCATGGTAGAACTCTGCTTCCAGAGTGGAGAGTGCTGTGTCCCAAATTTCTGGGGTTTTGCATAGCTGTTGTCTGAGCTACTTCTAGACACCTGCCTCACAACTATGAGGATTCCCTCTCCACAGTCAGTACAAGTTCTGCCACACCTGTGCTCCTCCTCACCCCAAGACAACCAGCCAAGACCGACCCAGATCCAAGCAGGGAAAAGCAAGAGAATCCTGCCTCAGCACCAGCAAAGAGATTCCTGCAATTGCCCTCTGATCAGCCACTTGATCTCCCCACTATCTGTGGGCCTGGAGCTTTGGAAGTAGCTGCTGCTGTCACCTCCACTGCCCCAGGGGCTGGGCTGGACCATGTTCTTCTCTCATCCAGGTCCAACAGTTTCCCCACTGACCTTTTACTTTGTCTTTACCATTTGTGGGTTGAGAAGTCTAGAAACCACTACAGCTGTCAGTGATTCAGTACCCTGAGGTCTGCTCTGCCCAGATCTGTGCTGGCACCACCCTTACAGGACTGAGATCTGCTCCCAACCCAGTTGACAGATCTTTCCTGTCATCCTGCCAGGCTGTCTTCACATAGAGATTTGCTTCACTGTGTCATTTTGTGGGTTCTGTGGCTCTAAAATTTGTTTAGAGTAATTTTTACAGATATTGGGGGTGTTTGGGGGACAAGCTAACACAAGTTCCTGCTTTACTCCACCATCTTGAGTCTGCCCCTACCCCAGTTCTGAATAAGGCAGAAGACTGACTCAGTTATCCACTTTATCACATGCAATTGTATTTTAAGAAACTCCTGTAGGGAATCAATCAATCAATCAACAACCCTTTATTAAATGCCTACCATGTGCCAAGTACTATACTAAACCTTTATTACATGCCTACCATATACTGAGTACTATACTACGTGCTGGGGATATAACAAGAGACAAAAAAAACAGTGCCTGCCCTCAAGGAGCTTACAATCTAATGCAAACAAATATATACAGAATAAGCTATATACAGTTATTCCTTTTCTATTACAATTTTCCCCATCTCAGTTTTTGCTATATTGCAGGTCAACATAAGAAACTGCATGGGAATTTGGGGAGTTTTGCAAAAGCCACAGATGAGACAGAGCCTATGATCAAATCCTTAATCCAAATTTTATGTTACTGCAAACACCCCATAAAAGAAAAAGAAAAAATTCAAACTTCTCCATTATGAAAGGAGGCCCCAAAAAGTTTACACTATGCATATTTTCCAGATTGTGGAGGTGGGGCAGGGAATGGAAGGTGCTCCTCACCCCTAACCCCCATGATGTGGAAGGGATAAATGTATAGAAAAAGTAGGAAATAATTAACAGAGGAAAGCACTGGAATTAAGAGGAACTGGGGAAAGTCTCCTGAAGAAAGTGAGGTTTTAGTTGGGACTTATAGTAGTCAGAGCAGAGGAAGGAGAGTGTTCTAGGCCTTTGAGGACAGCCAGAGAAAATGACTGGAACCAAGAGATGAAGTGTCTTGTTTATGGAACAGCCAGGAGATCAGCGTCACTGGATTGAAGAGTACATAATGGGAAGGTGTAAGAAGACCAGAAGACTAGATTATGAATGCCAAACAGAGCATTTTCTATTTGCTCCTGGAGACAACAGGAAGCCACTGGAGTTTATTGGGTAGGGCAGTGACATGGTCAGACCTCTCCTTTAGGAAAATCACTTTAGTGACTGGATAGAGGACAGAAGAACAATTAGCAAGTTTAAACATTTTTCCTTTTGATTATACTTCACTTGTAGCAAAGTTACAAAGACATTGGACTAGATCAATCAATGAACAAGCATTTATTAAGTATCTGCTGTCTTGGATATGTACAACTGTAGATAACAAAAACAAAATCAAAATAGCCAGGACTAAGGCATGGAGATGGGGAATGAAATGTCTCGTGTGCAAAGCATCAAATTAGTCAGAATAGTTAGACCTTAAAATTCTTGGATAGGAGTCAAATATAAGAAGACTAGATACGTAGGAAAAGACCAAATTATGAAGATCTCCAAATGTCAAACCGATAGTTTATATGTGAACTCTAAAATACTGTTCATTTCTAAAATTCTATGGTCCTAATTCCAAAATCATGTTTTTAACCACAGATGTTTCCACATAAAAGTGATAATGAATTTTAGCTCCCTGGTATTAAATCTCATCCTGGTATGATGAAAAGATTAGTTTTTAATGGAAGTCAGGAGATCTGACTTCTCATATTGGCTCTGGTACTAACTGGTGAGTAACTAAGTTCATCTGGGTCTTTGTTCCTTATCTATAAAATGAGGTAATTAGACTCAGTGACCTTTAAGGCCCCTTTGATAATAATTTATTAGTCTGAAATGAAAATAAAAGAGAGTCTACTGGTTGTTCTTATGAGACAGCAAAGTGCTACAATGGACTGGACTTCGGACCTAAAGGCAAGAAAATATGAATCCAAATCTGGCCTCACTAACTGTGTGATCCTGGACAAGTCACTTAACCACTGTCTACCTCATTTTCTTCATCTGTGAAGTTACAATTATAATTGCACTCACCTCCCAGGGTTGTTGTGAGATTCAAAAGACATAATACTTGCAAAGGGCTTCTCAAATCTTAAAGTCCTATATAAAGATTATCTATTGTTCTTCTGCATTTTAACAGTAGGTAGCCTTTGATTTGTAAGGTTTGCAAAAGTATTTTTCTATTTAAATATATATATATATATATATACATATGTGTGTGCATTTTTATACATACATATATACTTAGTAGTATCTTGTAACTACTTTACAAGTGTTAGAGAATAACAATTTATCCATCTGATAGCTCCTTCCCTTTATTACATCAGTCAGTTAGAATAACTGTTACCTCTGTGGCACAATAAGCCCAGTCATTCTTTTCTGACAATAGATTCTGGTATGTTTTCCAGTTTCACTCCATACTAAGCATATGTTTTGATAGCTAGCAAAAAGAATGCAAAATTCACCCTTGTCCTATTCTATGGAGTCGGATATAATGAGAATTTCAGAAAATATTTCTGCATTTTGTGTCTTCCATTACATTGAGTTTTGTGTTTTGGTGGCTGAGTTTTGTGCCTTTCATTGAGCAACTGATGATGAGATGCAACTCATCAGCTTTCAGGGGACAAAAATGGGGTCACGGAAAGTACACAATTTTTGTATTCCAAAAAATTGGAAAATATATAACAAACAGGTCTTCAAAACTTCAAGGATACATCATTTCATGAATATAAGTAGTTACACCAATGCTAATCGCATGCCCTCTATAATTAGGTAGACAAATTTCAAGAGTTGTTGTCAATGAGAAATTGATCACCATGAAGAACAGCAATGAGCCTTTCCAAACTCAGATGCCATTCCTCACACAAATGTCTGCACCAGACTGAAGTTTTTCTAGCTCACAGAAACAGACAAGGTTCAGTGTGGTCTTCAAGAACCTTCATTATTTTCCATGTCACAATGAGCAGAATGTACCATAGTCTAACTTAGTAAATCATAACTCCACCTAAAATAACACCAACATTTATCTTTCGAAATCAGGAAACACCATGCATGTTCTTTTCTTGGTTCTCACTGGATAGAAAAACAAGCAAATAAAAACTTTAAATGCTAAAAAAAAAAAAGTAATCAGATATGAATGAAACTGCTCACTCAAACAAATGATAATAGTACACATTTGCCCAACTTTCTAAGGGTCCTATTGATCATTGAATAGGAAAACAAGCTACAGATAATGGCTTTTTTTTTTTAACAGGCATGGGTCCACATGGAGAGTTCATTTTTAGTACAAACTGAATACATTTTGAAGGTATTGAATCTTGAAGGGATCTCTGGAGCCAACTACTCCAAACCCCTCCCCATTTTACAGATGAGTAAACTGAGGCCCAACTTTATCTATTATTACATGGGTATACTAAAGAGCAGAGGGAAAATCTGTAATGCTAACATAATGTTTGCAAAGCACTTATGTTATCTCATTTGGTCTTCATGATAATTCTGTTAGTTAGGTACCACTATTACCCTTATTTTATGGACAAAGAAACTGAGGCTGAGAGAGCTAAATGGTTTGTCCATGGCCCCACAACTAGTAAATATCTAAGGAAGGATTTGAATTCATGACCTCTGGGCTCCAGAAACAGGATTTGAATTCAGGTCCCGTAACTCTTGAGCCCATGCCCCTTCTACCATACCAGATACCACTCAGAAACACACTTTTCCTTTCCTGTTATAATTCAGATGACCAGTACTAATTGTCTCAGTGATGTACCTTCAAGGATTTTTTAAATCATTAATATCCAGCAAACTTAAGGCCTGCTGGGCACAGAAAAACAGAGGGAGGTTTCTTCAAAGCCACCCACACAATGCCTGTCTTCCTGCTCTCTGCTCCGCTCCTGGAGTCCTGTTTCCTGATGAAGCATGAGGAGCAGAGAGTGCATATGGAGAGACTGTGGAGTCAGCCAGCTCCCCACCCACAACTACTCTGCTTATCCCCCAGCAATATCCAGAGAACCCGCCCCAGTACATCTCATTAGGACCACTTACAAAGAACTGATAATTAAAATAATAACATTAAGAAGAATCACATTCACATAGTGCTTTAAGATTTGCAAAACACTTTACAAATACTACCTCATTTGATCCTTATAACCATGGGAGATAGGTACCATTATTATCCTCACTTTACAGATGAGTAAACTGAGATGGACAGATTTTTCATGACTTCACACAGGGTCACCAAACTAGTAAACACTGGAGGTTGGATTTGAATTTATGTCTTCCTGACTCCGCGTTTATGGTAGATCGAAGTTGAAATAACCCTGAAATCAGCCTGTAAAGGCTCCTTTTAAATGGAGATTTTCAGTTTTGCTGCAGAAAACGACTGCAGAGACGAATGATAGCAGAATCAAAGTATTAAGAAATTTAAAAGATGAAGTTTAGGAAATGACACAGAGACATGGGAAGATTTCCTAAGAAATGGAGAAAAGAGAAAAGGATGACAAGGAATATACATACAAAGGAAAGGCACTTGAGATAATGAATGAATTTCATGACAGAACAATTTTTAAAAAGGAAATAAATACTTAAAAGAAACCATTGAAGAGAATGGAGTAAAACTCCAGCCATCATACCTCTTAAGGTGGCCATGTGGCCCAATGGGAAGAATATTGGCTCAGCAGATCTGGGTTCTAATCCTGCCTCTGTTTACTGCCTCTGTGACCTAGGACAAGTCATGTATGGGCCTGTTTTCTCATCTGTACAAAGATGGATTAGGCAGCCTGTGAGATGCCACATTAACTCTAAATTGATGATCCCATCAGCTGCTCTAGATGATCAAATTTTCTGGAGTATAGGGCTAACTCTTTTTAAAAACTAAATCATTTTTTAAATTTTAGATGGAAATCCATCTAAAAAGCACAATATACTTTTCTACATTCCTAAACAAAACACATTAAATAGAATTTAACCTTTATTGATGACCTTGGGGACTCCTCAGCCACTCTCCTGATACATTCAGGTCTGCTGAAATAATCCATCACAAAGATGTGATGTTTGCAGTTTTGTTATGAGGGCAGGGAGGGGAGCTAGGGTACATCTCACACATGGTACCAGCCTCCCAACGTTAGCTCTCTGTGGGTACCTCTCCCAAGATGATCTATGTACAGAACAATTTCACCAGGGAGCTTGTATTCAGACACATTCAAGGGATATAGATACCATCCTGAGGGATCCCTGCCCCACCAACATCATTAATACTGACCACAAGAATCAGGTACATCTTCAGACTGACCAACAGCTGAATCCAGAGCAAATCTCTTGGCCTTTGATTTTCAGCAATAATAATAATAATATAGCTAGGGGGCGGCTAGGTGGTGTAGTGAATAGAGCACCGGCCCTGGAGTCAGGAGGACCTGAGTTCAAATCTGGCCTCAGACACTTAACACAAAAATTAGCCATGTGACCTTGGGCAAGTCACTTAACCCCAATTGTCTTCTAAAACAACAACAACAACAAAAGAATAATATAGCTAATATTTACATAGTGCTTTAAGGGTTACAAAGCATTTTAGAAATATTATCTCATTTGATTCTCATAACCCTTGGAGGGATATGCTATTATCCCCATTTTACAGATGAAAAGACTAGGTTAAATGACTTGCTCAGCATCACAGCTAGTAATTAGCTAACCACTCAATCATTTAATCAATAAACAAATATTTATTAAGTACCAATAAGCATTAGCACTATACCAGGGTTACAGATACAAAGAATGAAACAATCCCTAATTTCAAGAATCTTACTTTCTAACAGAAGAAACATGTAAAAGGTCATACTCTCACCTTTGTTCCTGGACATCAGAATCTTCTAGATTATTATTATTATTATTATTATTATAGATTATAGGCATATGTGCTATAATCAAATCCTGAATTTAAGCATCCAATGGAATAATCCACTCTAGAGAGCACAAACACTGACTGAAGATATTAGAGTTAATTTGTCATCAATGTGTGAAGGATGCCAATATCTCTTCTGCTCTCTGAGCAGATAGCACTCCCACAGATAAGGGAGGGTCATTGTCAAAAGCATCCTTCTACTTGTAGCCATACATCTCTCATGGGGAAGTACAATGGACAGTGATCTGTCTTTGCCAATCACAACTGCAATATGACATCCACTAGCATGTCCAATGATATAAAGTGTGTGCCTGGGGCAAGGATGCCTTACCAAATAAAAAATACTTTCCACCCACAGATTTTCCCTGAACTGCTCCACTCCCTAAAGTTAGCATGTCCCCAAGGCTAGGATGGAAGCACACCATGAGAGTAGCTTAAATAGCTTATTGAGAATGCTTTCCACCAGGAGGGCACTGAGCACAGGAAACCAAGTTTGGTTAACCGCCTAAAGCATCGATATCAGCAAACCTGCCTGGAAACTGATGGAAGGAGCATCACTTCTCAATCACAATTCTAGTGGCTTGCCATTTGGAACTTCTCTCCACATCCATCTGGTGTTCCCCTGCTCTTTACAACCTCTGAGTCCCCATCCTCCACTAGAAGTAAATGTGCGGGGAGCCCAACTTGACTCAGGGAGCCATCAAGGTTACCTCTAACACTTAGCAAACTGACAGGACTATAGGCTGGGGCAGATAGCGACACTGTGATCCAGTCAAACTGACTTTCTCTTTGGTTGTCACACAACACCCCATTTCTTCTGGCTGTGCCATATGCCCAGGATGGTGTCCCGTCTATAGAGACCGTCTCTTCCTTTAAGACAGCTCAAGTACCATCTTCTACATGAAAGTCTTTCCTGATTTCTTCCTCCCTCCAACTGCTCCTGCCCTCTGCCTCAAACTACCAATGGACCAAAATAATAAGAATAAACTGAAGGGTGAATAAGAATAAATTGAATACCATTTATTCCTAGTTTGGCTAAGACAAGGCTATAATTTTGTCTTTTGGTTTATTTTTTTAACTAACTTTCCTTAAAAACCTAAAAGAGGTGAATAATACCAACAAAAAATCCTGGTAGTTTTGTTTTTGTTTTTGTTTTTGCTTTTTTTATCTGCATGGCTTATAGGAATCTCCAGCACCTCGATAAACATTTATTAAGCACCCACTATATGCCAAGCAAACAACTATGTACAAACAAGTTACATACAGGATAAATTATAAATAATTAACAGAAGGAAGTAACTGGCATTAAAAATTGAGAAAGACGTCTTTAAAATAAATATGATTTTAAATGAGATTCAACCCTTTCTCTTTTTTTTTATACTGTTTAGTCTGCTTGAAACATATCAAAAACCTATCCCTAGTCTAGTTTTACCCTTTGGTGAAGTTCAAAGTCTTGGATTGTTCTAAGCTGGTATCCAGGTTTTTGTCCAGTAATCATTCACTTAGAATGGTGGGTGATAAAGCTCTCAATGTGGCTTCTTCCTCTTGACACAGTGAGAAGCAGACTCCCCTTCTTTTTCTCTTTCAAAACGCATATTCCCTTTTGGTCCACCCACTAAGTTTCTGTTTCCTGTATGAAGAACACCTTGCTCTGTCTGCTCAGTATATCATGAACATACTCTGAAGCATGCAAGCATTCATTTCTACAGGTCCCCTTTGATGTCTCACCAGTCAGAGGCTCCTAGACTCTTTAGAAAGTATAATAATTACTTTCTTATACTGAGCACATGATTTTAAGGGAGTTTCCATGATACAAAGATGGCCAAAACATGTGTGATAATACAACTATCTGTACCTTCATCAGAGAATGTCAAAATATTTTCTTCTCGGGAAAAAAATTCTTCTTAGGAAATTGGATTATGAAAGACAAATGTAGAAAGTCCCCAGTTTTTTTTTTCATGTGACATGTTGTTTTGTGTAATCTTTTCTTATTTTTGATGTTGTTTAGTCATTTCAGTCATGTTGACTCTCCTTTGCCCCATTTGGGGTTTTCTTGGCAAAGATAATTGTTTACTATTCCTTCTTCAGCTCACTTTACAGAAGAGGAACTGAGGCAAACAAGATTAAGTGACTTGCCCAGGGTCACACAGCTGGTATGTCTAAGATCATATTTGAACTCAGGAAGATGAGTCTTCTTGGCTCTAGGCCCAGCACTTCATCCACTGAACCACATAATTGTCTATATTTTTCTATAAGGGTTCTTAAATTTTTACTTTTGAATATTCTGAATGATGTTTACCTTGTGTAATATTTTCCAAGTGATACTCAATCTCATGAAGAGAGATAGGATTGACTCATGGGTAGAGGAAGCCAGGGAAAACTAGAAAGAGCAGATTAAAGAATCCTGAAAATCTAAGCAAGAAGAATAAATAGTAATCACATATGTTAAACATTTCTATGTGGAGTGTAAGTCTGAAGTTAAAGGTCTTGGTCCCTACTCCTATCACTCCGTCAATCACCAAGGCTTTATTAAGCACTAACTTTGTCCCTGGCCATGGGACTACAAAAACAAAACTGAAACAATCCCTGCCTTCAAGGAGCTTACATATTATTTAGGGAGAAAGTATATACATATATGATTATATACAAAATAAATACAGGTTAATTTGGGGGAGGAGAAAGGCATTAGCAGCTGGGGGAAAGGCTTTACACAAAAGAATGGAACTATTTTTTATAGTATATCTAGGCCAAGGTTTATATAACTAGGGACCTAATGACTCGGGAGAGGGTGATCCAGCCTTCTAGTTTCTAGAATCAATTCTAGAATTGATCTAGTCTTCAAGTTTCTAAAATTGATGAGTTCAGAAACTTTGGAAAATGGAATATAGTCCTTTCCTAAATAACAATTATTAATTGTTTATTAATTGATTTTTAATTAATTGATTGATTAATTAAAATTAATCCTTAACAATTGAGCACAAATATACAACATCCAGTTAGGGGGTACAGTAGATAGAATGTAGGGAGACTCATTTTCCTGAATTCAAATCTGGCCTCAGATAGTTATTATTGTGTAACCCTGGGCAAGTCACTTACCCTGCTTGCCTAGTTTTGTCATCTATAAAATGAGCTGGAGAAGGAAATGGCAAACCACTCCAGTATCTTTGCCAAGAAAACCCCAAATAGGGTCACAAAGAGTCAGACTTGACTGAAAAACAACTCAACAACAACAAAATATAATATCCAAAGATGTCAAGAGTTAAGCAATGAAGGTAATAAAAGTTTTAACCATTAAAGGTAAAACAGTAATCTACCAGGGATGAGGAACCTGAGGCCTTGAGGCCACATTTGGCCCTGTAGGACCTCAAGTGCAGCCATTTGACTGAATCCAATTTCCCCACCCCCTGATTTAGACCCTTGCCTCCTCTCATCTCATGGAGGAAGAGCACTCTATGCACAATGTGCTTCAGTGAAAGTGATCAGTGACTCCAAAAAGAAAAGACAGAACAGAAGTGAATCAAAAATGTCTGAAGAGTAAATGTAGTTTTCTCCCTCACCCACTCAGGTCTTGCTTTGGAGAAACAATAGCCACATGGAAAACAAAAAAGGAAGACGTTTAAAACCTTTAGTCCTGAGGATACTTTACTGATAGCCCTTCAAATGAGTCAGTTCTTTGCTTTTCCCTTTAGGCTCACATATACTGCAGAGAAGTCAGAGGGCTTAGTGGAATGTTCCATTTAGAATTGAGATATCTCAGATAGAGTTCTGACGTAACCTCGGACAAGTCTCTTAACCTCTGTTGGGTTCAGTTTCCCCATGTGTAAAATGTGAGGGTTGGATCAGCCTCCTTCCAGGAGGTCTGGATTATCCAGCACTAGAACTTCTGATAATAAGACAGAGGGAAAAAAAATAGCTGTAAGAACATAAAAGTAGGGCAAACTCCAATAGAAAAAGGAGTTAACAATGTCAGCAAGGAGGGACTGAAAATGGGACAGCAGTTAACAAGAATAAATTTATTTGGTCTTAAGGTCACTCTCAAATTATCACAAATTACTAGATTTAATTTCTCCCTTTAAATTTAATTTATTCTTTCTCCTGAAAAGGTAACCAACAATTGTCAATACACATTAAAGTGAAATGTTCTTCAAAGTGTGAAAATAAAAAGACTCAAGGTCCTTGTTCTCACAGCAAATGCACGAATGCAATCTTTATGTTCTCTAGAGAAGTAATATCTTAGTGACCATTTAGACCATGCATCTGTTCTTGGTCACATATCAATTCCTGGGCAAACCCAAAGCAAATGCTCTAATAAGAATTGCTATTGAACTTCATATAGTATAAGACTGGCATGTCACTGTTACCAAGGTAACAAAAACCTTGCATTTCCCATTCCATTAACCTACATGGCATATAGGCGGAAGTTTGGTTTTGCTATATTTTTATGTTTTAGAAGTTCACATTGGACATGGTGATGAATCTCACCCAGCAACATGTGCTGGTGTTATCTGTAGCATGTAATCATGCTGAGGATGTCTTCTCTAAAGATCGTTAATGTTGGTAAGCACAAAAATAGTGTACAGTCAGTCAGTAAACACTTGTTACATGCATACTATAGGAACAGCGAGTTAATGCAGTGGATGGAGCCCTGAGCCTGGAGTCAGGAAGACCCGAGTGCAAACCCAGGCTCAGACTCTTACTAAATACTTCCTAGCTGTGTGACCCTGGGCAAGTCATTTAACCCTGTTTGCCTCGGTTTCCTTATCTATAAAATGAGCTAGAGAAGGAAATGGCAAATTATTCCAGTATCTTTGCTAAGAAAACCCCAAATGGGGCCAAGAGGAATTGAACATGACGAAATGACTGAACAACAAAAAATACCTATTATGCATCACGTACTATGCTAAGGACCAGAAATACAAAGAAAGGAAAAGACAGTTCCTGCACTCAAGGAGTTTACAACCTAATAGGTAAGAAACTTAAAAGCAGTGTGTGTGTGTGTGTGTGTGTGTGTGTGTGTGTGTGTGTTTTGAGAGATATGGGAGGAGGTGCATGGCACAGGAGGAGAGAGGAGTATAAAATGCTTCAATGAGAATTAAGAGACCTGAGTTCTAATCCTGAATCTGTCACTAGCTCAGTTTTTTGAGGGGGGAAGTCAAGGCAATTGGGGTTAAGCAACTTGCCCAAGGTCATACAGCTAGTAAGTGTCAAACGTCTGAGGCTGGATTTGAACTCAGGTTGACTCCAACACTGGTGCTCTATTCACTGTGCCACCTAGCTTCCCCTAGCTAGTTCTTCATGTTTTTTTGTGTCATGGAGCCCTTTGACAGTCTGGTAAAGCATATGAACTTTTTCCCAGAACAAAATTTTTAAATAATTGAACAAAATGCTAAATTTCAATTAGAGGTTAGCGAAAATAAAGATGTAATTTTTTTCCCCCTCTAAGTTCATGGACTCTCTTAAAGAGCCTTAAGAATATTGTATGATTTGGGGCAAATTGCTTAACCTAGAACCCTCAGACTTAGTTTCTTCCTTTTGAAAAGAAAAAATTATATGGCTCTTTGCCCAAGAGAATAATAGATCAATGAGGGGCCATCTGCAGTCATCCTGATCTGTATCTGGCCACTGGACCCAGATGGCTCCAGAGGAGAAAGTGAGGCTAATGACTTCGTACAGCCCTCCCTCACTTGAGTCCAATTCACTTGCATGTAATGACATCACCTCCCTGATGTCATGGTCCAATTTGAGAAGGATAAGCAACAACAAATAGATCAAGGTATCAAATGGAAGGCAGGGGAGACTTGAGAGGAGGAGAGGGGAGCATTCCAGTGCAGTAGAAGCCAGGGGAATGAAGCAAGTCTTTGCTAGGCTTACTAAGGTAAAACTATAAAGAATGCTGACTTCTCAGGGAGGTTAGAAGTAGAGTCATAAATAGGAATTCTTTCACATCAGGTTGAAGGGAGGAAGGATGGATTCGGGGATGCCCATGGAGAACAGTTGGTATGCCATAAAGGTTCGTGGGGGTGGGGAAGGCAACAATTGTGAAAGAAAATTCGACAATAGGTACAGGTGTTATATGAGAGGGGTCAGCCACCCCTTCTCCAACCTCTGCCCCTCACCAAGATCCATTGAATAAGGGTCTGCGGGAAAGGAGGAATAAGGGTACTATGGCAACAGAAAAGGGGAAAGAATTGGGTAAATCCTTTTAATAAAAGAATTTGTTCTGTAAAATTTAGATTCAGTCAAAAGGCCACACTTAAGAACCTAGAAGGCCACATGTGGCCATAAAACTGCATATTTCCAACGCCTAGGTAAGGCAATGGTGTCCCACCAGATAGCACTGGACTGCCAGAGGACCTTACAATTTGAAGGTTGGAGTGTCCCAAGCATTAACCCCCTGAAAATGGCAGCACTCTGGGAGAAAAGCCACATTTGTCTTAACCTACTTAGAGTTCTGCCAAAAAGAACAACTGCAGTCTGGGAATAATCTCAATTTGGTTAGTGTTAACAGGATTCCCTGTTATAATTCCCTTCTCAGTTAGAAGAAAGCAAGGGTGAGATAACAGATATAAAGCATTTTGCAAACCTTAAAGTACTACATAAATGCCATCCATTACTATTTATTATGATGATATCCAGTCTCCAGGCCCCCAGTCTAGTGATGACTTCATTTCTCCTGTATTCCTGCTGAGCTCAGAGTTTATAAAAGAATACAGTATAGGAGTGTGCTGGTGAATGTTTAGCAACATGACTTTTTTTAGCGGGGGGCAGGGGGGAAGATGTATCCACATACACTCTTAAGTTTAATCTGCATTATTTACTCTTTCCTAAGTCTGGACAAAACAACAATTCAAGCACTGATTTGTAGCTATTGATGATTTTTCACACTGAAAATTTAATAAACAGTTCTTGAATGCCAGTTAAAGCTGGCTCTAGCACACTTGGACAAAATCTCTCATGCAATTACATGGAACTCTATTAAACAAGTCTAATAAATCCTCAGTATCTATATTAAGGTAGTTTCTGATATGCTAAAAAATGGCAAACCTAAAAGTATGCTTCTATTTATTTGACTTATTGGGTAATTCTCAGTAAACCCAAGAGATACAGGAACATCTGTGCCCTCAGACTACAAACACATTGCTTCCAACTCAACCCTTGCATGGAACACCACTGTTATGAAGAAGGGGCCTGCCATGTCTACCACCAACCAAACAAGCTCCATGAGAAGAACAGAATTACCCAGACTTCTCACTGACTCTGCCTCCAGCCTGCTCTGCAGCCACAGTCCAAGGAAGTAGCCCTTGTAGAGATGTGACTTGCCAATGGTCTCTGCTGGTCTTCTCAGCAAAGACCTAGAAAGGAAGGTTCTTGGCACCAAAGGCCACTGTCAGATGGTTCAATATCAGAAATCAATATGGTTTTATTAATGGAAATTACGTTAAAGAAGACGCATTACCATTTGCTTTGTCCCTGAACCCCAAGGACTATGGGGCTTTTCCATCTGATTTGCAGCTAAAACGTCCCATATGTGTTGTCTCTCTTTAATAGAATATGAAGTCCTTGAGAGCAGCGATTGTCTTGTTTTTCTAGATCTATCCTGGAAGCTTAGTACAGCATTTTTTTTGTTCTTTTTAACATAGCAAGCACTTAATAAATGCTTTTTCATTCATTTCCTTTTCTAATGCATCTTCAGTCTCTTTTACTGGCTCCTTCCCATCTGCCTACACAGAAGCTTAGGTCACCCCAGTCCTAAAAAGAAGCCTTCCTATGTCCTTTATATACCCTCCAGCTACCCTATCTTGTTTCTCTTCTCCCTTTCACCATTAAACTTCTTGAAAAAAAGTTGTTTACACCCAACATTTTCTCACCACCCACTCTTACCAATACCACGCAATCTGGCTTCTGTTCTCAGCACATTATTGAAATTGATCCCATCCTAATGGTTAAATCCAATGACCTTTTATTCAGTCCTCATCCTCTGTGATCTCTCTTCAGCTTCTGAAACTGTGGACCCTACCTTATTAGATACTTTTTTTAATCTCCTGGCTCTAGAGACAGCATACACTCCTGGTTTTCCTGCTACCCCACTAACTGTTGGTTGTCTCTTTGCTGCCTCATCTTTTTCTTAAAACCTCAATGTGATTATCCTCCAAGATTCTGTCACTGAACTTCTCTTGTCCCTCTACAACTTTCTTCCTTGACAGTCCCATTTACTCCAAGGCTTCTACTGCAATCTTTATGCATATGGATCCCAAATCTATTTCAACCCTGACTTCTTTTTTCCATCAGCACAGAAGATTTAATATATGCAGAAGAAAATAATTACCTTTCCTCCTGAATCTATTTCTTCTTTTGAATTCAGCCAACCAGCTAGTCAATAAGTACTTATTAGGCACTGACTATATGTCAGACGTAGGGGATACAAAAGCAAACAACCAGTCCCTGCTCTCAAGAAACTCACAGTCCAGTGTGAGAGATTAAAAGTAAACAATGATGTACAAAGAAGATATATGCAGAGTAATTGGAGATAATTAACAGGGCTAGGGAAAGGTTTCTTGAATAAGGTGGAGTTTTAACTAGGACTTGAAGGAATCCAGGGAAACTAAGAGACAGAGATGAGGAAGGAGAGAATTCTAGGCATCAGGAACAGCCAGTAAAAAATTGTATTGAGTTGGAAGACGGTATGTCTTGTGTGGGAGACAAGAAAGGGCGACAGTATCACTAGATCACAGAGTACATAGAGGGGAGTAAGGTATTAGAGGACTGGAAAAGGAATAATGAGCCAGGTTATGAAGGGCTTTAAATACCAAACAGAGGAAGTAACGGTGAACTACTGGAGTTTATTGAATAATAAATGATAATGACATGGTCAAGACCAACTTAACAACTGAGTGGAGAATAGACTTGGAGAGTTGGGAGAGACTTGAGGCAGGAAGACCAGCCAGAAAGTTATAGCACTAGTCAAAGCATGACATGATGAGGGCTGCACCAGGGTAGCAATAGTGTCAGAGAAGAAAAGGCAGACTATAAGATGTTAGCAAGGTAGAATCAACATGACTTAGCAACAGATTGGATACAGAAAGTAGGAAAGAGTGAGAGACCTAGGTCTCAAGCCTGGGAGATTGAGTGTATTCTTGATGCCCTCATCAGTAACAGGAAAATTAGGAAGGGTAAGAGGACTGCCTAGACCATTGTGATAGCCTCTTTACTGGTCTTCCTGCTTCCATGCTACTAATACCTAGCCTAAATACCAAATTCTTCACATATTTCTTTCTCAGACTTCCTCTGCTCAAAAAAATCTTCCATGGTTTCTCATTGTCCACTGGGTAAAGTTTGAATTCTTTACCTGGAATTCAAGATCCCCCCAAATCTGGTACCCCTCAACTTTTAAAGCCTTATCACCTATAACAGCCCTCCCTAGATTCTCAGTGAGGTTCAGTGATCCCAAATGACAGGGTATGGGACCTGGACCACCAAATGCAACCCAGCTCCTGAACTTTCCCACACATTTTATCATATATACTCAAAAATCCTTTAAACTGTCCCTTCACTGTGGCCCCAACCCAGCTCAGCCTTTCATTCTCTGTTACCTTTGGACCACCCTAGGCTATTTCCTATCCCTAATTCCATCTAGACCCTCTCTCTGTTAACTCCAGCTCACCCTAGACTACTTGCTACTTCTAGATCACATCCAGATTTTCCCACAGTTTTTTTTATAAAATATCAACCATACCCCCATTAAATTGCTCAGATTCCTAAAATCTGGCCCACTTATATTGGTATCACAAATAGCACAGACTCACTAGGAATCTTGCCCACCCCAAATGGTGTTTTAATAACTACTTGGACTGAATAACTAATTTGGACTTTGTTTTAATAAAACTACCTGGACTGAAAAGAGGCTTTAGTGGTCGAATTCTTTCAAGGCAGAGTCTCACCCTTTTGCCCTTGCATTTTGGGGTTCCCAAGACCCCTAGAAACACAACATAGAGACCCCAAGACCCTTCCTGGGATTCTGTGAAATCAAAACCATTTTTCTAAAAATACTACAATGTTTTAACTTGTAATACAGTAAATATTGATAGATCCACATAAACAAAAGCACTTGGGGGTATTCTCAATAATTTTCATGAATTTAAGGGGTCCTGAGACCAAAAAGTTTGAGAACTGTTCTTCTGGTCAAATTAGACTCCTCCCTCTCTCTGAGTTTTCTTGTCTCAGATCTTACTCACTCTTTAGCCAACTCCTTATTTTCTTGTCAAATTCCTATATATTTTCCAAAGCCTAATTCAAATACTACTTTCCCCATGGGCCTGATC
Organism: Petaurus breviceps papuanus; assembly: GCF_028583685.1. Taxonomy (NCBI): domain Eukaryota; kingdom Metazoa; phylum Chordata; class Mammalia; order Diprotodontia; family Petauridae; genus Petaurus; species Petaurus breviceps. The sequence goes on from NW_027185655.1 coordinate 40,160,632, forward strand.
ACCCTGGTTGCTAGTTTTCCCTCCCTGACATATAATATATAACTCTGGAAGATGCTGAGAGTAAGACAGACAAGATAGTGAACCATATCCCAAACTGGATCTATTTAGCCTAGAAAAAAGAAGTGGAGGGGTTAGGGTGAGGAAGCAGAGCCAAAATAATTTGGTTCAGTGAAAGGAGTAACAAACTTGGAATCACAACTTGAACATGAATCCTTGCCCTACTATTTACTATCTATAGATTCCTAGACAAGCTAGACTAAATGACCTCTAAGGTCCCTTTCAGGTCTAGATTAGACACTAACTCATGTCTTCTGGCAACTGAAGGGCTGTCATGAAAAACAAATTATGCTTGTTCTTCTTAGCTCCAAAGGGCAAAACTGAAAGCAAAGAGAAGTTTCACAGAGGAAATTGAGTTTTGTTTTCAAGAAAGAAAAAATACTAGAAATTGAGTCGATTTTCCAAAAAGGAACAGGCTGAAAAATAGTGGGATCCCTGTTAGCAGAGGTGTTCAAGCAAAGGTTGGATGACCCCTAGTGAAATATGTTATGAAGATGATACTTCTTTAAGTATTAAGCCTGGAGAACAAGGCCAGTGTACAGTTTCTGGAACAAAGAGATAAGGGTTTAGGAGGTTACACCATAGTTTCTGAAGATAAAGAGAGAACAAGGAGGATGAGGACTGAAAAGGTGGCAACTGGATTTAGCCACTATTTGAAAGGTATCTAAAGTATGTCACCTAATACTGTGAATAACAGTTTCTTGAGTTTGAACTTCATCATACTACCAGATAGGTGTCGTTTTTTTGAACATATGTAATGCGAATGTAAATTTTAAAGATCTTCCCTGCCCCTAGGCTAAAGTGCACCAGAAGCCTGGGGAGGGAGGCTTGTTTTTCAGTAGATACTTTTTGATTGGCCAGTGGGTCAATAAGGTTGTTACATTCTCTGAGCCAGGAGAAGGCTATATAAGCCCTGATGTGTAGCTTTGTTTTGGGACTCACTTTGAGAATTGTTCTGTGATTTGATCTGAATTCTGGGAAGCCGTTGTTGAGAGTCCCCCGGCTTTGAAAAACCCAGAATGTGGAAACCCAGATGTTGACTGGGTATGGATGTAATGGTTGGACAGTTTGGAAATCTGTCTACTTGATGTTTCTGTCTTGATAATTATGCCTGTATACTTTGAGGTTCGGGGTGCTGACCTTTTCTCCTGAACAAGGTAAACAATATATGTCTGACTGATTAAAGTAAGCTTGTTAACCCATTTTGAGTTGCTTTCCTTTAACAAAGCAGATCCAAGAACCTGTGGTAGCTGCAAACCCTGAGGACGCTTGGGGTGCTTGCCGCTACAACATATTAAATAGATACTCAATAGATCATTGAAACAGAGATGAAAAAGACCTGAGGCCACTTAGTCTTTTTACAGATGAGGAAACTGAGGCCCATGGAGGTTAAGTGACTTGCCCAAGGTCATCCAGGTAGTAACTGTTAGAGCCAGTATTCTTTATATCACAGCAAGAAGTCTCCAATAAATGCTTATGGCAATGAAAATGCATAGAAGATAAAGGAACTGAAAATATTTTTTAAAGTTTCAAGATCTAGAGTGAAACAAAAGAGGTTTCTTCTGTATATACATAGATATGTGATATAGACTTTTTTGTGTTAATATATCTCAAATGATCTCAAAACTGTTATGGGATGATAAAAATAATAAGTCATTGCATCTTCAAATGTAATAATGCCTCCTAAATCCCCCAGTGTGGTAATAGTTTTGCACAATTCTAATTATTTTCTCCAAATTCTAAAAGCAAGTCAGATCTTATCACAAATACAAATGATAAACCACTTTTTCAGCAATGGAATGTACTGACATCAAAAGGGGAAAAAAAAGAATTGATCCCAAAGAAACTTCTTATTTCTATGGTGGAATTAAATTATATGTATTTAATTTTGAATATACTCTTTCATGCTTTCATGACTTTTGGAAAGGAAAGGAACCACCTTTCCTCCCTTTTGTTTGATGCTAGCCAATGAAACATTCTCTACCCTCCTTCTCAAAAGAAAGATCAAGTTTTGTCTAAAGGTACATATTTGCCTACTGTGAAATTCTGTTGTTTTTAACAGCTCATTAGGCCAAGAGAAAATTGAACTTAATAATCTAATCTAAATAGCTCTGTCTCCCAACCACTGGGCTAATTCTTTGCCAACAAGTACACTAAGAAGACACCTATTAAAGAATTTTAGAGCTGGAAAAGGCCTTTAAGATCAGCTACTCTAAACCTTGATCCTGGAGTCAGAAAATCAGGATTCAATTACAACCTCTGATAGCTGTGTGTCCTTAGGCAATCAGTGTCCAGGGCATTTAAATTTTATTTAATTTTTTCATCTATAAAATGAGAGGGTTGGACAAAATGACGGTTGACGTCTCTTCCACTTTACATTTATGACCCTATGGCCCTTCTTTTTTTGATGAAAAAGCAGAAGTTCAGACAGGTGAATTCACTTGCTGGAGGTAACACAACTAGTTTAGTGGCAGAATCAAGCCTGGACTCCAGGTCCCATAACTCCATTCCAGAGCTAATTTTCTAACAGCATTCTGGTGAAGTTAAATGTTAGTGAATAGAAAAGGGAAAACAAGTCTTAAATGGGAGTGGGGAAGGGAAGAAAGCAGGGGGAGGCAAGACAGAGAGGAAGATTCTGGAGGGAAAGAAAGTGAAGAAAAAGGGGAAATGAAGGGAGTAGTGGAGGAAGAAAAGAGAAAAGGGGAGAGAGACAGGAAGAGAAAGAGAAATGCACAAAGATCAGAGAAAAGGATAGACAGACAGAAGCAGAGACAGAGAGACTAGAGTGATAAGAAAAAGAATCAGGGAAATGGGAAAGGGGAGCTATAGAAAAGGAGGAGGGAAGAGGACAAACAGGTAGAAAGATGTAGAGAGAAAAAGAAATGGGGAAACCAGGGAAAGGGGAGAGAGAGAAAGAATGAGGGTGAGAAAAAAAGAGGAGAGAGAAAAAGGAAGGGCAAGAGAAGTAAGGACAAGGGCAAAAAAAGAGAAGAAAGTAAAAAGAGGTTAAATCAGAAGCAAGAAAAGAGAAGGGGTGAAAAAGAAGAGGGAGGAAAATAAGAATTTGGAGAGTAAAAAGAAGTGAGAATAAAAATAAAAGGGAAAGTAAAAATAAGGAAGAGAGAAAAAGACCAGGAATGGGAGAGTATAAAAAGGAGCGAGGAAAAAAGAGGCGAGGGGGGAAACGAAGAGAGGTAAAGAAGGGATGAAAAAAAGAGAGGAGAGAAATAGAAAGAAGGGACAGAAAGGAGTGGAGGGAAAGGAGGAGGAGAATGGGAGGAATAAAGAGTGGGAGGAACAGAGAGAAAGGAGGGGAAGGAAGAGCTCGAAGGGGGAGAGGAGGAGAGTTGGAAAGAGCCCCCTGCAGCCACAGCCGGGACACACTGGGCACATACCTGGGCTGGGGCGGCCCTGGACCCCGCCCCCAGAGCCCCCCTTGCCCATCCCCTGTGGCCCCGCCCGCAGAGGCGGGGCGGCCGAGCTCAGGGGCGGGGCTGGCGACTGCCTAAAGGGAGCGGGACAGAGCCTCTCACTTCTGCCCCTGGGGGCCGGCCAGGCGGGGCGGGGCGGGGCGGAGCGTTGATTCCGTAAGGCGCTCCCGGGGCCCCAGAGCCGAGCCGGCGGCGCCCTCCCGCCCAACGGCTTGTCAACAGTCGCGGGGGTCCGGGAGGGAAGCCTCGGAAGCGGGCGAGGCCGTGCGTGCGTCCCGGATCCCCTCCCAGCTGGGCGGCCAGACTTGGCCCCGGGGAGGGGGCGGGATGTGTTCCACCAAGGAGCTGCTGCTCGGCACGGGCGGCGACGGGGAGCCGGACGAGGACGGGGACGGAGCTGACTCTGGGCTGGAGGGGCCGGAGCCGGGGCCGGGGCCGGCGCCCGCGAAGACGGAGGAGCCGGAGGACGGCGGCCAGAGCCTGCTGGAGGGGCGGCAGCAGCAGCAGCAGCCGAGGCGGCGCGGGCGGCCGCGGCAGCAGCAGCAGCAGCAGCAGCGTGGTCCTGGAGGCGGCGGCCAGGAGCAACCCGAGCAGGTGAGCCAAGGGGCGAGCGCGGCCGGAGCCCCCGGGGCTGCCTGCCGGCCGGCAGTGCCCGTGCGTGCCCGGCGCCGGGGGACGACCCAAGCGCAGCGCTGCTCCGCCCCGGGCGCCGGGGAAGTTTCACTCCTGGCAGGCTCTGCGCCCCGGCCCCCCGGCCTCGGACCCGGCGCCTGCCGCGGGCATGGGGGCACGCCGCTCGCTCTGCCCCTTGTCCGGGGGCCGCCCGGTGCCTGCGTCATGTGGGCAGCCCGGGAGCATCTGGGTCAAGGTGTGTGCGTGGACGGGACCGTGGAGGGGGTGCGGCGTGCCTGCCCTCCAGCGTGCGCAAAGAGGAGCGGGCAGCTCCGGGTGCTCGGGGCATCCCCGGAGCCCCAGGGCGCTCTCCTGGCGCTTGGATGCCTGCCCACCCACAGCAAGGTGCAGCGAGGGGGAAAAGTGGAGTGTCTGCACCCGAGTTCGAAGCCAGCCCCGCCACTTCTGTTTTCTTGGGCATGTCGCTGCTGCCCTCTCGAGCCTCCATTTCCTCATCGGGTAGAGGGAAGAGCATTGAGCCAAGTGATCTCAAAAGTCCCTTCTAACTCTCATATTGTGTCATTTTGTACCGTACCCTCCTCTGCAACTCTGACAGTGCATGATTCTTTGTATACATACTGTATAAGTATGGTATAGATTCTGTACACACATATACTATACATACATGGCGTGTATGCTATATGTGTGTGTGCTATACAGTATGGTGTGTGATATATATCCTATATAAAGAATCATGTGTGCATATGCAAAGTGTATGTATGTATGTATGTATACACACAGACGCAGCCCATACGTATCTGGTATGTATACAAAGAATTGTATTGTGTTTACAAAGAAATGTGTAATCATATATACTATATATGGATTGTATGCAAAGAATATACACACTATATATATACTATACATATATGGTATGTTTACAAAGAATCATGTGTATACATGCACATATATACACTATATATCATTTTATATGTGTGCACATATGTATATTGTATAGTATAGTCTGTCAATAAGCATTTATTAAGCTATTACAGTGTTCCAGGTGCTGTACTAAGCTCTGGAGAAACAAAGAAAGGTAAAGACAGCCCCTGTACTAAAGGAGCTCATGTTCAAAAGGGAGAGACAAGTGTGCAAATAATTTGTTACACAAGATATATGCAGAGTGAATTGGAGGTAAGCTCAGTGGGAAGGCACTAATATTAAGGGAGACAGGAAAGGGTTCTTGAAGAGAAGGTGAGATTTTAGTATAGACACAGACTGTAAAATGTCAAAGGGATTTGATCTGGGTGACTTCTAAGATCCTTTCAAGAGTTCTAAATCTATGTCTTTTTAAGAGTCTTCCTCTGAGGTCATTTTCATACTTACCTGTTTGAATGTTTCATCCACCCTCTACTAGAGAGGGTTAATGCCTTATAGCTGGCCTAAGTCCCTTCTGGCCAGGCTCTTTTTTCTTTTCTTTAGAATTCCAAAACAGTTGGTTACCACCTTATATGCTGCATATATGTGGATGTCTTTTGCTTTCTGTGTATGTCCCATGTTTAGCCCAGTATTTGGCGTTTAGTAGGTGCTTAATAAATGATTGTTGACTGACATATATGTGAAGACATAATCCAGTTTTCTTTCCACTTTACCAAGCAATCAGGAGATCTGGATGAGAATCCTGAATTTTCTTTACTTGCCTTGTATATAACCTTGCACAAATCACGTAATTTCTCTGGGCCTCATTTTCCTCAGAGTAAAAAGAAGCCAGCCCGATGATCTCAAAAGTCCCTACTGATGCTGCCATTCTTCAGTTCTGTATGTAATTGTATACACACTGTGTACATAGTACATAGGTACAGAAATACTGGTTTTTGTGTGTGTAAGTATGTTCAGGAGCTGAAACCACAAACAGATGCTTTTTGATATCAAGCAAGTTATTTCTAACCTCTGAAAGCAAATAGAATGGCAAGCTGATAAAGAAGAAAAAGAGAAATCGGGTTTATATTAGTATCAAAGGTGAAAAGAAACTGAGATAAGAGAAAAATGAGAAAGTGGGCAACTCCAAAATCCTTCCCAGGCTGCTCCAGTCTTCTAATATCCTCAGCATACAATCAAAGCAGGGCAAAGAAAATGAAGTGGGCAGCCAAAAGGAATGGAGCAAAATTTAAGGGGAATATTCACTAGGAAGTACAGTAATTTATAGCATGAAAAATGAACTAGCTAAGTCACCTGTGACATTAGTTGGCAGGAATATAGTTTATCGTATATTACATTTAATGATTTAGCCATTTTCCTACATATTATATGAACTCTTTGTTTACTTTACCTTTCTTTATACCCCAGCACTTATCACATTGCCTGGCACACAGCAGAAGTTAATTGCTTGGTCACTGACTGACTGACCTATGGCTTGGTGAACAGAATTGTGATATTCTGTCCTTCTCACTTGCTCTTTTCTACCCTCCCTCAGACACAAACTCCATTTCTGAAATAGTATGTATATTCCAATAAAGACAAATTATTTTAGCAGACGAAGCAAAAATCATAAAATAGATTTTTTTTTAAAGCACCTGAAAAGATGTACTATAGCACTAAGTTCAACTTTGACAACCTGGATTTATCACTGCAGACCATGGGATGACTAAAGCCAAGAACTGGTAACCAGGATGGTTCTAAAGCCCTTCCTGGCACCCTCTCTGAGTTGGTTGCACTGTGACTTAGTAACAAAAAGCTTGACTTTCTTACACCTTAATCCCCGAAATGGAAAAACAAAACCTAGGAATCAAAAACCTAATTGAAATTACTTTAGGGAGGGGGTAGGGGTTGATGTCTGAGAGAAATTCAAGTTGTGGTTTCCTAAATAAATGATCAGATGAATCTGAAGTGTTGGATAAGAGCTAACATTTATACAGGGCTTTCAGGTTTGCAATGAAGCACTTGTCTCACCGGACCCTCATAACTCTGTAAGGCTGGTGCTGTTATCCTAATCCCCGTTTTACAGATAAGGAAACTGAGGTAGAAGGAGGTTAAGGTACTTGCCCAGGATCATGCAGCTAATTAATATCCTAAACAAAGGTCTTTATGATTCTGGTAGGCTAGCTACCACTTCATTTAGCTTGCAGTTCTTACAAGGTCAGCTTGTTGCCCATATAGGTGAGTCCTCATTTGTGGTCCTTATGTCCTTAAAATTTATTTGTGACAAAAAAAAAGAAAAAAGCAGGAGAGGAATGGAATATGCTTAGTAGTATTAGAGATTTTGTATATATCATTATAAGAAATGCATATTTTTCCTTCATTTTATAAATGCAAAGTTCAGTTTCCTATAGGCTTTTGAAAATATAAAGAAATGATTTGAATTGGCAGCTGGAAGAAAGTGTTTAGCCAAGCCCACTAGCACTTTACAGTACTGTGTAGTTGGAAACTACTCTGGAGTCATGATTGATTTACTCAATCAATATTACAGCTATATCAATACTATTCAATACTTCTTAGTCAAGGAGCCCAGAACATTAAAATTCATTGAAGTTAGAAAGTACATTCATTCTTAGCAAACAAAAATAAATTCTAGAGGAAAAACAACTCTTTTTTACAAGCTATTATCATCATAAAGACGTTTTATTGTTGTCTTATCATGAAAATGTAATTTATAACTTCACCTGTTGCCTGTAGAAGGGATAATGACTATAGCAGAAAATTGGTAACCAGGACAGTTCTGAACAGCCACCACCACCTTCCCTCCCTCTTTTTCTGGTATCCTTCTGCTGACAGGCAAGCAACAAGTACTTACTACATGGTGGGTACTGTGTTGGCCACTGGGGATACAAAATGCAAACAAAAAGAAAGACGGTTTCTGCCCTCCCTCTAATGGGAAAAGACAGCACATACAAGATTGCTGAAAAGGATGGAAGGAGAGAGTGGGAGGATAAAGGTCCAGAAGGTACCCGTAGCAAGGGCATTGTGGCAAAGTCCAGAGAGTCAGAAGTGCAACTGGAAAGGGAATGAAGGATGGCAGGCCTAAGCCCCTTAACAAAAGCTAGACTCCAGAAGGAGCTCACCAGTGGCAGAAAGGGTCTGAGCAGAGGTATAATCCAGGGGGAGAAGGCAGCCAAGGCACATGGTAGAAAACTCAGGAGAGCCAAGTAGCTAAAAAAGCTTGACTTCCTTATCCCTTGATTCCCTGAAATGGAAATGAAGCAGTGTTGGGGGGTACTCACTATGAAATGATTTAATTTTGGAAAGCAGTGAATAAAACACAAAAACAGCCCGGAAAATGATTTAGTTTGTTTTTCTTTTTTTCAATTCCCAATTGGGTTCCATCAGTTGAGGAGAATGAGCTGAATTGCACTTGGAAAGTACTTTTCATGAATCCCAAAGCTGTTCACTGACAAAAAAAGCCCATCTTTTTTAAAACCAGAGCTCTCCCTATGATGCCTTTTTGACTGTGAAACATGGAACACTATTGTGAAATCTCCAAAGAATCAGAATTATGCTTGACCCAAAGGTCAATGGATGACTGGAAGTAGGCTGCGGTAGCAACATATTACCAGTGATAGCATACATGCAAGAAGTGGTATAACACAATACAGGAGTATAAAGGCAATTCATAAGAAAAGGAAGTAGGCCATTCAGGGGATAACAAGAAAGTAGAGCTGCCTTGGTGCTACCCTGGAAAAAGGCAGGCTGGCTGGGTAATTCAATCCTCTTTGCTGTTGAGTCATTTTCAGTCGTGTCCAACTCTTTCTGACCCCGTGTGTGGTTTTCTTGGCAAAGATACTAAAGTCGTTTGTCATTTTCTTCTCTAGTTCATTTTACAGATAAGGAACCCGAGGTAGACAGTGTTAAGTGACTTGGCCACAGTCACACAGCTAGTTAAGGGTCTAAGGACAAATTTGAACTCAGGAAGCTACGTCTTCCTAACTGCAGGCCCAGCCCTCTGTGCACTGCACCACTTACCTGCCCCAAACTCTCTATGGAAGATTATTTTTCGGATGGGATTCGTTCAGGATGTTGTAGTTGTTGTTTGTCGTTGCTCCTTCCTTCTTGAAGAGGACCAGTGACATCACAGGTAATGTCTTGATTTGCAAGTGAATTGGATTTAAGTGAGCTGTGCAAAGTCATCAGCCTCACTCTCTCCTCCAGAATCAATCCAAGGCCAGTAGCAAGATGTAGGTCAATATACTGGTAGTGGCCCCCGATGCAGTAGGGGACCTTGGCTTTTTTAAGTTAAAGTCCTTCCCAGGTCGCAATTTCCTCTAACTTCAGAATCCTGGCTCTTTCCTCTGTGCCAGAAAAGGGGGCAGAATGTGATAGGAAGACCACTCAGGAGGCTATCGTAATAATCTGGATAACAAGAGGTGGTGTGACTCGTGGCCATAGTGGAAGCTGAGAGGAAATCAGATTAAGGAGATAGAATCATAGGACTTGGCAACTAATTGCTTATGAGGGACAAGAGGAGTCAAAGATGACCCCAAGCCTGGATGACCAGACCAAGGAAAAGGGAAATCAAAGGTGTAGAGCAGGTTTCAGGGCTGTTAGGAAGTTAGGCATCCTTGGGAACAGGGTGAGTCTGTTGAGTAGCCTATACCAGTGTTTTCTCTCCTCTAGCATTCAGGATAAGATTGGTTGAGCATATATTCAGTGTGGGAGAGCTCCCACATCCCAGAGATCACAGCTTCCCCCTGGTATCAGAGTATTCAAAATGTCAAAGACTGTGGGTTATAAGTCAGGATGTTCCTTGTGAGTAAAAGACAGTGTTATAAATGGTGGTTAGGTCTCTAAACCAGCCCACAGAGGTACATTTAACCTATAATGTAGCTGAACTAATAACTAGCCTGAATTATTGGTCCTGAAAACAATGCACCATATGGTTTAAAAGGAAGGATGAGGAGGCTCCCCTCCGCCTTTCCAGGTGTGATACCAGCCCTAGGCAAAACTAAAAGGGCAGGATATTTTGTGACACACTATACCTGTGTGTGCCTCTTCCCTACCAATTACTGCCTGTCTCTCTTGCCATATGCCATGCTGATTGGCTCTCCTGAGTGAGGAACTCATCTCCAACTGCTTTCACCTGTTAATCCTTCAAGACTCATTTCAAGTCATACCTAACACTTCTCAGCTCTTGGCATTGATTGGCACTGTGGATTAGAGCAGCAGGCCTGGGCTGAGTCAGGAAGACCTAAATTCAAATCCAGCAACTAAATGGAAACACCAGATGAGATCACAAAGGAAGGAAAGAAAGAAGGAAGGACCACTCTTCTGAGGACTGTGCCCCAGGGAAAAATTGATCCCTAATTGTAACAGTTAGCATTTAGGTTAATGAGTCATGGTTAATCTGAAAACTGAGATACTAGAATGAACTAACCTTGACCTAAAGAGCAAAGTTCCCAGAAATGGTATTCTTTCTTTACTCAAAATCAGAAAGAACTTCAGGTCATCTGAAATGACTGAAAACAAAAATATCTCTCTTGCCCTCAAAGCAGTCCATGTTCCCAAATTACACCCTTTCTGTCCTTTTTCCTCTTCTAAAACAGAATTCCTGTTACTTTAGTGCAACTAGAACTAGTTGTTGGAAAGAATCAGTCTTATTGAACTAATTCATTTTTGTTGTTCAGTCTTTTCAGTCATGTCTGACTCTCATAACCCCATTTTGGGTTTTCTTGGCAAAAATACAGAGCGCTTTGCCATTTCTTTCTCCAGCTCATTTTACAGATGAAACTGAGGCAAATAGGGTTAAGTGATTTGCCCAAGGTTGCAAAACTAGTGTGTGAAGCCAGATTTGAACTCAGGAAGAGAAGTCTTCCTGATTTTGAGCCCAGTGCCCTATCCACTGTGCCACCTAGCTACCTTTGAACTAATTCATACTAATGTGTGAGTTAGGGCACCAATTCTGTGGAGGACTTATTTTTTTTTTAATTTAAAAATTAGATTGAAAAATAGATGTTAAAATTTTGCAGATCTCTATTAGTGGAATTTGGACAAGTGAATGCATATGCAGGTTTTCCTAGCCCAGGAAGTCTGGTAGGCAGTGGAAAAAACTCCGATTTGAAGTTTGAGGACAAGGGTTCAATCCTGATTCCACTACAGGTGGGGTACAGAGTCAGTCCCTAAGAAAAGGAAGGGGGCCATTCAAGGGATAACAAACAAGAATAGCCACCTGGAGGACCTTTAGCAAATCACAACCTTTTTGGAACTCAGTTTCCTCATCTGTAAAATGATGATGATCTTTAAAGTACCTTTCAGATTTAAATTCATAATTCTATTTTTGCTTTTGAGTCCATAGATTCTTTTAAGAATGCTTGGGTTTGGGTTTTTTTTGTTTGTTTGTTTTTTCCATAATTGTTCTCACAACAGGGTCTACAGTGGGTGTAGAGAGGGTATTCATAAGTTACGTAATACCTGTAGTCATTAATTTAATTTCTTTGTTTACTGACTTCCTATTTGAATATTAAATTTCTTCTTTTAAATAATAGTTCTTAAGATAAGCTTCTCTAAGTAGGCAGGATTCCAAAGTAGGTTAAGAGGGGCAGTAATTATAATTTTATGTGACTTGAAAGGCATGGGTAGAGCTAATTTATTACAATACGTTAAAAGTTTGTCATTATTGAATAGAAAATTTTAGAAAAGTTTAGGGAGGACGTTTGCATTTTGGGGGTTCAAAGTGCCAAAAGGGTGTTCATAATTTAGTGCAGGAGTGAGTCTTAGAAGCAAAATTTTGTATATAGAGAAAATGGGATGTGGTGTTGCTGACACCAAACCTCAGGGTTTCTTAATTAGCTTTTTTAGAACTGTCTTATGTATGACTTGGACCTTAATTCCCTGGGTGGGCTAGGGCTTAACAGGAGTTTCTAAAGCCCAGTACCAGAACATATATCACTATTGATTATGTTAGAAGAAAAAAACATCATTGTGAGATAGCTTTAACTAATGGTATAGCTTCAAAATAAATCATTTAGCCTCTAAACTTCAGACTAGGGGACCTGAGGTTCTTTCTAACTGATTTTGAGTAAAGAAAGAATATCATTTCTGGGCACTTTGCTCTTTAGGCCAAGGTTGGTTCATCCTAGTATCTCAGTTTTCAGATTAACCATGACTCATTAACCTAAATGCTAACTGTTACAAGTAGGGGCCTATTTTTCCCTGGGGCACAGTCCTCAGAAGAGTGGTTTGGGAATTGGTGATCACTAAGAATCCTCATGGGTTCATAAAGAACAGGTTGTTCCAGACTAATCACTTTCCTTCCTTCCTTCCTTCCTTCCTTCCTTCCTTCCTTCCTTCCTTCCTTCCTTCCTTCCTTCCTTCCTTCCTTTCTTCTTCCCTTCCTTCCTTCTTTCTTTCTTGTTTCCTTCTTTTCTTCCTTTTTCTTTTTTCCTTCCTTCCTTTCTCTTTCTATCTTTCTTTCATTCTTTTTTTCTTCCTTCCTTTTATTTTTTAGGGTTATTAAATAAACTCTTTAAATCTTTTTTGTTGTTTTTTTTTTTTGGAGGGGGGAAGACAGGGCAGTTGAGGTTAAGTGACTTGCCCAAGGTCACAAGGCTAGTAAGTGTTAAGTGTCTTAATTTAGATTTGAACTCAGGTCCACCTGACTCCAGGGTCAGTGCTCTATTCACTGCGCCACCTAGCTGCTCCTGTTTAAATCTTTTAAAGGTATTAAAACTGGGCACAGTGAGTTGAAGCTTCAGAGAGGCAGTCAGATCCACATGAAAGAAAACTTCTTGGGGCGGCCAGGTGGCTCAGCTAGTAAGAGCATCGGCTCTACACCCAGAAATAACTGGCCGTGTAACCTTGAGCAAGTTAATTGGCCCCGATTGCTTAAAATAATAAAAAAAAAAATTTAAAAAAAAAGAAAACTTCTTAACAATTAGAACTACCTTATTAGGTAGTGAGTTTGCCCTCACTGGAGGTCAAGTCTGGATAACCATGAGTTGGGAATTACTCTCTAGGTTTTTTCATTACTGAATATAAAATTTTGGAAGAGTTCAGAAAGGACATTTTCATCTTGGGAGTTCAAAGTGCCAATTATATCTTAGTATAGGAGGTAAGAGTGAGTCTTCGAAGCAATAATTTGTATATGAAAAAACTAGGATGTGATATTGTTGACACCAAAGCCTGATAGAACCTGAGTATCTTATTAGAGATATCTTACAACTCAGACCTTAGGACAGTGAATGATTTGAGGCTTAACAGGAGTCTCTGGTGTGGGTTGAACTAGATGACTTCTGAGGATACCTTTCAGCCTTGAGATTTCTATTTGAAATTAATCAACATAATCATGACTCAAATTTCTTGCAGAATCTGGATGGATATTCATTAATATCTGACACTATAGTCCAACTGTCTTTATAAAATAAATTAGAAAAATGTTTATGATATTGTGTGGGTTCAACACGACTGCTTACTCTTTGGGGGCTGTAGTAGGCTGAGTATGATTCAGGTTGTATGGAAGTTAGAATGGAATGAAACATCTGCAGATCATCCAACAGTTAATAGAAGGTTTCCTTAGGCATAGCATGGGGAAGATAGCCCAGCAAGAATACAGCACTGGTTCAGGTAGAGACAGGCCCCTCTCACCCCCACACTCCTTGTCTCCACACAAAACTTGTCTGATCAGCAGTGTATGTTGGGTGTGGTGACTCAGAAAGTGGAATCTGAGGAGCACTGAATCCTTCAGGGCTAGCCTTGGAGGCTGGAGGACTGGAGCCTTAAGCCCCTAGGAGTCAATCAAGCCTCTGGGATAACTCTCTTGCCTTTTAAAAAAAATTGTCTGCAATTATTTTATTTTCTTTTTAAAAATATTATATTTTCCCAATTTTGTGTCAAGACAATTATTAATTTTTATAAGATTTTCAGTTCTAAATTTTTCTTCTTCCTTCCCTCCCCTTCCCACTTCCAAAAATGGTAGGCAATTTGATATAGGCTATATACATGCTATCATGTAAAACATATTTCCATATTAGTCACAGTTGTGAAAAAAAGAAACAGATTGAAAGAAAAAAAAAACACAAGAAAGCAAGAGAAAAAAATGTGCTTCAATCTACATTGAGAGGACACCAGTCTTTATCTGGATATGGATAGCATTTTGCTTTGAGAGTCCTTTGTACTTGGCTTAGATCATTGTGTTGCTGAGAAGAGCTGAGTCATTTATAGTTGATCATCACACAGTGTTGCTGATACAATGTATGATGTTTTCCTGGTTCTTGTCATTTCACTTTGGATCAGTTCATGTAAGTCTTTCCATGTTTTTCTGAAATCTGCCTGTTCGTGATTTATTATTGCACGGTAGTATTCCATTATGTTCATATACCACATGTACCATATAGTTTGTTCAGCCATTCTCCAATCAGGGGGCATCCCCTCAATTTCCAATATTTTGCCACCACAGAAAGGGCTGCTATAAATATTTCCACACATTTGGTTCCTTTTCCCTTTTTATGATTTCTTTGGGATACAGACCTGGTAGTGGTATTGCTGGATCAAAGAGTATGCAGAGTTTGGTTGCCTTTTGGACATAGTTCCAAAATTGCTCTCCAGAATGGTTGGATCAGTTCACAACTCTACCAGAAAAAATGTCTCAGTTTTCTCACATCCTTTCCAAATGTTTATAATTTTCCTTTTTTGTCACATTAGCCAATGTGATAAGTGTGAGATTGTACCTTATAGTTGTTTTAATTTGCATTTCTCTAATCAAAAGTGATTTAGAGCACTTCTTCATGTGCCTATAGCTTGCTTTGATTTCTTCCTCTGAAAACTGCCTGTCCATATCCTTTGACCATTTATCAATTGGGAAAATGGCTTGTATTCTTATAAATTTGACTCAGTTCTCTATATATTTGAGAAATGAAGCCTTTATCAGTCACTTGCTGTAGAAGTTTGTTTCCCCTCTTTGTGCTTTCCTTCTAATCTTGATTGCATTGGTTTTATTTGTACAAAAGTTTTTTTAATTTTAATGTAATCAAAATTATCTGTTATATGTTTTGTAATGTTCTCTATCTCTTGGTCATGAATTCTTCCTTTCCCAATATATCAAGACTATTCTTTGCTCTTCTGATTTGCTTATGGTGTCACCCTTTATGTCTAAATCACACACCTATTTTGGTCTCATCTTGGTATATGGTGTAAGATATTGGTCTATACCTAGTTTGTATCCTATTTTTTTCCAGTTTTCCCAGAAGTTTTTGACAAATGGTGAGTTCTTCTCCCAAAACTGGGGTGTTTGGGTTTTTCAGACATTGTTACTATGGTCATTGAATATTGTGTGTTATGTACCTAATCTATTCCTCTGATCCACCACTCTATTTCTTAGTACCAGATAGTTTTGATGATTACTGCTTTATAATATAGTTAGAGATCTGGTATTGCTAGGCCACCTTCCTTTGTGGTTTTTTTTTTTCATTAATTCTGTTGATATTCTTGAATTTTCGTTCTTCCAGATAAATTTTGTTGTTTTTTTTTTCTAGCTCTATCAAATAACTTTTTGGTAGTTTGATTGGTATAGCACTGAATAAGTAAAATAATTTAGGCAGAATTGTCATCTTTATTATATTAGCTCAGTCTATCCATGAGCAATTGATGTTTTTTCTAATTGTTTACATCTGACTTTATTTGTGTGAGAAAGTGTTTTGTAATTGTGTTCATATAGTTCCTGGGTTGGTCTTGGCAGGTAGACTCCCAAATATTTTATATTGTTTACAGTTATTTTAAATGGAATTTCTCTTTTCTATTTCTTGCTGCTGGACTCTGTTGGTCATATAAAGAAAAACTGGTGATTTATGTAGGTTTATCTTATATCCTGCAATTTTACTAAAGTTGTTAATTATTTCAAGTAGTTTTTCAGTTGATTCTCTAGGCTCTAAGTATATCATCATATTATCTGCAAAGAATAATAGTTTTGTTACCTCATTGCCTATTCTAATTCCTTTGATTTTGTTTTCTTATTGCTACAGCTAACATTTCTAGAATTATACTGAATATTAGTGGTGATAATGGACATCCTTGTTTCACCTCTGATCTTAGTGGATAGGCTTCTAGCTTATCCCTATTAGAGATAATGCTTAACAGTGGGGTTAGATAGATACTGCTTATTATTTGAAGGAACACTCCCTTTATCCAATGCTCTGTCATGTTTTTAATATGAATGGGTGCTGCATTTTGTCAAAAGCTTTTTCAACATCTATTGAGATAATCATGATTATTGGTTTTGTTATTGTTATGGTCAGTTATGTTGATAGTTTCCCTAATATTGAACCAACCCTGCATTTTTAGCATAAATCTCATCTGGTCGTAGGGTATAATTCTTGTGATATATTGTTGTAATTGCCTGACTAGTATTTTGTTCAAAATTTTTCCATCGATATTCATTAGGGAAATTGGTCTATAATTTTCTTTCTCTGTTTTAGCTCTTCCTGGTTTAGGTGTCAGCACCATATTTATAAAGGGAATTTAGTAGTACTCCTTCTTTGCCTATTTTCCAAATACTTTATATACTATTGGAATTAATCAATCTTTGAATGTTTGGTAGAATTCACTTGTGAACCCATCTGGCCCTGGGGCTTTTTTCTTAGGGAGTTTATTAATGGCTTGTACAATTTCTGTTTCTAAGATGGGCTTATTTAGGCATTATATTTCTTGATCTATTAATCTGGGTAATCTATATTTTTGTAAATATTCATCAATTTTGCTCAGATTGTCAGATTTATTGGCATATAATTGGGCAAGATATTTCCTAATGATTGCTTTAATTTCTTCTTCGTTGGTGGTGATTTCACTCTTTTCACTTTTGATACTGGATATTTGGTTTTCTTCTTTCTTTTTTATTTAATCAAATTAACCAATGCCTTCTTATTGTTTTTTTTAATAAAACCAGCTCCTAGATTTATTTATTAGCTCAATAGTTTTTTGTTTTGTTTTCTTTTACTTTCAATTTTATTAATCTTACCTTTGATTTTAAGGATTTCCAATTTGGTCCTCAATTGGGGATTTTAAGTTTGTTTTTCTACTTATTTTAGTTGCATGTCCAATTCATACCTTTTGTCCATGCATATTCCCTCCAGCTATACTATTAGTGATGCAATTTTTAGGAATTAGAGGTATAAATGAAAAGAAATGCTATGGAAGGTGGCCTAGCTATACAAGATTTTAATCTGTATTATAAAGCAGCAGTCATCAAAACTACTTGGTACTGGCTGAGGAATAGAGTAGTGGATCAATGGAATAGATTGGGTACACTAGACTCAGCAGTCAATGATTATAGTAATCTACTGTTTGATAAACCCAAAGACCCCAGTTTTGGGGATAAGAACTCATTATTTGACTAAAACTGCTTGGAAAACTGGAATATAGTATGGCAGAAACTGGGCATAGATCATTATCTAACACCGTATACCAAAATCATGTCTAAATGGGTGCATGATCTAGGTATAAAAACTGATACTGTAAGCAATCTGGGAAAGGAAGAAATAGTTTATCTGTCAGATTTATGGAGAGGGGAACACTTTATGACAAAACAAGAATTAGAGAGCATTATAAAATGTAAAATGGATAATTTTGATTACATTAAATTGAAAAGTTTCTGTACAAAGAAAGCCAATATAACCAAGATTAAGAGGGAAGTGGAAAATTAGGAAAGAATTTTTATAACAAGAGTCTCTGATAAAGGACTCATTTCTAAAATATACAGAGAATTGAGCCAAATCTATAAGAATACAAGTCATTCCCCAATTGATAAATGGTCAAAGGATATGAATAGGCAGTTTACAGAGGAAGAAATTAAAGATATCTATAAGCATAGGAAAAATGCTCTAAATCACTACTGATTAGAGAAATGCAAATCAAAACAACTCTGAGGTACCACATCTCACCAGTTAAATTGACTAAGATGACAAAACAGGAAAATGACAGATGCTGGGGAGGATATGGAAAAATTAGAACACTAATGCATTGCTGGTGGAGTTGTGACCTGATTCAACCATTCTGGAGAGCAATCTGGAACTATGCCCAAAGGGCTATAAATAATTTCATACCCTTTGACCCAGCAATACCACTTCTAGGGTTGTATCCCAAAGACATCATAGAAGTGGGAGGAAGACCCATTTGTACAAAAATATTTATAGCAGCTCTTTTTGTGGTGGCAAAGAATTGGAAATTAAGGAGATGCCCATCAATTGGGAAATGGCTAAACAAGTTGTGGTATATGAATGTAATGGAATACTGTTGTGCTATAAGAAATGAGGAGCAGATGGACTTCATATTTACCTGGAGAGGCTTATACGAACTGATGCTGAGTAAGAAGAGTGTGGTGGGGAGTGGGGGTGGCTGGCACTGCTTCAGGCTGTAGGGTGTGGCAGCTTACCTAATGTTGAACTGGGGTCCTAGTGCTGGTATGTGCTAAGGCCAGTGGGGTGTTTCTGCATTTTTCCCAGGATACACTGAAGCATATGGAGGTCTGGCCACCAGAGGTTGCCTTTTGCAGTTCTCAGAACTCAGAACTAAAAGGGGAAGTCTGCCCATTCCCCTGGCTGTGCTGAGGCATGTGGTGGATCATAGTGTTGGTGGTTGCCTGCTCTACCACACTAGGGCTCAAACTGGTTTGCTTTAAGTGAGGCTTACTTCTGGCTTCCTGGGATGCTTCCTCTCCTGGACTATATTTCCTTTTTACCCAAGTGATACAGACCTTTCCTGCCAATCTTCCAAGTTTCTTGAGCTCAAAGATTGCTTTACCCCATCTTTTTGCTGATTCTACTGTTCTAGGATTTGCTTTGAGGTGCTATTTTATGGTTGTTTGAAGGTGAGTATTAAAGAGTTACAGAGATTTACAGCTTCTTCTGCCATCTTAGCTCCTGGAAGTCTCCCTTGCCTCTTAAGTGGAAAAATCTTGCCTAGTTTACACAGACCACAGCATTCCCACCACAGGAGGGATCATTTTAATCTTTCAAAGGCTGTAGCTACTAAACAATCCAGTGTGGAGGTTGAATATTAATTAGATTGACAACAATAATGAAAAGAAACCTTTTTTTGTATTTCTACTTTTAAATAGAAAAATAAATTTGTAGTGTTTTGTCAGAAGGGATGCTAAGAGAAAAAAGGTTCTCCTGGCTCAAATAGAAGCATAGAATTTTTACAACTGGAAAGGACCTGCAAGATTATGTATTCCAATCTGCCTAAAGGCACATAGCTGTTTAGTGGCAGATCCCAAAATAGAAGTTAAGTCTCCTGCCCCCACCACCCCAACCCCCACTCCTTAAACTCCACTATATATAACAAGGAGTATTCATTAATGATAGAAGAAGAGAAACTGGGTCAGAGGGGTGCATAAATGCCTTTGTATTATGTTTTGTTCTAGTTCCATAAATTTGTAACCAGTAATCTAAGTACTAAGAGACAGTAGGGAATAGCAGATAAAGCTGATTTGGGGCCAAGAAGATTGGGGTTCAGATCTTTGAGATATATTGGCTCCTTAACCTTACATAAGTTGCTTTAGCCTCTCTGTGTTAGAGGATAATGTTGTCAGATTCAAATAGAAGTAGATCCCCATAGACTAAATATTGACTTAGAAAACCATAGATTTGTATTTTCTATGTTATATTGTACGAGGCAGCTAGGTAGCTCTGTGAATAGAGCACTGAACCTGAAGTCAAGAAGACCTGAGTTCAAATTTGGCCTCAGACAATTAGTAACTATGTGACCCTGGCAAATACCTTAAAACTCTGCCTTAATCCTTTGTAGAAGGAAATGGCAAACCACTCTAGTATCTTTGCCAAGAAAACCTCATGTACAATGCAGTTCAGGAGGTCACAAAGTGTCAGACATGACTGAACAACAGCAACATTGAATCATATTTTTATTTATTTTGTTAAATATCTCCCTGTTACATTTTAATCTGATTCTGGCCAAACTTTTGTTTGGTTTCATAGACCAGTGCTTCTTTAAGCAACCCAGTTTTAAGAAGTGCTGAAGGTGTTACAAGTAGAAAAAGTTTAAGAAGCCCTGACGTAGACAACTCTCTAAGAGTCTAAAGTTATAGATGAGTTTTCAATATGCATTAGTAGAAGAAATTTCCAATAGCATGAGTCACTTACACTGATACCAGCCATGTTGCTGTTCCTTGTCCCCCTCCCCCCATCTCCTAACTCAGAATGTTTTCTCCCACTGTTCCCCATGCCTGGAATACTCTCTCCCCATCTTTGCCTCCCAACTTCCCTGGCTTCCTTCAAGTCCAAGCTAAAATCCCACCTCCTATAGGAAGGCAATCTTGGTTCCCCCTTAATGTTAGTGTCTCCCCTCTGAGGCCATCTCCAATTTGACCCGTGTCTATCATATTGAGACATAGTTGCTTGAACATTGTCTACCGCATTGGACTTTTAGCTTCTTGAGAGAAAGGACCGTGTTGTTTATTTTTATTTTTATCCACAGCACTTAGTATGACATTTGACACTTAGTAGGCACTTAATAAGTACTAGAAGATCAACTGATGACACTAATGAAATCACAGATCTGGACCAACAATATGAGGCTAGAGATTCAATCTATAAGTTCTAGAGAAGAAGCTTAATTAGGAGTTCTCTGTATCAGTGATTTCATATACCTAGACTATGTAGGAATATACATATATATGCAAATATATGCATATACAATGTACATACACAACATATGTATAATGTGTATATATGCATGTATTTATGTGTATATGCACATATTCACACATACGTATACTACTTACACATACCTTTACTCTCATAAAACTTCCAAAGCTACCCTTATCCAGTGTTGGACAAAATTCCATACTGTAGAATGGGGTCTGAGTAAATCCCACAAAGGGCCACACCTGCCTTTGGGGGTAGTTATTGTTATTGTTTAGTCATGTCTGACACTTATGACCCCATTTTGGTGTTTTCTTGGCAAAGATACTGGATTGGTTTGCCATTTTGTTCTCCAGCTCATTTTATAGATGAGGAAACTGGGGCAAACAGGGCTAAGTGACTTGCCCAAGGTCACACAGCTACCAACTGTCTGAAACAGAATTTGAACTCATGAAGATGAGTCTTCCTGATTCAAAGTCCAGTGCTCTATCCACTGTGTCACCTAGCTGCTGAATGGAATAATGTAAACAGTATTTAATTTGGAGTCAGGAACACGGGTTTAAATTCCACCTCTGACACTTAACTCTCCATGGGACCCTGGGTAGTCACATTTCTAAGCTTGTTTCATTCTCCTGTAAAATGGGAATAACAGTACCTTATGGGATTATTGTGGAACATTTCATGAGACTACAATGAATCAGTGGAAAAAAGCATTTATTAAGCACTTATAGTATGCAAGGGACTGTGCTAGGCAAAAGTACATTGCAGCTAAGAAGGACAACTCAGAGCCACATGGAAGGGCAAATAAAGGAGTTTATGGAGTTAGTTTTCTTACATGATCAAAGGCAGCAAAAAACACTCTTTCATGGGCACTTTTTTCCCACTTTATTATTTGTATTCTGAACATAACCAAAAATAAAGTTAATATTTCCATATATATTTAGTGTGTACTTATATAGAGTAGAAAAAGATAGGGTTGTACATGAGACTAAAAATCTTATTATATAGACCTTGCTTTTCACTTTTTAGTATATAATAAATTCAAAATCTTAACTTTCAAAGCTGCCCTGCTTGTCTCTGATTCCTTCTAGTTTTCTTTCTGCTCTATTCTCATTTGGGGGTGGATAATCACTAACTCCCTGTCTCTCCCACACACTACCCTGCCCTGCCCCCTCAGCTGGAAAAAGAAAGGAAAAAAAACCACGCCCTTGGGAAAAATAGATACAAGCAAGCCAATTAAATTCCCACTTTTGATTATATCTGAAAATGTGTGTCTTATTTTGCATCTTAAGTCTATCCCTTCTTATCAGCAGGGTGTATATCATGGTTCATCATCCCTCCTTTGGAATCATGGCTGATCATTGCATGATTGTTTGCCTTTACAATATTTTGTAATTGTATGTACCTTGTTCTTCCAGTTTTACTCTGCATCAGTTTGTACAGATCTTCTCAGATGTCTCCGGAACTAACCATAGGACACTCAGTCACCTCATATTTCAGAGCTCATAATAAGCATTTGCAAAAATTGAGCTTCTTGGGAGCAAGAACAACGGGGTTTCGTGGTTGTTGCATTTTTTTTTCTTTCTTTCTTTGTATTCCCATCATTTACTACAACGCCTGGTGCATAATAGGTGCTTAACAAATGCTCACTGACTTGACTTGATATCACCATTAAAAATAATTGCAGCTTATTATAGCCAACATCAATTACAGTGGATTCAGAGGTAGAGAATTCTCTATGGAACTTGATAAGATCTTCCAAATTAAGCTGATATCTCTTTTAGTTCCATGCAAAGGTGGGGATAAGAGAGGACCATGAAAAATAGGTTGAGAGACAGGGTTCAGGAGTAAGAAGCAAAAGAGGAAAAAGGTTCACAGACCAGAAGAAGCTGAATACACGTAGATCATGAAGACTTTCATAAAGAGAATCGGCTATATCCAAAAACTAATCTGGACATGTTGAGCAACAAATGACATCAGCAAAAATGAAAGTGCTCTTATCTTGATGGGAAATAACCGGCAAGCAATGTGGGAGTCATTTCCAAATCAGCTGCTGTGTAGGACTTGTTAAAGCAAATGTAAAAATCAATACCAAATTAGAAGAATAAAAATGGGAAGATGTGGCTTGAAACTGAGGCATTTCCAGCCCATTTATTATTAAACAAATTGTTGATGCTGAAGAATGGGATATGGCTAAAAGAACAGACATTAATATTGATTATCACCATTTCCTAAGGAAGCATAACTGATATAATTCAGACACCATAATGAGGCATCCCAAAAAGTCTAGAAACCATTCCAGTGAGCAGACACTTGATTTTCTTGGCAATTGGTGTAATGAGGCAGTCAAAGGCTACTCTGCTTTGCAATAGAAATTTGTTTATAAGATCTTACCAAGGAAGATAGTGGGGAGTTATGAACAGTATTGCTTCATAAAATAGCAGGAAACATTACAATCATTCTGCAAAGAGTAAACAAGTTTAAAGAGAGCTTGGCAAGAGACTCCACCAAGCCATGATATCCCCAGAGTGTTTAAGGATGTAACTAGAAGGAGGACCAGGAACACACTAAAAATGGAAAAGAATTTGTAAACACGTTATTTTTTACATCAAGGACAGTAAAGCCACTGTATCTGAACACTTAACAACACAGTTCCTTTTATGTTGCCTGGAGAACTAGAAATGGCACTTAAGAAAACAAAGATTAGAAGAGCCCTAGACCTGGCATACACAGTGAAGTGGCCGCATTTGAGGACCTAAAGGGTCACATGTGGCCTTGAAGCCCCAGGTTCCCTTCGGTCAAAAGGCCACACTTGAGGACCTAGAGGGTCACATGTGGCCTCAAGGCCACAGGTTGCCCACACCAGTGTAACCTATGGACACCTACATTGCTTCCATTATATTTGCTACAACAGTTAAATGTGCTATTATGAATATGCTCCTTCCTTCTGTCTTTGACTTCCTTATGGTACATGTAAAAAAGGAATCATGGATCAAAGGGTACAAACAGTTTAATCAATTTTCTCACATAATACAAAAAGTTTTTTTTTTCATAAGGTTTGGACCATCAACAAATGGTATGTTATTAATAATAGATCAACTTTTTAGAGCCTCTCTAACCTTGACTGTTTTTTGTCATTTTTGCCAATTTTTAGGGAGTGAGGTGAAATCTTAGAGCTATTTTACTCCTGCTGTACATGATTAGGAATATTTATCATAATAATTATAATAGCATTTATATAGTGCTTTAAAGTTTGCATAGCACTTTACAAGTATTTTTTGAGAATTTTATCCTCACAGTAAACCTGGGAGCTAGGTGCTATTATTATTCCCATTTTACAGATGAGGGAACTGAGGCAGACAGGTTAAATAACCTGCCCAGAGTCATAACAGCTAGTTAGTATATATGGCTGTTGATAGGTTACATTATTTGTTGATATCCTGTGACCATTAGCCATTTGGGGAAAAGCTTAGGCCCATCTACTTGTGTCAATTTCATATATATATTTCTCTCTCTTTTTTTTAAGCAATTGGGGTTAAGTAACTTGCTCAAGGTTACACGGCCAAGTATTTCTGGGTGGGTGCTAAGTGTCAGAGCCTGGATTCGAGTGGAGCCGGTGCTCTTACTCTATGTGCTACCTGGCCGCCCCTCTTTCTTATATATTCTTGATATCAGACTTCTGTCAGTGATATTTGATGTAAAGGCGTTGTACTTCCTTACAGAAGATTATTCTAGTTGAACCATTTTTGTTTGTGCAAAAACTTTTTAATTTTACATAATCAAGATAGTTTATCTTATTTTTCATAATCTCCCCTGTCCCTCATTTGGTTAATAATTCTGCCCCTAGCCATAAGTTTTAAAGGTACATACTTACATTTTCCTTCTCTTTGCTTTTTTGGAGGGGGGAGGGCAGGGCAATTGGGGTTAAGTGACTTGCCCAAGGTCATATGGCTAATAAGTGTCTGAGGTAAAATTTGAACTCAGGTCCTCCTGATTCCAGGGTCAGTGCTCTATTCACAGCGCCACCTAGCCTCCCCTTACATGTTCCTTTTTTTTTTTTTTTTTTGAAAGGGTCCGTGGGTGGTAGGGACAGACTTTCATCTTTTGGTTGAATAGTAGTGTATGGTAAAAGATGTTATTAAATCTAATTGCTGCAAAATTTTCAGTTTTCCTGGTCATTCTTTTTGGATTGGGAGCTCTTTCCCTTATAATTTATGTTCTTGACTTTATTAAAACTTGGCTGCTATTTTTACTGCTTTTGGTTCTTGTTTATCTAGTCTGTTCTACTGATGTTTTTTTTAAACTACTACAGAGTAATTGTAATTTTGGGGGGTTGTTCAGTCATTTCCATCACATCCAACTCTTTGTGACTCGATTTTGGCGTTTTCTTGGCAAAGATATTAGAGTGGTTTGCCGTTTCCATCTCCAGGATCCTCATTGAGAAAACTGAGGCAAACAAAGGTTAAGTGACTTGCCCAGGGTCACACAGCTTGTAAGTGCTTGAGGCAGAATTTGAACTCAGGTCCTCCTGACTGCAGGCCCAGGACTCTATGCACTGTGCCACCTAGCTGCTATAATTTTTACTCATTTATAAAAGTTTCAGGACTAGTACTGCTATACCCACTTCATTCCTGCTTTTTCCATTATTTCCTTTGAGAATCTTTCTCGAAAAAGAAAAATGTTTCTCCCAAAAGAGAGAATTATTTTGTCTAGTTCTATAAAGTACCCTATTTATAGTTAGGTATATCATTAATCTGTACTATTACATTCAAATATACCCCTCCCCTTTTCATACTCAGAGACCCATTCCTGATTTAAAAAAAAAAAAAGAGGAAGGAAGGAATGAAGAGGAGGGAGGGCAAAGAAAGAGGGAGGAAAGAAAGGAGGGTTATGAAGAAAAAGTGGTTCAACAAAACTAACCAATCTATCAGGCAAGTCTGATCGTATATGCATGATACCCATAGTCCCCCCTCTCTTCAAAGAAATGACAGAGGTCCATATTCTCATCCCTTCTTTGAGGCCCGAGCTTGGTCATTATAATTTCATAGCATTCAGTTTTGATTTTGATGTTGTTCTTTCCATTTGCATTGTTATGGTCATTGTATATACAATATTCCTTTCATACTTGACTCTACATCAATACATAAGCTTTGCAAGCTCAAAACTGCACCAAGACACACTCCTCTGTTCAATGAACGCCGTTTACCCTGTTACCCATAGAACTGAATATGAACTCCTCTGTTTGGCATGTCAAGCCCTTTACATCCTGGATCCCACATATTTTTCCAGCTTTATTATTATATATTCCTCATCTTCTCATGCCTTTCAGTCTAACCAACATTCTTCTTGCATTTTTACTATGTTCTACATGCCTAGAATGCACTCCCTTGTCTTCACCACCTCTTAAACTTCCTACTTCCCACGTCCTACACGAAATCCTTGTGCCCATTTTTAAAATGTGTGATTATATGTGTACCTATCCTCCCCATCCCCCCAGAAGCAGAAATGGTTAAGTTTTTTTGTGTGCCTTTCACCCACCATGCTGCCTGGGGCATAGTGCTTAATGAATGCTTGTGAACTGATTACATGTTCAGTCCAGAGTCCAAATCAAAGAAGGATTCCTTATAAATGTAGATACTGTATTTTAGATGTAGTACTTCCAGGTACTTCTATATTACAGATGAGTCCTAATTACATTCAACTCTAAAACATTTCAGAGTCTCCTAAATGATGTCCATAATCACCCTAGAGCAGATGAAGAAAGTCTATAGTGTATAGACTGATATTCATTTGAACAGATAACCTATAGGACTGGATACCAGGGGTGGGGAACCTGTGGCCTTGAGACCACATGTGGCCCTCTAGGTCCTTGGGTATGGCCTTCTGACTGAGTCCAAGTTTTACAGAACAAATCTTTTTATTAAGGAGATTTGTTCTGTGAAGGTTGGCTTCAGTCAAAGGGCCTCACTTGAGGACCTAAAGGGCCACATGTGACCTGGAGGCCACAGGTTCCCCACCCCTGGATAAACCATAGAATAGCTATAAAAACTTGACCTGCAATTTCATTAGTATAGGGAGTTCCCAGATAATAAAGCCTCCTTTACAATGCAGTTTGGTATATTTTCTATAGTTTATCTAGTTTGGGTTACTGAGAGGGTAAGTGACTTGCCAAGTGTCACATAGCCAAAATGTGTCTCTTGTGGGACCTGAACCCAGGTCTTCCTGCCTTTGATGCTGACTCACTGTACCATATGTGGGTGTATGTGTGTGTATGAAAGTGCAAACTGATATCTACAAATTGTTGTTCAGTTATTTCAGTCATGTCCAATTCATTTGGAGTTTTCTTGGCAAAGATACTAGAGTAGTTTGCCAGTTTCTTCTCCAGCTCATTTTACAGATGGAGAAACTGCAGCAGACAGGGTTAAGTGACTTGCCCAGAGTCACACAACTAGTAAGTGTCTGAGAGCAGATTTGAACTCAGGTCTTTCTGACTCCAGGCCCTGGGCCCTCTACCCATTGCACCACCTAGCTTCCTCTTATCAACAAATTAGTTGTGCCTAGAATTGAAGAAGAGGCTGAATTAGTCTAAATAACTTTTGAGAAATTGCATGTATTTTTCTTAACTGACACGAAGATTTTCCTTAATGCAAAGGCCCATCTAATCAGTCCACAAACCATGCTGCATGGTTGTGAGTCATGTAATAAATACCACAGTCTCTGAAGAATTATTACCACGGGTCACACTTATAAGGGCTATGGAGAGAAGAATGATGGGAGCAAGATGGCTGCAACAAATTCTCCAATAAAAAATTACAAAGAAGCAGTAGCACAAAGGATGAGATCGTAGGGAAACGTGGCTGAGCAGAAAACCAATGGACAGCTCCGGGATTTAGGCAATGCCAAGAGAGGTAGAAACACTGAAGAGCTATGTGGAACAGAGATAAGACTTATACTGCATGAAAGATGGAAAGCAGCACATTGGGGTTTGACAGAAAGGAACATTGCCTAGTGATGAGAGCTATTCTACAGGGGCAGCAGTGGGTGGCTGGGGGCTTTCCCCCACTGGACATCTTTAAGCAAAGGTTGATAAGCTATGTAAGCAGAAATTCTGGTTCAGCTATGGGCTGGACTGGGTGGTCTCCGAGGTCCCTTCCAACTCAGATGTTGTAATGAAAAACCTGAGACAGGAGGTTTTATGCGGTTATACTGTCAACAAGGTGCACAGCTGCAGGAGAGAAATCCCTGTGGAAGACGGTCCTGGGATTCTTGTGTGCTTCTCTTACAACCCTTTGCTCCCTCCCTTTCCTCAAGGCTTAACTCAAGTGCTCCCCACCTCCAGGAGGCCTTTTCTGTGCTCCCTAAATCCCCCAAGTTGTAAGGGCATTCCCCCGTCACGCTATCTGTGGTTTGGTTTTACTAATCGGCTCTGTCCCTCTCTTCCACTCTTGTGCCCTGACCATGTATGTGTGTTTGCTCTGTGCATTCATCTGTACTTGTGACTTCTGAATAGATGTTATCTTTCCACTGATGCAGGGTATATCATGGGACAGAATGGATCCCAAGTCTGTGGGAAGGGTAGGTGTCTTTTTTCTTACTGTGCTGTTATTTTAGGAAATGACTTTCTGTTGAAATAGTTGACTATCAGAAGGTAAACACACCTGTGGAGGGCCCTTGACCTATAATTTTTTATGAGTATAGAACCCCAACATACACCTAACCTAAGGTAGACTTCTTTTTTTTTTTTAAGCAATTGGGGTTAAGTAACTTGCTCAAGGTTACACGGCCAGTTATTATTTCTGGGTGTGGTGCTGAGTATCTGAGCCTGGATTCGATCCCCAGGTCATCCCAACACTGGAGCCGGTGCTCTTCCTCGCTGAGCCACCTGACCGCCCCTAAGCAATTGGGGTTAAGTAACTTACTCAAGGTTACATGGCCAGGTGTTCCTGGGTGGGTGCTAATTGTCTGAGCCCGGGATTCGATCTCCAGGTCTTCTCAACACTGGAGCCAGTGCTCTTACTCGCTGTGCTACCTGGCCACCCCACTGAGGTAGACTTCTTAATAAATTGTGTGGTATGTCAACATTTGGAAGGTAGTAGGAAAGGACACTAAAACCATATGTTCCCTCTTCTTAATTAAGTTCAATTTTTTTGTTCCATCAATTAACTGCTTTTGATATGTGTCCACCCCTTCTCTTCCTCCCACGATAGAAAAAGAGAAAAATGGTTCTATTAAACAATAGAAAAAAGACACCCCACCTTTTCTTTAGAAGCTATTCTTGATTCTCAAGGTTCAGGGGAAACTCTTAATGGCAACATTAGGCTATGTGAAAAGAAATAAATCAATACCAAATAAGGATTGTCCCAGGAGGAGTAAATTAGAAGTTCTACTTCCCTGTTTTGCCATCTATCAACTAAGTACCACACTGCCTAACTTATCTCTCCTGCTCAGGGCAAGTTATGCATACTTATTGCTACAATAACAGGAACTTCAGTTCCTCCAAGCAAATGGACCTACTGTTTGAATTTTTAATTACTTAATAATTCTGCAGAGCTGTTCTGTCCTCTAGGATTTTTTTTCTTACCCCTCTCCCCCCACACCCCATTTAGCCTTATTGGCAGCTGTATCCTAGCATGGAAAAGGGAAATAGTGTGTGTGGGGGGGGGTCTCTGTACGTCTGTATGTGTCTGTGCTTGCATGTATGTGTGTGGTGTTTTCTTTATGGAAGAAACTTGATCTCTGGATTTGCCAAGAAAAAAAAGCATGGAGAAAAAAATTTTTTTGAGCTCCACAGAATGCTATAAACAGAATTACCACTCAAAGTGTAGTAAGATGTTAAAGAAATTGCTTTAATACAATGAAGATGTACCATTTTATAAGTGGATTTTTCCCTGTGGTTCTGTATCTTTTTGACATTATTACCACATGTAACATCATTTCTCAGGCTTTTCATCACAGAATCTTACTTAGAAAGGACCTCAGAGACCACCTAGTCCAGCCCATACCTGAACCAGAATTCCCTTTGCTTATCAGCCTTTGTTTAAAGCTGTCCAGTGTAGGAGAACCCACAGCCCCCCCCCCACCTCTGCCCATTACACTTCAGAATGGCTCTCATCATTAGGAAATTTTCCTTTCTATCAAGCACAAATGTACTTCTTTCCATCTGCAATTATAAGTCTTATCACTGTTCTTCAAATACTTGAAGACAAACCATCTTATTTCCCCCTCCCCATAAATCTTCTTTTCTCCATGTTAAGCATCTCTAATGCCTTCACCTGGCCCTTAGATACCTTAGATACACCTGCCCTCCTCCTGGATACTATCTGGGCTTATCTCTTCCCCCAAATGTAGCACCTCAAAGAAGCCCAGTGCTCCAGACCAGGGCAGACCACACCAGGAGTCTAATCTCCCAAGTCCTGCGACCCAGGACATTATTAATGCATCCCACTGTCACAGTTTTTTCACTACCATGTCATATATTGATGCTTTGAGTTTGGAGTTCACTAAAACCTCCAGATCTTTTTTAGATGAATTGTTGTACAACAAGGTCCTCTCCCTTCCTCCAATACATCAAAAAAAATAGGTCTGTGACTTATTTACATGTACAGAATTTGGGTGGAATACTTGGCCATTTATCTGCAGGATGGAGGTAGGTTCTTGCACAACCTATTGAAGACCATTGTTTTATTGTCATAATTATGAAATATTTGGATATGATCATTCTCTTGATTCTTACTGGAGGGAGTCAGTTAGGACAATATTAAGTCTCAGTGACAGAGAGAAAAAGGTGCTATTGTTGGGAATTCAGAATTCATAATTTGGAATAGTTTTTGTAATGAAGGTGGACTTGGCTTGGACTTGAGGCATTTTCTGTAGGAAAGGTCCTTCTGTCATCTTAGCCTCTAGACTATAAGCTACAAATACATTTTCATCATGTTTAATGTGATAAAGCAAAGCCAAGGCTTACAACAATTTTTTTGTTGAAATTACATTTTAAAATGTATGAAATCCATATGCAACATATTGGAAAATGGAGATTTGTTTTTTAACTGTTGATATTTTCCCTTTGTTGCTGCTGTTGTGTGGGGGTGTTTTTTGGCCCAGTGGGAGATTTTATCTGTGTAGGGAACTCTCTCTACTGATTCAGATCAGCAATTCGTCTGCAGTTTGTAGTCTAGAGAGTAGCTTGCATGAAGAGTAGTTAAGTTCCTTCTCCAAGGTCCCATGGTCAGTATATGTCAGAGGAGGGGCTTGAATCTAGGTCATCTTAATTTTAAAGTTAACCCTTCATTACTTCAGCTTCCCTTTCCTCTCTTCTTTTCCTTCTCTCCCTTTCCTCACCTTCCCCTCTCCTCTCCTTCTCCCTTTCTCCTCTCTTCCTTTCCTCTCACTGTCTCCTTCCTCCCTCTCCTTCTCTTCCTCTCTTCTCCCTTTCCTCTCCCTTTCCCTCTCTCTTCTCTCCCTCTCTTCTCTCTTTTCTTCTCTCTCCTCCACTCCTCTTCCTCTCCCCTCCTCTTCTCTTTTCTTCCTTTCCTTTCTTCCTTTCCCTCTTCTCTTCTCCCTTTCCTTCCCCCTCTCCTCTTCCCTCTTCTTTCTCTCTGTTTCCCTCTCCTAAAGAAAGGGAGCTTTCTGCATATAGTTTTAAAACAAACAAGTGTATTCATTCAATTAAAGATTCTAGTAATAGCCTTTAAAATCCATTTTCAGCTTTCAAAAAATCATCTTCTACCATAATACTCTGCTTTTCTAAGCACATTTTGTATTTACCATGAATGTCTAATCTGGTGTACAAGCCCCCTAGTGTGTGGAGCTGCTCTCTTCACTGTATCACTTGAAGATAATGATGACAAATTGCACAGGATGCCCACAACTTAGTGTTTTTGACTTTTATATTTTGCCTTAAAGTTTGAAAAACACTTCACAGAAATTATCTCATCCAAATCTTACCATAACTCTCTGAAGAGGGCACTACTGGTAAGATTTTCCCCATTTTACATGTTAAGAACCCAGAATTAGAAGGGTGAACTGATTTACCCATGTTCACACTTCCAGTTAGTACTGAAGTGAGACTTAGGCCTTTCTGATTTCAAATTCAGCAGTGGTGTGTGTGTGTGTGTGTGTGTGTGTGTGTGTGTGTGTGTCTTTTAAGTCTATAGTCAACCAAATGAACTTCAGACATGCCTGAGTCCATATAAGTATGTTTAACTGCACCTCTCAGTTTATATCAGTGACCACAGTTATACTGATTGTTCTGAGGTGCAGAGAAAGTATGATGACTTTTTTTTAACCAATTCATACACTTTGATATTGCGTGACCCATGGCAAATAACTTGACCCCCCAAGTGCTTCTAGCACAGGGGTGGGGAACCTGTGGCCTGAAGTCCACACGTGGCCATCTAGATCCCCAAGTGCAGCCCTTTAACTGAATTTAGGGGTCAAAGGGCCACACTTGAGGCTCTAGAGGGCCACGTGTGGCCTCCAGGTTGCAGGTTCCCCACCTCTGTGCTAGTACCTCCCTAAATTTATCTACTAAGACAAGGGGGGTTGCCATCAGTGTGGGTGGAAGGAACTTCCCCATATTTCCCTACACAGGGAGTCTCTAATAATGCTGAAGTCTCAAATGCTTCCTGTTACTGGAATTCCTGTAAACAGAAAGAGGATTTCTAAAGTTTAAGAATTTGGCTGAAAAAACTTGTCTTGAGAGATGTTAATTGCACAGGATATAATCACCCACTCACCCTACAGCCTAAAAAAACTCTCATTGGCACCTAAAATGTTATAAAAGCATCTTCTTGGCAAGAGTCACTCCAGCCATTCAAGTACAGGCTGTTAACTGGGGTAAGAAAAACACCATTCGATGTGTGGCCCACATGGAAGGGACTTGTCATCCAAGAGACTTTCCGTCGCCTCTTCACATAGGAACCAACCTGCCTGAATATAAACAGATACAGGGGATAAGTTGGAGGTTTCTAAGTCCCATCTTTTCCTCCTTCCCATGGCTTCTCCCTCTCAAAATAACGTGCCCTTTGTTCCTTGGAAGTGATTGGCATAAGGAACTACCCTCACTGTCCATGCATCTGGACAGGGGTGCCTGATTTTATGTGAATATGGAGGCCAGAGAATCAGAGGATCTCAGGAATAAGAGGGAACTTAGACATTCTGGAGCCCAAGCCTCTCATTTCATAGTTAACTGGTGGCCGAGTGGTTATGCCTCATTGCCCGCCTTATGCTCTGTTCAGAGTCATGGACTTTCTGACTGCATAGAAACGGTAGTTATTGTGGCTTTCATGTTATTCTGTGCTGCAGATATATCACAGTAAATAAGTTTAGGTGATTGGCCTTGGAGCCTAAGGGGAAGATAGCACTGGATTCATCAGGAAACATAGACTTGAACCTCAGCTGACATGTCATCTTGTCGGACAAGCCATTTAACCTCTGCCTCATTTTTGTCATCTCTAAAATAGGGATGAGTATGCTGGCCTTACCGACTTCACAAGGTTGGTTGGGAGAGCAGTGTTTTATATCCCTTTGAAGTCCTGTTTATAGGTAAGAGTCTAAGAAATCATTACTAATATGATTATTACCTTGTTTCTAAGGAAAAATGCATCTTGCATTCCAGATGACTAGTTTCTAGTACATTTTTAGAATGCAGTCTCAGCTTTTAGAACTACTTGCCTTCTGTAAATAGATAAATGTACATATAAATGAATGCATAGATAATTGAATGAATGAATAGATGGGTCATTTATATAGGTGGCAAAAGTGGATATAGAGCTGGGACTGCAATCAGGGAGACCTAAATTCAAATTTGCCCCCAGACACTAGCTGTGTGGTCCTGGACAAGTCACTTAACTTCTTTTTGCCTCAGTTTATTCAAGTACAAAAGGAGGATATTAACAGCTTCTTCTTCCCAGGGTTGTTGTAAGGATCAAATTAGATAGATTTGTAAAAGCACTTAACACAGTCCCTAGCATATTGCAGGCACTATACAAATGCTCATTCCTTCTCTCCACTCTTCATCCCGCTAGTCTTTTCTTTATTTCTTCTTCTTTTACAAAAAGGGATAGATAGGATTTGCCACCTTTTGTATAGACTTTTTTAATTTTTGGAGGGGGGAAGGCAAGGAAATTGGGGTTAAATGACTTGACCAAGGTCCACAGCTATTAAGTGTGTCAAGTGTCTGACACTGCATTTGAACTCAGGGTTAGTGCTCTATTCACTACACCACTCTAGCTGCCCTGACTTTGCTGCCTTTTGAACAAGGAGGTTAGGTAGTTATATAGATAAACTTTAGAAGGAGAACTCAGTAGATTCCCCACCCTCCTTTCTTTGCTTAAGGAGATTGTCATTTGAAGGACACCCCTGAGTTTCTTCCCCCCCAAAAAAAAATCAGGTACTTTGAGGCCTGAAATTGGTATGATAGTCTTTCCTTGGGATCACTGTGTTCTCTCCCTGGAGGTCTAGGGTTTAAGGGGTACCTTGACATCAATTAGCTAATTATCACCTTAGAATACAGATAGCTAGCTGAGACTAGAGGTCATGAATAATAATAGATTTTCGCATTAATGTTCCTAAGGAGTAGGCAAGATTGTTTTAGGGAAAGTGAGGCAGGGGAGAAATATTACAACTCAGGAGGTTTGAAGCTAAAGACCAGACCCAGACTTGCTGATCCAAGTCCAGGGCTGTCTCCGCAAGCCAGTGCTCTCTCATTTACCAAGAAGCAGGGAGTGACAAGCAGGCCTGGTGCAGGGGAATGCTGTCCCACTGGCCTGGTGACGTTGCTGTGGCCTGTGACACAAAGACACAGGGCTCCAAAGGGAAAGGGGATAGAGACAGGTCAAACATACAGGCCCTGCTTCCACATTCTGCTCATGGCTAGCCTTGTCTCTGACTGGCAAAGTGTATCTATATACAGATGGGTGTGTATATACGTGTGTGTGTACACATATGTATATAGGTATTACATATGTATATACATACATACATACATACATACACAGTGTCCCCAGAGTCTTAGTGCAGCCTGAAGCTACGTTAGTGTGAAACTCCACTAAGGTTTTTGGAATACCCTATAGGTAATGAGTGGGAGAAAGAGAAAGGGAGCGAGAGAGTGAGCGTGAGAATGAGAGAGAGAGAGAGAGAGAGAGAGAGAGAGAGAGAGAGAGAGA
>NW_027185655.1:40195480-40252735 GCF_028583685.1 Petaurus breviceps papuanus
GAGAGAGAGAGAGAGAGAGAGAGAGAGAGAGAGAGAGAGAGAGATGGAATCATAAAGACAAAACTCTTTGAGGGAAAG
This sequence comes from Petaurus breviceps papuanus, assembly GCF_028583685.1. Classification (NCBI taxonomy): domain Eukaryota; kingdom Metazoa; phylum Chordata; class Mammalia; order Diprotodontia; family Petauridae; genus Petaurus; species Petaurus breviceps. The sequence goes on from NW_027185655.1 coordinate 40,195,559, forward strand.
GACTGTTTTAAAATTTGTTTTTGTATCCCCAGTATCTAGCACTAACATTCTCATTAAAATAGAGGTGTCACTATAAGTAAGATCTTGTATACTGCTGCCTATGAAGGTTGCCTAATCAACTCTGATTGGTTAACACAATGGGAGGTGGGCTATATTTGGGGTACTAGACTTAGGTCATTCAAACCTTGGTCAAAGAAATAATAATTTCCATATTACCTGTATTGATAATAGGAATAATTAACATTTTCTCAGACCTATCTGAGCAAATACAAACGAGCAGGAATATACCCTATAGCCCAAACATCTTTTATCATCTGATTAGATCTTAGCCTGAGAAAATCTCTTAAGGTTTTCCACACTGGTTGGTTTCTGGATTCAGAAGTAGAAAAGGGGAAAAATCTTGGTCCTAATACAATAATTAATTATTAAATATGAGAGAGAAATATTCATTTCTCACAGGACATAGATCCAAAATTGCTTTCTAGAATGGCTAGATCAATTCACAGCTCTACCAACAATACATTAATGTATCCATTTTCCCACAGACCCTCCAACTTTATCGTATTCTTTCTTTTTAATCTGATGGATTTGAGATGGACCCTTGGAATTGTTTTCATTTTTGTTTCTCTAATTATTTGTGATTTAAAATGTTTTTTTCATACAGCTAATGATAGCTTAGATTTCTTCCTCTAAACACTGCTTATATCCTCTGATGACTTATCAATTGGGGAATGGTTCTTATTCTTTAAAATTTCAGTCAGTTCCTTATATATTTTATAAGAGAGGCTTTTATCAGAGAAACTTGCTGCAAAGATTCTTCCCCCCATTTAACTATATCTTTCCCAATTTTAGCTGCATTGGCTTTGTGTGAAAACTTTTACTTTATTACATGAAGTAATAAATATTGTCCATTTTACCTTCTATCACCCTCAGTATTACTTGTTTGGTCATGCAACCAAATACCCCTATTGATAGATCTGACAGGTAACTTCTTCCTTGATCTTCCAGTTTGTCAGTGATGTCAGCCAATTATCTTTGAATTTGGAGTGTATCTTGTTGTATTCGTGAAAGAAGCTGGTCTTTCTCTAGCTTCTGCCAGACTGCTTTCCCAACAGTTTTTGTAAAGTTTTTGCCCCAGTAGCTGGGATTTTGGTTTTATCAAACACTAGGCTATTGCATTCAGTTGCTTCTGTGTATTTTATAGCTAATATTTTCCAGTAATCATTCTCTCTCTATTCCTTAGCCAGTACCAAATTGGTTTTGATGATTACTGCTTTTGTTGTATGATTAGAGATCTGGTACTTATAGGCCTCCTTCCTTCTTACTTTTGTATTAATTCCCTTAAGATTCTTAATTTTGTTTCTTCTGAATTTTTTAAAAATTCTTTTCCCTTAGCTGTATGAAATAGTCCTTTGGTGGTTTGATGGGTATGGAACTAAACAAATTAATTTAGGAAGTAATTTCTTTTTTTTTTATTTCACTGGCTTGCCCTACCCATGAACAATTAACATTTTCTTCAGATTTTTTTAAACAAATATGTATTAAGCACCTGATATCTGCTAAGCAGTGTGCTGTGTTATATAAATATTATCTCATATTATCTATATTTGTATAAAGAGTGTTTGGGGTTTTGTTCTTTTGTATGTCTTGGCAGTTAGACTCTCAAGAGTTTTGAATTTTTATAGCTTAAATGAAATTGTTCTTTCTAGCTCTTCCTGCTGGATTTTTGGAGAAATATGCAAAAATGCTGATTAATTATGTGAGTTTATTTTATATTCTGCAACTTTGCTGAAATTTTTATTCTTTTGAAATTAGTGTTTTAGTTCGCACTCTAGGATTTTCTAACTAAACCATCATATCTTCTGCAAAAAGTGATGATTTTGTTTCCTTATTACCTATGTTCATCCCCTCAGTTTCTTTTTCTTATTGTGTCGCTATAGCTAGAAGTTCTATAGTTGAATAGTTGATATATATGCATATATATATAAAGTTGAATAGTAATGGTGATAATTTAACATCCTTGATCCTATTAAAAATGCTTCTAGCTTATAATTTGTCTGGAATATAAACTACACGTAGGAAAATTATAAGAAATAAAACTAGAAAGGTACTGTGACTCTGTGGACTGCACTGAATAAGAGACAAAGGATTTTGAACTTTCCTCAGAAATCAAAGTAGGGACATTTAAGATTTTCAGGATAGAAGTAACGTGACAAGATATATGAATAATAAAGATTACCCAGCTCTTGAAAGGATATTACTCTTTACCTTTCCCCTTGTGCATCAGAGGGCAATGGGGAAAAGAGAATTTCTCTCTGTCTCCTGCCTCAGAGCTAATTCACTCAGCCTTGCACACCACACCAAGCATAGAATGGGTCTAATGAATAAAAGGGAATTGGTAAAGGTGGTTACAAGGAGTTTCTTAGCAGCAGAGAAGAGAACCATTTTTGGATCCAAGAGAGAATTATCCCTGGTGATCAGGAGTCCAGGTATGAGATGAACAGGGTCAAGGACCCCAGGTGATCATCTTGCCTAACAGAGATATGAGAAGTCAAATTGCTTGTGTCACCTGGGCCTCTGAACTCTTACATTTAGTGTTCTTTTCCATGATATCAGTTTTCCCAATTTTGATATCAGGACCTTCTAGGAGATGGCAAATAAGTCTTTCCTCTGTTGCTGATGGATAAGGCAACTCCAAGCAATTATGACTAGTCATACCAGCTCTTGGGTTCGTTCCCCTTTTAGTCAATGGTCATGTCCAATCCAGGAAATTTATGCTGCTGACAGCTGGCCCGCACTGAGGGAACCAGGAACTCCTCAAATAATTCCTTCAACACAGTTGTTAGACAATCCCAAAATTCTAGGGATGTGCCTTGATTTCTATTCTCTCTCCATTTGAATGTTCTCTTTTTAAACATTTCTGCTATAACCTGATCCTTTTTCTGTTGATGTCAGTCAATCAAATATCAGTAACGTGTGGCAAGCATCAAAATGCTAAGTCCCTGAACGTTTCAGTGCTAATGCACCAACACCAGGGACCTAGTCATAACTAGTAAGGATAGTTTTTCTTTTATTCTCTCCTCTCTCCCGCCATCTCGTTCCACCTCCAGGGACTCGGAGCCTTCACACTGTCCTTTGGATGTCCATTATCCCAGAAATGCTCCAGTTCAAAAATATCCCCCACCCTCCCAAAAAAAACCTATCTAACCATTAGAGCTAATTTCCATCAGCTGTCAAGTAAGCAAGCTGATTAAAAAATATTTATATTAATTGTCTCAATTTGACACTTAATCATCCCTTGGAATATTTGTATTTTAAAGGTTGTCATTAACCTAAAGTTATCTCTATTTTGTGGGAAGGTATGAATAATTTGGGCCCTTCTTTATACCAGCATTTAACTCTAAACTATCTCCCTTGGCTGTCTTCCCCATTCCCAGAAGAATAGTGATAGACAACTTGGTAATATTTCTGAAAGGTTTTCTGCTTCAACATTTAAAAATAACTACCCCATATATAATGGTGATAGTGGCAGTTACAACAACAATATTAATAGCATTTATATTGCACTTTAAGGTTGGCAGAACACTTTACAAATAATTTAATTTTATCCTCAAAACAGCCCTAGGAGGTAGGAGCTATTGTTATCCCCATTTTACAGATGGAGAAACCAAGGCAAAGGCTAAAAGACATGTCCAGGTTCACACAGTCAGTGTCTAAGGCTGGATTTGAACCCAAATCTTCCTGATCCTGTGTCTAACTCTTTGCTGTGACACCCAACTGTCTCTTATGATATCAAACATGTTTCATGTGTTATATGTATACATATATAGTGTGAATATATGTATGATATATAAATATAGATATTCCTTTTTAGCAGAGCTAATTGTGACTTCTCTATTTCATAATAGATTTAGAGCTGGAAAATACTTTTAGGATCTTGCATGTAAACTCCCTATTTTACAGATGAGGAAACAGAGACGAAATGACCAAGCTCCTAGAGGTAGAAAGTGGCAGAGTCAGGATTCAATCTCAGACGACTGACTCCAAATCCAGTCATTTCCCCAATACACCAAAGATTTTGTAATTTTTTTACATTGCTTTTTTGCAACAAAGTTTTTTTTTAATTTTCTTCTGTAGTAGATATCTATTTGAAACTTGTTCAAAAAAAAAAGAATGCCACAAACACTAAACTGATTGCATGTTCAAAGAGATTATTCTTTTCTTGAAGAAATCACAGAAATTGAAAGTAGTTTTAAAGAGTGGAAACTTTTGATTTTGTATCATACCTATCAGGAGAGCTCACTCTGGCTTGGCCAAATTGGACCAAGTGAAACTCTTGTGGTATTTGTACATTGCACTAAAAAACCCTGGGGAGAGCAGGCAGTGGTTCAAACAGGATGTGTGCTGCTTGATGTGTTTTGCTAAAAAACCTGCACAATATAAGGAAGGTGAAAGGTGAACAAACATAGGAACTTGCCAACTTTACCTGTCTCCAAGGGGCATTTATAGGAAGAGTCTAAAGGCAGAGCTTTCTGGGAGGGTGGGCTGACAAGACCTCAGTTTGAGTTTTGGCTGTGATGCTAGCTGAATGATTTGGGCAAGTCACTTGACCTGCATCTTAGTTTCTTCATCTGCATTGTGGAGAAAATAAAGCCTTACAGGACAACTGTGAGAAAAGAGCTTTGAAAATCTTAAAGCATTATAGAAGTGTGGTACATTCTTTCCTTTTAAAATTTAATTTTTTTAACTCACAAGCCCTTTTCCTCAAAATTCCCCTTTTCTCTCCACCCCCCCTACAATTTTTGAAGAAAAAAACCTCTTTTTGGGGCGGCCAGGTAGCACAGTGAGTAAGAGCACCGGCCCCAGTGTCGGGATGACCTGGGGAATCGAATCTGGGCTCAGATACTTAGCACCACACCCAGAAACACCTGGCTGTGTAACCTTGAGCAAGTTACTTAACCCCAATTGCTTTAAAAAAAAAAAACCTCTTGTTAACAAATATGTATAGTTGGGCTATTCCTTCTTGGGGGCTCACGGGGATCAGGGTGGGTGGATAGGGGAAATTTTTATCTATGTTTTAAATTTCAGAACAGATACTTAAATATTGAAAGAAAAGGATGGAAGATGCATGTTTATACTTTTTTTGGCCACTGGGAATTTTTTTCTCTCTCTTCTGAGTTTCTGTTATAAGTTTATGAAGAAGTGGCCTTCAGGAGCAGAGAATCTTAACAGTTATTAGAAACCTTAGAGTCATCTATTTCAACCTTGTCTCCCACTGAAAACCTGCTCTAACTTCCCTACCCCCAGCTCAAACACTTCTGAGGGTAGGGAGCTTCCTATCTCAACAGTGCAGCTCTTTTCATAAGAAAGTTTATACCTGCTATAAAACCCAGCCCTGTTACTGTTTGGGTTGTGTTACTTAGGTATTTTTTAAGCCTACAAAACAATTGTAAGATCACAGTGTTCTCAGTTCAACCTTTCCAGAACTGAATTTCTAACCTTTATCTTGCTTCCCCTTGGGCCACAAGACCTTCTCTTCCCAGATTTCTCTTTTTGTTAGTGTCATGGTTATTTTCCTAGGCACCCAGGCTCAAAAGTTAAGGTGTTTTTCACTTCTCCCTCACTATCCACATCCAATAAGCCAACAAGTTCTGACCTTGCTATCTCTATATAAACCTCAGCCTGCCAGTAGGCATTTATTAAAGACCTACTATGTTTCAGGCACTTGTGCTAAGCACTAGGGAAATGAAAAAGGCAAAAAGATAGCCCCTATCCCCAAGGAGCTCAAGTGGCCTTGCCCCGGGGACCACCCCAGCTCAGATGCTTATTGGCTATCACCCAAACTGTTGTAGTGGTTTCTAGCCTCCAAGACTACTGCATGGTGGTACCAGATTAAAAATTCTTAGAGCAAAGCTCTGATTATGTCTCTCCTTTTTGTTGCCTCCAGGATAAAATCTAAACTCATCATCTTGTAATGATCACGTTCGGGTGCATTTTCTCCTTTTTGACCAGCCTCTCTTACAACATTGTGAGATTGTGGACTACCTATTCTGTGTAGATACACTCAGCTTTTGCCTTCTGCGACATTGCCCTCTCTTGGTTTTCCTTCTATCTGAGTGATATTTCTCCTTCTTTCCTTTTCTGGATCTTCCTTCTTCTCCTTCCTATTAAATGTCAGTTTCCCTCAGGTTCTATCCTGGGCCCTCAACTTTTCTCCATTTATACTCTCCCTCCTTGATTTCATCAGCTCTTATGCATTTGGTTTTCTATATAAAAATGATTCTCAGAGGTATGTATCTATTCCTGATCTTGCTCCTGAACTCCAATTCCAAATTATAAACTACCACCTAAATATCTACATCTGGATGTATCCCATGGGTGTCTTGAACTCACCATGTCCCAAACAGAACAGAACTGTCCCACATTTCCCTCCTCTGTCTAGAATACTGTTCCCCTCAGTTCACTCTCCTCACCTCACATTCTGGACCTGCCTCTGCCTAGAAGCCTTCCTTGGTCTCTGGCATAATTGGGGTCCACCCCTTTTTCTGTGTACCTCCTTCTATACTTATTACTATTCAAGCTATGTGTGTATGCCTTATTACCCTAATAATATACAATAATAGCTAATATTTATATAGCACATTAAAGTCTACAAAATGCTTTACCTGTTATTTCTTTTAATCCTCACAACTTTGTAAACACTATTATTATCCTCTTTTTACAGATAAGGAAACTGAGGCTCATAGTTTCAAGTCAAGACTATGACTTGTCCATAGTCACACAGATAGTGTCTGAAGCATGATTTGAACACAGATCTTCCTGACTCTTGAGTTCAGTACTCTAGCCACTGTAGACCATAATAAATTCCTTCAGGGCAGGGATTCTCTCTCATTGATTGTCTCCAGGGCTGCCTTGGCAAAACAGGGGTTCGATAAATACTTAAAGAACAACCAAATGAGAGAGGGTATCTCAGACCATTCAGTTCAGTCTTGGGGCATCTGATTCAACCACAACACCAATTATTTCAGCCAATTAAGAGGAAATACTCCAGGGAACAAAGCAGTGGTAGGAATAGCTGAACAATACTTTTCCAGTCACAGAAAATCTGTTTCCATCCAATTCCTGCCTTGAATAATCACTGCCCCATAAAGAACACAGGCTTGGTAGGCTAGCCCTCTCCCTTCTTTAGCAGTATGGAATCACCATCCATTTACAGGAAGTGAGCTGGTATGAGTGCTAATCTAATAGAGATTTTGTTCTGTGCTACTAGAAAACTTAGTTCTGTCACCTGCAGATGCTTTACCAACTTTATTTTTACCACCAAGGTCAAATTGGGGGAGTTATGATGGACAAAGTAGAACAGCAGCCCAGGGTCCAGGAAACCCAGAGCTGTCTGACCTTAAGTGAGTCACTTCACCTCGTTTGGCCTCCATCCCTTGATGTGTGAAGTGAAGGGCTTACATTAGATACTAATATCATAGATTCTTTCTAATGCTAACATCCTATGATTTGGAAAATGCTTATTTGATGTTTCTGAATGTGTTCGAGAGGTATTGTTTTGGTTTCTTTATCTCGGGTCTTTTATTTGAGTTCTGTCAGTAAAATTAACTTGACACCACAACTTCTTTCTACCCTAGAGGGGAAAAAAATCATTCTAAAGTAACAGCTGCACCAGATGTATCTAAGGCTAGTTTTTATTTAGCACAGATAGCTTCATTCCCAGACTTCTCTCTGTACCCTCACCATATTTAAATCACTGCCTGTCAAACCCAAAAGGGACCTCAAAGGTTGCCTATATGCCCATGGTCACTCAGAGAAAGCAAAAAAAAAATGCATACACAAAATGCATACACAGGGGAGCAGAGGGGCATGAGAATTTAGCCCAGTAAGTTTAAGGAAGAGTACAAATAAAGATGATTTTTCTCATGGAACCCTTAGGGTATAGAACCTCCACCATGAGTAGATAAAAATGTCTAATGGAAACATTATAAAAGTACTGCTTAGGGAAAGAAACACGCATTTATTAAGTACCTACTATGTGCAGGGAACTATGCTGAGCACTCTGCAAATTGTTATCTCATCTGACCCTCACAATAGCCCTATGTAGAAAGATGGCATTGTATCAGATCTCCTGTTGCTCCCTTATCCATCCATCTTTCCCCATGGTAGAATATATTCCTCTTATTCAGCAGTGAACATAATGAAAAGAATTGCTGGTTCTTTGATTTTTTAATTACATTTCCCCCCACCCGCCCTTTAATTGGAAGGATTGTGTTTTACCAAGGTCACATACATGGGTCACAAGGGCTTGGGATAGTCTGTACTTGGTTCCTCATTTAGTATTTTAGTAACCATAATAACCAGTAACCTCTTCTTATTGTATTTTCCCTATTCTTTCCATCATCTTGAGCTCTAATTGTCATGATAACCAACCACATTGTAGCCAGCTCTGTTATTGGCTTATTCCGTATCTTTCTAGCTAGCCTTAGTAGATAACTTTCACATGTATATTTTTCTATAACATCTAGGAAGATATTGTGAATTGAACATAACTTTTTTTAAAAAATTAACTTTTTTCAGTTGATAAAAATCAATTTTTTCTCCTGTAAAAGTACCCCCCATTGTAAAGAAGAAAAAACCCTTGTAACAAATACACAGTCAAATAAAACTAATTCTCGCATTCTCCACGTCCAAAGAGTATACGTCACAGTCTATCCTGAGTCCAAATCTTTACCCAAGTCCAAGTAAACTATCATATCTTCTACAAAAAGTGATGCTTATTTCTTCTTTGCCTGTGCTCAATCCCTTGATTTCTTTTGCTTGTCTTATTCCTGTGACTGGCATTTCTAGCACTTTATCAAATAGCAGTAGTGATAATACTTGCTTTACTCCTGATTTCACTGGAAAGGCTGCAGCTTATCTACTTTACATATAATGCTGGCTTCTTGGTGTAGATAGATACTAATCATATTAAGGAAAGAACCACTTATTCCTATTTTCTTGTGGTTTTGACAGGAATAGATCTTATTTTTGTCAAAAGCTTTTTTTATCTTGATATGAGTATATATTTGTTATCCTTTTTCATATGGTTTATTATTTTAATAGTTTTCCCAATCTGGTATAAATCTAACTTTATCAAAGTGCTATGTTGCTATAAAATTTTTGCATCAATATTCATTGAGAATATTGTTCTATAGCTTTCTTTCACTGTTTTACTGTCCCTATTTTAGGTATCCAGAATATATTTATATCATAAAAGGAATTTGGTAGAACCCTTTTTCCCATTTTTAAACAGTTTATTTAATCTTGGAATTAATTGTTCCTTGAATGTTCGATAGAATATGCTTATAAATCTACCTAGTCTTGGAGGTTTGGGGGTTTTTTATTTGTTTTTCCCCTATTGGTTATTCGTTTGTCGTTTTTTCAGTTTATTTTTCTGAAACTTTGTTAGTTAAATCCTCTTTCTATTTGGGCATTTTATATTTTTGTAAATATTCATTCTTTTCATTTAGGTTGTCAGTTTTATTGATATATAATTAGGTAAAAAAGTTTCTATTTGTTTTGAAAATTAATTCATTTTCTTAATTTTTTTATATAAGATTTTTTTTTAAATATAGCATCCTTAATTTTAATCTGAGATCTAATAGTTTTCCTCTTCAAATGGCCATGGGCAGGGAGGATGGGGGGAATTCTTTCCTTTTTTCAGACTTATGTAAGTCATTTCTGTGGCAGAAAGAAGGATATTTTTAAAACTAATAAACATGTCGCTCATTGCTGTTTATTTAGATTTAAATCAGAATTTAAAATTGTTAGTCAGATTTTGTATAAGGCTACACTTCTTATGAATTGGCAGGAGACAGAACATTTTAATTTGCAGAAGCTGGGATTTGATGTTCAACAAGATTGGCAATGATCTCAGCGATATAGATATTTCTTCCACAGATGTTGATTGCGATTGTCTGTGCCTTCCCATCCCCTGTTCTCAGCCATGCCTTTCAGTAAATCCTTCTTAGACAATCTACCCAGTTCACCACAGTCTTTTTTTTCAGGATCTTTTAAAACTTTGTGGGCACCCAATTGATAAATGATTGTAGAATACAAACAATCAGTTTTCAAGGGAAGAAGTCCAAGCTATAAATAACTATATGGGAGAAAAAGCTCCAAATCACTAACAGAGAAAGCCAAATTAAAGCAACTCAGAAATTTCACCCAACACCTATCACATTTGTATAGATGACAAATGACAAACATGGACAAGTAGACACATTAATCCCCAGAGTTCTGAATTATTCTGTCCATTCGGGAAAGCAGTTTGGAACTATGCCCTTTCCCCCCACCAAAGAGACTAAACCTTTGACATAGTGATGCCACTACTAAGCCAGTACCACAGAAAGATCAAAGAAAATCGAACATACACTCTCTTTGTGGCAACAAGTAACTGGAAATTAAAGGAGTGTCCATCATTTGAGAAATGGATGAACAAATTATGGCATATGAATGTAATGGAACACTATTGTGGCCAAATAAATGACTAAAGGGGTGGTTTCAGAGCAACCTGGGAAGATTTGTATGAACTGATGCAGAGTTAAGTGAGCAGAACCAGAAGAAGAATTTATCCTGTAGCAATATTGTAAAAACAAAACTTTGAATGAAAGACTTAGAAATCAATTAGTTCAATGACCAGCTATAATTCTGTAGAACAAGTGATGAAACCTGCTACCCACCTCCTGACTGAAAGATAATGGACTCAAGATACAGGAAGAGATGTACATTTTTGGTCATGGCTAATGTGGTTTATTTTCCTTGATTGTGTTTATTACAGGGGGTCTCTTCTCTCCCTGCTCCCCTCCCCTCCCACCCCACAATGGTCAGGTAAGAGAGAAAGAAAATAAATATCCTTTGGAAAAATAAAAGTTTAAGAAAAGAGTTTTCAAAAATGTGTGAATACAAGTACAGTATACAGACTGTTGACCTATTATTCTTAGTTCATGCTACATGAGTAGCCCATATTCTTCTCTGGTCATATGTCTCCTTGAATTTCCTTTAGACTGTTTCTTGCTTAGAAATCAATGGTAGTATGTCACAATCAGTCAATAAGTATTCATTTGAATATCCAGGCATTGTGCTAGGTTCTGGAAATACAAAGATAAAAATTAAATTATTTGCTCTTGTCAATAAGCTTACATTCTACTGAGGGAGACAAAATATATGCTCATATTATACATATATATATATATATAATATAAATTTTATTTGAGGGGATGGGAAAAGTATTAGCAGTTGGGAGCAGGATCAGAAAAGACCTCATGTAGAAGGTGTCCCTTGAGCTAGTTTCTTGTTTTTTTTTCTCTTTGGAGGGGGGAAGACAGGACAGTTGGGGTTAAGTGACTTGCCCAAGGTCACACAGCTAGTAAGCATTAAGTGTCTAAGGTGGGAGTTGAACTCAGGTCCTCCTGACTCCAGGGCCGGTGCTCTGTTCACTGCAACACCTAGCCACTCCCCTGAGCCAGTTTTGAAGGAGACTAAAAATACTAAGAGAAGGGGATGACGAGGCAGGGCATTTCCGACACAGGAAACTGCCCGGAATGCCCAGAGATCAAGAATACAGTACCATATATGAGGATCAGTAAGAAGGCTGGTTTAACTGGACTCTAGAGTGGGAAAAGAAGAAGGGAAGGTAGTATGTTATAAGCCTAGAAATGTAGACTAGAGACAGATTGTGAAGGATTTAAGATGCTGAGCATAACGATTTATATTTGTTCTTAGAGGAAATAGGGAGCCATTTGGATTTTATTGAGAAGAGTAGTAATGTTCAGATCTGCACTTTAGGAGAATCGTTTTGGCAGCTGTGTGAATAATGGATTAGAGTGGTGAGAGACCTGAATCAGAGAAACTGACTAGGTCCAGGTAAGAGGTGATAATAGCCTAAATTGAGGTGGTGTCTCTGCAGATGGATAGAAGGGGACAGATGCCAGAGTTGTTGTGGAGGAAGAAGAGATAGTATTTGGCAACTGATCAGATATATTGGGTGAGGAAGACTGGGCAGTTAAGTACTGCACTGAGCTTGAGAAACTAAATATCTGCAAGGATGAGTGTGTCTTCTACAGAAATAGGGAAAATCAGCAAAGGGGTGGTTTTGGAAGGGGGGAGGTGAAGAGAGAAGGCAAAGACTCTTTTTTCCGGTTTTAAATGTGTTACATTGGAGATGCCTGTAGGACAACCAGTTGAAATGTCCAATAAGCAGCTGGTGATTCAGGACTCAAGCTCAGAAGATTGACTAGGAGAAGATATATGAATCTCTGAGTCATCTGTTGAGAAATGGTAATTAAATCTTTGGGAGTTAATGAGGTTACCAAGTGAGAGTGTAATAAGAGTGAAGAGAAAGGGTCTGAAAACAGAGGCTTGGGATATACTCAGTCATGATTGTAGAAAACAACTTAAACCCCACCATGAACCTTCTTAATGCCCTTAAGGTCAATTGTAATTTTAATTCTTCTAAGATCATTGGTTTTCTGTAATTCACAGTATCACCAGAAGAATATTGTTCTTTAAAAAAAAAAGTTTTGCAGCAGGGAGTATCTTGAATCATTTCAAGCACCATGCCATTTTCTACAAGATAAGATTTGCAGGTGTCTTCAGTCTACTTTAAATTGTACCTGAGCAAGAATGCATCCCAAACAAATGGTCAGCCAGTTTCTACTTGAAAACCCGCAATAAAGAGGGAGGGCATAACCTCCTGAGGCAGCCCTCCTGTGGTCCAACCTACTTTCTTCTTTCTGTTCAATGCTAGGTTTGGCTTATTTTCCAACTGAAGTGCTCACTCTAGTAATGGACTAACTCAGTAGGTTGCCTGCCCTGCCACTGCATATTGAAATCTTAACAGTCTGCATTGTTCCTCTGCTTGACTTTTTTAATGTGCAGATTAATAGGTTTACTCTTTTGAGTGGCTGTTTTATTCCAGGACCTGATGAGTAACCAGCACAATGTGACAAAAACACATTGTGTAATGTATCAAGAGTATCTCATCTTTCTTAAAGAACTGGCCTTCCATTTGGATTTTGGGCAGGATATCCTTCATGGCACTGGTGAACACCTTTGGTGAGAATATGCCCTGGTCTGTGCCTCCCTTAATAATGATACTCCAAAGATCATTGAACCAAGGAATTTTGAATAATCTCAGCACATTTAGGAAATTTTTATTTTTATCCACTTGGGTTTTTTTGTGGTTTGTAATCAACAAATAAACACAGATGTTGTATTATATATACATATATAAATATGTGTCTACATATATACATATATAAATGTGTCTACATATATAAATATATGTGTGTATACATACACACATAAATATATATATATATATTTGTGCAAAAAGCTTACCTGTTCTTTCTCATGTATTAATTAAGGCTACCCTCATTCCATGAACAGACCATTTTCAAATTTCATTATAGATTAAATTGCCATATTTCATTAAATCTGTCTCTGGCCAGAAGTCTCATTTGGTTTCAAACAAGTTTTCTCCCCTGCCCCCTCCTGCTTATTCTTGACTATTTTTTTTTATATTCACGGAAAGATAGCACATTACAGTGGAAAACACTGAACTCAGAGTCAAAAGATTTGGGTTTGAGTCCTGGGTCAGCCACTAACTAGTTGTGTGAGCTGGGCGAGACACTTAAGCTTTCAATTTGCTAATCTGCAAACTGGGGATAGAGCACAGTGTAAGAAAGAGGGGAGACGTTTACGAATTTCAGTGCTATATAAATGGGTGCTGTTATGTATGCATTAGAGAAAATAGAGTTTCCCCAGAACAATCATTAAGTGAAATACTCATAAGAGAAATAATTCTTTCCCTTTTTTGTACTATTATAAGACAGGAATTTGGACCATATTTTTTTTAACATATTCTTCTAACATTTAAAATCCTTCACAAACTGTGCCCTCCTTATCTTTCTAGTCTTCTCACCTGTTATTCTCCTCTGGATATGCTACAGTCCATCTCTACTGGCCTCTGTATTATTCCTCACACGTTTCTATCTCCCCTCTCCAGGATGTTGTTCATGCCTTCCCTAGTCACCTTTACTTCTTAGAGACCCTGGCTTCCCACAAATTCCCACCCTTTGTGATTTCCCCTCTGAAGTGTGGTGTCTACTATGTAGTTATCTGCGTGTACCTGAACACTTACATGTGGTCTCTTTCCTTAAACAGGAAGCTTGTTCTTTGTCTGTGAGTCCCCAGTGCCTAGTACAGTACCTAGCTCTTAGATGTTAGTTGATTAACATTTATACTTTCTCTATTCTGCATTCCTTTTTGAGGACTGTTTCTCGCTTTAAAAAAAATTGAAGAGTATTTTAGTCTCTACATCTGACTTTCTTCCTGTTTTTGTTATTCTTCCACTATAATTTTTCAAAGAAAGATTTTCTTTGTAGCTTCAAATGAATTAAAACAATTATTTCATTACTATAATTTTGATTTAGTACAGTTTTCTTCCATCATGACCTTCTTCTAGCTTCTACTTGAAAAGATGCTGTACTCAGAAAACAATTCCTGTCTGTTGTTTGCCCTTCCTCCTTCATGAAAGAGAGGAGACGTATCTCTCTGTTTCCCTTTGTGTTTTTCCATGTTAACTACTTTGCTTATACTTTTAACTTTCTTCGTGCCAGGTCAAGTTCAGATACTTCATTCATCTTAGCAATTATATTACCATTTGCTTTAAGACTACAAAGAAATTGGTCCACAGTAGTAGAGATGATAGATCAGGCAAGAAGGTAAAGCTGACACAACAGTATATCTTGGGCACTAATGATGCTAACTTAATATTTTAATGTCTTATTGGCATACTAGTTGCTAACCTTTGACTGCATGATACTCTTTTTTTTAAGATTTTTATCTATTCCATTAACACAAACACACACACACATACACAAAAATCTTGTTTATGATTATCCATTAAAGAATATTAGTTCAAAAACATCAGTTCAGCATTTTTTTAAAATTTAGGGCAGAATAGGATACAGTTTTTGGCATCAGATTTGATGTACCTTGGCAGGCTCTCCATCACGTCCCAGATACACAGCACAGGAAGACAGCACACTTCCCAATTAGCCGAATCAGCTCCACATACATATTTCTCAGCAGGGACTCATCCTCTCCTCCAAGTGATACAATTCTTTTATGTACATAGCTGACATCCTTTCTCATCCTGTCCTTGAAAAGATATATCTTCTTTAACAAATAAAAAATTGCGATGAAAATTATGCATTAGGGATTCTGGTTCGATCATCATCCCAAGAGAATTTTTTCTTATCCTAGCCAGGTTAAATTCAGGCCCTTTTGTGGGCACTAGTTCCCAAAGCATTGATGGTTTTGGCACTTTTCCTACACAGGAAAAGTCTGTTACTAAGTGAATATTTATCTACATCCTATTTTATACAATTTTTGCATGAAAAAAATTCTACTAGTCTTAGGCACTTATGTATTGTGGTAAACACACATTGTTCAAGAAGATATGTAACCTATTTTTTTCCTGTTGGAGAAATTGTTTTGAGGAGTGGGAAGTACTTTTTAAGCCACAAAGTACTATATGAATGTATGTAATTATCAACTCTCCACAAAAGGGACAAAATGTGATTGTTGCAGCTGAGAAGAAATAAAGGAGGGCATCAAATCCAGAGAGAAGGAAACTAAGGAGAAATGATTGGCCAAATTGCCACCACTCAGAATAGAGAGAGAACCAAGCAGAACTTGGGGCAGGTGTGAAAATAACAAGGATCACTCACATGAAAAAAAAATCTTTAAACTCCATGCAAAAAAATAAAGACAGCATTAGATAGAGGAAAAAATGGGCTAGGAAAATATTTATTCCAAATAATAGCAAAAAGCATGGTACAGAATAAATTAGGAACTATTAAAATTCAATAAAACAATTCCCAATCCACAGTGGATAAGTACTATGAGCAGACCTAGTTTTCAAAAGAAGAAATACAGGCTGATAATAGATGTTGGTTTCAAAAACAGCAATAAAAAGACTCGATCTCACTAATAATGATAAAGCCATGGCAAAAGCAATATTGATTCGGACTAACGATTTCCTTTTATGAAGGGGTTATTAAAATGAGAAATGAAGGAAACACTATAGATATAGTTTGCCTGGTTTTTAGGAAAGTGTTTTTCAATCAGCAAGCATTTATTAAGTACCTACTATATGCTAAGCATTATACTTGGCCCTGGAAATACAAAGACAAAGATGAAGTAGTCCCTTCCCTCAAGGAGATTACTGTGTATCAGGGAAAAGAAACACATACATACATAAATATGGACCAGGTGATTTGGTTGGGGGTAGATACTAGCAACTGGGGGATTGGGAAAGGATTTATGTAGGAAATGGCATCTTAACTGAACTTTAAAGGGAACTAGGGGTTCTTAGAAGTGGAGATGAGGAAAGGAAGGAATCCTGGGTGTGAACGAGAGTCTTGCAAAGTCCTAGAGGCAAGAGATCAGGTGTGAGGAACAGCAAAAAAAGCTAGTTTTGTTCAACTGTAGCATGCATGAAAAGGAATATGTAATAAGGCTTAAAAGGGGGCCAGGATATGAAGAACTAACACAGAATAACACAGAACAGAGGGATTTGCTGAGTAGGAAAGTGACATGATCGGGCCTTTGTTTTAGAAATATGTATCTCTTTAGCAGCTCCGCAACAGAGAGACTTGAGACATGGGGACCAGTTAAGAGGTTTTTACAAGATGGCAAGTGAGAGCTTATGTGGGCCTGAACTAGAACAGTGGCCGAGTGAATAGAGAGAAGGAGATGGAGAGAACGTTGGTCTTGGCAAGGAGAAGGACCACCTCCTCTTCTGCTTAAAGTAAAGGAGGAGAATTTGGGGGACAATGCCAAGAGGTTTGAGATCCATGGAGGATGGGGGAGGGAGAGAGTGCTCAGGCCAGACGACCTCTTTTCTTATCAGAGTATTGAATGAGGACCTCTGCTGAGAGGATGGGAGTCTTGAAAAAAGAAGAGTTTGGAAAAGCTGCAGTAGAGTGTGACAAAGGCCCAATTAAGGAGAAAAAAAAAAGGATTACCTTGCTATAGTGAGGGTCTAGTTGAAATTTAAATAACAAACTGGTAGTAGATTCAGTCCTGGCACAGAGTAGGTACAAACCTCCACCCCCTTCCCTTGTGTGATGATCTCTAGCACCTTTTCACAACAAGAGAAAAGCAAAGGAATCCTCAGCCCTCATGAAGATGGAACCTGGAGACTGCTTCTGCAGGAATCACAGCACCCCCACACCCCCACTTTCTCAGCAGCCACAGCCATGGAACTGGCCCCCATTCATTCAGAAATGATTATGGTTTTAGCAGTGGAAATAACATTAAAGATCCGTGGGGTGACTAGGTGGTACAGTGAGTAAAGCACCGGCCCCAGAGTCAGGAGGACCTGGGTATGGATTCGGCCTCAGACACTTAACACACACACACACACACACACACACGTTACTTAATTACCTGCAAGTTACTTAACCCCAGTTGCCCTCCAAAAGGCAAAAAAATAAAATAAAGGAAAGGAAAGGGACAATTTCTTCCAATTAAATTAAAAAAAAAAGATCTATTACTGTCTACTTTGCTACTTCACCCTAAGAACCACTAAACTTATCCATCTGACTTGGACCTAAAATCTTCCCTGGCCCCCACCCCCCAAGTAGTAGGTCTCTTTGTATCCCCTAGGATCACAGTATTTTTCACGTGTTGTTAAGTCGTTTCAGTCATGTCTGATTCTTTGTGACCCCGTTTGGGGTTTTCTAGACTGAGATACTGAAGTGGTTTGTCATTTCCTTTTCCAGATGAGGAAACTGACGCAAACAGGATTACACACATAGTAAATGTCTAAGGTCATATTTGAACTTGGGTCTTCCTGACTCCAGGCCTGGTGTTCTATCCACTTAACCACCCAGCTGCCCTCATTTTGCATGTAGTAAGTGTTTAATGAATTCATTTTCATTCATTCATGGTAGGAAAAACATATTCTGTTGCTTGGGGCAGTGATAGGGCAAGGGGACCAAAGATTCATGAATAGAAAACAGCACAGTGGTACTGTTAAACTAACTATAGGGTCGGCCTTAGGCAGGGAACAAATTAAGGCCAAACGGGTGGGGGTAGCCTGGGAATATGAATACTGAGTGATGTAGGGATTGGAGGTCCCAGGGAAGATAAAGAAGAGGCCACAGGAAGAGATGAATGATAGAAAATTATATTGATAAAGGAATTTTGAAATTGTTCATCATGGAAGTAGAATGTCTGTATGTGATAATGAACTGAAATATATAAGCATCCTTTATGTAGATCTGAAATAGTATCAAGTAATAATGAGAGATGAGTAAAATTGAAAACTGAGAAAACAAAGTGTTTGAAGGAATATGGCAAAGTCCTCTAGTATTAGGGCAGGGGGTTGGGATGAAGAGTAAACACTATAAGCCTGGTACTGAACTCTTTGAGAAAAGAGGAAATAACCTCAGGGCTGGTAGGTAACTACTACCAGAATATGGACTGAATAAGCTATATAGGGGTAGGTAGGTGTTACAGTGGATAGAGTGCTGGACCTGGAGTCAGGAAAACTCATCTTTACAAGTTCAAATCTAGCCTCAGATAAATGCTAGCTGTATGACCCTGAGCAAGCCACTTAATCCAGTTTACCTCAGTTTCCTCATCTGTAAAATAAGCTGGAGAAGGAAATGACAAATCACTCCGGTATCTCTGCCAAGAAAATCCCAAATAGGGTCACGAAGAGTCAGACATGACTGAAAAACAACTGAACCACAAAAGCTATCTGGGAGTGTACTTTTTTGAGGGAAGGTTGCTGATTGATAGTGGGTCTGTTACAAATTATCTTAATGCTATTCTCATGGAAAAGTTAGGGAAAGTTGTGAACTAGACTGTGATACATTTAGGTGTATTCAGAGTTCTTTGGCTGGACTCAAAAAATAGTCATTAATCGTCCAGTATCAAGCTAGCTGGCTCAGTAGATAGAGAGCCAAGTCTGGAATCAGGGAGACTCATCTTCCTAAGTTCAAATTTGGCCTCAATACTTATTAGCTGCGTGACCCTGGGCAAGTCACTTAACTCTGCCTCAGTTTCCTCATCTTTAAAATGAGCTGGAGATGGAAATGGCAAACCACTCCAGTATCTTTGCCAAGGAAACTCCAATATGGAGTCACAAAGAGTTGGACATGACTGAAAAATGACTGAACAACAAAAATCAACCTGTCAAGAACTTTCCAGTGAAGTTCCCCAAGAACTTATGCTTATCCCTGGACTGTTGGACAGTTTTGTCTGTGACTTTCATAGTAAACTCACCAAATTCCCCAGATGATGGGAGGAATATCAAGCAACACAGGGTCCAAATGACCTTACCAGCCTCAAGGACTGAGCTGAATCTAGCAAGATGGAATTCAGTCAGGATAAATGTAGAGTTTTTTACTTGGGTTTAAAAAGTGATTTTACTAGTAGAGGATGGGGTGCTGGGGGCTAGACAGCAGTTTGTCTAAAAAATAATCTGCAGGTTTTAGTGTTCTGCAGGCTCAGTATGAGTCAAGAGGTGGTGTGGCAGCAAAAGGTGCCAGTGTGATAAGCTCTGTGTGAAGATAGGCATAGCTTCCAGAGATAAGAAGGTCATAGTCCCTCTGCCCTCTTCAGAGCACATCTAGCTGGCATATTGTGTTCCCTTGGAGTCATACTAGGGAGTTAGCAAGCATCTAGAAAGATGTCCAGGATGGTGACACAGAGCCACAAGTTCACATCATGAAGATCCATTGAAAGGACTAGGAATGTTTATCCTAGAGAAAAGAAGAGGGGAAATGGGGGGGAATGATAGCCAGATGATTTAAGGATTTCAAAGACTTTCATGTGGTCTGGGGTTAGACTTTTTCCATGTGGCCTCCAAGAACTAGAAGCAATTGATGGAAAATACAAAATAGGAAAGTTATACTTCATGTCAGCAAAGCTTTCTAACAATTAGAGCTGTTTAAGTGAAATGTGCAACAGTTTGTGGGTTCCTCATCCCTGGAGGATAGAAGAAGATACCGCGTTGTTATAACAGAATTCTACAGGAGATAGAAGAGGCCAACCATACAATGATAGAAAGTGAGCCCGGGGGCTTCTCCTCCAGGATTCAGGGTGTGCCCCCTCACCAGCCATTGGCCTGAAGTATATGCTGTAAAGGGGCTTGCTTTTACCCGACAGGCTGTCCACACTTGGCGAGTCTTCTATTGCTCAATTTTGATCACCTTACTGCCATTGAATGGCGTCTCTGTGGTTGCGCCTATTAAGCAACCTCAAACCATCCTACTAAGTGCATAAAAGATACGTCTCTGGAGAAGAGACTTTAAGGCTGTTTTCTT
This sequence comes from Petaurus breviceps papuanus, assembly GCF_028583685.1. NCBI lineage: Eukaryota > Metazoa > Chordata > Mammalia > Diprotodontia > Petauridae > Petaurus > Petaurus breviceps. The sequence goes on from NW_027185655.1 coordinate 40,215,949, forward strand.
CAACTGAGTCAAATGCATTTTGTTGTCATTGTAGTTATCAGTTATTGGATTTTATATTCTTTACACCTTCCTGTCAGTTACACAACTATGAACATGAGGTGTCCTGTGGAAAATCACCTACTAAAATCATCTGCCCCATTCCTTCTCATATTTTCATCAAGAATGACCTTGTGGGGGGTGGCTAGGTGGCGCAGTGAATAGAGCACCGGTCCTGAAGTCAGAAGGACCAGAATTCAAATCTGGCCTCAGACACTTGACACAAAAACTAGCCATGTGACCTTGGGCAAGTCACTTAACCCCAATTGCCCTCAAAAAAAAAAAAGAATGTTCTCATAAAAATGTTATATAGTTGGCATATTGGTCATTATTTGTTGGTGTCTTTTTTCAACAGTGATATATTGTCTGTCATTCTCCCCTCCCCCCTCGTTCTTTATCTTTCCATTTCCTCAATGCATATGGAAAATCTATTGACTTCAATATTGTGTCACCTCTGTCAGATTTGTTCTGTTTATTTTGGCCCAGCCATTCTTCCTCACTCTTATATGTGTTATATTTACCTGGTCTAATACTCTCTAGCGTTTTCTACCTACTTCTCAGCTACCTTCTCCAAAAGGGTGGGAAAACCTCTACCCTGCAGTCCATTCTCCTGACTAGTAACTCCTTCACCTGGGCAGCCATTTCTTGAGAGGGCCCATCCATATTCATCTTACTCCTAGCTGACTAGCTCTGTGGACTTCTATATCTCTCCATCACCCACATTGTCCCCTACTCTCTCCCCGACGAATGCTTTCCAGATCCCCTTTATTTGGTGTCTTCTCTTATCAGAATGTAAGCTCCTGGAGGGCAGAGTGTGACATATTTGCTTATATTTGTATCTCAACATTTAGTACAGTGGTTGGCACATAGTAAGAATATATATAATATATATATAAATGCCTTACCTATGTGTGATTTCCTCCTTTTCTGAAAGCACACCAGTTGTTAAAGGTATTGAAGTCTACATGTGGTAGGGATCTACTATTTTGAGGAGAACTTTTGGATTGGCCCAGAGGTTTTATTGTACGAGACTTAATAATTATGTTAAGGAGCCTGACCAAGGATTCAGAAATAACTGGTTCAGTCTTTTTTTTTTAATCTTTTTTCTTCTATTATATAACTATGCTTTTCAGTGAAGTGTAGAAATTTAAAAGGGGGGGAAATTGAAAAAAAGCATCTCTGCCTTTACGTTAGTGCCCCACCCCACAGGGAGCACTATATGCCATTTCCTGCTATTTAGTTTTCTACATTTCCTGTAGTTTTCTTGCTTTTTCTTCCAAAGGATTATGTCAATCTAACCTGTCTTTAAACAACCACAGTAAATATTCGCAGGGTTGGAATCAGTAAGGAATTCAGAATAGACATGATTTTATTCTTCCTTAAAGATGTCTAAATTATTGAAAACCACAAAAATTTTTGCCAACTTCTAAATTTTCTACCAGCTTCTCCTATACTTAACATTATACATCAGTAGAAATAAAACATAGAACACTTATTTGCTGTAATCACTATTAAAACATAGTAGAACTAAATATAAAGGAACTATTTTTTTCTTGGAACTTTGACATAATTTATGTCTGCTTTCAAATGACCAACATAACTAAGTATGGAAAGGCTAATCACCAAGAGGGTGCCCACTTCAATAGGGAACTTTTGCATGAGCAATCCCATTCCATAGAAATATGCAGGTTTGGGGGTTTGGTTTGGTTTTAAATTAGAAACTAGGAAACCTTCTTTATCTATCATTTATTTCCAGTGTTTTTAAAGAATTGTTTTCTGTAGTACCCTTCCTACATGTGGTTGTTAAATAAATACTGAGTAATTTGAAATACAAATTAAGTAAACACCCATATGAATATCCCATTTGGGAGAGCACAGTCAGGCACACAGTATTATGTAGGGGGATTTTTTCCCCCTGGGATTTTCATTTCTTCCAATAATAAAATCTTTTCCCATTCCATTGGAGGACATATGAAGAATGCTGGACTTGAAATAAGAAGACTTTTTTTGAATCCCAGCTTTATTACTTGCTTTCTTTGTGACATTGGACAAGTCACTGGGCCTCAGTTTCCTCATCTTGAAGATGAAGGGATTGGACTAATTGACCTTTAGGATCCCATCCAGCCCCGGATTTATGACTCTAGTCGATCTAGCCCACCTGTCAGTCTCTGGGCTCCTGTCAGTTGCTTAGAAAATGCAACCATCTAACCACATCTCCCAAAAGAAATTTTTTGTGCCTCCTTAAATCCCTCAAAGGTGACTATCATCATCCTTGAATCCCAGCATTACTTATACCTGCCTGCTGTTAACCCTAAAGCAGAAGTTCTTAACATAAGTTCTGTGAACTTGTTTATTAATATTTTGATAACTGCATCTCAGCACAATTTGTTGTCTTTGTAACATGGGTATTTTATTTTGTGTCTGCAAATAAAAACATGATTCTGAGAAGGGGTCCACAAGCTTCACCATACTACCAGACAGGTCTGTGACACACACACAAAAAGGTTAATGACTCCTGCCCTAACTTCTCTTCATTTATTTATATGTGCCATATGTGTGTGTGTATTTATGCTCACCAGGAACATCTATATACATCCTTCTTTTCCAAAACAACCTTAACCTGGATTGCATCCTTGAAGAGAGATTATTCCTTCTTTCCCCAGACCCCAGAATTCTCTTGAAAACTCTCCTTTTCATCCTCACCCAGAATTCCTTTGGTTTTTCAATGGCCTACCATCTTCTCTAGAACCTGATATTATATTTGAAGTGATAATTTTGTCTACATCCATTTCTTTTTTGTTATAACCATTCTACCTATTTAGACTAACACCTAAATAAGACAAAAGTAATCTCTTGACCAGCATGGTCAAGCAATGCTAAGTGGGTGCTCTGGGGTATCACTGAAGGCGGGGAGGGGAGGGAAGAAGCAAGGATTCAGAAAAAGGGGATAGAAGAAAGGAAAGAAAAAAAGGTGAATGGGAAGTACAAAATGTTAGTCTCACAGTTCAAGTGTCACTCAAAACCGTATTGATGTTACAGGCTGGTGACTCCTCTCTTATGTTTGAAAGGATAGATTGAATTTTTAGGGAAAGATCATGAGTATTTTTATTCAGTCCCCTTACCAGGTTGTACCTCCCTTTCACCTCATTCCCCAATTCTAATTCCCCATTATTCCCAACAACCCTGGTTTCTCACAGTCTGTCTCTAGTCTGGTCCAGGATTCCTAACATATTTCTGCTGTAAAGTTCTCTTCAGCTCCTTAGATGTATTTACATGCTGTTTAGACTGCCAAATTTAATTTAAAATGCCTTTGCATTCCTGCTCATTTCCTCCTCTCTCCACACTTTACTAATCTGACTTGCAGTGACTCTGCATCTCCAACAGGACTTTGGGGATGCTATCAGGAAAAGCAAATATGAAGGTTTCTTTGTGTAGTTCAAGAACTGTGAGTCTTAAGCAGATAGGAATGATTATCGGAGTTTGTAGCTAATTTGCGTGCGGCCTGTGGCAAACAGTAGAGTAGACAGGGCTTTGGACTTGCTTAGACAGAAGAAAGAATGGGAAAGGGAATTAACAGAAGGTTTTAGGGTCAGGCATGTGGATGGTGGTACCTTTTAGACCTTTTCGAACGGCCTCTGCTATCCCACACCTATGGAATTCCTGATGGTACCACCCCAAAAGTTGCTGTGAAAAAAAAAAAAAACTTGGAAACTTTTGAAGGCTCTCTGGGTTCAGAAGCAGAGAAGATTAATAGGTGTCAAAAGCAAACCTGTGGTAAAGCCACCAACCCTGAGAACAAGCTCCCAGGCAGAAGTGACCTTCCTAAAAATGGCCCTCATCCAAGCTAGATGAATAACCCTAAGATTCTACCAATTAGACATTGGTTTAAGGAGGTTTTTTAAATGTCTTTTGTTTAAAAAAAATGCAGATGCAGGCATAGAGTGAAATAAAATGCAGCCAAATAACAATATCCACAATGGCTTCAGAAATGTAAGTGAATATGTAAAAACTTGACCAGTCCCTAGTGAATTTAGTGATTTCCTCAGTCAACCTAATGAGCATACAGGGATATGGCTTTTTGATTGGAAACATCTGAGGGGCACTTTGCCTTGAATGAAGTCGTGCCTCTTTGGAACCCTGTTTAGAAGATGTAGACATTCCCACCGACTGGAACTGACTCCAAAATGATTAGCTAATTAGCAGCTAGTTGGCATAATGGAGAGAGTTCTAGATTTCAAGTCAGGAAGACCAGAGTTCAAGCCCTGCCTGAGATACTTACTAGTTGTATGACCCTGGGCAAATCACTTAACCTCTCAATCTCAGTTTTCTCTTCTGTAAAATGGGGCTAGTAGCACCTACCTCTTAGAGTTTTTGTAAGGATCTAATAAGATAATATATGGAAAGCCCCTTAGAACACTATATAGATATTAGCTATAACTACTGTTATACTTGTTAAAGAAACCACCCTGCTTCATGGCCGAAGAAAGCAGTCTCTTTACTTTCATTATCTTTGAAAAGACATTATCAGTGTGCAACAGAGTGGACCTGTGTGCTTAAGGGGTGTAACCCATGGCTGTGCAGTTTCCTCCCAGTCCTCCACCCCCCACCCAGAACAGTGTATGGGCCCTCATAGCAGAAACACACATCAGAGGTAGATACATGTTTGCTAATGGAACCTGGCAAATATTCTTTAACCCCAATCTCTCTCATATGGAAGAGAAGGGATTTTGTTGCATGATTCCAAAGTCTAGCCTTGTAGCCAGAAAAGTTCATCCAGTAGCACCCCAAAGTTCATTTGTTTTTTGAGTGTATTGTGTGTTTTTTTCTATTCATGGACTCTGTAAGTATTATGCATCTTATACAGATTTTCTGAGGTTAAATAAAGGCATCCTGTACCTAATATGCATATTGTAAATTTGTTTATACAGGAGAGGTAGAACTCTTACCTAAATTTGTAGACACAAATTATGTCTTAGGCTTACTACATTTTCTTGGAGCAATTCTTGGAGTGGGTTGGGAAGAACTGAGCCAAGCAAAGAAAGTGACCCCCTTGGGATCTGGCTTTCAGAATTGGACATAGGCAGTGTGAGTCCAAGGCTTTGAAGGGAACCAGGGCCTTGAGTAACAAAAAGGAAGCCAACATCTAAGTAATCGAAAAACCAGTGATGATTCCAAAGGACAGATAGTGAAATATCTCTTTCTCCTGATGTCAAGAAAGGAGGGAGACAGCAAGAGCTGAATAAGGTATATATCATCAGAAACCAGTCACTATGTGGGTCATTTTTGTTTAATTATTTTTCTTTGTCATGAGAGAGTGTTCAGTCTAGATCACATCAAGGGGAGTTGTTTTGCTTTCGTTTGTTTTTTTTTCCCTAGAGGTATCTGTGATATAAATATAAAATATTAAAATGTAAATACTAAATAATAATTAATAAAATATAAAATTTATATATTAAAATATATAAATACGTTAAAATATAAATACTTCTGGGTAAGGGACAAGATAAATAACTTCAAACCTTAGGGTGAATTTTCTATCTTAGTTTGCCCTCTTCTAAATATTTAACTGAGTTGAGCATTAACAAGAGCATGGGAAATTTAGCTGAGAAGGGTTGACTAGAAAAACTCAGATTATTTTGAGCATGGGTATTGCAACAGGGATTCTGGGTAACATAAGGGAACTTGGAACAAGAGACAGCGGGGGCGGGGGGGGGGGGCGCGAAGCTAGCTACAAGATGATGGGCTAGATGCACAAAAGGTGGCAGAGAGTACCAAAGACAAACTACCCCTATTTGAAATTTTGTCTGGTGCCTTCCCTAAGCCATGAATAGGAGAGTGAGTCCCTTTCCTACCCTTCCATCTCTTCCCCCCTCCTACTTCTCTGTTCCCTACTCTTAAGTAATCAGAATTATATTAGCACAGTTCTTTTACTTCACTGTGGGTTAAGTAAGCTCGTTCAGAAGTGACCTGGAGAACTGCCATTTATAACATTGTTTTTGTGGGGAAATGGAAAGCTTTAAACAACTGATTTTTAAAATAATAAATGTTTTACTGATGCTTTTTTCCATCAATGTCACTTCCCAGTAAATTTCCCCTGCTTCTCTTCCCCCCCTCCATCCCTAACAACAAAATGATATAATTAAGTTAGGGGTTCTTAACTTGGGATCTTAAATAGATTTCAGGGGAAACTTAGATGGGAGAAAAATTGCATCTTTATTTCCGTATTTATAATCCTATGGATTTTATTTTATTAATTTAAAAACATTATTCTAAGAAGGAAGCCAGCCATGTGCTTCATCAGACTGATAATAGGGTGAAAGACACCAAGCTGGTTAAGAATCACTGAGCAAGATAAAACAGACCAAGACCTTGGTCATGTCTGTTGCCTGTGCCTCATTCTGAACCCAGAGTTCACCATCTGCTGGGAAGAGAAGGTGAACAAGTATTTAAAATAAGCTTTGGAAGCTCAATCAGCTTGTAATTAGGGACTTGGCTATTCATGGTCCTGAATTGGGTCAAAATGCTGTTCATTCTATGGCAAAGTTATTAATGTAGTTCAAATATTCTCTCTTTTTGTGTCTCTCTGTCTCTGTCTCTGTCTCTCTCTTTCTCTGCCTGTCTGTCTCTTTATAACTTGATAAAAAGGAGACTGCTTTCTCATTATTGTTTTTGAAGGTGACTGAATTGTGATCTCCATTAGTCAATACACCCTGAAATTCATGAAATGACTTTTGGCTTGTTCAGCCCCTGACATTCCCAGTTAGTGGTAGCCTATTAACATGTCATCCCACTTTGCAGGTTAGAAATTTTTAGGGACTATCATTTTTAGTTGTTTCTCCCACCATTTTATTTTAAGCATATATTTTTTGTGCCAATCTGTAATGCAATTTATCTTTTTGATCAATTATAAACCTTTGTTGGTGGGAACTAGGACTTTAGTTTACAGACATTTGTCAGAAGAGTTTGGTTGGGAGTTTTGTTACACATGGCATCTTGTACAGTCTGTCATGCTTTGTGAGTCAGAGAGGCTGTGAATTATGGAACCCAGTCAAAGATGAATGCTCTTAAGGAGAAGTTGTCATATGCCTCAAAACTTTCAGTGTGGTTTCCTGAAAATAGGCAGCAACTCAACAAGTTCTTTGCAAGTTTGCCGCAAATGGGACATACTTTAGCTTGCACCACACACAGGTGCAAACATTTCTAAACTATCAGTTCTCTCGAATACAAGTGCAGACTTGGTATTGTTAAAATGAAAACCTTAAGACAACTAACCTGACCTTCCAATCCCCTAAAATAAAGAGGTTTGATTTAGTCCATTTGAAAGAAAGTAGCCTTAACAATAATGTCATAGGGGCGGCTAGGTGGCACAGTGAGTAAAGCCCCAGCCCGGGAGTCAGGAGGTCCTGAGTTCAGTTCCGGCCTCAGACACTTAACACCCACACACAAAAACTAGCCATGTAACCTTGGGCAAGTTACTTAACCCCAATTGCCCTCCAAAAGGCAAAAAAAGAAATGTTTTTTAATTAAAAAAAAAAAGAATAATGCCATAAACCTGCATAGTTTTTTTAATCTGCTATACTTTCAAATCTTGCACACTGTTTAGTGAAAAACAATCTAATCCCTTCATCTTTAAAGTATTCTAAATCAGTGGAGTTAAATAGAAATGGTGTCACTCAGCAGTGAGCTGCATGTTGACTTAGTTTTAAAATGTGATATTATATATTTCATTATAGTTTTTATTTTGTTATTTCCCCAATTACATTTTAAACCATTTTCAACACAGTCGGGAGTATTGGGAGCTGCATGAAGTGAGTTAGTTTGATACCTCTGTTCTTAATGATGGACTGATGCCTTACTAAGTGACTTTACAAGGGTCATTTCACTTCTTTGGGGATCAGTGTCTTATCTGAAAAATTAGCAAGTTGGACTAAATTAGGAGTTCTTGATCTTGTTGTTGGCAGGGACCCCTTTCACTGTCCAAGCCTATAGACCTCAGAATAATGTATTTAAATGCATATATAAAATATAAAAAGTACAAAAGAAATCAACTATTTTGAAAAAGTTGTCAAAAAAAGTTTTTTTAACAGGAGTACAGACTCCCAGGTTAAGAACCCCTACAACTAGAAGATCTCTAAAGTTGTTTTCACGCTTTCAAAGGGGATTTAGTTTTAGAATGGCCAGGAATTTGGATGGTGTATAAGGTGGAAACAACCAACTTGATTGTTTTACTAGGTCTTGGTTTTTATTAGAAATGGATAATTTCAAAAATTGGACATTTTATTGTATATTTCAACTATCATAAAGACACCCTCAAAACACTATTTTAAGACAGTAAATGAGCTGCATGTTGACCTAGTTTTCAAATGTAGGTATTATATGTTTTATTGTACTTTTATTTATTATGTTAGTTATTTCACAATTACATTTTAAACCATTTTTGACACAGTCAGGATTGTTGTGAGCTGCATGGAGTGAGTTTGACACCTCTGTTCTAAATGGTGAACTAATGCCATATTAAGTGACTGTACAGGGATCATTTAAGTTCTTTTTTTTTAAAGCAGTTGGGGTTAAGTAACTTGCCCAAGGTTACACGGCCAGTTTTTTTTTTGTGTGGGTGTTAAGTATCTGAGGCCGGAACCGATCCTGGGTCCTCCCGACTCCCGGCCAGCGCTCTTACTCACTGTGCCACCCTGGTTATTTAACTTCTTTGGGTATTTGGATATTACAGCCTTGGCCCCATCCCCCTGATACATACGTATTCAATAAACATCAGTGATTTCCAATTGCCTCCAGGAGTGAAGATGAAATGTTCTGATTGGCATTCATAGCTCTTTATAACCTAGCCCCCTCCTACCTTGCCAGGCTTCTTGGAACTTATTGCCTGACATATACTCCAGCCCAGTGACCCTGACCTGCTGGCTGTTCTACCAAGACACTCCTCTCCAAGCTCCAGACGTTTTCTTTGGCTGGCCCCTATGCCTAAAATACTCTCCCTCCTCAACTCTGCCTACTGACTTCCTGGACTCATTGGAACTCTTCCCCAGCTCCTATGAATTCTCGTGCCTTCTGTTTGAGGGGAGAGACAGTCTTTTGCTTCTTTTGTATCCCTGGCAAATAGTAGGCACTTATTAATAATGTTCATTTATTGTTAACATTGTTAAGAAATTGAGTAAATTACTATACTGAAGCAAGGGTGGCATCATAGATCTTGTAAATAAGAGATTAATGTGGGGGCAATAAAGGTTATTCTTTAGGTGTTTAAATGGCAGATTTTTACTCATCCTAAGAAAATTGGCTTATAAGTGTGCGTACATTTGCTAAATCCTGCCAGCTGAATCTCTCTTAAACTTTGTACATATGTTAAAGGACTATTTGCACAAGCAAATGGAATGTGTGGAATATGCTCATCAAACTTGTAAATATACTTGTGTAGGGTTTCATTTGATCTATTATTCTACAAACTCAAAAGTAGGTCACTGAGCCACAGATTAATTGGGAAGAGTCTGATCCTTAATGTTGTTTGTTTTATAGGCGGAAAAGTTGGTGGCAGTCCCACTAGAGATGTTAGATTCTGACCATAGCCTCTACTGTTACAACTTTTGTGCCATTTCTTCATATCCATCCTGTCCTCAAGAAAGTTCATCTTCAAAGAAATAGAGGAGCATATGTTCTCACTGTGACCAGAATTCTCAACCTTTGCCACAGATATGAAAGTGTGTTCTATACTCTTTCAGGAATTACTGAAATATCTACACTTAGTACTACACACAGTAGTTTTCTCCTATTAGGAATGGTAGTGTAAGCGCTCATCTTGGAACCAGGAATTAGCTATACGATCATGTTATACATAGATATAGATATAGATATAGACGTAGAAATAGATATATTATATAGATATACATATTTTCTAATTATTCCAAAAAAGAGTTTTTAATATTTGTCTCTTAAAATTTTGAGTTCCAAATTCTTTCCCTTCCTTCTTCCCCCTCCCCTCCCTGAGGTGCAGCTATGGAAAGCATATTTCCATATTAGTCATGTCATGTAAGAAAACATAGATTAGAGAAAATAAATAGTTTTTTTAAAAGTATTCTTCAATCTGTATTCAGATTCCATCAGTTCTTTCTTTGAGGGTCAAAGGGTATGTACAGTTTAAAAACCCTTTGGGATAGTTCCAAATTGCTCTCCACAATGGTTGAATCAGTTCACAACTCCACCAATAGTACATTAGTATTCCAATTATCCTACATCCCCTTCAGCATTTGTCATTTTCCTTTTGTGCCATATTAACCAATTTGATAGGTGTGAGGTGGTGCCTCAGAATTGTTTTAATTTGCATATCCCTAATTATTAGTGATTTAGAGCATTTTTTCATATGATTGCAGATCGCTTTTATTACATTGTCTGAAAATTGCCTGTTCATATCCTTTGACCATTTATCAGTTGGGGAATGACTTGTTCTTTTAAGTTTGACTCAGTTCTCTCTGTATATGAGAAATGAGACCTTTATCAAAGAAACTTATTTTTATTTTTTTTTCAGAGTTAGGATTACTTATAGTATTTCCTTCCATCCTATTTTCTTCTCTCTCTCTTTCTCTCTCCTCCCTCTCTTTCTCCCCATTTATCTCTTATTTCTCTTCAGGGTAAGATATATTTCTAAACTCAACTAAATGTATTTATTATTTCCTCTTTGAGACAATTCTGATGTAAGTAATGTTCAAGTGCTGTCTGCCAATTCTCTCCACCCCGCCATTTCCCCCTCCATTATATAAGCTCTTTTGTGCCTCTTTTACATGAGGTAACAGCCTCTCCCTCCCTTTTCCCAGTGTATGCCTCTTTCTCACACTTTTGTAGATACCATCCCATCATACCCATGCCCTCTGACTTCTAACTGCCTTAATAATTATAGAGCTCTTAGGAGTTATAAGTATCATCTTCCCATGTAGGAATGTAAGCAATTTAACCTTATTGAATTTCTTATAAGTTCTCTTGCGTGTTACCTTTTTATTTGAAAGTCAGATTTTCTATGCAGCTCTGGTCTTTCCATCAGAAATGCTTGAAAGTTCTTTATTTCAGTATATATCTTTTTTTCCCCTAAATGATTATACTCAGTTTTGTTGGTGAGGTAATTCTTGGTTGTAATCCTTGCTGCTTTTCCTTCTGGTACATCATATTCCAAGTATACTAATCCTTTAATGTAGAAGCTGCTAAATCTTATGTTATCCTGACTGTAGCTCCATAGTATTTGAATTGTTTCTTTCTGGCTGCTTAAAGTATTTTCATCTTGACCTGGGAGCTCTGGAATTTGGCATTAATATTCCTGGAAGTTTTCATTTTGGGATCTCTTCCAGATGATGTTTGGTGGATTCTTTCCATTTCTATTTTACCCTCTGATTCTAGGATATCAAGGAAGTTTTCCTTGACAATTTCTTGAAATATAGTGTCTAGGTTCTTTTTCTGATCATGGATTTCAGGTAGTCCAATAATTCTCAAATTATTTCTTCTCAAACTGTTTTCCATATCAGTTGTTTTTCCAATGAGACATTTCATGTTTTCTATTTTTTCATTCTTTTTGATTTTGTTTGATTGTTTCTTGATATCTCATGAAATCATTAACTTCTAATTGCTCAGTTCTAATTTTTAAGGAATTATTTTGCTCATTGAGCTTAAGTACCTCCTTTTCCATTTGACCCGTTCTTATTTTTAAGGAGCTTTTTTCTTAGTGAAGTTTTGCATGTCTTTTGACACTTATCCAATTCTACTTTTTAAAGAGTTCTCAGTGGATTTTTGTGCGTCTTTTGGCATTAAACCTATTCTGGTTTTAAGGTGCTATTTTCCTCAGTATTTTTTTATGCCTCCTTTACCAAGGTGTTGACTCTTTTTTCATTACTTTCTAGCATCACTCTCATTTCTTTTCCCAACTTTTCTTCTACCTCTCTTATTTGATTTTTAAAATCCTTTTTGAGCTCTTCAAGGAATTCTTCTTGGGCCTGAGACCGATTCACTTTTTTTTTTTTTTTGAGGCTTTGGATATAGTAGTTTGTATTTTGTTGTCTTCTTCTAAGTTCATGTTTTGACCTTCACTGTCACCCGAGTAACTTTCTATGGTCAAGTTCTTTTTATATTGCTTACTCATTTTCCAACTTATTTCTTAATGTTTAACCTTGTGGTAAAGTTGGGCTTTGCTCTTGGGGTGGAGGCGGCACATCAGGTTTTTCATGCTGCTACTTACAGAGCTAGTTCTGAGGGTTTGTAAGTTTTCAGTCTTCTAAGATGGTATGATCTAAAAAGTTGTGTGGTCACTGCTCTCCTGTCCTATTTTCTGGTTTGTGATTGACCATAGGCACTCTTTTCCACTCTGGAACTGGACTAGGTCCCCACTCCTTTTATCCCTGGCACTGTGACTCAGAATCTGGAATGGATAATGGAAGAGTCCTGAACTTAGTGCCAGCAAAGCATCCCCTGTAATCTCCTTCTAACCAGTTTATATGAGACCTTTGAAAGCCACTGCTACCAATTCAGTAACCCTCAAGGCCTGCTGCTGGCTCATTGAGATGTGGCCTGTGCTGGCCTGGCCTCCCCTGGACAGTAATCTACTCCCACCCCAGTGAAACAGATCTTTTCTGGGGCGGCTAGGTGGCACAGGGAATAGAGCACCGGCCCTGGAGTCAGGAGGACCTGAGTTCAAATCCGGCCTCAGACACTTAACACAAATACTAGCCAGGTGACCTTGGGCGAGTCACTTAACCCCAATTACCCTCCAAAGAGCAAAAAATAAACTAAATTTAAAAAAAAGAAACAGACCTTTCCTGCTGACCTTCTAAGTTGTTTTGGGCTGGAAAATTGTTCCATCCTGTCCTTTTGTTGGCTCTGTCATTCCAGAATTCATTTTGAAGTATTAAAGTTTTTTGGAGGGGAATTTGGAGAACTCAGGTGAGTCCCTTCCTTTACCCCACCATCTGCCATACCACTTTTAAAAATAATTTCTTTGTGGCCTGAAAAACAATCCTACAAACAAGATATCTTTAAATGCTTTCAAAATACCTGTTTAGCTATGAAGTGGTTTAGGAATATTTTACCAGCCCAGGACAGCCTAGAGAGACAGACAAGGAGGTCTGTGGACATTGGGCATATGGTCAAGCCAGGAACACCCATGGGGAGCATTCCAACACAAAGAGAGGCTGTGTACCAGGGCAAAAAGAGGTCTCGGACCTAGTATTGAGGACCCAAATCTGTGTAGGGTACAAGAATGGGTGCCTACTGGCAGCTCTGTTATTTACTTCCAAGTTCTGAGTCACAGCTCCAAGGTGGACTAATGCCTAGGTGTGGCATTTGAGAGTGAACAGAAACCTTGGACCTAGCCTCTGTACAACTTCAGAAGGAACAACTTCAGAAGCCAGCAGCAACTGAGTGGCTCCAAATATGAGGAGCAGGCTCTAACTTCTAGCCTAGTCTGGAGCCTATGGAATAACAGTACTGGAATCTTAGACCAAAAGGGTAGCCTATTATTCTATCACTCTGAACCAGCAGACCTTTCCACCGACTGATAAACTGAATCCAGCAACACTCTATTGAAACCCTAAATAAAGCAAGCCAATAGGTTTATGCTCAGACCCAAATTCACATCAGGAACTGTCAGAGCTCAAAGGGGGCAGTTATTGCTAGACTTTACCCTGGATTTTTCTTCGGTACACAAGGAAAATAACAGCAAGACCAGTCTAGATATTCCCTCTAAATGTATTCAGAGTCTGATCCTAACATAAAGTTTCAAGTTAGAAGTAGATTTGATGAATGTACCCCAAAAAATCCCCCAGTAAAAAGTTAGTATGAGGGACATTTAGGATATGCCCCAGAAGAAAAGAATGACATCAAAACATTCACAAACAGAGCCTCAAAGAAAAACATAGCTTGGGCACAAGTTCAACTAGAATTCTTGAAGAGATGAAGTAAAAGTATTTTAGAAAGTTTTTAGAAACCTTTTTTATAAATTAAATGAGTATGCTAGAGGGAAAAATGGAAAAGAAATGAGGACTGTAGAAGAAAAAAAAATAGAGGCAAGAGTGCATGCATCATTGGGTACAGAAATACAGAGATGTTGGGGGGTTAACTGAGACTCAGATGACTTGAGTAAAAATCACAGAGGTAGGTTTTGAATATGTTGCCTCTGACCACAGAGCCAGTGCTTTTTCCACTGTTGGTAAAAGCACTTAGTAAACCATGTGCTGCTATAATAGGCCTCACCCAAATCAGGCTAGTATAACAATTTAGGTTTGACAGCAATATTGGAGGGATGATCAACTGTGAAAGTCTTAGCTACTCAGATCAGTACAGTGATCCATGACAAACCCAAAGGGTCTATGATGAAAAATGCTCTCCATTTCCACAGAGAGAGAACAAATGAACTCTGAGTGCAGATTGAAACATTTTTTTCACTTTATTTTTGTCTTTTTTTAATAATATATAATATGGAAATATGTTTTGCATGACTTTGCATGTATAATGGGTATCATACAGCTTGCCTTCTCAATGAGAAGAGGAAGGGATAAAAAGGAGGGGGAGAATTTGGAACTCAACATTTTTTAAAATGAATGTTTAAAAAAATTAGGTTCAAGGTTTAAAATGTCACTGTGGGTTATAAATAAAACCAACTTTTTTAACTTTTAGGTTAAAAGAATCATTTTTTTAAAATACACTAAAGTTTAAATAAAATACTACTTAGCATAACAGACAACTAGGTCAGGAAGGCAACAAGAACTCTGGTGAGGCTCTGAGACCCACTCTGCTGAGCTGAGACTTCTATGTTTAAGGCTGCAAGGAAGCCATATGGCCTCCCTGTTCCCCAAAGGAACCAGCCCAACCCACGGAAAACAGTTGTTGCTTCTACTACAGATGCTATATAAATGAGAGCTATTATAATTATTTCCATAGTAAGTGTTAACTTCAATTCATTAGAATAAGGAAATTGTTATTGTTGTTGTTCAGTCATGTCCAACTCTTCAAGACCTTATTTGGGATTTTCTTGGCACTGGAGTGGTTTGCCACGTCCTTCTCCAGCTCATTTTATAGATGAGGAAACTCAGGCAAACAGGGTTGAGTGACTTGGCCAGGGCCACATAGCTGATAGATCTTTGAGGCTGGATTTGAACTCAGGTCTTCCTGATTCTAGGCCTGGTATTTTATGCACTGTGCCACCTAGGTGCCTCATAAAGAAATTAGGGCTCAGGACTTGGTTCTGTAGAGGAACATAATATTTGAATTCATAGAACTATAATTATACAGTAAGTTCTAGTACAGAAGCAATAAAGTCTTGTCAAAAGAACCGTGGCCCAAGAACAAGAGGTGCTAAGAAGCAGGAGACCATGGGCAAGTCACGTGCCTTCTGTTGGTCTTAGTTTCCGTTTCTGAATCAGTCAGATATCTCCCATCTGTGCATGTGTCATGGTTCTATAACTTCAATTTTCATTCAACTTTTTCCAGTTATTTTATTTTTACTTTCATATTTCATGTTCCAACATTGAGTCCTAAGTAGGAATCTTCCTAATCTTAACCAAGTCATTTTGTAAGAGGAATTACTCTTCAGGGTCCTGAGAAACTAAACAGTGCTCATCAATTGATCAAATATTTTTAGTACGAATTACTTATGTTGATCAGTCAATAAATATATAAATTAAACACCTTGGAGGTATGGTGCCTATACTCTTTATGGTCTCCATTTTCTATTTATCTATAAAATATTTTAACCCTTCGCTATATAATCCCAACTCATTCTGATTTTACAAATAATTTTTAAAATATACATTATTACTATTTGTGAATAGTTCCTTATGAATAATTATAGCTCTAAGTATTAAAAAGGATAAAATCTCTAAATGAACTTATGAATAGAATTTTGAATGGGTGATGGGACTTGAATATTATTTCCAACCTCTTTATTTTAAAGATGAGAAAACAGACTTAGAGATGATAAATTACTTTCCCAAGATCACACATCCAGGTGATGGTTTAGTCCATCTTGGCCTCCTGATTTTCCCAAAGTCACACAGGAAGTAAGTAGCAGAACTTCAATCTGAACTCAGATCTTCTCTATCTCCAGATCTAGCACTCTTTCCATAGTACCAGGGGATGATAATACCAGCTTCTCATAAAGTGCACGTTAAAATTATGAAATCTTAATATGCTTACTATAGAAATAACCCAGTGGTTTAGAAAAGTGGTTATTTAGGCTTGCTCTTAGGCACCTGGTCTAATATGAATTATATTATCTTTTTGGAGAACACATCAGAATTATGCCGCCAAAAAAATATAAAAAACAAACATTCATACTTGCTCTTGTGATTTCTAAGGATATTATTGACAAGGGGGAAAGACCTATCTGTACAAAAGTATTCCTGGAATCACTATTCATAATAGCAAAAAAGGGGGAAAAATAGAAACAGTCCACACTTCTAAGTACTAGAGAATAGCTAAGCAAATTTTGTAGTATGACTATAATGGAATTACTTTGCCATAAGAAATGATGAATATGAGTATACAGATGTAAGACTAGTTGATCAGGGTAGCCACAGATCAACACAAATTTGGTGAATTTTTCAATCCATATGATGAGATTCTAGGGCATAGGGCTTTGTCTGAAAGCACCTCCCATGGAAGTAAGTACGTGCCCAAACTCTCATTGCTGAGAGAACAGAGGGAGCTCTGCTACTCAATTCCTATAACAGGGATTGCTTCCAAGATAATTGGCAGCTGAGAATCAGGAAGGGAGCATTATGGTGTGGGAAGGGATAGACCATCCCTAATGGTCTACAAAAGCAAGCTATTTCCCTGCCTTAAAAATTTGGAGTGCACCAGACCTTTATTAGGCAGGAAGGGGCTGCCAAATGTTTCCCCGCTCAGGGCAGTAGGTGATGATTTGTGGCAGAAGTACATGGCCCTTGTAGTTGACCTGTGGTTGACACTGTCCCCTGTACCTGAACCTCCTCCTTTGAGGAGGGGGTACTTGAATTCCTTCAACAACTTATTCTCACCCTGTAAACTTAGCCAGCACAAATTTGGGAGTTATGGTCAATCTCGAGTTTCTGAGGTCAGGTACCCACCTTCCAGAAGAGTGCCTTGTAGGAAAGGAAGAGTATAGCAAAGGGGCTTCTGTAGCTGGAGGATTGGTGCTATGTCACTAGTGCTAGAGGGGATGGATTGGTGAGAAGTGAGGACTTTACCAAGCCTCTCTGCTATGGTCATGAGTGGCTCAGGCAGTGAAAGTTCAAAATGAAGGGTAATTGCTTGCCTACCTATATGAATACAAAGAAAGAGCTAAGAAAGGAATTGCAGGTCTGTATAAGACATTGTTACTATGTTGTTAGAGCTGATGCATGCTTTATGAAAACAAACAAAAGTTTAGGGTCGTGATTTTTTAAGAGTATTGGAATTTATGTGATAATGGATGTTTTGAGATTAATAGGAGGAAAAGGCTTTAAATTCATTCATTCATTGATTCAGTGAGTCCATACCACATCACATTAACCCACCACCACCACCTTGACTAGTTTCCATCCTCTATACAAGGAAAACCATTTCAGGAAGTACCCTAGCCATGTTTCATCTCACTCATACCAGGATTCACTCTCCAGACTTCCCTTCCTTGCCAGCCACCTTGTCCCAATCAGAAACCCACACACCACCATCCTTTTCAGCTCCTCTTTCCCTGTTCAGGCAGGAACTGACTTGATTGCTTATATTGTCTCTCTAGGACTTAAGACATAATAAGCACTTAATAAATACTCTACTCTACTCCAGGCTGAGCTTCTGACTGTTCAGGCTTTCACTATCATGAAACCTCTTTACCTGGAAGTTCACACTGCCTCTGAAATTCTCATACTGGAAGTACCCTCCACCTCCTCTGATTAATTGATTCTTACCACTGGACTCTGCTGGCTCCTGAGGAGAAAGGGAGAAGGGTGACTTTGCATAGTCCTCCCTCACTTAAATCATTTACAAGTCATGACATCATCTTCCTGATGTCATGGTCCTCTTTGAGATCGAAAGACAAGACAACAATCCTCCTAGAAAGTCATTGTAAGGAGGACTCCCAGGCTGGACAGGTCTTCATTCCTGCACTCCTTACTCTCCAGAATTTCTCTGTCATACTCTGGCACAGGTGTCTCCCCACCTTTTCCACCCCTCTCCACCCCTGATTTACATTTTTTATATGCATTTTCTTCTCCCATTGAAATGTTAGCTCTTTGAGGGCAGGGACTTTCTTTCTGCTTCTTTTTGTATTAGCACTGGGCCTGGCATCAATCAAGCAATAAATGCTTGTTGACTTGGCCTAACATGTATCTATCTGTGTATATCCATACCTATTAACAATAATAACTCACGTTTCTATAGCATTTTAAGGTTTTCAGAACTCCTTACATTTATCATCTTGATCCTTAAAATAACCTTGTGAGGTAGGTGACATTTTCCATTTATTCATCAATCTGTAAAATGAGAAGAGTTGGACTAGATGGTTTTCTAAGGTTCTTAACAATCAATCATTTTTATGACTCCATAGCCAGTGCTCCATCCACTATGCTATGTTGTCTCGCATTAAAGAACTAAATCATCCATTAAATGATACTCTTCATCTTGATGGCACCTACGTAGTCATTCTGCTTGTCTTAGGAGTTGACTTATCAATTGGGATGTTTAGGCACACAGCCATTCATTCACTTGCTCTCTACATAATAATAATGTATTTGACAGTTCAAACAGAAGTACAATAGAAAGAGCATTGGCCCCCAAGTGAAAAACTTGAGTTCAAATCTAAGTTCTGATGCTGGGTGACCTATATCCTCAAGCCCCAGGAAAACAAGAGCACTGGAATAGATGGCCTCTGAGGTCCTTTCCAAATGTAGCTATAGTATTTTATAATATTTAATTTGATAAAAATGAAATGGGATTATGGAAATGAAACTCCCTTGAGTGTCTAGTTATAATATGCATGCATTTTAATACTAATGGTACATTGTGCAAACTACTATTTCACCAGATGTTATACTTCAGAAACAGTCTCACTGTAAACATTTCAGCTTTTCATCGGGAAAACAATACAAAGCAAAAACCACTTTGTAAATGTTTTGTTGCTTGCAAAGAAGAAAAGACCCAGGAAACAATGTAATTGAAGCAGTTGCAACTGTTTTGCACCTGAAATTGCAGTTGGGAAGCAGAAAGTTTGATTTTGTCTTAATTTTAAAACATATTGTGATGTTTCCAAAATGAAATGTTTAATCCTGTCATTGTCTAATCATTGTTTTCTAGTTGCCTATGTATCCTGGGAAGCCTTCGTTTTAGGACTTAGATTTTGTAATCAAGAGGTATAGGAAAAAACAAAATGAGACTCTGCAGAAGACTAAATATTAAAGAAAAGATGTTTTTGATAACCACCAATCAGTCTGTAGTATTTCACAGTCATAACCACTGACCCTATTACATAATGAGAAGAAAGTAAATTAAACATAACACACACAACATTAAACATTTTTTTTCTTTAGAAATAGCTTCCTCTTGATGAGGGTTTGAATGTCTCCTAATAATGCTTGGGGTAGGGATGGGGGTCGTTTCTTTTCATATCTTTTTTGGATAATGGGCAAGGCAACTCGTTTTTTGAGTATGATCCTATCAAATGAAAATGTTAAAGAAA
Organism: Petaurus breviceps papuanus; assembly: GCF_028583685.1. Lineage (NCBI taxonomy): Eukaryota > Metazoa > Chordata > Mammalia > Diprotodontia > Petauridae > Petaurus > Petaurus breviceps. The sequence continues at coordinate 40,235,660 of NW_027185655.1, forward strand.
GAAAATTATAAAATTTGTGACAAATTGAACTTCCAAAAATCTCAAAGTTTGTTTTTCCTCCCATGTTTTCTTCTATTCAATTATTCATGACCAAGTGGGGAATAGGAAAGAAAGCTATGTGCTTTTTAATTATAGTATCCATCTTGGTCTATTTTTTAGAATTCATAAAACTTCTAAGAATCAACTAGTATGCTTTAAGCAAATGTGAATAAGAAACATATGAATCAAATTAAAATAATTTTAAATGATGAATTTTAGGCATGAGAGTTTTCACTTTGCAACTAGTCCTAAAGCCAAGAACTATGGTTTTCAGTTTCTCTACCCTTATTAGTTAACTAATCCTTACACTGAGACTAACTAGTTTGTTAGAATATTGTTTATATAACACCCTATGTGGAGAAAAAAAAGCCTTCTTCTTTGGTGGTGGAATGTGTAAAGAACATGGAATAAATTTTTTTAGAAGGAAGTCTTTTGTACATTTCCACTTAAGCCTTAAATATTGACATATGGAATATTCTCCAATTAATAGGAAGGAAAATAACTATTTAATGACTCCTTAGAAAATAGGATTTCTTTGCTCAGAATTAGACTATTTTACTGGAAAGAATCTATTCACACAGAATAGTGTCATTGAAAGAATTTCCAGGGTTCTGATTATAGAAGCCTCTCCTCTGTTTGACTTTTAAAGCCCTTCCTACTTGTCTAGTCCTCTTATACCTTATAACACCACCTTCCAGGCACTTTGGCCTCCTTATGTGGCTCAAACAAGACAGTTCATCTCTGACCCAGGTGTTTTCACTGGCTCTCTCTGCTTCCTGGCTTCCCAGACTTCCTTTCCATCTCAGTTAAAATCTTACCTTCTGTAGGAAATCTTTCCCAGTCCCCCTTAATTCTAGTGCCTTTCCTCTGAGACTACCACCAGTTTATCGTGTATATAGCTTGTTTGAACATGGTTGTTAATGTGTTGTCTCCCCCATCAGACTGTGAGCTCCTGGAAAGTAGAGACAATCTTTTGCCTTTCTTTGTACCTGCATCTGCTTAGCATAGCACCTGGCACATTTTGTTGTTATTGTTGAGTCTTTTAAGTTATGTCCAGCTCTTCATGACCCCATTTGGGGTTTTCTTGACAGAGATATTGGAGCAGTTTGCCATTTCCCATTCCAGTTCATTTTACAGATGAGGAAACTGAGGCAAACAGGGTTAAGTGTCACACAGCTAGTAAGTGTTGCAGGCTGGGATTTGAATTCATGAAGATGAGTCTTCTAGACTCCAGGCCTGGCACTCTATCCACCTATGCCACCTAACTGCCCAAACGGCACATATAGTAAGTACTTAATAAATGCTGGCTGACTGACTCCCCTCTAGGCGCTGCTTGAGTCTAGTGTTACTGCCTCTTACCCAGGAAGAATCATTTGGTGTTTATTTTTTTAAGATTTGAAGTTACATCTAATACTTAATCCTAAACCTAGAAAATTAACCCTGATTAACCTAATTAATCAAACCTAATCCTGAACCAAGAAAAGGTTGTTCCTTCATTTATTCATTCAACAAGTGTGCACTGAATGTCAGCTGCGCTCTAGGCATTGTGGTCAGATGTAAAAGATGAATAAATTATTCACATCATCAATATCTTGGTTAATTATTATTCTTGTTTCCAGGCATTATTTCAGCTTCCTACAAGTTGCTATCACTGTAGTTTAGCAATCAAAGTAGATAATGCCATGTTCCTACATTACAGTTTTATGGACAGCAGTTGGGAACATTCATAGAAGCGGAGATTTGGAGTTGGAAGAGAGCTTAGGAACCATCTAGTTCAGCTCCCTCATTTGGTTCACAGAAACAATTATTTGTCTTCAGTTACAAAAGGAGTAAGTAGAAGATGAGGGACTTGAGCCTGAGTCCTTGACACCTGCATCCCTTCTCACTGTCCTGGCACCAGTAGGACCCCAAATGGGTCTCAGATTCAAGTATCTTTGACATCCAAACCAGTTCAGAATCTGTTCTTTGAGATGCTTCCTTTTTATACTTTGAATGCTTTGTTTTCCTCAGTTTCTTAACAAAACCAACCTTTTAAATCTTTCAGGACACTTATGAGATTGTCAGGGGATTGAGGACTGCCCTTAGTGAATAAGAGTGGGGGCAGCCCCAGGAATTGGTAGCAGAGTGGGGGTAGAATTGGAAGGTCCTGGAAGAGAGAGAGTTTGAACCAGCAGTTGATTTTTTCTGCAGTCCTGGAGAAGATTGATTGCTACTTGTTGGAGATATGTAGAGGTAGTTTTTGTTCAGGCATGTGCAAGGCAGGAAGACCTCTGAGTCCCAGATGCTGGGATTCTGAGAGGAAGGAAAATTACAAATACCAGATATCCATTTTAAAGTTTTTCATTTTAATAGCTGGTGTCTTGGGAAGAGTCAGAGGTAGAAGATTGAATTTATGAAAGACCTCATAAGAGTAGTTATGAGTGTTGTGAGCCAGGCTATTTGGATTAGTCAGATGGCATAATCAGTCAAATTATAGTCAATTACATTAGAACATTTTCTATATCCTGGATAGTTCCAAGAGTTTCTGGTCTCTACACAAGTCCACTGGAAATTCTAAGGGCATATGAATAGATTGGATATTGATCAAGTCTAAAAGAAGTACTAGCCAGTATAATCCAAAATGGAAACCTCTCGGGCAGTGTTTGTGTCCTTTGCTACCATCTTAAAAAGTTTTATTTTCTTTAAAACCCTATGCCAAAAACTGAGGTAGACAAGTGAAATTATTAGAATAGAATCTGCTAGTATTAGAAAAATACTTCTAAAAGGGGCCAACATTATGGTTTAGGAATGTGAGTATCTAGAATGAAAAGAAATAAATCCAGCAGTTTAACTTACTTATTTATCCTGTTCAGACTATAAAACAAGAGTCTAATCCCAAGAACTGAAAAACATATTATAATTTATAATAAATTTTCAGCCACCCGATTTCTGTTTTTACAAATGTCAGACAAGTATATTAAGCAAGATTTCCCCATTTTAACCACCAAACAAATGAAAGTCTTTATTCTTGAAAGTATTATGGGCTGTATCAACCCCCACGGGATTAGCAATATTTCTTGTAAGGAATCATAAAAATTATTGATAGAGAAACTGAACCAAATATAGCAAGAATTATGGTTACCAAGGGATACTGTAGAATTTTGATATAAGAATAGACTTAGAGCCCATTTAGATAAAGCCAGGCAGCAAGATAGAGAAGTTCCTTCTGTGCAAATGAATTGTGTAGTCATCTTAAATCTCTCTAACAGACTGTGGTTTCCTTGAGGACAGGGACCAAAACATCTTGGTCTTTATTTCCCATACTTATAGTGCCTTGAACTGAGTAGGTGTTCAGGAAATGTTTATTAAATGAATGAATGGTAAGGGCAGCACGATTAAGCTTAAGAGGAAGAAAGATCTCCTAAGACTAGCATAATCAAGAAAAGCCTAATGGGAAAAGTGAGACTTGATCTATGCCTTAAAAATAGTGGGAATCAAGAGAAGAGTGGTACAGAAATATAGTGAAAGCAAAGGCACAAAAGATAGAATGAAAAAGCAAAAATATAAGTTGATTGCTTTTGATGTTTGATCAGTTGGTAAGAGTTGAGAAAGGAAGTGGCTGGAAGTTTGATTTCATCAGTAAAGTTCACAAGAATTTCCTCCACCCCTCCTCCACTAACCAACCAGTCCCAGCCCCAAAAAGAGGCACAGTAAAAAGATAGTTGGGGGGCACTGGTTGGCATAGTGAATAAAGCACTCTACTTCAAATCAGGAAGACTCATCTTCCTGAGTTCAAATTTGGCCTCAGACACTTAACTAGCTCTGTGACCCTGGGCAAGTCACTTAACTCTTGTTTGCCCCAATTCCCTCTAACTATAAGATGAGCAAGAAAAGAAAATGGCAAACCACTTCCAGTATCTTTTCAAGAAAACCCTAAATGGGGTCACAAAGAGTCACATGACTGAAATGACTGAACAACAACAGCAACAAAAAGTTCAATGTTCACAGTCAGTTAACAGCCAGAGTCATGGAGAACTGTTGAGTGTCTCATTGTCTACAAATATAGAATATTTCCATCACATAAGGAGATTGAACTCTCTGTATTTCTTACAGTGCCAAACAATAACTACATGCACACAAAATGCAGGTTACTCTCAAGGAAGGAAGGGTTGAGGACTGGAGAAGGGATGCTTCTCTGTTCCCTGTGTATTATTGGTTTACCAGGGAGAATGAAGTGTTCTTTGAAAGAATAGAAATACCATAAGAAAGAAGTTTGGGGGAAAATAACTCTGGAGAGGCTAAGAAGAGGATCCACACTCAGCCCCAAGAGGCTGCTCAGTAGAGCAAGAAATAAGAGAAGAGTGGCCCCTGAACTGTTGTAAGTCTGCAGTAGGTTTAAGGTTCTCATAGAAGGAATGATGGTGAGGATCCATAGGTGCCTCCAGTAAAGAGGATATCTAGTATGGGTCACAGAAGGAAGGGACAGCTCATGGTAGCTGATAATTCCTTGCCTTTTAAAAATTATATACCATCAATAGCTTTTGTTTTGTATGTCACCAGAATTTCTCCCAATATCCCTCTGCCTCCCCCTCTCAGAGAGCCAGCCCACAAAAAAAATAAATTTTTAAAGAAAAGAAAAAGGGGAATAATTGAAAAATCAACAAATTTGATCATTACATCAGATAGTCTGAAAATACATGCAGTGTTCTACCTTCATGGACCTCCCACTTCTACAAAGGAGTGAGAGGGGAGTGTCTTCTCTTATCTCTTTATTGGGTCTGTGCTTGACAATTGATTGCTGAGGGGTATAATGGAAGCCTCCTGGGATGTCTCTCAAACATGTGGAGAGCCCCTGAGACATGCCACCTGGAGACATATGATAAGGATAGCTAACGTTTTATATAGTGCTTAGTATGCTCCAGGCATTGTACTGAGTGCTTCACAATCATTATCTCATTGATTTTCACAACAACCCTAGGAAGTAGCTGTTTATTATCCTTATTTTTATATATGAGGAGATTGAGGCAAACAAATTAAGTTACTTGCCCAGTATCACATTGCTAATAAATGCCTGAGACTGGATTCAAACTCAGATGTTCCTGACCTAAGTTCTATCCATTGTACTATCAAATATCTATATCTACTGATACTATTAAAACTAATGGGGGGTAATAGTAATTATTTCTAAAGTCCTGGCTATGGAAGTGAAAACTTTTGGAGCACAAATACTGCTTTTATTACCAATGTCAGTTGAATATAGGAGCTAAAGAAGAGAGAAGGCAGCATGTGAACAGCTAGTTAAATTGTTGAATTTTCATGAGATACCTCTGATAAAAGTCTAATATTCAAGATGTACAGGCAACTAACACAGATATGTAAGACCAAGAGCCATTCCTAAATAGATGAGCAGCCAAAGCATATGAACAGTTTTCAAAAGAATTACAAACCATCAGTGCCCCCTCTAAGAGAGTGTGATCCAAGTCACTAATCACTAGGAAACACAAATCAATCATTGAAGTCAAGAATTGAAAGAGACCTCAGCAGCCCTCTAGTATAACCTATACAGGAAAGGAATGCTCACTATAACACACATGGCAATTGGTCATTCAAACTCTATTGGATGACCTTTAAGGAGGGAGAAACCACCAGCTCTCCAAGCAAATCATTCCACTTTTGGACAACTCTCATTGTTAGGGGCACCAAGCCTCAATTTGCCTCTTTGTAGCTTTTAGCCAAACAGAGCAAGACTAATCCTTCCACCATGTGACAACCCTTCAGTGCTTTAAGACAGTTATGTTTCCTTCTCCTCTCATCAGATCTTCTCTAGGTTAAACAACTTCGCTTCTTCCAATTAAAACAACTCTCATTTTCACCTGTTGTCACATCCAGAAAATTGTCAAAGACGATGAACAATGAACATTGTGTTGAAAGGGCCTCTCTGGTTCCATACTTCATGAACCATATTTTCCACCTTTTTTTTGGTTTGTTTGCATCCTTGCCTATATCTTTTGCATTGAAGTGACCAAAAGATTCTTATGCTTGATACAATTTAATTCATCTACTAGTGTATTCACTCATCTAAAAATAAAAATCTCATATTTAGAGTACCAATGATTAAATTAATGCTCATAGTCTAAAAATTGTGATTCTTAGCATCTTCTGTTCCATTTTCTGTCACTGCCATCATAGCGTAGAGGCTAAGTGGTGGTTCATATTTTTCTTTACTTCATGGTTGTATTGTCCAAAAAATTATAACCAGCTTTGTAGCCCACCATTCATGATTCTTTCCATGCTTAACCAGGCTAGTCCTTGGAAAACACATAACCTATTGATAAGGTTGTACTCAAAACTGTTTCCTCATAGTTGAATGTATCAGAGCCAATCTCCTTTAAGAACCAGCATCATTTCCATGGCATAATGAGGCATTGGATTAAGACTTTGTAGAAGAGAGTAAATATAATATAATAAGTATAATTGAAAAGTTCTGCAAGTGTGTTCAAAAATTCAACTGTTATGTATGTGCACATGTATATATGTATATATGTGTGTGTGTGTGTATATATATAGAGAGAGAGAGACAGACATACAGACAGACAGAGATCTGGAGAAGTTTCATGTAATACCAACACTATATGAATCAGCACTTTAATGAGATAGGCAAAAAAGTAAAAGTGACCATAGTGCTTCATGTCCAGAAAGAAGGAGAATACAGTCCCATTATTTGCTACTCAACTCGGACCACATCTAGAATATTATGTTTGGCTTTAAATGTTTAGTAAAGATGTTGACAAACTTGGAGTGGTTCTAAAGGAGAGTTATCAGTAATGTAAATGTACTCAAAACCATACTATCAAAGATGATTGCAGGAACTGGAGATGTTTAGCCTGAAAAGGAGAGCCCAGGGGCGGCGAGGTGGTGTAGTGACTTAGAACACTGACCCTGGAGTCAGGAGGACCTGAGTTCAAATGCGGCCCCAGACACTTAACACTTACTAGCTGTATGACCTTGGGCAAGTCACTTAACCCCACTTGCCCTGCCCTCCCCCCTGAAAAATAAAAAAGAAGAGATCCCTGATAGCTGTCTGTTTATATATGTTCTCATATATAGAACTGTCACGTTAAAGAGGGATTAATTTTGTTTCATTTGGTCCCAAGGGGCGGATATATGGAGTAAAGATTGCAGATATTCACGAGATATAAAGAAAAATCTGTTAACAGTCAGAACTATCAACATGAAATGGACTGTCTGGGGAGATAGAGTTTCCCATAACTGGAGGCCTTCAGATAGAGGGTGAGTGATCAGTTATCAGAGATATGGAAGAGGCAGTACCTGTTAAGGCACTTGATGGACCAGATCACCTCTGAGGCTCCTTCCAACTTTGAGATTTTGTGATTCTGTGATTAGAAAATATTCAGTGGGTAGATGGGTTTGTAGGACATAGTAAGAATGATAATGTACCTTAGATTAATTTACTGATTTTATTAATACCTGTACTGTCCTATCACATTAGATGATCATGAGGAAATGTCCTTTGCAGAAACTTAAACTTATTTTGGGGAAATGAACAAGAACATCAAGGGATATTCCACCTAATAGAGGTAGACTGGGCCAACTAGACTTTAATAGTCTCATAAAAGAATCAACCCCATCTAATATCAGACAGGTAATGTAAACATAGGTCAGCAGAACGGAATAGAGATGTTGGAAATAGAACCAAATATTTACAAAAGATCAGTGTTTTTTAAACCTATGGAAAAGAAAAATAGAAGTTATTCTTTAATAAATACTCTCAGGAGCACTAGATAGAAATGACGGGAAATAGCTTTAGAGACACTACATACCATGTATCATAATAAATTCTAGCTATATCATAGATTTAAGTAATGAAAATAAAACATTAAAGGATTAGAGAAATGAAATAATAGGCTTATGTCTTCTGTGGAGTAAAGGTAAATATATATTGAACAAATAGAAGAAACTGGAAACATTGGTAGGTAGATTTGATTACATCAGAATAAAAATGCTGTACCACAAAAATGTGATGGTGATAGAAAGAAAAATAGTTGATGAGAAAAACATTTCTAAGAACTACGAGATAAAATTTTTACATGAGAAAATATGCAAAGAACTGATATAGTCAAGAACAGTCATCTGTTCCCTAATGTATAAGAAGAGACATTCGCAAAAGGCAATACATAAATTGCACATGATAACTTGAAAAGTGTACAACTTTCCTTCTAATGAAAGAACTGCATATTAAGACAATTCAAAAATATAATTTCAGCCCCAACTAAACTAAATGGTTCCAACAAAACCATATCAAATACAATTCAGTTCCTCAAACATTGAATGCCAAATTTGTGCAGAGAACATTGGCAGAGATAGGTAGTAATACAAAGTCCAGATAAGAAATGGTCCCTTTAAGGTATGTCGTCCCGAGAAACTTACTGTGTATGGTGATATTACACACAAGCATAACTACAATATGTAATCAATACTTTAGAGAGGTACAAAACAAAGTCACTATTTCCACTTATGAATACCGATGTTATGAACATCAGGCATATACCTAATGGTGACAGATTTGCATTACAAATTTCCATCTTATCATTCTTCTAACCCAACTCATTCTTTTAAGAAAATAAAAAGGAGGGGCGGCCAGGTAGCACAGCGAGTAAGAGCACCGGCTCCAGTGTTGAGAAGACCTGGAGATCGAATCCTGGGCTCAGACACTTAGCACCCACCCAGAAACACCTGGCCGTGTAACCTTGAGCAAGTTACTTAACCCCAATTGCTTAAAAATATAAAAAAATAAAAAGGAAAGATTTTAATTTGTAGTCATGTAAAAAGTTATTTAGAAATACGCCATTTAGGAACAGCTTCAGGAGTAATTATTTTATACAAATGAGGTGCAAGAGGAAGAATTGATACAGAGAAATTAGATGGGGGAGGAGGGCTGGTAGTTCTGGTAACCTACTTTCATCAGGAATGGGTTTAAGAGGGAACAATACATATATCTTTAGAAGAGAATAAAAGTCTTCTAAATTCAGAAGAAAACAGTAGGGGTATATGAAGGGGGGAGAAGACAAGAGAGGGATCTTTAGAGGGGAGGGTGAGGGAATAGGTGAAATAGTGGTATAGAAGGGTGTTTAGATTTATGGGAATTAGGGGATGGGGAGGGATCCTTGGAGGGAGTTAGGCAAGTCATAAGAGGGCAAAGTAGTGGGTAGAAGTAGAGGAGGCAGTAGGGATAGGAAACAAGATATAATCATACATAAAAAACAATTAGGAATAGAATTGATTTGGGAAAGTATATGTCTGTATGTGTATGTATATATGTATGTGTATATATATATACATATATATATATATATAGCTATAGAGAAACATATCTAAAATTTATTGTGGCCTTCTGGGAGGAATTGGGCGGAGGGAATAAAAGAACAAAGTAAAAAAGTGCTCAAGAGAGAACGAAAGATAACTCACAAGGAAGCAAAGAAAAGATGGACAATTGTCAACATGAGCATTATTTATCATATAGGCTTTCTTGAAATGAAAATTTATTGTTACTTATTTTGAATCCTTTCTTATGCACACGACAAGCTTTTTTTCTTTATTTCTAACTTTGTATTTAAGTTCCAACATTTAAGTTTATGATTTTTTTTGTTTCTTTTCTCTATTCTGTATTTGTGTTCTGGCGTTTGAGTCTAAAATAAAATTTTGGAAAAATAAAAAGAAATGTGTCCAAAGAGATATGTGATTTTATTTTTTTAAATTGAACTCTGCAGTTCTAACTACTAAAATGAAGGTAAGATATTATCATCTAAATAAATCTATATTTGTCACCAGGGCAAAGGGAAGCTAGGATGCCATCATTGTGATTTTCTCAACACACCAGCAAGCTCTTCGTATATATGTTGCATTTACTTATCTATGTATATGTTGTTTTTCCTCATTAGAATATAAGCTCCTTGAGAGCAGGAACTATTTCATTTTTGTCTTTGTCTTTCCAGTGCCTAGTTTGGTGCCTTGAATATAGTTAGTTGCTGAATAAATGCTTATGGAATGGAATTGTTTTAATAGGCAACCAAACCTTAATCAGAAATTTAAGTATGAAAACCAAGATGAAAGTGGCTTTTTATACAATATACTATAAATTGAGAATAGGAAAATATCTAAAATGTGAAGAAAACTGTTAAATGTTTAATTTAGATAACATAATAAAGTAGTGATAAAAACTTATTGTTATAAGAAGAATAACAGAGACCCTTTAAGGTACCTATATCTGTGATATTACTATGCCATAATTGGACTCTGGCCCATCCCCCTGGTCATGCCAAATAAGCTCCTTTGTAAAATAAGTTAATGAATATGTCTCTAGAATAAAAGAGATTAACTCTAAGAAGGAGACAAATAACTTCTTCTCCAAAGTCATCCTGCTTATTACTGAAATCTATAATATTCTACAATGAGGAAGTAGATTTCCAACAAATTGTCACTATAAAAATCTGCAATAAAGAGAAAGTGAACTTTTAATCAGCTTGTCTCAACAGACTTATTTGTATCTCACTAAACTAGGGCATGACAAATTTTAATCTGTCTCTCTTAGCTCCTGTGGGTCAGGGTTGTTAGGTGAGCTTGATTGGTTGGAATCTACAGAAATTAAGACATACACTGAGATATTTCAATTAACAAGATACTCCTCCTAGTTCATCTCTTCTGAACTTACTACCGTGCTGCTAGCTCTAGCCTTGACTGTCTCCTTCAGCCTCTTCTCCCTTCTGATTGGATGGCGAAAGGCAGAGTACCAAACTCCCCCCAATGCCTTCCTTTATATATGGCAGAAGCCAAACTCTTAGCTCACGACTTAGTGTCTGCTGTTCTGCCTGATTTCAACTCCATTGAACAAGATGCTCCCCCGCCAGGTACTCCCTAGTGTTCTCCCCTTCTCCTGCTTCCTTTTCTGTGGTCCTCCTTTTCGAGTGTAAGCTCCTTCAGGGCAGGATCTTTTTACTAATTGTAATCCAGAGCTTAGCACAGTGCCTGGCGCATAGTAATAGGTACTTTACAAATATTTATTGGATTGGAGATGTGGGTATTTTCTACCTTTTTGAAAAGCAAGTATATTCACAATTCTGTCTGAATTTAAGAAGAAAAACACCCATACGTCTGCAACTCATGTATGAAGTGTTTATTGAATGTGCTTACAACCATGCTAGTGATTGTTGTCCATTCATATGACATGACTACATTAAGTTATTTTAAGCCACATTGAATTCCTTTTTCCTTTTTCTTATTTACAGGACATAGAAGAATCACAGAATCATAGTGTGGAACCTGTTATAGATGACTACAAAAAGATGGGGACCCTTTTTGGTGAACTAAACAAAAGCCTAATCAACATGGGCTTCACAAGGATGTATTTCGGAGAACGGATTGTGGAACCAGTCATAGTCATTTTCTTTTGGTTTATGCTCTGGTTTCTTGGCCTACAAGCTCTCGGACTAGTTGCTGTTCTTTGCATTGTCATTATTTATGTACAAGAGTAAAACATAGCTGATCCATGTGTGGTTTGACATATGGAAGCCATCTTGTATGTTGATGGATATTTAAGCAAACAAAAGCTACAGAAATCTGCTTTGTTACAAATTATGTCAGCCATTTTCTAACTGAATTTATAAATGGATATTCTTTGAAAATAAAGTCAACTCTTCTTTATTTGGGGGTTAATTTTCAGGTGGTCCAGACCCCTTATTTCCCAGTAATGACTTTTGCCCACTTATTGAGCACTAATCATAAACACTACTACCCCAAAAATGATGAATTATTTATTATTGAATGGAATTGTTTTCATAGGCAAAATGAGACAGAAGTTATGACATTTAGAGATATCAGTTTTACTCCTTGTAAATAATTTAGGGAGAAAGAAGCTAAAGTGATATTTTACTTGAAGATTATTTCCCAGATATTCCCACTTTCATTTGGGGGATGTGGGATTTCAGTTATCCTTGCCATCCCCATACCCATGTGTAAATGAGAGTTGGCTTTATGACTATTCTTGTGATGAAAATGAATCATTCTAGCTCATTTTCTAGAAGTTAAAAAAAAAAGACATGTACTGTTGTGAGAGGAACTGCCCAAGTGGATTAAAACTTCCTTAGGCCTGGAGCCACTTCAGTCTGTCATTGAAGGTTTTAGAAATTTTGGTGCTGGTGAGTTCTTTGTTAATCCAGGAGCCACAAGTGCCCGGTATATGCTCAGCTGGCTGCATACCTACCTTGTGACATGCCTAATTAGGCTGTGGTATTTTCTCCTATCCAACAAGCTTGAGTTTTTATTTTTTATTTTCCATGGGACACTTTCAGTGTATTTTTCATAACTTTTACAATTTTATAGTTCTTTTTTAAACTGCTACTTTAAGATATAAATCAAAATCTGTTTCTTAGCTGGACAGTGGAGTATTTTTTTCCCTAACTTGTTACAAAATCTGCCTGCATCTTTTTCTTTCTCTTTCAAAAAGAAAAGAATAAATCTTTCACCTTTGGTGTGTGTGTGTATATATATATATATATATATATATATATATATAGAGAGAGAGAGAGAGAGAGAGAGAGAGAGAGGAAATAGATGCACAATATTAAAGAAATAGTTAAATTTGAAGTATAATCATCAGTCTTATACATGCAGCAAGACCAAATCTGTGAATCCTCTAAATGGAGAAGCAAAGTAACTGAAAATATCATAAGAGCATATGATGCTAAATCAGAATCTCATCCAGAGGGTGTTAAAAAATACAGTGTATTTGTTTAAATATTGACTTTTTTAAACTTATGACTTTTTTATTTTTACAAAAGGTCTTTGTACTCTATTGTGTGCTTACATTGAGTTTGCAAATATTTTTATACTAAAATACCCTTAATCTACCTACCTTTACAAGTGCAAACTATATGAAAGGGTATTTTCATTTATGCACAAGTACAGTTAAAAAACAACAGAGATTATGGGAATTTGTAGCAGTATAAAATATTAATAACTACATTCTTTTGGAATGCTGCTGAGAGTTTGAATTTCTGAAATGTAACATGCTTAATAACTGCTCTGGTCCCACCAGTGCCTAATGGTGAATCTATTTTTCAAAGTCATTTTTGTTATAAATTATTTAGTATCCAGTCAGCACTATACATTGCCTTGTTATGCTGATGGGATATGTATGTGTGTGTATCAAATTATAAAAAGTAAGCAGGCATTTTGCTATCTCCTTTCACCTGTCTGTTACTACTTACCATGGTATGCCATCAAGTACTATCAAGGAAGGAGGGGGAAGCTAGTAACTAATTTAATGGAGACAATAAGATGTTGCCTCTAAGAAGTGTTGGAATGCATATTGTACTCATTTCCCTAGGTAAAAGAAAATTCTATAACCTAGTCTGGTCATGAAATAAAGTGAGTAGGTAAAATGGGATATTGAGTCACATCAATCTCAGATATGTAACTAATTCAAAGAATTAGTGCTATATGTGAATAAGATGTATAATAATTACCATATAATTTACCCATATTATTAGCCCTCAGTTTTAAAAAGGAGGTAGCGAAATAAGATATTTATCTTATATCAAATGTAGTCAAACAAACTGACCTGGATGAATAAATCTGTTGTCTTTCCAATAAAATATCGGGCATAACTGGGTATTTTGTTTATATTTTGTCTTATTTCTTAATCAGTCATAAATATTGTACTCTTCTCTGCTCCCTACTACTATAAGCATTCTTAACCTCGAGTCCATGAAAAATGATATATTTTGATCACCGTACTTCAATAAATTGGTTTCCTCTGTAATGCTATGTATTTTCTTCTATGCATTTAAAAACGTTATTCCAAGAAGCAGCCTATAGATTTCCAAAAGGAGTCCATGATACAAAAAAAAAGTTTAAGAACCTTTGTATTATAACTATAGCCATCCTTCATTTTCAGTGGTGTGGAAGCCATTTTCTGGTTTTTACTAATATCTTTTTAATATTGGAGAGGGGGGAAATCATTGAAAAATGTGAAGAAAGGCCCAGGGCACACTCAGGGCCTACCAGTCCATACCCCTGCATCTTTTTTAGCAGAGAAATGATTTCCTGTGGTCATCATGCTGCCTCTGGCCTAAGTGCTGGGCTTGGAGAATGCCATTCCAGCCTGTACACTAACTAATTTGTTTCTATCTGATTATCATCTTGAGAAGCTGCACATCCCCAAGGGACCTCAACCTATGGGATAAACCAACTGTTAACAATATTGTTGGGAAGGCAATTCTGAACCCAAGCAATTACGCAGGAAGACTCATGAATAATCACTGCTGTTATTGAGGACTAATTATCCAGTTTGCAGATTAACTACAGCCCTCAATTCCCATAGGGTTTTAACTGGGGAAAGGAGAGAGAAAAGATAGAACTCAGTTTTGTTCCTGTATTATATCGCTAATAAAAGATGTATTCTGGAAAAAAGAAATTAATTCATAAAATAAGACTAGGGGCACATCTCTGGACTTGTAATCATAGAATCCTAGAGCTAAAAGGACCCATAGGGAGTCGAATCCATCTTTCTATCTGATGGATAAATCTTACCTTTAGTAGCCCTGACAAGTGGTCATCTACCCTCCATCACTTATTGATGCTTTCTCTGGAACCCATTAGCTCAAAGTTGTTTTATACTTTAAAATTTTATGGCTCAAAAGATACTTTTACCGTGCAGAAGGGGAGTATATCAGGCTGTATATTGTCATTTAGGAGTCTTGTTGACTTTCTATTAGAAATATATAGCTGTCACTCATATGACCTGGGTCTTCACAATATTGCTACCACATGTTTCAGGGGGAAATCCACTCTGCAGGACACATCAAATGTGTCGACACTATTTGTAACGCTTATTTCAAGGGAAATAATAGTCAGAGATATTATTTAAGGGATACTTTTTTTAATGTTACTTATTTAACAGTGTGTCCCAGTAAGTTCATCTTCATCTGTGAAACATTTTAAAAATAACTTTGAACATCCAGAATACTTATATCAGGGCTGATGGTTCTTGTTAGAAAACTGCCATATTAATTCTCTACCAGAATGTCTTGGTTGTCCAAACCATTTATGTTATACAAACTTATATACAAAGTTCTTTGTTATCCTTTCTAATAAAAGATACTCTGCTGTAATCCTTTATTGTATTCTCTCTTTTAATAGCCTATATGTTCCATATATCAGTTAATTGCTGCCTTATACAACAGCTACAAAAATGATCCAGTCAGCATCACCTGGATGGGCACCCAGTCCTCAAATCTGTTTTCCTCTTTTCCTGTTGCTAGAACAAAAGGCCTGGGACAGTGGTGGTGAGCACTGCTTCCCAAGAATATTTTGATGGAAACAAACAGGTGTGTCTCCAATATTCTAGATGAACCTTTCTCTAGAATTCTGTCCAGTGGTGATGTAGAACTTAGAATTTTGATGAAGGAGCCACACCAAAGACTTCTGAGCTTTGGAGTGTGGAATATTTAGGGGAGAGAGAACATGTATACTCCAGGCACTCTGCTAAGCACTTTACCAATATCTCATTTGATCCTAACAACCCTGCAATGTAGATGCTGTTGTGTTGGGTTTTTTTTTTTACATTTGACACTTGGGGAAACTGAGGCAAACAGGTTGCGTGGTTTGCCCACGGCCACATGGCTAGTGTCTGAGGCTGAATTTTAACTCAGCCTTCTTCTATCCACTGCGCCACCAGAAGAATATTCATAAACAAAAACTAGGATGTTCTCTCAACTTACAGTTGCCATCTCTCTCTGCATTGGCCTAATTTGCCACCTTCCAGCAACATTTCAGAATTACATTGATTTCCTCTAAATCTTTTCTACATCTCTGTAGGACAGAGTAGTTTCTACCAAGAAATGATTGCATCTTTGCAGTTGTTGCTACAGCCACATAGTTATAAAATATCAGTTTGTATTCATCAAACAGCAGGAATGGTTTGGGTTTTTTGTCATTGGTTTTTTTTAAAGCTTCACTCTGGCCACTTTTGAGAATGTTTACAATCTACTGATTTTCCTTTATCTTCTCCTATGCCCCCACTCCCAGTTATAGCAATGTCATGTTTGAAATGTTTATTTTTGGGTTTTCAGTGTATTGTTCAAACAGGCTCTTTGGTGCTTGTAAAATACTAAAAACATAGCAGTAAGCTTTCAAATTAAATAAACTACCAAGAAGAAATAGTGACATACTTGAAATGCCACTAAATCATCAAGTCTAGAAAACTCCAACTAAACAAAAATTGATCTTGCATGAAATCCTGAAGGGTTTTCACATCAGAGAAGGATTTGTTTAAATTATGGGTTCATTTATCAAGAACTCTAATCATAATAGAAAAATCATGTAACCCATTATGGCCCTGACTTTCCATTATAAGATTCATGTCTAGAGTCATAGCTAATCATAATAACTAGCATTGATGTAATACATTAGGCTTTATTGAGCATTTTATATGTGCTGTCTCATGACCCTCACAAGTCCTTGAGACAATTACTATTATCTTCATTTTACAGAAAAAGAAAATGAAGCTGAGAAGGTTAGGTGACTTGCCTAAGGCCACACATCTAAGGCAGGATTTGAACTCAGGTCTTTCTGACTCCATGTCTAGCACTCTATCCACTGTGCCACCTAGGTGCCTAAACTATGGTGAAACCTGAAGTGGTTGAGTTATATATTCAGTGTTTCACTGGAGTTTGTTTATTTGATGGGGTTTTGTTTTTATTTGTGAGGAGGGAGGTTTGAGTGATGTTAGTGTGTGTTCCCAAGTATGCTCTGGGGCCTTCTTGTCCCACTCCCAGGGGACTTTGCTCTGGCATTAATGATTTCTCCCTGTAGGAGGTGTAAAAGTCCTCATTGCCCTTTGTTCTAGCATTGACCTTGTTTACTTAACCACTTGTGAAATTCCCCTGACCAGTTAACCCTTGATAAAGAGTGACTTCTTTCTCTTGTCCTGGGTACACACACACACACACACACACACACACACACACACACACACACACA
>NW_027185655.1:40253135-40262098 GCF_028583685.1 Petaurus breviceps papuanus
GGAGGAGGAGATTTAGCAACTGATTGGAGTTATGGGGTGAGTGGGAATGAGAGGTTGAGGATGCAAACCTAGGGAACTGGGGGGTACAGTGTTGTCCTTGACAGCAGTCGGGATGTATGAAAAAGGGGAAGGTTTCAAAGGAAAGATAATGAGTTCTGTTTTGGGCATGTTTCATTTAAGATACATAGAGGACATATGATTTAGATGTCCAAGAAGCAAATGATGGAGCTCAGAGGATAGATTAAGGCTGGTTATACTGGGTGTCTCAGAAGCCTTAGTGCAGTTATAAATTTTTAACAATAGAAAACTAAGACTTTTGTATAGATCTGAGAATTATCTGCATAGAGATGATCATTAAAGTCACAGGAGTTAATGAGATCACCAAGTAAGATGGTATAAAGGGAGAAGAGAACAAGACTCAGGACAAAACGTTGGGGGATACTTACAGTTGGTGAATGGATGACCTGGGTGAAGATCAAGCAACGGAGATGGAGATGGAGAAGGAAAAGTGTCACAAAAACCAGAAAGGAGAAAGTCTCCAGTATCAAAAGACTGTAGAGAAGTCAAGGTAGATAGATTTTGCAATTAAGAAGTCATTGGTAACTTTGGAGAAAGCAGTTTCAGTTAAATGATGAGGTTGGAAGTCAAGATGCAGAAGGTTTAGCAGCAAAAGAGGAGAGGGAGAATTGGAGGCACTAAGCATGGATGATTTTCTCAGGTACTCAATAGAAGAAGCAACATTCAAATCCTGATCCTCTGACTCCAAAGTTCTTTCCACTGCCCCATGCTGCTTCCCGAGCTATATTCTCAGGGCTTGGCCTTAAAAGAAGGATAGAGATTGATGAGTTATGGAGGTTAGAAAGGAAGAAGGCCCGTCACAGCTAGACACCCCTATCAGACAGCATGGCCAGTCTACTGCCACCCTTTGGTAGTGATATCAAAATGGCTTAACTGGAATTCCAATATTTCAAGCTAAGCATGAGTAGAAAGTACAGTGAGGCCTGAAGTTATTCCTAATCCAAGGCATTCCATGTCTAATATGATACAATCTACTGAGTAGGCTAAAAGAAACCTCGTAGACTCAGGAGTTCAGCTAGACTCCATTTCTAGCATTCATCAGGCTACCAATCAATCAATAAACATTTATAAGCACCTACTATGTGCTGGCACTGTGCTAAGCTCCAAGGAGCAAAAAAAAAAAAACCAATAGACAAAATAATAGCCCCTACTCTCAAGGAATTTACAGTCTGATGGAGGAATTTACAATCTAATGGACTAGGGACCCCCTCCCAACAGTGTCTGGGATAGCCAAGATCAGAGCTATGTATAGATAAGGCTGGAGCCCTTTTTGATACTCGTGTCTCTGTTTCCAAACATCCAAGACATTTTCAGGCCCAGGAGTTTGGGGACTAAATTGGAATGAGCTTCAGAGTGGTCTAGAGGAAATATACTTTTAATGAGTCCCCACTTAGTGAAAATGATTTACAACCCTAAGA
The DNA here is from genome assembly GCF_028583685.1 of Petaurus breviceps papuanus. NCBI lineage: Eukaryota > Metazoa > Chordata > Mammalia > Diprotodontia > Petauridae > Petaurus > Petaurus breviceps. The sequence goes on from NW_027185655.1 coordinate 40,254,632, forward strand.
CCTGACCCAAAGATATTTTTGGTCTGAGCAGCCTGGGTGAAAAGAGCTTCCTCCAGACATGGGCCAGCCTGTTCTTGAGCCCGTAGGATTATTTTTAGCAGCTATTTTTATCCCAGGGAGCTTGGAAGTCTGCAAGGGCAGGCAACAGATGGCCCCAAGCTAGTGATTTGCTGAAAATGCAGCTTAGGCAATGGATGACGGCTATTATGATTCTCCCCTTTGAATCTAAGAGACTACTAGCAATATGTGTGTGTCCTCAAATTCTCCTAGTATAAATAGATGAAAGATCCCTTTCTGAACCTTTCTGACCCTGACTTCTTTCCTCAAACTATTATTCCAATTTAGTGGGAAACATCTTCTCACAGAATTCAGTTAAACTAATATGAACATGCTATTGTGCAAGGCACTGGGCTAGGCACTTGAGAAACAGACAGAAACAAAACCATCCATCCCTTCAAGGGACTTACATTCTGCTGAGGAAGATACAGCATGCATTGATGCAAGCAAGTTAGTAGGAAGTATATATAAAGTCATTTCAAGAGGGAAAACAATCTAATTACCAGAAATGGGGAATGATTTTTAGCCACCAACTCTATGACAGAAATCTGCAACGAGAACAGTCATTGTTATCATGCAAGGGAGAACAGCACATCCTAGCTCTGCTTCCTTTTGTGAGATGTGATACATTTTTTATAACCAGGAAGGGAAGAGGAGAAATCCTCTGTCATCCCTATAGCAGGTCTCAGAAAACTGAGCTTACTATTGCTATTGTTAGGTTAAAAACAAGGGCACTCAATAAGATCACCAATTTAGAGTTGGAAGGGGGCCATCTAGCGCAGTACAATACCTGGTACATAGTAGGTGCTATGAATTCTTCTTGACTTAACATGTCTTCACTAGTATATTCCTTATACCAAGGAAACAGCCTATGAGGGTTTAAGTGGCTTGCCCAACTAATTGATTCTCACTGATCATGCAATTAGTAAGTATCATAAGGGAAAGCTGAGCTCAAGTTTTCCTGACTCCTCAGGTCAGCACTCTGGTGTCTAGTGTCCTACTTTTGAATTCTTCACGCTCAGAATATGAATAAATGCTCATACTGATTTTAGCAGCCACTGAGTCGGGAAGTTCCAGAGACAAGACCAAGTTAACCAATTTTAACCAAGAGTATGAATGGTTAACTTGGTCTTGTCTCTGGAACTTCCCAACTCAGTGGCTGCTAAAGTTGTTTGTAGAAGCCAAGCAAATTGTAGAGACAAATTGATTGATGAAGCCGAGTCATAGTATACATGTGTAATGTGGTCAATGAAAGCACACTTTTGATCATCTATCAGTCTTTATTTTTTAACCTATTCTAACTGCACTAACATGACTCTTTCAAGCATTCTGTGAGCTATTGCTTCCACATGCATTTCTGCTAAAGTAAGGAATGATACTCCGTCAAGCTCAAAACAAATATGACTCTGGCTTCTGTAGATTTGAGCAGTTTAACAAATCATTTGCAAAGTGACATCTCTCCCATAAATATTTTTCAGCACATATTGAAGAATCTACCCCATGAGCCAAAAATATAAGATATATTTTCTGGATTTTTGCTTAAATGTAAAAGGAAGTTGCCAGACTAAGCCTTTGATCATTTCCAAAACATTTATCGCCTTTATTTGGCCAGTATCTTAGATAATCTGGCTAAATCCTAATCAATAGTATTGTAGATATCTACTTTAGTACAGAACAGTGGGTTAAACTCAGAAAGAAACAGGGGTCACTAAACCACACATCAAGATCCCTGCAGACTGTACATTGACTTAGAAAACACTGCAGTAACATTACATGTGTTCTATTATATATTTTTATTTAATTAAAATATTTTCCAAAAAAATATTTTCCAAAAAAATATTTTCCAATTATAGTTTCACCTGGTTCCAAATGTTACAGACCTTTTATTTGACATTTCTGGTGTAGATTCATTCTAGAGAAGATGATTTTGTCAGACCCTCCAGGAGCTACTTAGGGTGATAGGTGGTTAGTATGACTGTTAGCACAGATCATTATATGACATTACATGCATGTACTTTAGGGGTTTAGGAGCCAAAATATAACATAAGGTTTGAGGGGGGAACTTTTTAGCATCCAGAAGGTTAAGCAAAGGATTCATGGACAAGGTAGCATTTGAGTTGAGCTTTAAAAGCAGAACAAGAATTCAACAAACAAACTGGGAGGGCATTCAGGCATGGGAAGCAGCCTGAGCAAAGCCATGAAGGTATGAAGAGTCCAGCTGCATATTCAAGGGAGGCAGAAAAATGTCCAGTCTGACTATAGGGCAAACAACATGGAAGGCAGTAATGAGATGAGATGGAAAAGGCAGGTGGTAGCTATTTAAAAATAACAACAACAACAACAACAACAACTCACATTTATATCATGCTTTAGGGCTTGCAAATTCTTTACAAATATCTCATTTTATCCTAATAATCCTGTGAAGTAGGTACCATTATTATCCCCATTTTACAGATGAGGAAACTGAGGCTGGGTGAAGTTAAGTGACTTGTCCAGGTCATACGGTTAAAGTCTGAGACAGGATTCAAATTCAGGTCCTCCTGATTCTAGGTCCAGCAGTCTAACCACTGTGACACTTATCTGCCCCAATCAAGTACATCTTTTAAATCCTTACATCTTTTAAATACATCAATTCAGTAAATCTTTCCTCTCATCAGCATGTATATTCCCTCCTACACTGATACAAATCACAAAGCATCTACACCTTCTCATCTTGTGTAATCCGTGTCCACACTTTCCCATAAATCCTGCCTAGAACTTCTCTCTCATGTGCTAAAGACCTTCCTCTATGGCATTTTATATTTCATGGGTAGGTACCAGTGTAGCATTGCATGGTAACCTTACCTCTTTATCCAGTTTGAGATTTCCTGATGCTTCTTGCACATAGGGCTTCATTGGAAACTGATGGCTTACCATGATTTGAGTCTTCCAATAATATGCCAACTTGGTTACTTGATAAAGGTCTCACATCTAGATGATAAACAATTGAATCAGTGCCTACAAACCACCTCTTGGAATGTAAGGCTTACCACTCTCTGCTTTATTTTTCTAAGCTCATTTTTTTTAAGTTTCCCTCATGGCTAATATGGAAATTTGTTTTGCATGACTTTGCCTGTATAATGAGTATCACATGGTGTGTCATATATATCCCCTTAGCCCAGTTAATACAGAAAAGTTAAGCAAAATCAAGCAACACAGAAACTATATCTCTCGATTTATGTAGTATTTAACATTTATAGAACTTCCAGCTCTGCTGAGAACAAATGTTTCATCATATGTCCTCCGGAACCAATTTGGTCCTACTATTTATTCCAAGTTGAGCTACCTCTTTGTATTGTTTTCAGTTACGTGATTGTGGTCATGTATATATTATTCTCTGGATAGTTCTTTTGTCATTCTGCCTCAGTTCATAAACATCTTGCAATGTTTCTCTGTTCATATTTGTAATTTTATATCAAAATTACATTCAATTATTTCCACATACTACAAATTGTCCAATCATTCCCAACCAATGGATACCCACTTTCTTTCCATTGGGGGAAGGGCAAACACAGAATCTGCTGCTATGAATATTTTGGATATGTGTGAATAATTTTCTGACTTACCACCTCAGAGAGACACCCCAGTACTAGAATTCCCCATCCATTTGGAGTTTATTGTGGAAGATGGTGTAACCTGATGATCCATTTTTTTTTTCTCTGACAAATTTCTTTCCAATTTACCCCGCAGTTTTTAGTATTTAGTAAGTACTTTCCCCAGTAGTTTGTGCTGTTGAGTTTGGTTTTTTTATCACTGGATTATGTGTTCATTTGACTTTGATTCTTGCTTTTGTAATTTATTCCATTAATCTATTTTTCTATTTTTTAACCAGTAACAAATAGTTTTAATAGTTACTTATTTGTAATAGAGCTTGAGATATGGTAATGCTAGGTTCCTTTGTGTCTATTTTTTTTAATTCCTGGAGATTCTAGACCTTTTATTCCTATAATCACAAAATTCCTACTTTTTAAAATTATTTCATTTAGTTTGCATAGCAGTAAATCTATTAATTAATTTAGTAGTATTATAGTATTGTTATTTTTAGAGTGTTGACATGGTCCAACTATAATAACTGTTTTTTCTTATGACTTCTCTTCCTTTATTTTTATGAAGACTATTTGTAATTGTAGTTATTTAAATCCTAAGTATGTATTAGTAGGATGAGACCCAGATGTTTTATGCATTTTGTCATTGATTTGAATGGACTTTCTCTTTCTATTTCTTCCTCCTGGCTTTTGTTTTTAATATATAGGCATACATGTTATCTGCACATTCATTATTTTTATCCTGCTACTTAACTGAAACTATCTCCTGTTCTTTTTCCTGCCACTCTGTCACCAGTTTGTTTATATATAGATCTCCAAAGACCTTGACATACTATAAAAAAATTAATAAATGAAGCAGTTTAGCCATCATTTCCTTCATCTTATATATGCATGAATTCATTCATTCAACAAACATGTATTGAATTATAGCCCACAAAACAATGTACCAGATACTATGGAGGATACTGAAATATTGGTTTTTTTTCTGGAGTCACATATAAATTTATTTTAATCAGATGGAGAAACTGACGTGGAATGAGTGGCCTAAGTCATAAATTAAAGGCAGAAATAGAATGCAGGTCTCACCTAACTTTCAATCCACTATTCAATCATCTTCCTTACTTAGCATTGCTTATACACACACACACACACACACACACACACACAATTTTAACCTGGAATATTTCTAAGCAGTATATAATCTTTTTTGGAGGGTGGGAAGAAGAGGAAATCAGGGTTAAGTGGCTTGCCCAGGGTCACACAGCTAGAGTCTGAGACCAAATTTGAACTCAGGTCCTCGTGACGTGCTCTATCCATTGCACCAACTAGGTTCCTAGTCTTTAAAATACAGCTTTTGTCTTCAATATGAACATGGTGAAAAGTGAATTGTCATTTTAACAAATCTAATTTTTGTATCCACCTCCAGGCTGAAAAGAGAAAGTCACAATTTCTTTTCTCAACTATATTTTCCCATTCACAGGTTGATTTCAATTCAATAGGCATTTTTTGAGCTCCAGAAATTTACGTTCTATGAAAATAACATATACACAGATTACTATACAAAGTTAATACAAATTTTTGAAGGGAAAGCACTTAATAAAAGGTCAAGGATGAGAGAGGAATTAGGCTAGACTTCCTAAAGGAGAAGGCCATCCTTTAAAGGAAATTACAGACTGTATGCATAGACATAAGAGCATATAAGGTATAGAGGTTGGCCTATGCAAAGGTAAAGAGGTGTATGAAAAATAGCAAGTAGACAAACTTGGTTATAGCATAGATTGTGAAAAGGGGGAGTGCTGAGCAATTGGTCTGGAAAGATGGGACAGATCTAAGTGGTCAATGGGTTTTAAGTGCCAAACAGAGGTATTTGTATTTACCCTAGAGGAAATAAGAAGCTCCTGGAGTTTCTTGAGTGGTCAAGTGATATGCTTAGACCTAAGCTTTAGGAATATCAATTTGCCAAATTTCTGGGGAATGGATTAGAGAATAGAGAGCCCAGAATGACACCACTTAGAAAACTATAGTAATAGAATAGACAAAAGATGAAGAGGGCCTAAATTGAAGGTGGTGACTGTGTGAGTGGAGAAAAAGAAAGATAAGAAATAAGACAGTGGTAAGTATTGATGGGACTTGGCTACTTATTGGATCTGAGGGTGAGTGAGGGTGAAGAAGTGAGTATGACAGAAATCTGTGTGACTATGTAAAAGGTAAAATCTGAAATAACTGAGGAAGCAAAGGTTCAAGGTTCCAAGCATATTGGTTTATTAAACAATGCATGCCAACAATATTAGGACTAGGCCTCTTCAGCTTGGAGATAAATCCCAAATACATGGAGAGAGAGATTTTTATGAATTAAAAGCAAACAATTAACAGATTATAAACCAGGATACAAGACTAGGTAATCCAATTTCTAATTGGAGGAAAGATTGGGGACTTTCCAAGTTGAGAAGGGGAGAGCAAACAGGTGCAATTTTTTGAAAACAGAAAAAGAGGGGTCCCACTCTCCCCCAAGTGTCTGTATTCAAAGGAAAAAGGAAACAGTAACTAATTGACCAGTGTGGGGCCAATTTTCAGTTAAGACATAAGAGTTCCTTGAAATTTGTAATTGTAGAAAACTCCTTGCATTAATCTTTCGATCTGATTGGTTTCTGGGCATCATAACCTACTTTCTGTATATGTGTATAGATCAGGGAGCCATGTGAATAGAGTGGATCATTGAACCCACAGCAGCTAATGAATCACTGAGAGATAGATGCAAAGGTCTAGTACAGAGACCTGGATTGCACCCATGTTTATATGATTTGACAGGGAAAGAAGACTGAGGAGAAATGGTCAAATTAGGTAGGAAGGAAACACCATGTCAGAAAAACTCAGGGAGGAGAGCAATATCTAAGTACAAGGAACAGTCAACAGTGCCAAAAGCTGCAGAAAAGTCAAGATCTTTAATTTCACACATTTTGAAGGATGTACTTCTCTATTTCTCTTCATGTTTCCCTAAAACCTAAAGCTACTTCCATCTTTCTTTGAATTTATGATTTCATTGATGTGAAGACATCTCCCATTGGTATAACTCAGCCCAGCCTTACTTCCTCCTCCCATCTGATTTTTATCAATCTTTTCCCACAAATCTTCCATTGAATTTCTGCCTGACAAACCAAACGCCTTCATTTTGTACTCTTACTTACCAAGTAAGAAACTTAAACTGTTTGTCTTTTTAAAGCTAAATTAATTCTGATAAATTACTTTCTATTAGAAACAGCAAGTACAGTGAAACGAGCATTAGGATTCAGAGTCAGAAAGAGTGAGAACAAATTCTGTCTTGGAGGAATCACCTAATCTATCAGTCTTGTCCCAACTTTCCTCAGCTGTCATATGAGACAGCTGGACTTGATAGCCTGAAAGGTACCTTCCAGTGGGGCAGAACCAAGATGGCAGAGTGAAAGCAGGAACTTGCTTAAACGCCCACACCAATCACCTCCAATACCTGTAAAATATGACTCTAAACAAATTTTAGAGCTACAGAACCCACAAAGTGACAGAGAGAAACAAATCTCCCACTGAAGGCAGCCTGGCTAGCCAACAGAAAGGGTCTATCACACTGGGCTGGGTGCTGAGCAGTCCTGTGTGAGCCACATGAGCCCAGACCCGGCAGCCCTGACCAGCAGCACAGACAGGCCAGAGCAGACTTCAGGAGAGTGAATCACCAGCAGCTTTGGTGGTTTCCAGACTTCTCAACCCATAAACACCAAAGAGAAAAGTAAAAGGTCAGGGGCAGCCAGGTGGCACAGTGAGTAAGAGCACTGGCCCCAGAGTTGGGATGACCTAG
>NW_027185655.1:40262198-40270720 GCF_028583685.1 Petaurus breviceps papuanus
AGAAAGAAAGAAAGAAAGAAAGAAAGAAAGAAAGAAAGAAAGAAAGAAAGAAAGAAAGAAAAGAAAAGAAAAGAAAAGAAAAGAAAAGAAAAGAAAAGAAAAGAAAAGAAAAGAAAAGAAAAGAAAAGGAAAGAAAAGAAAAGAAAAGAAAGAAAGTAAAAGGTCAGTAGGGAAATCTGTTGGAACTGAAGAGCACGGTCTGGCCCTTGTGCCCAGGGCGAAAGGTGGTGGCAGCATGGTGGCCACAGCTGCTGCCGTGTGGCTGCCTCTGGAGCTCCTGGCCTGCAGATAATAGGGAGACTATTCAGAAGGTAATCACTCTTGCTTTGACCTGCTTGGATCTGGGTCACAGTCTTAGGTGGTGGTCCTGGGATGATGAATGCCAGTGTGCCAAAATTTGTGGGAGCTGTAGAGAGGGCACCCTCCCCAGAGCTCTGACAACATTTGCAAAAACACAGGAATTTGGGACACAGAATTCTTTTGGGGGGACAAAAAGGATCAAAACACTGAACCAGAAGAAGACAAGAAAGTCAAAACTCCTGCATGAAAAGCTTCCAAGAAAAATATGAACTGGTTACAGGACAAGGTTACAAGAAGGATTTTGAAAATAAGTAAGAGAAGTGGAGGAAAAATTGGGAAGAGAAATGAGAATGATGCAAGAAAATCATGAAAAGTGAGTCAGCACCCTGCTAAAGGAGAGCCTAAAAATATTGAAGAAAATAACCCCTTAAAAATAGACTAACTCAAATGGCAAAAGAGACCCAAAAAGCCAATGGGGAGAAGAATGCCTTAAAAAGCAGATTTGACCAGATGGAAAAGGAATTTCAAAAACTCACTGAAGAGAATAATTCCTTTAAAATTAGATTGCAGCAAATGGAAGGTAATGACTTTATGAGAAATCAAGATTATACAAAACAAATCAAAACAAATGAAAAAAGAGAAGGAAATGTGAAATATCTCATTGGAAAAACCACTGACCTAGAAAATAGATTCAGGAGAGATAATTTTAAAATTATTGGACTAGGGGCAGCTAGGTGGTGCAGTGAATAGAGCATCAGCCCTGGAGTCAGAAGAACCTGAGTTCAAATCTGGCCTCAGACATTTGACACAAAAAATAGCCATGTGACCTTGGGCAAGTCACTTAACCCCAATTGCCCTACCTTCCCCCCTCCAAAAAAAGCAAAAAGGAAAAACAAAAAAAAAGTTATTGGACTACTTGAAAGCCATGATCAAAAAAAGAGCCTAGAAATCATCCTTTAAGAAATTCTCAAGGAAAATTGCCCTGATATTCTAGAAACCAGGGGGTAAAATAGAAATTGAAAGAATTCACGGATCGCCTCTTGAAAAAGATCCCAAAAAGAAAACTCCTAGGAATATCATAGGCAAATTCCAGAGTTTCTAGATCAAGGAGAAAATATTACAAGCTGTCAGGAAGGAACAATTTGAGTATTGTGGAAACACAATCAGGATAACACAATATCTAGCAGCTTCTACATTAAGGGGTCAAAGGACCTGGAATATGATATTCCAGAGGTCAAAGGAGCTAGGATTAAAACCATGAATCATCTACCCAGAAAAACTGAGTATGCTTCAGGGGAAAATATGGTCATTCCATGAAATAGAGGACTCTCAAGCATTCTTGATGAAAAAACCAGAGCTGAACAGGAAATTTGACTTTTAAATACAAGAAGCATGAGAAGGTAAACAGGGAAAAGAAATCATAAGGAAATTATTAAAGTTGAACTATTTATATTCCTACATGGAAAAAGATCATTGTAACTCATGAGGCTTTTCTCAGTATGAGGATAGTTGAAGGGAATGTATATTATATATATGTATACATACATATATATGTATGTATGTATGGGAGGGTGTGTGTGCATAAATACATACGGGACTGTATGTATATGTGTGTACATGTATACATAGACAGAGGACACAGGATCAGTTGAATAGGAAGAGATGATGTCTAAAAAATAAAATTAAAAGGTGAGAGAGGAATATAATGGGAGAAGGGGAAAGGGAGAGATAGAATACGGTAAATTATCTCATATAAAAGAGGCAAGAGAAAACTGTTACAAGGGAGGAGAAGAGTAAAAAGGAGAAAAGGAATGGGTCAACTTACTCTCACTGAATTTGTCTTTAGGAGGAAATAACATACACACTCATTTGGGTATCTTACCCTACAGGAAAGTAGGGGGGAAGGGTATAAGAGGGGGAATGATAGAAGGGAGGGCAGATTGGGGGAGAGGGTAGTTAGAAGCAAACACTTTTGAAAAGGGACAGGGTCAAAGTAGAAAATAGAATAAGTGGGGGGCAGGATGGGATGGAGGGAAATATAGTTAGTCTTTCACAATATAGCTACTATGGAAATGTTCTGCATAACTACACATGTACAACCTATATTGAACTCCTTATCTTCCTAGTGGGGGTGGGTGAGGAGGGATGAAGGGAAAGAATCTGAAAATCAAAGTTTTAAAAACAAATGTTAAAAAATTGTTTTTACATGCAATTGGAAAATAATACATACAGGCACCAGGAAACCCATCTTGCCCTACTAGAAAGTTAGGCCGTAAATTGGGGGGAGGATATAAGAGAAAGCATACTGGGGCAAGGGGTATTCAGTAGACTCACTATCTTGGGGTGGGGGTAGGGGAAAGATGGAAAGGAAATTTGTAACTCAAAATCTTGTGGAAATGAATGTGGCAAACTAAAAATAAATAAATAAAAGATTAAATTTTTTAAAAATGGTCCCTTCCAACTCTAAAGAAAGCAATTTTGGGGGCAGAGCCAAGATGGTAGCATAGAAGCAGGAAAACTCCATGCACTTCCCCCATAACCACCTCAAATATCTGTAAGAAATGACTCTAAACAAACTTTAGAGCTACAGAACCCACAAAGTGAAAGAGAGAAACAAATCCCCCACTGAAGATAGCCTGGCAGCCTGGCAGGAAGGGTCCATGGCAACTCACTGGGAGCAGAGCCCAGCCCAGCCTGCCTCCACAGTTTTAGACTCGGAGAGGCCTGGCCAGCTGGGGCTAGAGGGACATCAAGAGAGTAGATCACCAGTAGCTGTGGAGGTTTCCAGAATTATCAACCCATAAAAGTCAAAGACAAAGTGAGCGGTTGTAATAGTAATGGAATTTAAAGATCCTTCTGTATTGGCTTGGTTTTCAGGTTGTGTTAAAACCCAGAGCTTGTGAATCCCACTTGTGGGATGGACCTGTTGACATGAAGAGAGGACTGAAGTGGGAGGAGCTGGTGCTGTGGACTTAGAGAGGCACAAGAAGAGAAAGAGAAGCAGAAGAACTTTTGGAAGCAGCATCATGGAGGCAGAGAGAGAGAGAGAGAGAGAGAGAGAGAGAGAGAGAGAGAGGATTGCAGAGGGCCAGTTTGAGCTGCCCAGGACTTTTGAGAGTTGCCACCCAGAGCTGCCAAGGACTGAGGAGACATGGCTGTGATGCTGGTATTTTGTCTGTCTGTTTTGGTGTTTTGCCAGATTCATCTGCTGGTGAAGGACAGTGCTGTTGTTGCAGAGGTCCTGGAACTTTGCTGTTAGTTCAGAGGTCCTAAGACTGTTCTGCAGACAGAGAGTGAATTGCATCCACTTGTGAAGGGCAGTGCAGTTTTTGCAGAGATCCTGGAACCTTGCTGTTGGTTCATAACCCCTTAAGAAGAATTTTCTTGTTGTATGTTTACAGAAATCCTGGAAGAGGGTCTTGCTGATGTTTTCAGGGGTCCTAAGACTGTTTTGCAGGCAGACAATGGAATAATGAGGACACTGGCAATGTATCTTGTGGTCTTGTTAAGCTTTGTCTCCCCAGGAACAGAGACTGCTGAGAATTTGCCTCGTGTCAAGATGAAGAAAAAAACCCTCTCTTTGGGTTTTAGATCAGGGGTAGATGGCCTTTGTGCTCTCTACTACCCCATTTGAGAAAGTGCTTGGCATTAACTGATGATAATTGTAATTCAGTTGTGATCCAGGGGTGGGAAACTTTTGACTTTTTTGTGGTCTGTGACTGACCAGCTGAATGTACTTTGTTTATGATTGTAAACTAATCTCCATTTGAGAAGAGGGACTTAGTGACTGACTAAATGAATGTACTTCCCAGGGGTGGAGAAGTACTTGGAAATTATTGAATTACACTTGGTGAATGCTGTATTTTGATTTTCTGTTCTTAATTTGTCACTGAATAAAATGGAGAGCTGCTATGCTGATATTTTGAACCTTGGAAGTTGCCTTTGTTTGGCATTACAGCGGTCAGTGTGGACTTTGTGAGGACAGGGGGTCCGGGAGTTCAGTCCAGCCTCTGCCCCTGGAGAGAGAAGTGGTGGAGGCACAATGGCTGCTGAAGAATGGTTGCTTCATGGCTCCTGGCCTCCAGATTGTAGGGGGACCAAGCAACCATTCTGAGGGGCAATTGCTCTTGCTTTAATCTGCTTGGATCTTGATTATTGTCTAGGGTGGAGGTCCTGGGGTGCATGACCAGTGAGCCAGAGCATGTGGAGGCTTCAGAGAGGGCACCCAACTAATAGTTTCTGGCAGCTATGAAAACCCCAGGGATTTGGGACAAAACTCTCCTCTCTGGAAGCAGAGTTCTACTGTGGCAAAAATCTCAAAAGTCAAGTAATTGAGTGGCAACATGAGCAAGCAAAGGAAGCAAAGCAAGCATAGCAGTCCGACTTTAGACTCATAATTTGGGGACAAAAAGGATCAAAGCATGGAACGGGAGGAAGACAGTGAAGTCAGAACTCCTGTACCAAAAGCTTCCAAGAAAAATATGAACTGGTTACAGGCCATAGAGAAGCTTAAGAAGGATTTTGAAAACCAAATAAGAGAAGTAGAGGAAAAATTGGGAAGAGAAATGAGAATGATGCAAGAAAATAATGAAAAGAGAGTCAACAACCTGACTGAAGAAAATAACACCTTAAAAAATAGACTAACTCAAATGGCAAAAGAGGCTCAAAAAGCCAATGAGAAGAATGCCTTAAAACACTGAATTTGCCAGATGGAAAAAGAATCTCAAAAGCTCACTGAAGAGAATCATCCCTTCAGAATTAGATTGGAGCAAATGGAAGCTAGTGACTTTATGAGAAATCAGGATACTATTAAACAGATCCAAACAAATGAAAAAAATATAAGGCAATGTGAAATATCTCATTGGAAAAACCACTGGCCTGGAAAATAGATCCAGGAGAGATAATTAAAAATTATTGGACTATCTGAAAGCCATGATCAAAAAAAGAACCTAGAAATCATCCTTTAAGAAATTGTCAAGGAAAATTGCCCTGATGTTTTAGAACCAGAGGGCAAAATAAAAACTGAAAGAATTCATGGATCACCTCTTGAAAAAAAATCCCAAAAAGAAAATTCCTAGGAATATTATAGGCAGGTTCCAGAGTTCCCAGATCAAGGAGAAAATATTATGAGCAGCCAAGAAGAAACAATCTGAATATTGTGGAAACACAATCAGGATAACACAAGATCTGACAGCTTCTATACTGAGGAATAAAAGGGCTTGGAATGTGATATTCCTGAGATCAAAGGAGCTGGGATTAAAGCCAAGAATCACTTATCCAGCAAAACTCAGCATCATGTTTCAGGGGAAAATATCATCATTCAATGAATAGTATATTATGTTAATATAGAGGTCTTTCAAGCATTCTTGATGAAAAAAACAGAGTTGAATAGAAAATTTGACATTCAGATACAAGAAGCAAAAGAAGCATGAGAAGGTAAACAGGGAAAAGAAACCATAAGGAACTTATCAAAGTTGACCTATTTACATTCCTACATGGAAAACCGGTAATTGTAACTTAGAAAACTTTTCTCGGTATGAGAATAGTTGAAGGGAATATAAATGTATATGTATATATGCATATGTGTATGTATACATAAATATATATATATATGTCTACAAAGGAGGGTATATGGGCATATGAATACATACGTGAGTGTGTGTATATATGTGTACAGGTAGAGATAGAGGGCACAGGACCAACTGAATAGGAATTGATGATACTTAAAAGGTGAAATTGAGAGGTAAGAGAGGAATATAATGAGGAGATGGGGAGAGACAGAATGGGGTAAATTTTCTCATGTAAAAGAGGTAAAGGAAAACTGTTACAATGGAGGGGAAGAACAGGAATGCAAAAGGGAATGGGTCAACCTTACTCTCTTTGAATTTGGCTTAGGGAGGGAATGACATACACACTAAATAGGGGATCTCACCCTACAGAAGGGTAGGGGGAAGGGGATGAGAGGGGGGATGATGGAGGGGAGGGCATGTTGTGGGGGAGGGAAGTTAGAGGCACACACTTTTGAAAAGGGACAGGGTTAAAGTAGAGAATAGAACAAGTCGGGGGGAGGGATAGAATGGAGGGAAATGTAGTCAGTCTTTCTCAATATATCCACTATGGAAATGTTTTGCATAGCTACACGAGTACAACCTATATTGAATCACCTATCTTCCCAGTAAGGGTGGTTGATGAGGGAGGAAGGGAAAGAATCTGGAATTCAAAGTTTTAAAATCAAATGTTTAAATATATATATATTTACATGCAACTGGGAAATAAGATATACAGGCATTGGAATATAGAGATCCATCTTGCTCTACTGGAAAGTCAGTGGGGAGATGGGGGAGGATATAGGAGAGAGCAGATTGGGGGAGGATACAGTGGGATCGATGTTTTGGGGTGGTGGGTAGGGGAAAGACGGGGAGAAAATGTGTAACTCAAAATCTTGTGTAAATGAATGATGTAAACTAAAAATAAACATAAAATTTAATTTTAAAAAATAAAAGCATTTTTTACTTTTTTCTTTAAAGCTAATTTCATCCTATGAAAAGTGAACAGAAAAGAAAAAGAAAAAATCTCCCCCTTTTAATTGGAAGCTAGGTAAAAGGTGGAAGGATATAAATTTATATTTCCTTGATGGTGTGTCATATCTTTAATGACATCTTGTTATTCATTGCAAAACTGGTTCTCCCACATTCTCTTTGACTGTCATTTATTTATTCACATATTTTATAAAATAGTCAGAGTTATCATCCACTGGGTATTATAACTGATTACCTTGGACATTACTCCCTTTTAAAAGCACAGAGAGAATGTACTTGGATACTGATGCATCTCTTACCATGTGATTTTCACACATATCTCTTTTAAAAAAAAAGTGGAAATATATTGCATTTTACCTGTCTTTCAACATGTTCTTTAGAGGCAGTATGGTATAGTGGATAGAGAGCTGACCTTGGCATTAGGATCACCTGGGTTCAAGTCTCCCCTCTGACACATACAGTCTGTGATTCCCTGTCTAGGTCACTCAAATTCTTATTGCCTCAGGTGACACTATAGGACCATAAATTGCAGGTGTTACTGATGTGAAATGTTAAAGTTTTCCAACTGGAAAACTCCACACACTAGTGAAATCAACCAATCAACAAGCATTGAGTGCCTATGTATGAGGCACTGTCCTAGGAACTGGGCATACAAAAACAAAAACAGCAGCTATCCTTCTAGTCTATTAAAACATGTCAGGACTGTTGATGATGATGATGATGATGATGGCAACAGAGATAACAACACATACGTTTCTTCCCCAGAATAGAAGTTATTATAAGAATTAATTTTCCCTACTGCTCAGCTGAATTCTTTTTAACTTCATCTTATGTTATTTTCACATTCTGAATTTGAAAATTATGAAGGAGAAAAATCTACCACCCTTCCCTGCAATGTAGACTGGCCTAGTTCTTTTCTTTAAAAAGTATTGAAACGGGGGGAGGGGGGGCAGTGTTTTGGGCTTTTTGTTATTGTTGTTGTTACCATTCAGAAACTAAGAGACAGATGCAAGTAAATATTCTCTTTAAGAACAATGTGGTAATAAATAAAGCAAAGTATCATCTGTTGTATTTATATAATTTTTGTATTTAGAGTTGATAGTATCTCCAGGTTCTCTAGACTCTGTCTCCCTTTCTCTATGACTGGAATTTTGAGATTGTCTAAAAACTCCTGAAGGAATTTCTTTGGACATTTTAATTAGCATTTGGGAAGCCATTAGAAACTCTCTGGGAGTCACTTAAGAAGACAATGTTTAATCTTTTTTTTTTTGCTTTTTTTTTTTGGAGGGCAATTGGGGTTAAGTAACTTGCCCAAGGTTGTGTGGGTGGGTGTGTGTGTGTGTGTGTGTGTGTGTGTGTGTGCGTTAAGTGTCTGAGGCCAGATCTGAACTCACTCCTGACTCCAGGGCTGGTGCTCTACTCACTGTGCAACCTAGCCACCCCTAATGTTTAATCTTCTTAAGAAGTCCTAAAATCTTTCCATAGTTGGGAATATAAATAAAGAAAGGAAGGAAGGAAGGAAGGAAGGAAGGAAGGAAGGAAGGAAGGAAGGAAGGAAGGGTATTGGGGACCTGCATTGATTTAAAAAGTTTAGAGAAACAGCTTCCACCATTTATGTGAAACTTTGACCTTCAATTTTCTCTGTCTCCAGTTGAGGGTGGGAAAGAAAGACCCTTTTCAGGG
>NW_027185655.1:40271120-40400987 GCF_028583685.1 Petaurus breviceps papuanus
TCTGTCTGCTTGTATCTTCTGCTTGTAACTTGTTTGTATTCTCTGAAGTTCAGGGTGCTGGCCTTTTCCCCTGAACTAGGTAAATGACATATGTTTGATGAAAGCAATATTGTTAACCCATTTTGAGTTTCTTTCCTTTAGAAAAGCAGATCTAAGAACCTGTGTTGGCAGCCATCCTGGGTGTGCTAGGGTGCTTGCTGCTACACTTGGCTAAGTAAACTCCTCTTTCTTATTTGTTATATAGACTAAAAGTTCACTATTTCATTCTAATCTAAAACCACTTGAACCTGGCTAGTCCTAACCTGACCATGACAAGTATCCATTTAGTACTGCTTGGCCTGGGTATGTTTCATACTATCTTCACTAGGTATATTTCATACTTCTTGCCATAGGTGCCAAAACTGCTAGTTATTCCTCTAAGCAGATAATTATGGCAATGAGAGCCAGATAGATTCTGGCAGATGTTTCATTTCCCTTTAGATTCAAAACCTATAGTTTTGTATTTTAAGAACCTTTATTTGGGCCCTGGAGTCAGGAGGACCTGAGTTCAAATCCAGCTTGAGACACTTAACACAAAAATTAGCCTTTGACCTTGGGCAAGTCACTTAACCCCAATTGTCCTCCAAAAAGAAAAAAAAAGAGCCTTTATTTGGATACTTATAGAATCAGAGGCAGTGTGGTTCAATGAATAGAGAACTGTACTTGGAGTTAAGAAGACCTAGATTCCAGTTCTGCTTCTGATACATGCTATCTGTGTGACCCTGGGAAAATCACTTCACTTCTTTCTGCCCCCAGGCAACTCCATAAGACAACTAGATGCAAACAAAATACTGATCTGTGCTGGTAGGGGGAGTTGCCCACTGGGAACTTTTTACATTAATAAAATTGTAAGGGGACGGGTAGGTGGTGTAGTGAGTAGAGCACCTGCCCTGGAGTCAGGAGGACCTGAGTTCAAATCTGACCTCAGATACTTAACACAAAAACTAGCCATGTGACCTTGGGCAAGTCACTTAACCCCAATTGCCCTCCAAAAAAGCAAAAAAAAAGTTATCAGTATTATTTAGGAGCAGCCAGGTGGCTCAGCAAGTAAGAGCACCAGCTCCAGTGTTGGGATGACCTGGAGATCGAATCTCGGGCTCAGACACTGAGCACCACACCCAGAAATAACTGGCTGTGTAACCTTGAGCAAGTTACTTAACCCTGATTGCTTAAAAAAAAATTGTAAGGTATTTCTCGGGGCAGACCCAAGATGGCAGACTAGAGAAAGCACTCAGCTGAGCTCTCCCAACATTCCCCTCCAAACAACTTTAAAACAACACCTCAAATGAAATTCTGGAATGACAGAGCCAACAAAAGGTCAGAGTGAGACATTCTTCCAGCCCAAGACAACATAGGAAGTTATAAAGAGAGATCAGTGGCACAGAGATAAAGGCTGGCCTCAAGTCAATGTGCATGAAAATCCATGAAAGTAGGTGGTGATGATTTTTTTAAAAACCAGCAACAACTTCAGGAGCTCCCAGGGCAACTGTTCAGAAAGAGATTATAGAAGATCCCTCTGCTAACACTGGACATAGGACCAGATGCTATTTGGCAACTCCATTACTTATACCCACTTCTGGGTCATAGTTTAAGGGCAAAGAGAGGCATTTTTGTTCAAGAGGGAGAGGGAGCCCTGAGGGGCAGTATCACTTCTGGTCCCAAGGGAGCCTGAGGAGCAGCATCAATTACAATTCAAATCAATTACAATCCAAAGGGGTCCTTCCTGGGTACGAACAAAGTGCAGACCAGGAGAACAGTGACCACATCTCTACCATACATACCATCTTGGAATTCCCAATGAAAATTTCCAAACCTTAGAACTGGCTCTGAAAATAGCAGTAGAAAAAAATCCTGAAGCTTAAAACAGTGACCTTCTACCCCCACCTATATGCTGATACAGAGCCCAAAATTAACATAAACTTCCAAATCAAGAAATAGGGTAGAAAATGAGCAAGTTTTTTTAAAAGAACCCAAGGATAAAAAGCTATTATAGTGACAGGGAAGATCAAGGCACAAATTCAGAAGACAATGAAATCAAATCAACTACAAGCAAAGCCTCAGAGAAAAATGTGAATTGGACAAAAACCCAACAAGAATTCCTGAAAGAGCTTTAAAAATGATTTTCAAAATCAGGGTGGCAGAGGAAAAATTAGGTAAAGAAATTAAAGCAAAGGAAGAAAAGTGAAAGTACAATAGGTTGGTAAAAAAATGAAGAAGAAGAATACTGAAGAAAATAATACCTTAAAAAGCAGAATTGGACAAATGGAAAGATACAAAACTTCACTGATAAAAATAACTCCTTAAAAAGCAGAATGGGGTAAATGCAAAAAGAAGTTCCAAAGGTCATAGGAGAAAATAATTCTTTAAAAATTAGAATTGGGTAACTGGAAGCTAATGCCTCCCTGAGAGATCAAGAAACAATCAAACAAAATCAAAAGAATGAAAAAATAGAAAATGTGAACTATCTCATCAGAAAAACAACTGACCTGGCAAATAGGTCAAGAAGAGATCATTTTAAAATTGTTTGATTATATGAAAGCCAAGATGAGAAATGAAAAGTCTAGACATCATATTCAAGAAATTAGCAAGGAAAACTTCCTTGATATTCTAGAATTAGAGGGCAAAATAGAAATGGAAAGAATCCACCAGTCACCCTATGAAGGAGATCCCAAAATGAGAACTCCCAGGAATATTATAGCCAAATTGAGAGCACCCAGGTCAAAGAGAAAATACTTCAACCAGTCAAAAAAAAAAAACATTCAAATACCATGGAATCACAGTCAGGATCACACAAAATTTAGCAACTACATTAAAGAGTCAGAGTGCTTGGAATATGTGTTCAGAAGGCAAATGAACTAGGGTTACAACCAAGAATAACCTATCCAGCACAACTGGATACAACCCTTAAAGGGGAAAAATGGATATTTAATGAAATAAAGGACTTTCAAGCATTCCTGATGAAAAGACCAGAGCTGAATAGAAAGTTTGACTTTCAAATATGACTCAAGAGATATATAAAGAGGTAAACATGAAAGAGAATTCATAATGGACTCAATAAGGTTAAACTTTTTACTTTTCTATATGAGAAGATGATACATGCATTTTCTAAGAAGTTTATCATTATTTGGGCAGTTAGAATGATTCTCCAGAGAAAGAGTATGTGAGAGTGAGTCAATTATAGTAGGACAACTTTTTTTAATGGATAGGTGAGAAATAAGGATGCCCTGGGAGAATGGGGAAGGTAGAGAAAGAGTGGGGGAAATTATTGTACGCACACACACACACACACACACACACACACGGCATGCAAAAAAAGAGCTTTTACAGTGGAGGGGAAAATGTTGGGGAAATGGAAGTGGGCAATGCTTGAACCTCACTAACATCTAAAATTGTTCAAAGAGGGGAAATGTGTGTGTGTGTGTGTACGCATGTGTGTGTGTGTGTATATATAATTTTATTTATATATATATATATATATATATATATATACTCACTTGGTAGCAGAACTATATCTTACACAAAAGAGAAGTAAGAGACGAAGGAGATGGGGTGGGGGTATGATAAAAAGGAGGACAGATAAAAGAAAGCAGTAGTAAGAAGCAAAACAAACTTTAGAGGAGGGACATAATAAAGACAGACAGAGACAGAGAGAAGGATAAACAGAAGAAAATAGAATGGAAGGAAATACAGTCAGTAACTGTAATTGTGAACATGAATGGGGTGAACTCACCCATAAAACAAGCTGATAGCAGAAGGAATTAGAAGCTATAATCTGGAACACTAATGCATTGTTGTAGGAATTGTGAACTGATCCAACCATTCTGGAAAGCAATCTGGAACTATGCCCAAACGGTTATAAATAAGTGCATACCCTTTGACCCAGCAATACCACTTCTAGGGTTGTATTCCAAAGAGATTATACAAGTGGGAGGAGGACCCATATGTACAAAAATATTTATAGCAGCTCTTTTTGTGGTGGCAAAAATTTGGAAATCAAGGAGATGCTCATCAATTGGGGAATGGATGAACAAGTTGTGGTATATGAATGTAATGGAATACTATTGTGCTATAAGAAATGAGGAGCAAACAGACTTCATAATAACCTGAAGAGACTTATATAAACTGATGTTGAGTCAGAAGAACAGAACCAGGAGAAATTTGTACACAATTACAGATACAATGTATTTGTGACAACGAACCTTGATAGACTAGACTCCTCTCAGCAATGTAAGGTTATAAGACAGCTCCAAAAGACTCATGATGGAAGGAGATCTCCACATCCAGAGAAAGAGAAGTGGAGTCTGAATGCAGACTGAAGCAAACTACTTGCTCTGTTTCTTTTTCTTATTTTGTTTTGTTTCCTCTTTCTCATTGTTCATTCCATTGGTTATAATCCTTCTTTACAACGTGACTAATGTTTAATGTGAAGATTATGGAACTGAATGTTGTTAACTAAAAGTAAATAAACAAATTAATTAAATAAAAAAATAAAAAAGAAGCCATAATCCAACAATATGTTGTTTATAAGAAACATACAGGAAACAGAGAGACACGCAGAGTTAAAATAAGAGACTGGAGCAGAAATTATTATGCTTCTGCTGAAGTAAAAAAAAAAATCTACAGGGGTAGCAATAATTATCTCAGATAAAGTAGAAGAAAAATAGATCTCATTCTAAAAAATAATCAGGGAAGTTACATCTTGCTGAGGAAGGAACCATAGATGATGAAGTAATATAAATACTAAACATATATGAGCCAAATGGCATAACATCCAGATTCTTGAAGGAAATGTTAAATGAATTATAGGAGAAAACAGACAGTAAAACTGTACTAGTGGTGGACTTCAACTTTCCATCTCAAACCTAGATAGATCTAACCATAAATTAAATAAGAAAGAAATAAAGAAGATGAATAGAACATTACAAAAGTTACATATGATAGACCTCTGATTAAAACTAAACAGGAATATAAAGGAGTATACTTTTTTCTCAGGTACATAGTACTTTTACAAAAATTGACCAACTATTAGAGTATAAAAACCTTACAAACAAATTCAGAAAAGCAGAAGTATTAAATACACCCTTTTCAGGCCATAAAGCAATAAAAATTACATTTGATAAAGGACTATAGAAGCATAGATTAAAAGTTCATTGGAAACTAAATAATCTAATCCTAAAGAATGAGTGGAATTAAGAAGAAATCATAGAAATAATCAATAATTTCATTAAAGAGAATGACAAAAATAAGACAACATACTAAAATTTGTGGAATTTTTTCCATAGTGGAATTTGTGGAATTTTTTCCAAGGCAGTACTTAGGAGAAATTTTGTATCTTTAAATGCATACATCAGTAAGGGGAGGAAGCAGATCAATGAGTTGGGAGTGTAATTTAAAAAAAAAACTAGAAAAAACAAATTAAAATTTCCCATTTAAGCACAAAAATGGAAATCCTGAAAATCAACGGAGAGATTAATAAAATTGAAAGTTTAAAAAAACAACTGAACTAATTAGTAAAACTTCAAGCTGATTTTATGAAGAAAAAAAACAATAGATTAGATAAACCACTGGTTAATTTGATTTTAAAAAGGAAAGAAGAAATCCACATTACTAGTACTGAAAATGAAAATGGTGAATGTATCACCAATGAAGATGAAATTAAAGTAATTGTTAGAAGTTCTTTTGCTCAATTATATGCTAGTGAAACTGACAACCTAAGTGAAATGAATGAATATTTATAAAAATATAAACTGCCCAGATTAACAGAAGAAGAAATTGAATACTTTAATAATCCTGTCTTAGAAAAAGAAATTGTACAGGCCTTCAATGGGCTTCCTAAGAAAAAAACCTGAGGACCTAATGGATTTACAAGTGAATTCTACCAAATATTTATATAATAATTAATCCTAATACTATATAAACTATTCGAAGGGAAAAAACCATGCAAAAAAGTCTACCAAAGTACTTTTATGACACAAATACAGTCTTGATACCTAAACCAGGGAGAGAAAAAACAAAGAATGAACCAATTTCCTTAATGAATACCAGTGCAAAAATCTTAAATAAAATACTAGCAAGGAGATTACAGCAACCTATCAAAAAGATCACATATTATGACCAGGTGGTATTTTTACCGGGAATACAGGACTGGTTCAATATTAAGAAAACTATCAGCATAACTGACCATATCAATAACAAAAGCAATGAAAATCATATTGTTATATCAACAGATACAAAAAAAGACTTTGATAAAATACAATACCCATTTTTATTTTTAAAAAAACACTAGAGGGGCGGCCAGGTAGCACAGCGAGTAAGAGTACCGGCTCCAGTGTTGAGAAGACCTGGAGATCGAATCCCTTTAGCACGCACCCAGAAACACCTGGCCGTGTAACCTTGAGCAAGTTACTTAACCCCAATTGCTTAAAAAATAAAAAAAATTTAAAAAAATTTAAAAAAACACTAGAAAGCATAGGAATCGATAGTCATTCTTAAAATTATAAGCAGAATCTATCTAAGACCAAAAGCAAGTATTATCTGCACCAGAGATTAACTTGAAGCCTTCCAAAAAAGATTAGGAGTAAAGGAAGGATAGCCATAATCACCATTATTATTCAGATTTGTACTAGAAATGCTAGCAATAGCAATAAGACAAGAAAAGAAATTTAAGAAAGAAAAATAGGCAATGAGGAAACAAAACTATCACTCTTTGTGAATGTTTTCATGGTATACTTAGAGAACTCTAGAGAATCAACTACAAAAACTAGTTGAAACAATTAACAACTTCAGAAAAGTTGTAGAATATAAAATAAACCCACATAAATAATCAGCATTTCTACATGCCACCAACAAAACAGCAGCAAGAGACAGAAAGAGAAATTCCATTTAAAATAACTTGCAGACGATATAAAGTGCTCAGGAACCTACCTACCAAGACAAACCCAAGGATTATATGAACACAACTACAAAACACTTCACAAAAATAAAGACATCCAAATAACTGGAGAAATACTAATTGCTCACGAGTAAATAAAACCAACATAATAAAAATGACAATTCTATCTAAATTTATTTATTTAGTACCATACAATGAAACTATCAAGCAGTCATTTTATAGAGCTAAAAATAATTATAACAAAATTCATCTGGAAGAACAAA
Source organism: Petaurus breviceps papuanus (assembly GCF_028583685.1). NCBI lineage: Eukaryota > Metazoa > Chordata > Mammalia > Diprotodontia > Petauridae > Petaurus > Petaurus breviceps. The sequence goes on from NW_027185655.1 coordinate 40,278,315, forward strand.
AGGTCAAGAATATTGAGGGAATCAATGAAAAAAAAAATGTTAAGGAAAGCAATGTAGCAGTTCCAGATTTCAAATGATATTACAAAGAGGTAAGCACTAAGCCAATTTGGTACTGGCTAAGAAATGAGGTGCTGGGTCAGTGGAAGAAATTATGTACACAATACACTGGAGTAAATGATCATAATGATCTAGTAAATAAACCCAAAGAGCCAAGCTTTGGGGGTAAGAACATTTGACAAAATTTTCTGGGAAAACTGTAAAGCGGTTTGTCAAAAACTAGGCATAGATCAACATGTCACACCATATACCAAGATAAGGTCAAAATGGATAAGTGATTTAGATATATAGGATGATATAAGTAAATTAGGGAAGCATAGAAAAAGGTACTTGTTAGACATATGTATATGGAAAGAGTTTATGACCACACAAGAGATAGAGGATTACAGAAAGGAAAATAGATAATTTTGATTACATAGAATGAAAAAGCTTTTGCACATACAAAACTAATGCAATCAAAATCAGAAGGAAAAGAGGAAACTGGGGTCGGGGCGGGGGAATATCACAACAAGTTTCTCTTAAAAAATGTCTCATTTCTCAAATATATAGGGGACTGATAAATGGTCAAAGGATATAATCAGGCAGTTTTCAGAAGAAATCAAAGCTATCAATAGTCACATATGTTCTAAATAACTACTGATTATAGAAATGCCAATTAAAACAACTCTGTGATACTGCCTCATACTTCTAGATTGGTTAACATGACAGAAAAGGAAAATGTCAAATACTGGAGGGGATGCAGAAAAATTGGGACATTAATGCATTGTTGGTGGAGTAGTGAAATAGTACAGCCATTGTGGAGAACAATTTGGAACTATGCCCAAAAGGGTTCTAAAACTGTGCATATACCCTTTGACCAAGCAATATCACCACTAGGTCAGTATCCCAAAGCTATCAAAGAAAGGGGGAAAGAATCTATTTGTACAAAAACATTTAGAGCATCTTTTTTTGTGATGACAAAGGATTAGAAACTTAGGGGATGTTCATCTATTGGGGAATGGCTGTACAAGTTGTGGTATATGATTGTGATGGAATATTATTATACTATTAGAAATGACAAGCAGGATAGTCTTAAAAAAAACCTGGGAAGCCTTATAAGAACACATGCGAAGTGAACAGAAACAGAACATTGTACACAGTAGGAAAAATATTGCAAAAATGATCATCTGTGAAAGACTTATCTACTCTAATCAGTACAACTATCCAAGACTATTCTAAAGGACCCATGATTAAAAATTCTCTTCACCTCCAGACAGAGAACTGATCAAGTCTGAATGCAGATTGAAGCATACTTTACTTTGTTTTTCTTTATTATCATTGTTTTATTTTGTTTGTCTTTTGCAGCATAGCTAATATGAAAATAAGTTTCGAGTGATTTTATATGTATAATTGATATCAAATTACCTTCTCAAGGAGGAAGAGAGGGTGGAGTGAGGGAGAGAACTTGGAACTCAGAATTTTTTAAACTTATTGTTTAAAAAGTTTATATATAATTGGGAAATATTTAACAAAATTAATAAAAATCATTTTTTAATAAAATAAAATCACAGATTCTTGGTGTCCACCTCTCTCCTCACCTCCCCCTCACCCACCTATAACCATACACACACTCACACATACACACACTGTCTCTCATAGAACCATTAAGTGCCTATTGTGACCTTTGAAACAGCTGGGGATTTTTTGGGTGAGGATTAAATGCCATGATCCTTTCTCTAATGCATAATATTTTATTTGTTGGCATTCAATCAATTAAAAAACATGCATTAAGTCCCTACTATGTGCCAGACACTATGCTGAGCTGGGAATAGAAAAGCAAAAGATAGTCTCTCTCTTTAAAAAGTTCACAATCTAATGAGAAGCTCACAGATACAAAGACCCCCATGATCCCCAAAACTGTTCATTTCATCCTGCTTTTAATACCTATCTCTCCACTCACTCAGTAATGTTTTGATCCCTCTACTTTCCTGTTGTAGCCAGTGACATAGATTTTTTAATCTGCCTGGTATACGATCTCCAAGCTGTGTTCAGACTGTGAGCTTTTTGAGAACAAGGATTGATTTTTGTTTCCGTTTGATTTTTTTCCACTTTCTTTGTATGCTCAGTGCTTAGCACAATGCCTGGCATATCGTAGGCACTTAATAAATGCTTGTTGACTGACTGACATGGCTTTGGGGTTTCCAGGAGAAGCTCTGAGCTATACTTGAGTCATCCTAGTGTGTATTGTTATGGCATTTCCATCTTGCCTAGATGATTATAATAGCTTCTTAGCTAATCTCCTCACTTCCAGTTCTGCTCCCACCTTCATCTCTAACTCATTCTTCAAAAAATTGGCAAAATAATCTTGGCAATAGACAATTTTGTTAGCTTTGCTCAAAAACCTATAATTGTTCCTTTTGCCTGTGGATAAAACACAGCATGCTTAGCTAGGCTATCAAGACTCCACACTGACTCCAAACTACATTTTAACCTGCCAGATACTCCTCCCCTTGCATATTTCATGTTCCAGTTAAGCCAGACATTTCATTGTGTGTGTGTGTGTGTATTGTGTGTGTGTATTTGGTCAGTAGGTAGGTCGTTTGTTTGGTAGTGGTGGCTGTTTTGCAATTGTTTATTGCCACTGCAATTCTGTTTGGACATCTCTGCCAGGTGAAATCCTTCCCTTCCGTTAAGCCTAGATCATTGGTCACTCACTCCATGATTGACAAACCTTAACCTAACTTCCTAACTTATCCAACTATAATCTTATACCTCCTTTCCTACTTCATTTGGACATATCCTATGTATTTATCAAATTAATAATTGTATAATTATATTTGTTTTCTTAAGCCCCTTCATGAGACTATAAGATTCTTGAGGACAAGGATACCTTATTCCATCTCTATTTCTCTAGTACCTAGTACAATGCATTGAATATAATTAGTGCTTAATAAATGTTAAAAAAAAAAAAAAACCCTGAGCAGGCCTTGGGAAGACTGAATCAGTGGTGGCAGTGGCACTTTCCAGACCTCTCAGCCCACAGGTGGTAAGGGATCAGACAACAGGTCAGAAGGAGACTTAGAGGAGTTCTTTTTGCTGGAACCAGGGGCAGGATTCTGCTACATTCCCTATTCTTGGATATGGATCGAAGTCTTGGGTCTTAGTCCCAGAGAGGGGAGGAACACACGCATCTGAGCTTGTGGCTACAGGGGAGCCATTCATAACGTATTAGATCTATAGATTGTTTCTAGATGTTTACTATTATAAGTAAAGCAGCTATCAACATTTTCATTCAGATAGGCCCTTTATTGTTTTTTATATCATCCTTCCAATGTTTTCCCAAAAGTGAAATTACTGTATCAAAGAATAAAATTAGTTTTATATCTCATTATATATTGCCATATTGCTCTCCAAAGTTGGAACAAGCCTACCTTCCCATTAACGATGCAATGGTACGTCTGTTATGTGCTATTTTTGTCAATTTAATGAGTACCTTAAGGTAAACTTGATTTGAATCTCTCTCATTATTTTGAAATGTGAACATCTTTTCATGTGGTTATTAACAATTTATATTTTCTCCTTCAAATGTTTTCTATCTATATCTTTTGACTATGTCTCCATTGGGGAATGTCTATCAGTCTTACACATACATATTAGTTCCTTATTAAAAGTCTGAATGTCAGACTTTTATCTGATATTTACGGAAAATATGATTTTTCAACATGTTTCTTTTCTTTTTATTTTAGATATATTACTTGTGTTCGAGCACATTGATACAATCAGTAATCATTTCTTCCTTTTTTCAACTGATAAAATTTTTCCTCTTCACAATTGAGACAAATATATTAATTTTTCTTTTTAAATTTTTTAGTATTTAAAAATTTTACATCATTGATCCAGTTGGAGTATATTGTAGTATAGAGTGTAAGACTACTAGACAAAATTTCACCATGCAGCCATCGAATTTTCCCTACAATTTTTATTGAATTTATCTATTCTCTACTTTTTTTATTCTACGGTTTTGAAATCTGGTGGGGCAAGTCTTCCTTTACCTCTTCCATGTTTCTTGATTTTCTTGCCCATCTTCTTTTGTCTTTAAATTTTGTAATATTAATTGATTGAAATAGTTGACCGCTACTAACCCATAAGCTAATTTGGGAAGTACTGACATTTTTACTGAATCTGTTCAGCCTAGCCATGAGCAGGGGAATTTTTACCATTTGTACAAGTCTTTCTTGATTTCTGAAAAAAACGCTTTGAAGTTGCCTTCATATAAATCTCCTGTATGTTTTACTAGATTAATGCCCAAATGTTTGGTAACTTTGTCATGATTATAAATGGTATTTCTCTTGTTTTTTTTTGTCATTGTTAAATATCAGTTGTTGCCTTCAGTATAATCTCAATAGTCATATTTTCATTATTTTCTTCTAATCTTTTTTCAAGTATGTTTCCATTCTGTCTCCAGTTCCTCCAATGATTTGTAAATAAATTTCTACAAAGATGTCCATGTCATGTGACTAACAAGAAATGTAATATCTTGTCCATGTAACAGACAATAGAACAAAATCACTGGTTCAAGGAGTATGTTGGAGAGTAAGAGGTAAGAAGGTAGGATAAGGCTAGGTTACAAAGTTTTTTTGAATGCTAAGTGGAACATTTTGTATTTGATCCTGAAGGTTTTGGGGAGTTTGTTGAGTTTATTGAGCAAGGAGATGCCATGATTGGACCTGAGCTTTAGGATAATTGCTTTATTTGCTGAGTGAAGGATGGATTGGAATGGGGAGACATTTTAGGCAGACAGTCCCACCAGCAGCCTATGGTCTAGACATGAAGTGATAAAGACCTACACCAGAGTGGTGGCAGTGTCAGAGGAGAGAAGGGGACATATTCAAGTGAAACTGATAGGTCTTGGCAACAAATTAGAAAATTAGGAACAGACTAGACAAGGGAGGATCAGAAACAATGGAACTCAATAACCCAATGTTATTATTAAAGTCAGAAGCCTAAATTGCTTGGGGGAAAAATATACACATTTCTAGGAAAACTGGAAATAAATTTGGCATAAATTAGGCTTGGATCAACACTTTACATTATATTTCACAATCCATTCTAAATGGATGTGTGGCCTTGATATTAAAGATCATCACACTATAAAAAATCAGAAGAGAAGCAGATCGTATACTTCCCAGAACAATGAGCAGGAGATGTATTCTTAACCAAACATGGGAGAGAGGCAGAGAAGATAAAATAAATAACTTTGGTTACTTAAAATGGAAAAGCTGTCATACAGACAAAATTAATATAACCAAGAAAAGAAAAAAGCAATAGAATGGGGACAAATCTTTGTATCAAATTTCTCTGGTAGGGTTTGGTATCTAAGGTATATAAACAATTAACATATATAGATAGGTAGAATGTATCTATATCTATCTTTCTATATGACCAAAAGCCATTTCCTAATAAACAAGCAGTCAATAAATATAAACAGTTTTCAAAAGAAAAATTACAATTATTAACAACCACATGAATGAATGCTCCAAATCACTCATTTTATAGACAGGAAACTGTGACACAGTACTACATCAACTGACTTGAGTAAGATCACACAGGTAGTTAGTGACAGAGGTCGGATTTGAACCCAGATCCTGTAACTGCAAAGATCTTTTCATTATAATATGGAAATGTGAATCAACTGATTCCCTTACCATTTCTCACTTCATCATCTTCACTTAATGCAAGATGTCATCCTTGACTTTTCACTCTCTCTCTCTTATGCTGTATATCCAATCTGTTGATTTTAACTTCATAACATTCCTTGTATATGTCCCCCTTTTCTCCTCTGACTCTATCACCACTTTGGTGCAGGCCATCAATGCCTTACCCAAGGACTTTTGCAACAGCCTTCTGGTGGATCTCCTTGCCTTGGGTCTATAGTCCATCTTTTACTCAATTGCCAAAGTGATTTAAAGTGCAAGTTGGATTATATCAGCCCTACTCAGTAAACCCTAGCAGTGCCCTATCACCTACAGGATCGAATATAAAATCCTCTTTCTAGTATTTAAAGCCTTTCATGACCTATCCCTTTCTACCTTTCTATTCTTCTCATGACTTATACCACCCCTCTACTGTGTACTCTTGACATCCAGTGACACCGGTCTTCATGTTGTTCCTCCTACAAGACACTCTATCTCCAGATTGCAGGCATTTTCACTGACTGAACCTCAGGCCTAGAATTCACTCCCTCCTCATCTCTGCTTCTTGGCTCCCCTGATAAGTCTCAGTTAAAATCCTGCCTTCTACAAGAAGCCTTTCCTGATCCCCTTTAATGTCAGTACCTTCCCTTTGCTATTTATATCCAGTTTTTCTTGTATATAGCTCTCTTTATGCATAGTTGTTTGCATGTTGTCTCCCCTATTACGCTGTGAACACCTTGAGAGTGTTAATGTATATGTGTGTAATATATATGCACACACACACACACACACATATATATATATCTTTGCCTTTCTTTGTATTCTCACTGATTAATATAATATCTTACACATAGTAGATATTTAATAAGTATTTATTGACTAACTGCATAATAATTTTCCAAGGATAATGTTGGGGGAAAGAGAATGTTGTACATCCTGATAAGCTTGGATAATATTAGAATAGTTAACCCACCTAAGAGATCTGTTCTGAAATTTTAGTAGCACTCCCCTCCCAACTAGCTCATACGATACAGTTCTTACTAGATAGATATAGTATAGAAAAGATAATTGATAATAGATATACTATATGTATATATAACACATATATATACATACATGTAAATATATCTTACTATATTATGCCCCCAATTCCACTGCAAATACCCAATATTACTCCATAATGCTCCTTTCAAAGGTATAAGCCACACTTGGGACTCTGATGGAGTGGATTGCTTATGTCAACCCCATTAGAGCTCTCATCTGCAGGGGTTAGGAAGAGGGAGTGGACAAGGGAAATAAATTTCATACTAAGTGTATAGTTCCTACAACCAATCAGTCCATCAAGAAAGAGTCCAGGATGATTGGACCCTTGGTAGACTTTCTTAGATTTTTTCTAGGTCTAGTTATGGAGCTGTGGCCTGGGGAACACCTGGAAAGGGGGAGTCTAGGCCATGACCCCTTCAGCCTGGCAACATCAATTTTCATTCATGTCTTGTTATAGAACATTCTCAATAGATTCTGTATATTTCTAAGACCCAAAACCATAGGGAAAAAATAGCAGGTGGTTGGGTGCTCCCTGGGGTATGGGGCTTTCCTAAGTTTGGTAATTGTGCTTGACAGGGGCAGCTGTTTTCTTCTCCTTAAAAGATCACTGAATCATAAGGAAAACTCAAAGAATATTCTACTTAAAAGTGGGCATCTTTCTCTTAAAGTTTTTTTCTTTATTTGTCTTCGGTATCCTAAAGCATTTAAGAAATATTTTTCCACATACTAGCATTAGAATCATAGAATTTCAAAACTAGGTGGGTAGACAGTTATTGGTGAACCAAAGGCTAGAAATTGCATCTATTCCAGGCCCTTGCTCTCTAGAACCATCTTTGTTTTTCAGATTTCCTTTTGTAAAAGCGACTTTTGAATTAGGGGGTTTGAATATCCAACTAAGACATGATTTTTAGTATTATTGTATGATCATTAAATCTCATTTGAGCTATTAGGGGAAAAAAGAAAACAAGCCTGCTAACCAGAAACATGAAGTGCAAGAAATTTCTGCACCTGCTGGCTATTTTCCCTTTATTTAAAATCCTGGTTGTTTGCAAAAAAAAAAAAATACATCATGCAAGAATTCTGTATTAGCACAGGAATTCAAAAAGAAATAAACGTTAAGCTTGAGTTAACAAATAAAATGTGTCTCAAAGCTTTCCATGAGTTGTTGTCCTTTCTGTGGGTAGGAAATTTCCAAAATGTTTTCACTTGGTATTGCTTTATAAAAACTGCACATGCAATCAGACCTGATCAAGGAAGGAAAACTTTGGTGACTCTGAGGTCCAAAAGAACAGACGAAGCCCAAACATTGAACGGTTGTTTTCTTTAGACTATTTCTGGCATGTAAGAGTCAGTCATGCTGTACTGGTTGTTATGGAAAAGATTACAATGTTTGAGTGACACTGTAAATCATCTATAGTGGAAATTATGCTAGTGATTTGTATAAAACAAGTGTATGGGGGCGGCCAGGTAGCACAGCGAGTAAGAGCGCCGGCTCCAGTGTTGAGAAGACCTGGAGATCGAATCCCAGGGCTCAGACACTTAGCACCCACCCAGAAACACCTGGCCGTGTAACCTTGAGCAAGTTACTTAACCCCAATTGCTTAGGGGCGGCCAGGTGGCTCAGCGGAGTAAGAGCACCGGCTCCAGTGTTGGGACGACCTGGAGATCGAATCCCGGGCTCAGACACTCAGCACCACACCCAGAAATAACTGGCCGTGTAACCTTGAGCAAGTTACTTAACCTCGATTGCTTAAAAAAAAAAAAAAAAAAAAAAAAAAAAAAACAAGTGTATGCTTCTTTGTTAACTTATGGTAAATTATTTGCATATTGCTAAGCAGTGGTGGAAGCTTAAATTGCCCCCTCACCACTCTACCATTCTGATGGCACTTGCCCACAGCCATCCCCTAGGTCCAAGCTCCAAAGCAGGTAGAGGTAGGGGCATACAGACAGAGATATACAGAGACAAAAAGACAGAGAGAAGAGAAAGAAAAGAGAAAGAGGTAAGAATGAATCAGAATAAAAAAGAAAGAATTCTTAATGAAAAGAAAACTATTAGCTGTTCATTTTGTTTTGTCTTGTTTTGTTTTATTGAATCCCTGCCTATGTCATCCAAAGGGGATTTTTTTAAAACCTTTAAAAGGAAAATTGAAAAAAAATTTACCTTTATCCTATTTTGTCAGGTTTTAGAACTGTGATTTTGGTAATTCTCAGTGAGGAAACTCCCTCTACCCCAATATCTCTAAAGATCTGCTTGCTTTACTGAGAGGGTCAGTGACTTGTGTAGGGTCACACAGCCAGCATGTCAGTTAAAAGCCAGGTTTTCCTGACTCCAAGGCTTTCTCTCTATCCACCTCATCACAGCAACTCCCTTAACAGAACACCTGTAATCCCTCTGAGTCTGACCAAAATGAAATAAGCAGGGGAACCAAGGAAACGCAATCACCTGAACAGCTTGAATTGCTTTCTAGTCCTCTTCCAACTGAAATTTGCCACATTCTTATCAATAGGGAACAGAAGTAGGTTGTTTCCCTTTTGTAGATATGATGACTAAAGTCAAATAATCTCTATTCAAGTCCCCAAACTCCCAGTCTCATGCCCTAGGCACAAAACTACAATCACCTATTTCTCCTTCCTTTACATGGCATTATATCTATAACTTATTATGAATATGCAAGAAAGAGTTTAAAATGAAGACTGAAGAACTAATTTTTGTTACTGTGTATATACCTAAAACAAAGATGAAAGCTAGAAATTGAACTCTGTGTTTGTTTTGCAACCTGACATACACAGGGATCAAGGCATGAAGCAACCTTGGAGAGGCAGGTCATGACAATGCTTTACAATAATTTGGGAAGAGAGCCATCTACATTGGCATATGTTTGGGCAAGGTTTAGATTTCTGCTTAAAGGCAAATCAATCAATAAATATTTACTGAGAACCTAAGATTTGCAAGGCATTTCCTGAGTGCTATCGGGATATAATAATTTAAAACACAGTTTTTCCACTTTGCAATCAAGGAACTCATAACTTAGGAAGCAACAAACACACACACACACACTCATACTCACATACACACACCTGAAGATATGGAAAAAGAAATACAAAATTTAAAATAATAATTTAGCATTGTGACAATAGAAAAATATGTCCCCAGACGGCACCTGATCAAGTGCCATAGACCCCAGATTAACTCTGGTTAATAGTTCAAGAGCCCTGGATTTGGGGTTAGAAGGCCTGGCTTCAAATACTGACTCTCCTACTTAATCCCATGTGTAACCTTGAGAAAGTCCCTTTCTTTGTTCCCTCATCTATAAAATTATAGGGTTAGAGTAGAAAATCTCTAAGGCTTTTTCTAGTTCTAAATATACTGAGAGTAAGTGCCATAGGAAGTAGTTTGAAGGAGGAAGAACTTGTTGGGCCTCTCACCATTGTCACAAGACATTGGCGACCATTGCTAGGTCTACATGTTGTTCCTGGAAGCCTCTTCCAGACTGTCCTCTAAAAGTAGCATGCAGCAGACTCCCCTCGATACAAACTGTATCGCTCTATCCAGCTCCTGGTGGCAGTTACCTACCTGTGTCCAGGTCAACTAGACTCTCCTTTCCCAAAGGGTTCAATATCTAGTTAATGATCTTCCTCTCCATCCCCAAACCTGTCCTCATAATTAGGGACTTCAATTTGCATGTGGATGTCCCTTCAAATACCCTTGCTTTCCAATTCATCATCCTCAGTTCCTATGACCTTCACCTTCTCTATCCCAGTCACAAAGAGATGATCATGCCCTTAAGCTCTTCATACACAATCACCCTATGTCTATGAGCCAGAAATCTGAAATTCTTTACTGTGGTCTCTTGTCCTTTCATCTTTCCCTGTACTCGTACCGTCTAAATCTGTTCTCTATTTCACTTCAATCTCTAGTGATGCCTCCCCTCTGTGCCTTCTCAATCCATCACTCTTTCTCTATCACTCCTTTTCCCATGCTTTCTTTTCCAACCCCCAGGCCCAGATTACTCCCACCACCTTCCTTCTTCACCTCTACTTGCAACATGCTGAATCCTGTTGGAGAAAGTTATACTATTATGGGATTTGTATTGACACACAAAATAACTCCAAATATATTCTGCCTCATATATATACAAAACTCATGTCTTTTCTCCAATTTAAAACAAAGAAAAGAAAAAACGTTACAATAAAAATTCAAGGTCAAGCAAAATAAAAGCAATGACTATTATTCCAGAGGACTAAATGATGATCTATGCTACTTACCTCCTAACAGAGAGGTGACAGACTCAAGATATACATTTATAGAAAACATTTACTCTTAAAGACCATGTTTAAAAAATTAAAGAACACACAAAAAAACCTAAAATCATGACACATTACATTTACATTGCATTAAATACTCATAGATGCAATCTCAAAATTGCAACATGCAATAAAATGTGACATTTTTTAATTACTCAAAAAATGCAACTGGCTATTTTCATTTAAAATATTAATTTTTATAGTTTTGCCATGAGAACTCATTTAAATGAAAACTAAAAGAAATAAAATTAGAAATAGTTTTAAAATAAATTATATTTTTATAAAAATAAATTCAGGTCATTTAATTATCATTAAAAATAACTGAATTTTAAATATATGCTTTATCATAACGAAAGTTGTACCCCAAGTTCCCAAATGTAATTTTGTTCATAAAAGTGATATGTGGATCCATTAAGGAACATTGCAACTATGCATAATAAGACAAGATTTTAATGCCTTACTGTCAAAGCCCAAAAACAAATGTTCATATACAGTCAGAAATGCTAAGTTTGTGGCCCAAGTTCATTTCAGAATTGTGTATATATTGAGTACAAAATATATACATCTGTATGTTTGTATATGAATTATGCTAAATCTGTTTTCTTTTTTTTTTGCTTTTTGGAGGGGGGAGGGCATGGTAATTGGGGTTAAGTGACTTGCCCAAGGTCACACGGCTAGTAAATGCTATGTATCTGGGGTCAAATTTGAACTCAGGTCCTCCTGACTCCAGGGCCAGTGTTCTATTCACTGCACCACCTAGCCACCCCTTCTGTTTTCTATTCTTAACATGTAATTAGTAGTTATATGATTAATTGGATTTTATATGAATTCAGAGTTAACAAAATTTTACACATTGCTATTATTTTCTTTGAAATTCAGTGATTTTACAGTGGTTGTGGGGGAAAAAATGGGCAAATACTGATACTATCAAAAAAGACAAAAACATAAGCAATGTAATGGTCACACTAGGTAATTTATACCAACTTCTCACTTTCCCTGTCATTGGACATGACTATTCTAATTCATTATGGTTCATGGAAAATCACAACTGGAAGCTCAAATCTACTAGCACTCCCTTTTTGTGTAATTTCTTTTCCCCTTCTGTGCTCATGACTACTTCTCCCTTGATTTAATTAGCAGCAATGGAGTAGGATAATTGTCGGAGATGTGCACTTTCCAGATTCACAGTGGTTTTATCATCAAGGAAGATGAAATTTATATCTATTTCTTACTGTTGTTATGAGAAACAAATGAGAAAAAAAGATATAAAAGCAGTTTGAAAAAATTAAACTACAAATTGGAGAACCCCAAGCACAGAGGCACCAGTGAGAAGGACCACAAATTCTAGGATCTTAGTACCCCAGAGCTGTAATATTTAAACTGATTTGCAAAATGCAATACTTCTTAAAATCTACACCAGGACATTCTCATTGAAACTTGGTTTCCAATTCAGCACCAAAAGAAAAAACACATAATTCCCTGCTTCAGGGAGCTGTGGCTTCACTAGTGTTGGGACTCCCTCTACTGATATGAACTGCGACAATGCCTGACACGAGGTAATATTTTTTTAAATTAAAAAACAAAACCGTGTCCTCATTCAACTGTCTTCAGTTCAATTCAACAAACATTTATCAAACCCTCACTCAGTGCCGAGTACTGTCCTAGACTCAGTGGAAACAAAGTTAAAAACAAATCAATACTTGCCCTCTACCAGGGGAAGGGGAAGCATGTATGAAGATAGACAAATACAAAATAGCTAAGAGGAAATTTGGAGAAGAGAAGAGCACTGATGAGTTACTAAGGGGAATATGAAAGGTCTCAACTAGGACAAGGTACTCTAGCTGGGCTTTGAAGGAAACAAGAAATTCCAAGAGGAGTCAACAAGTAGAGAAAGCAAAAGGAACAGTTTGTGGTGGACCCCTTTGGACCTAGCTAAGCTGGTTCCAAGACAACTGATATTCAGTATGGTGCCCAGTCTGTACTGGAAGGCATGACAGCCTTGTCAGTTCTGCCAGACGATGTCCTCTGATATGATAGTTTAAAAGAGCCTTGGAACAGCAAGGTGGCACAATGAATGGAGCACTGACTGGGCTTGGAATCAGGAAGACTCCTCTTCGTGAGTTCAAATCTGGTCTCAGATACTTACTAACTGTATGACCCTGGGCAAGTCACTTAACCCTGTTTGCCTCAGTTTCCTCATCTAAAAAATGAGCTGGAGAAGAAAATGGCAAAGCACCCCGAGCATCTCTGCCAAGAAAACCTATATGGGGTCACGAAGAGTCAGACATGACTGAAAGGCCTGAACTATAACAACAAAACCTTCATGGCCTCCATTTTCTCAATAATGCAGGAGGGCAAGGTCCTCAGCTGGTGTGGAGAACTTGAGAAGGGAAAAGAAGAATTTGAATAACATCTGTGGCAAGTAAAATAGAGAACAAACTAGAGAGAAATAAAGGACTGCCTTGCTGCAATGGAGGCCAAGTTGATTTGGGATAGCATGAATTTGTAATGTATCCAGACAGCACCACTGTATCACTTTCTCCAACTCTGTTATGCAGAATTTCTTTATAACATTGATTAACACCTTTGTTAAGTGTTCTTCTCCCAATTTCATTACTATTTTGTTGTTAATATTCAGTGAGAAGTAGAAAAACTATTTCCATGCCATGGAAAATGCATACATGGTAAGACACCTTTTTTTAGGAGAACACATAAGATTGAATTTTGTTCTTGTGAGACAACTGCATTTTCTTTTTTGTAATCTACAATATAATAATAATAAATAAATAATAAAAATAAACAGTAAAATCTTATATTCACTACATACAATTGTGAAACAATGAAGACATGGTCTATTTTTGGAAATTATCTGCAAAAACCAGTTTGTTTCCTTCTCACATTTTCCTTTTCATAGGTATACCTTTATTTTGGACACATACTAGACAATTCACTAAACCTCTGGGGCTCCAAGTCACTGGTGTCAAACTCAAATAGAAACAGATTCCCTGCAGGCCACAGATTGACTTCAAAAACCACAAATTATCTTTATCTATATTGTATTTTTACTTATTTTGTTTAACATTTCCCAATTAATTTTAATCTGGTTCCAGCCCCCTTGAGAAGTTTTGTAGGCTGCTTGAGGTCACTGGCCCCATGTTTGACATCTCTACTCTAGGCAACTCTAACATTAAAAATTGTAGAAAAGATGCTGATTGTTGGAGGGAATTTCCAAGATCTCTATACCAATGAAATCATATTGCAGTCTATATTCATTATCTCCTATATACCTATGCCCTTCAAACAGATTTTGAAGTGATGAGAAAGTAGGTACGTGGGTCAGTAGCTACTAACACCATCTCAATCATATTTTGGGGTATCATTTGTGAACTTTCATAATCTTCCATTAGAATGTCCTCTTTGAGGACAATAACTGTCTAATTTTTGTATTTACATGCCCAGCGGCTAGTATATTTTAAAATGATGCTTAATTATTGCTTGTTGATAGACTTCCTTCCTTAAAATATCTTGGAAACCAATTCCAGAGTGTCTAAAAAACTGTCAGCTATGGCACAGATTATTTCTTTATATATTTGGTCAGGTCCAGTTACATTTCCTGACTCCATATTCTGTTGTCAGAGTCAGTTTCCATTTACTCCAATGAGGTGCTTAGTCGGTAGAATAGCATGTTTATTCTATTCTTCTTGCCATACAAACAGATTAGCAAGGAAAGACCAAGAAAACTCTTCTATTTCATATTTATTTGAATTGGTCTTTATACTTTTATCTACAATGCTTTTAAGATTTTCTGGCTTACCTGAGTATCACACCAAAATCTCTGCAGCTTCATTTTCCTCCTTAACTGACATTTTTTGCTATTTTGCGAAGCAATGCTATTGGTAATATTTCATTTTTTTCCAATTATTCATTCATTCGGTAAGCATCGCTGCATACCTAGATACTATACTAGGCACTAAGGATACAAAAATTAAAAAATGACACAGATTATTACCTCAATTCTGCTCAGGAAATATTACATGTAGAGAGTGAATGGAAACAAAGGAGAAATCCAGTCAAAGGGCTCTAGAAATATTTAAGGACAGAGAACATTTTCACCTGGCTAGATCAGGGAAGGTTACATTGGAAGAGGTAGCAGCTGAGTTGAACCTTCAAAGAAGATAAAGATTCTGAAAGAATGAGGAGGGAGTGTATTCCAGGCCTGGAAAACAGACCTGCTTCAATGAGATTCTATACTGATTTAGTATTGCTTCTGGTTTCCCTGTCTCTCTGCTTAGAAAAGAGATTAATTGTTTGCTGGCTAAGGTGGTTTGGCTCTTTCTCCCTTTTCATTATGGTGACTTTCTTATATCATTCTACTCTAAGAAACGGTGATAGGCAGAGTTACTTTTTTCCGTCTTCCATTTTCCATATTCAAGAGCTTGTTTAAACAGATGGGCTTGGAACTAATTTAATTGCATACAAGATATTCTCGTCTTTTTTTTCCCTTTCTTTTAATTTGGCATTTATTTTCATCTTCTCTCTAACCACTACATGATCTGACTTTACAGAGATAGCTAAAATGACTTCTGTCTTCCATTTTATAAATTCCATCATGGTAGGATGGTACAGAGAGTAGTCTGACTGATGGGAGTGGGCAAGTACTAATTTCCATGGACGCAAGACTTCCTTAAGTGATGGGAGTTTGAAAGAGGAGGGCTGGCTTTCCCAAAGGTAGGTTTAAAACTTGCATGTTTCCATGCAGCCTGGAGTAAAAGCAATTACTTTAAAGCCTTATCATCCTTATGGGACCCTTACAGTCTGACTCCTGGACCTGGCCTTAGAGCTTGTTGGTTTTGACTTTCTTTCTTGGTCTTTCCCAGACAATCAATTGGCCCATTTAGCTCCTCTGTTTGGCTTGGCATTAAATTTTATTTAACCAGTTTTTGAAGGCCTGAAATAGAGGTTCCAATGGTTTTTCTTGGAGGAATTTCAGTGAATCACCAGATTCTATAAATCGCTTCTTCCTTTAAGAAGTAGTCATACAGTTGTTAGCTTTTAATTTAAGCAGGAAAGTATGACTGTGATTTAAGTAGAGTCCCCAAGACCATAAGTCCCCATGGGAAGATCACAAGAGTCATATAGCATGAATAAAAGGGTCATGAGGCCTGTATGGCATGCACATAATCACACACACACACACACACACACACACACACACACACACACACACACACCAAGCATCTTCCCAACAAATAAGGCCTGTATAAATGTTTGATAGCAATATTTGGTTCTAGAAAATGATAACAATATGAGTACAGCTTTACTGGAGAGGTCTAATAAGGAACTATGTTTTATGCTAGAAATCCTTCTTATACTAGGAACAGAGTTGTTAGTGAAACCCAACCTTAGGAGCTCCAATGTCTCAAATTTTCCCAACCTTCATCCAAAATAAGGCTTTTCCTATATAGGGGTTGTGATAGCCTCAACAATTTCACTATATATAATTGTAGTACAGTGAGTCTTAAGGATAATTATGGTATACTTTCTTTCTTACATGTCTACAAAAGGAGCAAACTGAAAGGAAATAATGCCTCTGTCTCTTAAGGAGATTTTTTCTTAAAAAGCCTCCCTCTCCCAATCTCTATGCACTGCCACTATTAATCACATTAAAAGGATTTGGTAGCTATCTATTTTTCCCATTTATGTATAACAGGAGGACCAGCTAATGATCCCTGTCTTTATGAACATGTGCAGCATGTTCATAAAGACATACAGTGCCCATGTGGACTTTGGAGTATGTGGAGAAATTCTGTAACTGGTACAGAGATGGGCTATCTATTGATAGCTGAGTCAAATTTGGCATATATGCAAAAGAACTAAGTAACCAAAGCAAGCCTCTTGCTCTTTCCTGCCTGGAAAACAGGGTAAACTTCTCTAGGGAGAGGAAGAGGGCTTGGAACCCTCCAGGCCTCCAGCTGCCACGGGGCACGTGACTACAGGCCTCTATCCCTACTTCTTTGTGTTTGTTCTTTCTTCCTTTTAGGTGAAGAAATAGTAGAGAAAATTATGTCCATGTGAGCTCCAAAAGGTCAGAATGGTGAGCCACTAGAGGTCAGGGATTCCCAGATTTCCAAAATCCATGCTGGATTTTGTGGTCAACCCAAATGGTAAGGAGTGAAGTCCCAAGCAACTTGTTTGACCCAGCATAGGCAGTCCAGAGGGAACTTGGTGGGGCAAATGCTGTAGAAATGTTGATTTAAGTTTGAGCTCACTGTCCCCAGGAACCCAGGAGATATAGAAGAGAGTTCAACTTCAGGTGCTTACTTAAATCCAATTCACTTGCCAAATCAAGACATTACCCTCATGATGTCATCGATCCTCTTTGACAATGAAGGATGACAAGACAATTCCAAAAGACTTGATGGAAAATGCTCACCACATCCAGAGAAAGAACTATGGAGTTTGAATGAAGATCAAAGCAGACTATTTTCACTTTTTTGTTGTTTTTCATGTTTTTCTCCTTTTGTTTTAATTCTTCTTTCACAACATGACTAATGAGGAAATATGTTTAACATGATTGTACATGTACAACCTATATTGGGATTGCTTGCTGTCTTGGGGCAGGAGGGAGGGAAGGGAAAGAGGAAGAAAAAATAGGAGCTCAAAATTTTACAAAAATGAATGCTGAAAACTATCTTTACATGTAATGGGGGGAGAGGGGATACTATTAAGGGAAAAAAGAAAGAGAAAGAATGAAGGATGAACAACAACAGCAAAACTCCTGTGTTGGTAGGGAAAGGCATGGTGAGTCCCAGCGCTTTGTAACTTCTGATCTTGCTATGTCTGTGCTGTAGATATACCTTTGTATAGGTTAATTAATGTTAATTGGTTAAATGAAACTGGGACAAATCACAGGTGGCTAACATTGAGGAGAAGGTACCAGAATAGGAATTGAATTAATAGCATTAACTATTATTAATTAATTAACTAATAATAATAGCATCACTATTATTATTATTACTTATAAAGCTATTTCTCTTTTATATGTAGCTTTTTTTTAAAGCTCTGGGAATTCTTATCCTAACTCCTAGTCTCATTACTTCTGGTTCCTTTAATTCTGCCTTCAAGTTTCCCAATCCTTAAATATCTTTCACTAGACCCTCAGACTATCATCCAGTATCTCCTCCCATGCTTCTCAGCCAAACCTCTTTTAAAATTTGTCTGTACTCTATCTTCTCTCCTATCGTTCACTCCTCACCCTTTTGCAACCTGGGTTCTGACTTCCTCACACAACTGAAAAGTGTTCTCTCCAAATTACTAATAGTCTCTTAGTTGTCAAATCTACTGGTCTCTTCTTATTCCTCACCCTTCTCTGCCCGTCTGTTGTATGTGCCATTGCTGATCACGCTCTCAGATACTTTCTCCTCTCTGGATTTTTGTGACCCCACCCTCTCCTACTTGGCCAAGCACAACTTCTGACTCTCCTTTGCTTGTTCATTTACCTAACTGTGGGTGTTCCACCCTAGATCCTCTTCTCCCTCTATTTATTCTCTCTCTTGGTAACCTTATCAGGTTCCCATGAATTTAACTATTATTTCTATGCACTTGACTCACAGACCTACATACCCAGTTCCTGTCTCTCCTCTGAGTTACACTATCATATCACCAATTGCCAATTGTATATTTCAAACTGGATATCCTGAGGACTTTTCATATTTAACTAGCCCCTCCTTAAAAGCTCATTATCTTTCTCTTCTAATTTAAAGTCCCCCGTTTCTTTCAAAGACACCACCATCCTCCTGCTCTGCCAAACTCATAATAGCATTATCCTCAGGTACTCACTCTCTCTCACTCTGATGGAGTGCTTGGGATCTATGTTTGTAACATCAGTTTGTAAAATCAATTTGTAAAACCAGTCTGTAAAATTACATTCCTCCCCCACTCCCAGCCTCAGAGCATTAACTCTGCCCTTTCCCCCTGCTGTACTCTGCCCAGCAGCAACTCATGAACTGTTTATTTCTGCTTGAAAAATAGCAAGCTACACCTATGAATCCTTCACTAAACCATCTATAAACCTTTTAGCTTAGGCAAATGTTATCTCCCCCTAGTATAGTGGCCAGATGCATCTATGAACCCTTCAATGCACTATCTATAGGTTAACTCCTTAGCCAATTATACACATACTGAGTCTCTGTTAGCCTTGGTGCCCAACATCCATCTTGTCAAACATGACACTGATGGGTGGCAGACTAGGCATTTCTCAGTCAGCCATGATCGATAGCTGACTTAGTGACGTTTCAAGCCTAAAACCGCACCTCCAGGTAGCTCCCCCTTGGGCTATTGCCCAGTAAATAATGGGCAACATGCCTGGCAGTTCCTTTAAAGTGCATGTTCCTTTAATCGATGACTACTCCTTAACTCCTCCTTAATCCCACCCTACTCACCTATTTAGCATAATTGACACCTGATTTACTCTCCTGACTCCTTAAAAACTATACCTATGTCTTCTTTAAGTTTGCAGGTTCCTTAAGAACCCCTGCCCACTGTAAAGCATAACAGTAAGCTTGCAAGTTTCCTAGAACCCCTGCCCACTGTAAAGCATAACAATAAACTTGCAGGTTCCCTAAGAACCCTTGCCTTCTGTAAAGAATAACAATAAACTTTTACAATCCTGACTTCAAGATTGATTGGGCCAGTGAATTCCTTCCAGACTCCAAACTCAGGGACTCTGGTAATAGATTGGAGTCCCTGTAAAACCTATTGCTATTCCCCCCATCAACTTCAGATATCTGATCATTCTTTGCTTCTATTTCTACAAAGGTATTCAAATGAAGACCTTTCTCTTTAACCTAGTTTACCTCATCACCCCTCCCCTGGGTTATTGCAATGGTCACCTAATTAATCTCCTCTCCTCTCTTGCAAGTCAACACATCACCCTGGTAATGTCATTGGTCCTCTTTGAGAAAGAAGGATGACAATTCCAAAAGACTAGCGATGGAAAATACTAACCACATGCTTAAGCATTTGACTGTGGGTCTCCCTTCCTTAAGCAACTCAAGTTGCCTCTAGAATAAAATATAAACACCTCTGTCTAGCTTTTAGAGTCCTTTATAATCTGGTGTCAATCTTATATTTCCAGCCTTATTGTACTCCCTCTCCCACAATCTGTGAGCCAGTCAAATTGGTATTTTCTTCCTTACCATTTCTAAGCTTTCACAATAGACATCATCCATGCCTGAAATGCACCCTCCTCACTTCTACCTCAGACCTCCTCTCTTCCATCAAGACACAGCTCAAAGCCCCCCTTTCACACAAAGCCTCTCCTCATTCCTCCAAAGGCTAGTGCCCTCTCTCCCAAATTACTTCATGACTCATTACTCTGAATATATTTGAACTGTATATATCATATTTAACTACCCTGTGTATATATATTTGGGAATGAGGAGGGAGTGCATTGCAGGCATGGATGACCGCTACTTCAAAAGCATAGAAATGGTAAGGAACAGAGGAAATGCCCATTTGGCTGGATCACAGATTGTGGGAGGGGGCGTACAATAAGGCTGAAAAGAAATGTTGAGACCAGATTGTTACACAAAAGGTCTTTTTAAAAAAATCTTTTTAATAGGTGACCATAGCAAAAACAAAACAAAAACTTCAACAATTTATGACCAACCTTTTGGTGATAAGAAAGATGAAGTGCTTTATTTCATAAATTTTATTTATAATAGATGAGAGCCTGGTTGATTTGGTCATCTTGGTCATCCTATTAACTGACATACCTCATTTTCTTACAGGTCAGAGTTCATCTCATGGTGTGTGAAATTACTTGTAATTTGGTCCCAATACCAAATCATCCCCAACAGAGCCAATTCTAGTGGCTAGGAGAGCTATAGCCAAAATCTTTAGCACTTGGCACACACTGACAGCTGTCATCATTGTAGTTTTATAAATGAATCATTCAAAATCATTTTTTCAAAGCATTACAAATGCAAAACTATAAACCCTTTTAAAAGTTGAGAATTGATTTTTACCCCTGATGTCAGAAGTATATGGTCATTCTTAAATTATTGCTATGCAATATTGATGGATTGCAAAGAGGATGTCTACCTTTATTGCTTTTTTTCTAGCTTATTAATTGATTTGTTTGCTAATGCAACATGAATAATGGATAATGAATTACTGAAGGACATAGTTTTCCATTTTTCCCCTAGAACATTCTCATTTGAAAGTACAATCCAATAGTTATAATTATTAATTACATCTCAATATAATGTTTTGCTCTGTGATGTGATGTATTTGTGCCACATATTTATTAATTTCCATTCATGTCCTATTCCAAAACCTCATTGGTGTGTGGAGGTGACCCTGAGCACTTAACTTCCACTGTGTCAGTGGAAAGTAAGCTTTAGAAAGATACTACCAAGCTGCTCAAGTTTCAGATAGAGGATTTATCACCAGGTTAACTACAGGGTCATGAATTACTTTATTGCAACAATTCTCCAGAATTGTTTACTAAGGGGAGTGACTACAATCTGAATTGTTTGAGGGGCCACTCATACAATGGAAATTGCAAAGTTTTGAAGTACTGAATGATACTAATTAGTCATGCTTTCCCACAAATCATAGCTGTAGCCAACCTGTGTGAGCATGGTTAAAAAGTAAATTCATACATTTTTTGTTTGGTTTGAAGTTCCTCTTGGCTGGTTTTCAAAGTTCTGGGATGAGGGTTCTATTTGTCTTACTTGGAAGAATTCCAGACTCCACATGCACTTCTCTCTGTGAGAAGTAGTCAAACTCTTATCATTTGACAAAAGTTGCTTGTTGACTTTGGACTAGAAAGGAAAAGTAAGATTGAATGTGTCCTGAACAAAAATTGTTTATCTTTTTTGATAACTATTAAAATATTGTCTTTCAGACAAAAAGGTTACAAGCAAATTTATTTTATTAATTTTATTTTATAAGTAGATTTAAACAAGCTCAGTGGAAGCACAAGTCTGAGTTCAACAACAGATCAAGGGTGAATCTGTATTTTAGACATGAAACTTTGAGGAAGTCATCAAAGATAAAAGAATATTGGGGGTGGCTAGGTGGCAAAGTGGACCTGAGTTCAAATCAGTCCTCAGATACTTAACACAAAAACTAGCTGTGTGACCTTGGGCAAGTCATTTATCCCCAATTGCCCTCTAAAAAGCAAAAACAAAACAAAAAAAGATAAAAGAAAGTTAATGAAAAAGTTAATATGGGAATTTTAGGCCAAAAAAGATTTGATGTGAAAGGATCCCATCATTCTATATTAAATTCAGTTCAAAATCGCCTTTTCCAAAGTTGAATCTGGGAAGTCAAATAATATTCCCCAGCTACAGCAGATGCTCTTATCTACCCACTAAGACTGCCAGCATATGGCCTATGAATGTGTGATCCTGCTGTTGCTTCTATCTCTGTCTTATTTATTCTTTCCTGGCTTAAATAAAGGAATATTGGATGACTGGGACCTAATGATCTTCAGAATCTTGGAAGAATGAACCACCATAGGTCTAGGAGCTGCTATGTATGTCAGAGTGTAGGCCTAGCTGAACCTGATTTAGCTAGCACAGCACTGAGATCCACCCCAGGAGAAGACTGACCCCCAAAGCCAAGATACCTGGCCTTAGAAGCTAGAGCATGACCGGATATTGACTATCCTAATTTCAGAAGAGAATTTGGAGAGGGCCTATGCTTTGTAGTAAGTTCTTTGAGTTCATTCTCCCTAGGTGGGGGCCATCTCCAGTTGTCCTGATCTACGTCTGGCCACTGGGCCCAGATGGCTTCAGAGGAGAAAAGTGAGGCTGGTGACTTTGCACTGCTCTCCCTCACTTAAATCCAATTCACTTGCATGTCATGGCTTCTCCTTCCTCATGTCACGTTCCTCTTCTTCGAGAACAAAGGACAAACAACAACTCTCCCTAGAGACTGAGGTTATAGATTGTAAGAGAGTGACCTCCCTCCCCTAGGCTGAACCTGATTGATTCATTAATGTGATTATTAGTCGGAATAAAGATTCCCCAGTGATTATAAAGACTAGACACAAAATACAATACTGAAAAGACTTTGAGTCCTTACTAAAATAAAATAATTTTTATTTTTAAGCAATCGGGGTTAAGTAACTTGCTCAAGGTTACACAGCCAAGTGTTTCTGGGTGGGTGCTAAGTGCCTGAGCCTGGGATTCAATGCCCAGGTCATCCCGACACTGGAGCCGGTGCTCTTACTTGCTGTGCTACCTGGACGCCCCAAAATAAAAGAATTTTATTATTGTTTGGTGTATGTTTGTGTTATAAACCCCCCACTCCAGCTATAGGGAGAGGTCCAAAAAAAGCTAGAATGTTTCAAATTGCCCAGGACGCTGCAGGCACTTCTGAGTTCCGGGACTTTGAGAGAGAATTTGTATAAAGGAACAAAGTAATCACCTTGGGGAGACAGAGAAAGAAGTCAGTGTTGTCCCAGGCCCCATCTTGGCTGATAGAGGAGGGTGTGGAGAAGTGGCCATCTGCCATTATTCACCTGACAGCCACACGTAAAGAACAAAGGAGGTGTAACTGGGCTTGAAATCAGATGCAAAAGAGAGTAGAAGGTTGTGATTAGTTAGAGACTTTTGAGGGCAAATTAGGTCAGAAACAGGCTGCCGAGATAACCACAATCCAATCCAGGTCTCTTTTCATTTTAATCTCTTCCAGGAACTTAGGTGAGGGAAGCTACCATCCCATAAGCCTGTCTGACCACTTTCTTCCCATTTCCCTGATCACTAGAGCTATGAGGATTGGGGACAGAAAATAAAAGGAACCCATTATTCTTGGCTGAAAGCTTATTCCTTTAAATGTTTATTTGCTTTTCTATGCTACTCAAAGTTGTTATTTAACTTTGGCCATTTCTATGATTTGTGTCCAAATTTTTGAATATGAGGTATGAGATTAAGAGAGAGGCAGTTTACCTCAAAAGAAAAGAAATTTTTCCCTGTGTAAGCTGGGTTGAGGGCAAATAAACCAATGAAAGAGGAAGTCTCTACTATTTTTAGTAGTGTGTGTGTGTGTGTGTGTGTGTGTGTGTGTGTGTGTGTAATACGGAAACTAGCCAATGAAAGCCTGGTCCATGAGTGTGGACAGTGCATCCAAATGGATATATGGAAAACCCTGCTTCTAAGCATTCTCATTGGCTAGTCCTCATTCATTCATTCCTTTTAGTTAGTTATTTACGTGCATAGTATACATATATGTGTATATGTATATATATGTATGTATGTGTATGTATAGGTAGGTAGGGAATATATAGGTAAATATATGCATATTCACACATGTACACATATGTACATGCATGTTTGAATAGGCGAATTGTGTGTATATATAGTGTCAGGTGCATTGTGTAAATTATATATGTTACATGCATATATGTCTGTCCTGTGATTGTGTATTGTATCACATATGTGTATTGTGTGCTTGCATGTATACAAATATAGTTATGTAGATACATGCATTTATGAAATACCTGATTAAAAAGCTTCTCTAGTATCTATCATTATCATTACTAACTCTTTAAGAGTCAGGAAGTTTTGAGAGTAAAACTCAATTCTTATTCTGTAAGAGAGTTCTGTTATGACAATTTTTCAGAGACTGAAAAGAGATAATTAATGGAGATTGAGAGACACTTGAAAAGCCTATATCACTTAACAGAATTTTTATCATCTTTACCATTTAAAGAGAATGAAGAAATTTCTTGAGAAGTGTCTTTGCTTGGTACCTTGTGTGAACTAAACAATGGGACAATGTTTTCAACTGTCATTCGTAAAAATAGTTTGAGGTAACTTTGGCTGTGATCTTTCCCGCAGCTAAAATGATATAAATAATTATATATGTCTTTGTGTTATTGATTTCATAATTAATAAATTATATAGCCAGTAACTTTAGCATTTACTTAATCCTAGGAGATTTGGGGTTTTGATATATAGAGTGATATGAGCAACCATTTGTGGGAAAATAGGTTTCTCCAGCTTAATATTTAATAAACTGTAATAAGGACTCTAAGCTAGTTGATTAGTGAAAGAGATGTTGCAATTTAAGTAATTAATAAAGAAATAATCAAGCAAAGCCCTGGATTACTCTAGGTTTTAGAATGATAAGAATCAACAGGCAAATGAGTCAGGTAGCCAATTGAGGTGTGACTGTCTTAGGGAAGTTCCAAGGGAGGCTGGTCAAGTACCCAAAACTTTGCTACATATACACATATGGCTATGCATGTGTACATGCAACACCCTTGCTACATATATAATACACACATGTCTGTGTGCGTATATACACATGTGTATGCGTATGTTCTGTATTTAAGACATGTGTGTGCATATGATACCCTGTGTATTCCTATATGGCTGTATATATGCATATAAATCTACACATAAACATACAAATGCATATGTGTATAATCCATACCTGATCTATAAGCAGAGTGATGTCGGGGAACTGGATGATGAAGTCTTGAATGAGCCTTGCCCAGTACCAGAGGATTTCTAGCACCATACAAACACCCTGTATGTCCTCCAAGTCTCTGAGCCATGTAGAACCCAAGGGAAGACCACACACACAAACTCTTTACAGCATGACCAAAACCTTATTTGATGAATTCAGTCATCTGTGGAGAAAAGCAAACCACTCACTGCACATAAAGAATCACTATTTTATCATTTACTTTCAGATGGCAGCTCCATAAATGTCTAGGTAGAATGTACCTGATCTATTACCACATACTGCATGCTAGGGTATCCTAATATAACATTCAAAAGTATGGTAGTAACTTAAGTGAAGCAACTCAGAAAAACTGAATCAAACATTATGGATCTGCTCATAAAATGAATTGTCACATCAATTTGCACTAAATTGTTCTTCTGGGACCCCTCAAAGCTACAGTAAAGTTAGACATTCTTCAAAATGACATTTATTTCCGAAAGAGCAGTGCAACACTCATGTTATCCAGCTGTTGTCATACCTTGCCCTCCCTCAATGACCAAAATGCTTCCTCCTCCAGTTATATACGCCCTTACGGTATCTTTTATGCTACTTTTTGCAAGGAGACCATGATTAGTAATATGTTACAGCGTACTTAAATTTGTCACATGTGGGAAATCAACCAATCGATCAATATTTATTAAGCACTAGTTATTGGGCTAAGCACTGGAAGAAGAAAAAAAAAAAGGCAAAATAATCCCTGCCCTCAAGGAGCTTACATTTTAACGATGAAACTGACATGTACTTACATAAGTATATGTATAATATATACAAAATGAACAGAAGATTATTTGGGGAGGTACTAGCTGGAGTTAGAGAAGGGGACCAGGAAAGGTAGTGCTTACACTGAGTCTCGCAGGGAACCAAGGATTCCAGGAAGAAGAGAGAGCATTCACACAGGGAGGGAACAACCAGTCAAAGGCACAGAGATGCAAGATGGAGTGTCACATGGGAAGGACAGCTAGAAGGCCGTAATGTGTAAGAAGATTAGAAAGATAGGAAGGGGCTAATTACAGAGAGCGTTAGAGGTCAAATAGAGGACTTTATATGTGATGCTAGAAATAACAAGTAATCAATGGAGTTGAATGAATATGAAGGTGTGGTGACATGATCAGAACTGGACATTAGGAAAATATCTTTGGCAGTTGTGTGGAGTATTAATTAGAGTGGGGAGAAGTTTAAAGTACAAAAGTCAAATGAGAAGATATTTTGAGAGATGTAAAGGCTCGGAGTGTCACAATGCGTAGAATTCAAGACTTGGAGTGAGGAAGACTTCAGGCTTAAATACTGTCTCACATCTGAATGTAAACACTGTCTTTGACTCCGTCAGTCACCCCCTTCTTGCTACTCTCTTCACTCTAGGTTTTCATGACACTGTTCTCTCCTGGTTCACCCCTACCTGTCTGCTACTCTTTCCGTGTGTTCTTGTTGGATCTTCATACACTTCACAACCACTAACATTAAGGGTCCCCCAAAGCTCTGTCTGGGCCCTCTTCCTCTCTTCTCTTCTCTTCTCTTCTCTTCTCCCTCCACACCATTTCCCTAGGTGATATCATCAGCAACCATGGTTTCAATTACCATCTCAATGCAGGTGACTCTCAGACCTATTTGTCAACCCTTCACTTCTTTCCCAACCACCAGGCTCAATTCTCCAACTGCCTTTTAGACATCTCAGACGGGATGCCCAATAGATATCTTTAACTCAGCAGCTCAAAACCAAACTCATTATCTTTCCCCCCCAACTTCCAGATTTCCCTATTTCTGTTAAGGGCATCACATTCCTCCCAGGCTCACAACCTAGGTATTATCCTCAATTCATTACTTACTTACCCCTCTCCCCCATATCCAATCAGTGGCCAAATCCTGTCATTTCTATTTTAACAACACTCTTGTATGCACTGCCTTCTCTGCCACTCCAGGGCAGGCCCTTCACACCACTCCTGGACTATTGTAATATCTTGGTCATTTTTTCTCCCTGCCACAAATCCCTCTCCATTCCCTCTTCCACTCAGCTAGCAAATTCATCTTCGCAAAATGTAGGTATGACCTCCATATTCTATAAACTCCAGTGGCTCCCTATTACCATTAGGATTAAATATGAAAACATTTCTTTGGTTTTCAAAGCCCTTTATAACCTGGCCCTGTCCTACCTTTCCAGACTTTTTATACCTTACTTCCCTTGAAGTACTCTGTGATGCAGTGACCCTGGTCACCTAGCTCTTCCTTGGATAACATTTCTATTTCCAGACTCCCAGCATTTTTCATTGGCTGTTGCCCATGCCTGAAACTCCTTTCAGGAGATCTGAATCAAGTAAGTTTGTCCTCAATGCATAGTCTTGTTGAATATTTTTCTCCTTGTATAGGTAAGTAAATGTCTTTTTGTTGATTGTTGACTGACTCATGAACTGTCTTGTTTCATTTCAAATAGAAACTACCAGGGGATTGACTGGAACTGGGCCCCACTCAGAAGTCACCCTAACCCAAAAGAGGAGACAACAGAGAGAGTAAAACAAAAAGTTCCAGGAAAATTGTAGGAGGAAAAATAATTTTAGCTGGGGAAATCAGAGGAGACTATATTAAGTCAGCTGAGCTGATTCTTGAAAGAAGAGAAAGATTTTGACAGATGGAGATGAAGAGAGAGGATTTCAGGCACTGTCTGAACCCGTGGGGATGCTTGAAAGCAAAAGAGGACAGGTCAAATTCAGGAAACACCTAGTAGGCTAGTTTGACTGCAATGTGAGTAAGTAAGAGGGTTACACGGACATCAGGTAATTTGTGCCTTTAAATGACAGATGGAGGTTTGGATTTTATCTGCTAGGCCATGAGTCTCAAAACTTTTTTGACTGTATATCCTTATCAATAAAAAAATAACATATTCCAAGTATGTATATATTCACTTATTTATAAGTAGAAAGAGAACTAGCCTTAGAGCCAGGAAGACCTGGGTACCAGGGGTGCCTCTGAAAAATACTGGCTGTATGACTATGAGTAAATCACTTAAGCTCACAGTATCCTATATAACTCTCTAAGACTGTGCTTCAGAGATGATGACATACATTGATAGAGAAAATTTCCTCATCTGAGAATGATAATCACAGGTTCAAGCACTACCCTACACATGTTCTAGAATACTAATAATGATGTATATTGTAAGACACACAAAATGGAGATTAGAAAAGAAGGTTTAGTAAAGGTAAAATAACATTTAATCCAAGAGTTAATAGGTCTAGATGAAAGTATAGTTAGGTGGATCTGGAACATGAGTAGT
This sequence comes from Petaurus breviceps papuanus, assembly GCF_028583685.1. Taxonomy (NCBI): domain Eukaryota; kingdom Metazoa; phylum Chordata; class Mammalia; order Diprotodontia; family Petauridae; genus Petaurus; species Petaurus breviceps. The sequence goes on from NW_027185655.1 coordinate 40,307,184, forward strand.
CAGTCATTAATGGACAAATGTCAACTTGGAAGGAAGTCTCTAGTGATATGCTCCGGAAATCTTTGGTCCTGAGTTATTCAATATTTGTATAACTGTCTTAGACTGAGTCATAGATAACATACTTGCCAAGTATACCAATGACAGGCAAAAATGTTGAGTGACAGAGTTAGTATTAAAAAAGATCTCTACAGATTCAGCATTGGGCTGAATCTAATAAGAATGAAAAAAATTAGGATAAACATAGAGTTTTATATTTGTGTTTAAAAATCCACCTCATCAGGTAGCAAGACGACTAATTGTTCACGTGAAAAAGAATACTTGAAGGGGGTTTGACTGTATAATGAGTTTAAAATGAGTCAAAATAGCCACCATTAAGGCTGATGTCACCATTTGCTGCATTGAGTGATTTAGGATATGCATTGATGAAATGGAAATGGGGTAAAAGAAGAGTCCCATTAACTAGCCATGTGAATGTAACAACAAACACCCCAAAAAGGGGAGAAGGGGAGGAACATAACAAAATATAAAGCTAAATCTGTACTCAAGTGAAAAGATATGAGAAGATGCTCCTAACCAACCCTTTCATGGAGGTGGGAGGTCCATAGGCATTCCACATTGCACATGTCTTTCAACTTTTTTATTATTAAATTGTTTTTTTTATTTACTTTTAGTTTGCAACATTCAGTTCCACAATCCCTTGAGTTTCAAATTTTCTCAACCTCCCTCTCCTCTCCCCTACCCCCACCCCATCATGCACCCAAATATAGGATCTACAAACATCTTCACATTAATCATTAGTCAGGTTGTAAAGAAGGATTATAACTAATGCAATGATCAGTGGGAGAGAGGAAACAAAACAAAACATAGAAAGAAAAAGAAACAGAGCAGGTAATTTGCTTCAATCTGCATTCAGACTCTGTAGTTCTTTCTCTAGATGTGGATATCTCTTTCCATCATGAGTCTTTTGGCGTTGGCTTATAATCTTACATTGCTGAGAGGAGCCCAGTCTATTGAAATTAGTCATCCCACATACATTGTCTGTGATTGTGTAGAGATTTCTCCTGGATCTGCTCTTCTCACTCAGCATCAGTTTATATAAGCCTCTCCAGGTTATTATGAAGTCTGCCTGCTCATTTCTTATAGCACATTAGTATTCCATTACATTCATATACTACAACTTGTTCAGCTATTCCCCAATTGATGGGCATCCCCTTGATTTCCAATTCTCTGCCACCATGAAAAGAGTTGCTATAAATAGTTTTATACATACAGTCCTCCTCCCACTTCTCTGATCTCTTTGGGATAAACCCTAGAAGTGGTATTGCTGGGTCAAAGGGTAGACACTTATTTATAGCCCTTTGGGAATAGCTCCAGATTGCTCTCCAGAATGGTTGGATCAGTTCACAACTCCACCAACAATGCATTAGTGCTCCAATTTTTCCACATCCTCTCCAGCATTTGTCATTTTCCTGTATTGTCATCTTAGTCAATTTAACTGAGAAGAAGTGGTACCTCAGAGTTGTTTCTATTCACATTTCTTTAATCAATAGCGATTTAGAAAGGGTGGCCAGGTGGCGCGGTAAGTAAGAGCACTGGCCCTGGAGTTGGGAGACCCAGGATTGGTTCTGGCCTCAGATACTTAACACCCACACAAAACAACTGGCCATGTAACCTTGAGCAAGTTACTTAACCCCAATTGCTTTAAAAGAAATAGTGATTTAGAACATTTTTTCATATGCTTATAGATATCTTTAATTTCATCTTCTGAGAACTGCCTGTTCATATCCTTTGACCATTTATCAATTGGGGAGTGGCTTGTATTCTTATAGATTTGACTCAATTCTTTGTATATTTTAGAAATGAAGCCTTTATCAGAGATATTGGTTGTAAAAATTCTTTCCCAATTTTCTACTTCCCTCTTAATCTTGGTAACATTGGCTTTATTTGTACAGAAGTTTTTCAATCGAATGTAATCAAAATCATCCATTTTGCATTTTATAATGCTTTCTAACTCTTGTTTCATCATGAAGTCTTCCCCTCTCCATAAATCTGAAAGTTAAACTATCCCTTGCTCTCCTAGATTGCTTATAGTATCAGCCTTTATACCTAGATCATGCATCCATTTCGATTTTATTTTGGTGTACAGTGTTAGATATTGGTCTATGACTTATTTCTGCCATACTACGTTCCAGTTTTCCCAGCAGTTTCTGTCAAGTAATGCATTCTTATCCCAAAAACTGGGGTCTTTGGGATAATCAAACAGTAGATTACTGTAGTCATTGACTGCTGAGTCTTGTGTACCCAATCTATTCCATTGACCCACTACTCTATTCCTCAGACAGTACCAAATAGTATTGATGACTACTGCTTTATAATACAGATTAAAATCTCATATGGGTAGGCCACCATCCCTAGTTTTCTTTTCATTAATTGCCTTGATATTCTGGACCTTTTGTTCTTCCAAATGAATTTTGCTACTATTTTTTCTAGCTCTACAAAGTAATTTTTTGGTAGATTGATTGGTATGGCACTAAATATGTAATTTAATTTAGGTAAAGTTGACATTTTTATTATATTAGCTCAACCCAACCATGAGCAATTGATGTTTTTCCTATTAGTTAGATATGACTTTATTTGTGTGAAAAGTGTTTTATAATTGTGTTCATAAAAGTCCTGGGTTTGTCCAAATATTTTATAATGTCTACAGTAACTTTAAATGGGATTTCTCTTTCTATCTCTTGCTATTGGATTTTGTTAGAGATATATAGGAATGACAAGGATTTATGTGAATTTATTTTATATCCTGCCACCTTGCCAAATTCACTTATTATCTCAAGTAGTTTTTTACTTGGTTCTCTAGGATTCTCTAAGTATATCATTATATCATCTGCAAAGAGTGATAGCTTAGTCTCTTCTTTGCCTAATTTGATTCCTTTGATTTCTTTTTCTTCTCTTATTGCTACTGCTAACATTTCTAGTACCAGATTGAATAAGAGGGGTGATAGTGGACATCCTTGTTTCACCCCTAATCTTATTAGAAATGCTTCTAGCTTATCACCATTACATATAATACTTGCTGATGATTTTAGATAGATGCTACTTATTATTTTAAGGAAGACTCCATTTATTCCTATACTTTCGATTGTTTTTAATAGGAATGGATGGATGTTGTATTTTGTCAAAAAGCCTTTTCTGCATCTATTGAGATAATCATATGGTTTCTGCTAATTTTGTTCTTGATGTGATAAATTATATTGATAGTTTGCCTGATATTGAACAACCCTTGCATTCCTGGAATAAATCCTACCTGATCGAAGTGTATTATTCTTGTGATAAGTTGCTGTAGTCTTTTTGCTAATATTTTATTTAGAATTTTTGCATCTATATTCATAAGGGAAATTGGTCTGTAATTTTCTTTCTCTGTTTTGTCTCTTCCTGATTTAGGTATCAGTACCGTATTTGTGTCATAAAAAGAATTTGGTAGGACTCCTTCTCCAATTTTCCAGAATAGTTTGTAAAGTATTGGAGTCAATTATTCTTTAAATGTTTGGTAGAATTCACTAGTAAATCAGTCTGGCCCTAGAGATTTTCCTAGGGAGTATTGATGCCTTGTTCAATTTCTTTTTCTGAGATGGAGTTAAGTAGTTTACTTCCTCTTCGGTTAATCTGGTCAATTTATATTTTTGTAGATATTCATCCATTTCACTAAGATTAGTGAATTCATCCAATTCACTAATTCAAGTTCACTAATTTGAAATTGGGCAAAATAATTCCTAATTACTGTTTTAATTTCCTTTTCATTGGAGGTAGATTCACCCTGGGTTAGTAGTCCCAGGAGTAGTTGCTGCCACTGCCACCGGCCCTGCATTTGCCTCTTACCCAGCTCCTCAGATCCCAGGCCTGCAGTGATAAGCCTGGTAATGGCCCTTGCAGTTAGTTGGTGGATCAACTTGCCACCATGTTGACCAGGCCCTGTCCAGGCCTCTGCACATGTCTTCTGGGCCTTGCCTCTTTCTACTTTTTCAATGCAACAATAAGTTGTGTTGGTTTTTTTTCCTTTTTGAAGAATGATATTCATTATATGAAATGGTTCTCAAGGAAGAGAGAGGAGTGCTGGGGATAATTATGATGATGGAAACAATAGAAGATATCAATAAAACTTTTTTTAACTAACCATGTGACAGTAGATATATCACCTAATCTTTGCAAGCCTATAAAATAAGGATAATAATATATCATTTACCTTACAGAGTTGTTCTTACATACAGGATCATAAATAGGGAGCTAAAAGGGTTCTTAGAGACCACTTAATTAATCCCCCACTCCAAGGTGCCCAACAATGCCTTTGAGGAGCCTTCATTATTCGATATCTTTCTCTCCCCCAGTATAACCCCCATTGCCCAATTCCCACCAGACTGGATGCTGACCCTTCCCATCCCCACCTCTCTCCAGTTAACCCAGAGCCCCACCAATTCTACTCCAAACCTTCGGCCTACTTCTTACTTTCTAACAATCATTGGTTGGGGACCATCTGTCCCTGCTATTACTCCCCAACATGTTTAGCAACTTGGCATCTGCCCAGCTGCTTTGTTTGCCAGATCATAAATACCACCTGACCTTCCATATGCCATCAAGCTGAACCCTTTTTTATTTGTCTCTTTTAATTAGTATATGAGCTTCTTGAGGGTAGAGATTTTTCTATTTGTATCCGCCCCAGTTTAGAATAGTGCTTAGTTCATAATAAGCATTCAAATGCCTTTCCATTCTATTCTCTCTTTTTACAGATAAGGAAAGTAAGGTCTGGAAGATTAAACCACCTGCCTGAGTTCATACAGGTAGCAAGTTGTGAAGAAAATACTTTATAAACTATAAGATGCTTTATATATGTGAGCTAATAAGAATATAGTTCTAAGATTAAGATAGGCAGGCTCAGTAATTATCTCTTTTCTGAATCTGCCCTCAAGCAGACTTTCCAAACTTTGGTCACTGTGTATGAAGGTGGTTGGGGGTGGGGGAGAGGGAATTTGGCAGCAAAGATAGCTGTGAATCAAGGCCAAACATACTGTATATTTTCAAGTACAACTCCAATATAAATTTTTGATCAATGAAACAAAGTTCAGATCAAAGTCAACAAAAGCAAAACTTATAAGACTACTTCATTCCCTCTGACAATGAATGCAATGAGGGGATTATTTGAGGGTAGAGACTGCCCTACGTTCAAATGAAGTCAAATCTGAGTCAATGCCTGTCTAATCTAAATATAGGCACAATGTGCCCCTATAGCCATCAGTTAGTGTCATTTGTTTTATTTATTTATTTAAGAGGGGAGAAATATCAAATAAATTTTTTATATAAAGAAACAAGGAATTTTACTGAATAAATTTTAGAACCCATTACCTTCTACTATAAGAAGCTATCTCCTAATTACTTTTGCCCATTTTTACTTTGTTCTTTTGTTGGTTTTTTGGGGGGGTTGGGGGGAGGGGGACTGAGCATAGGAGAATTGCTGATACATTAATGTCTGAACCATGACCTGAACCCACTTCTTTAATTGTGATGTGACGGTTATTGAAGCTGAGTAACAGATTCAATGTCAACCTTTTATCCTACAAAACAAACAATGCTAGGAAGCATAAGGATGACTCATTTAAGGGATGTGATTAGTAATAATGGCTTCTAAAATCAACACTTCCAGTCTGCCACATAACTTAGTTCCAGAAACTGAACCAACTCACACTCAGTTTGGTTTTGGTTTTGAATGTGCTACTTTTAAAAGCTAATGAGAATCTGAGGAGTAATTGTGCTCATAGGAATATTTCATTCAGCTTAAAAACACAACATTGGTTTTTGCTAGGTATAAACTGCTATTTTATAAAATGTTGCACTGATCTTAAAAAGCCTTAGGAGGGAGCTGAAGTAACTAGAACTGAATTCTCCCTAAGGCTGGTTCTTGTAGATTTAAGATAGTCACGGAATTCCTGAACAGAGATATTACTTCTTCAATAAAATTTATACACACACATACACACATGCACATGCACACACACTTCAGGATTGCTCATGGTTATGTAAAATGTGAAACAGCCTTATGGGAAGAGGCTGTGAGATACAGGGGATGGGAATGGGGGGAGGAGGGTTTTAATTTCAATTTTGTCACTTGCTAGCTATGTAGAATCAAGCAAATCACAGAGAATCATAGACTCTCACAGCTGGAAGAAACTTTAGAGACCATGTAATCCAAACTATGTCTGAATAGTTCTTCCATGTGTGAGAAAAGAACTTGGGAGATAACCCAGAGATAAATCATGAATTGGAATAAATTACCAAAAAAAAAACATCCTTTTTGAGGGGTGAGGAAGAAGAGTTGGAGACCAAATCCTTATGTAATATCCCAGACAAGTGGTCATCTAGTCTCTGCTGGAAGACCATCAGTGAAGGGAACCCTTTTAACAAATTTATACCCCAAATCCCATTGCAGTTCTGAATAAATTTCATTGTTAGAAAAATTTTCTTATATGGAGTCTAAATCTGCCTCTCTATCTTCAACACAATCCAAATCAATTTGCCACAACAGAAGTGCCTAGGACAGGGGTGGGGAACCTGAAGGTCACATGTGGCCCTCTAGATCCTCAAATGCAGCCTTTGACTAAATCCAAACTTCACAGAACAAATCCCCTTAGTAAAAGAATTTGTTCTGTAAAACTTGAATTCAGTCAAATGGCCATACCCAAAGACCTAGAAGGCCACAGGTTCCCCACCCCTGACCTAGGAAAGGAAGAAAACCTTTCCTGATCCACCCCCCTGAGGTTAATAGTGACCATTCCCCTCAGACTTCATGTAGTACTTTGTTTTGTTATTCTAATGTACGTCATGTGTAGTGTGGTGCATTATAGCTCTCTGTGCTGGATTCTTGGAGTCCTTGAGAGTGGAAACCCTTCCATTTATACTGTATGAAAACAAACATACATATATAAATAGCATTTGTATATCATATTAAAATAATGTGTATTTATATATACAAGTGCATAATTTTACATATGTATGGAGTATAGAAAAAAGCAGAGCACTCTGTTAGGTGATGGGGAGATTCAAAAAGATAAGACAGGATCATTTAATTGATACACACATATGAAGGAATTACTAAGTGCCTGGTAGTCTATTAAGTGCTGAGAATACAAAGAAAGCCCAAAATATGGTCCCTTCCCTCAAGAAGCACACATTCTAATAGGGAAGAAAATATATAAACATCTGAATGCACATAAGATGAATCACATACCATATGAATAAATTGTCTCAGAAGAAAGGTATAAGTAGTAGAGGGAAGGGGAAAAAGAAAAGATTTTCAGCAGAAGATAGAATTTGAGCTGAGTCCATAGAGAAGCCAGGAGGCAAAGGCAAGGAAGTAAAGCACTCCACAGATGGGGGACAGTGACTGAAAAAAGTACAGAAACAAGAGATGGAGTATTGAGTATAAGAAATAGTCAGTGTCACTGGATCACAAGATACATAGAAGGGAGTGAAGTATAAGAAGATCGGGATGGTAAGAAAGAACCAGGAAAGGACCTCTGAAAAGGTAAAGAGAGGATTTTATATTTTATCCTGGAGATCATATGAATCCACTGGAGTTCACTGAATAGATATGATGGCATGGTCAGAGTAGCCCTTTAGGAAGACCACTAAAACAGCTGAATGGAGGATGGACAGGAATAGGGAAAAAAACAACCAAAAGGCTATTGTAATAGTCCAGGTATGAGGTGATAAAGATATGCACTACTTTGGTGGTTGACTTTGTGTCTAGAGAAGATAGGGAGAGAGACAGAGAGAGACAGAGACAGAGAGACAGAGAGAGACAGAGAGAGAGAGACAGAGACAGAGAGGGACAGAGACAGAGAGAGATAGACAGAGAGAGAGACAGAGAGAGAGAGAGTGAGAGAAAGAGAGAGACAGAGACAGAGAGAGATTAAATAGATAGATATGATGTTGTGAACATAGAAATGACAAAACTTGGCAAGAGAGTGGATATGTGAGGTAAGTGCAATGATGGAGCCTATATATAATCTTTCAAGAAATTATAAAGGAAAACTGCCCTGATATTCTAGAACCAAAGGGTAAAATAGAAATTGAAGGAATCTGTCAGTCACCTCCTAAAAGAGATCCCCAAGTGAAAACTCCCAGTAATATTATAGACAAATTCAAAAGCTCCCAGGTCAAGGAGAAAATATTTCAAGTAGAGCCAAAATTGGTAGTGTAGAAGCAGGAAAACTCCATGAACTCCCCCCATGACCACCTCAAATAGCTATAAAATATGACTCAAAACAAATTTTAGAGCTGCAGCACCCACAAAGGGACAGAGAGAAACAAATTTCCAACCAAAGGCAGCCTGGAAAGCAGATAGAAAGGGTTCATAATAGCACACTGGAAGCCGAGCACAGCCCCACATAAGCCCGAGGTTTTAGCCACAGGGCAGCCCCAACCAGTGATTGCAGTGGACTTTGGAAGAGTGGACCACCAGAAGCAATGGTGGTTTCCAGAATTATTAACCCATAAATGCCTAAGACAAAGTAAAAAGTCAGTGTAGAACAAGGGGAGGAGGATGGAGGAGTGGGTCTGGCCCCTGCCCCTGGAGCTATAAGTGGAGGAGGTGCAGGGCCTCCATGTAGTTGCTTCAGCGGTCCTGGCCTGCATATTGTGGGGGGCACAAGTGAACATTCAGAGGGTAATCACTCTTGCTTTAACCTGCCTGGATCTGGATCACAGTATTGGGTAGTAGTCCTGAGATATGTGACCAGTGAGCCAGAGTTTGTGGGGGCTGCAGAGATGGTGCCCAACTAATAGCTCCAGAAGCTGCAAAACCCCAGTGATTTGGAACAAAGCTCTCCCCTCTGGAAGCAGAGTTCTACTGTGGCAAAAAGCTCAAAAGCCAAGTACTTGAGTGGCAACATGAGCAAGCAAAGGAAGCAAAACAAGCACAGCAATCCAATTTTAGATTCCCTTTTTGAGGACAAAAAAGGATCAAAGCATGCAATAGGAGAAAGATAATGAAGTCAGAACTCCTGCACCAAAAGTTTCCAAGAAAAATATGAACTGATTACAGGCCATGGAGGAGCTCAAGGAGGATTTTGAAAATCAAGTAAGAGAAATAAATGGAAAATTGGGAAGAGAAATGAGAATGATGCAAGAAAATCATGAAAAGAGAGTCAACAACGTGACTGAAGAAAATAACACCTTAAAAAATAGACTAAGTCAAATGGCAAAAGAGGTTCAAAAAGCCAATGAGGAGAAGAATGCCTTAAAAAGACAAATTTGCCAGATGGAAAAAGAATCTCAAAAGCTCACTGAAAAGAATCATTCCTTCAGAATTAGATTGGAGCAAATGGAAGCTAGTGACTTTATGAGAAATCAAGATAATATTACACAGATCCAAACAAATGAAAAAATAGAAGGTAATGTGAAATATCTCATTGGAAAAACCAGTGGCCTGGAAAATAGATCCAGGAGAGATAATTAAAAATTATTGGACTACCTGAAAGCCATGATCAAAAAAAGAACCTAGAAATCATCCTTCAAGAAATTCTCAAAGAAAATTGCCCTGATATTTTAGAATCAGAGGGCAAAATTGAAACTGAAAGAATTCACAGATCACCTCTTGAGAAAGATCCCAAAAAGAAAACTCCTAGGAATGTTATAGCCAGGTTCCAGAGGATCAAGGAGAAAATATTATGAGCAGCCAGGAAGAAACAATTTGAATACTGTGGAAACATAATCAGGATAATACAGAATCTAGCAGCTTCTACATTAAGGGATCAAAGGGCTTGGAATATGATATTCCAGAGGTCAAAGGAGCTAGGATTAAAACCAAATATCACCTACCCAGCAAAACTGAGTATCATGTTTCAGGGGAAAATATAGTCATTCAATGAAATAGATGACTTTCATGCATTCTTGATGAAAAAAACAGAGTTGAATAGAAATTTTGACATTCAAATACAAGAAGCAAGAAAAGCATGAGAAAGTAAAAAGGGAAAAGTAGTCATAAGGAACTTATGAAAGTTGAACTATTAACATTCCTACATGGAAAAAAATTATAATTGTAACTTTGAAACTTTTCTCAGTATGAGGATAGTTGAAAGGAATATAAATGTGGGTGTATATACATACATATGTATGTATGTATACATAAATATATGTCTATAGATGAGGTTATATGGGTGTATGAATACATATGTGAGTGTGTGTATATATGTGTACAGGTATACATAGACAGAGGGCACAGGACCATTTGAATAGGAAGGGATGATATTTAAAAGGTGAAATTGAGAGGTCAGAGAGGAATATAATGAGAGGAGATGGGGAAAGACAGAATGGGGTAAATTATCTCATATCGAAGAGGCAAAGAATAACGGTTACAATGGAGGGGAAGAACAGGAAGACAAAAGGGAATGGGTCAACCTTACTCTCATTGAATTTGGCTTAGGGAGGGAATTACATACTAAATTGGGTATCTCATCCTACAGGAGAGTAGGGGGGAAGGGGATGAGAGGGGATGATGGAAGGGAGGGCAAGCTGGGGGGAGGGTAGTTAGAAGTACACACTTTTGAAAAGGGACAGGGTCAAAATAGTGAATAGAACAAGTAGGGGGTAGGATAAGATGGAGGGAAATACAATCAGTCTTTCACAATATATCCACTATGGAAATGTTTTGCATAACTACACATGCATAACCTATATTGAATTGCTTATCTTCCCAGTAAGGGTGGATGACGAGAGAGGAAGGAAAGGAATTTGGAATTCAAAGATGTAAAATCAAATGTCTAAAAAATACATTATTTTTCTTTTACATGCAACTAGGAAATAAGAAATACAGGCACTGGGATATGGAGATCCATCTTGCCCTACCAGAAAGTTGGAGGGGGGATGAGGGAAGATATAAGAGAGAGCAGATTGGGGGAGGGGTATACAGTGGGAACACTGTTTTGGAGTGGTGGGTAGTAGGGGAAAGACAGGGAGAAATTTTGTAACTCAAAATCTTGTGGAAATGAATGATGTAAACTAAAAATAAACATAAAATTTAATTTAAAAAAAAAAGAAAATATTTCAAGTAGTCAAAGAGAAACAATTCAAATATTACGGAGCTATAGTAGAACACAAGATTTAGCAGCTTCTATCTTAAAGGATCAGAGAGCTTGAAACATGATATTCCACAGGTTAAAGGAGCTAGGATTCAAGAATCACCTACCCAGAAAAACTGAATGTAATCCTTCAAGGGGAAAAAAAATGGGCATTTAGTGAAACAGGACTTTTAAGCATCTCTAATGAAAAGACAAGTTGAAGAGGAAATTTGACTTTCAAAGAGAAGAATCAAGAGAAATATAAAAAGGTAAACAATAAATAAATAATAAGGGATTCGGTAAAGTTAAAATGTTTACATTCCCTAAATTTCTGCACGTCACATTTCTTTTGTCCTACTGCAATTCTGCTTTGCTCATAAAGCACAGAACCTTTTGTAATGCAGGCACATCACACCGGTGGTCGTTTGCCAGTGTCTCTCATGTCTTACAATTGATTCCAATAGTAACTCCCAAGAACTTTATCATTATTAGGGCATTTAGATGGAATATACATACATAAAGGTCATGGATATGAAAACATGATGGGATGATAGCTTAAAAATAAAACTAAGAGGTGAGAAAGGAATGCAATGGGAGGAGAAATGCAGAGGTAGAATGAGGTAAATTTTCTCACATAAAAGAGCTGTGTAAGAACTTTTACAGTGGAGAGGAAGATGGGGGGGGTGATAGGAGAGAGCTTAAACGTTACTCTCATTAGAATTGGGTCAAAGAGAGAATAACAGACACTCAGTTGGGTATAGAAATCTATCTTACCCTGCAGGAAAGTAGGAAGAAAAGGGGACAAGAGAAAGGGGGGTGCTGAGAGAAGGGAGGGCAGATTGGCAAGGTAGTAGTCAGAGACAAAACACTTTTGAAGAGGGACAGGGTGAAAGGAGAGAAAGAAAGATAAATGGGGGGAAAGAATGGTGGGAAATATACAATAATCATAACTGTGAAAAAAATGTTATAGCAAGTTTCTCTGATAAAGATCTCATGTCTCAACTATATAGAGAAGTGAATCAAATTTATAGAAGTATGAGTCCTTCTAAAATTGGTAAATGGACAATGGATATGTACAGTTAGTTTTCAAAAAAATAAAAACTATCTATAATCATATGAAAAAATAGTCTAAATCACTATTGGTTTGAGAAATGTGAATCAAAATAACTCTGAGACATCACTTCACACCTGTCAGATTGGCTAATATGACAAAAAAGGAAAATTACGTATGTTGAAGGAGATATGGGAAAATTGAGACATTAATTCACTGTTGGTGGAGTTGTGAATTGATTCAGTCTTTCTTGGAGACATATATGAACTGATGCAAAATAAAATGAACACAACAAGGAGAGCATTGTATACAGCAATATTGTGTGATGATCAGCTGTGAATGACTTAGGTATTCCCAGCAATGTCCAAGACGAAGATTTAAGACAATTCCAAAAGACTTATGATAAAAAAAAAATGCTATCCATCTCCAGAGAAAGAACTGATGGAAACTGAATACAGATTAAAGCACACCTTTTTTTTTTTACTTTCTTTATTTTTGTTATTTGTTTGTTCTGTGTTTTCTTTCTCAACATGACAATGTGGAAATATGTTTTGCACATGAATAACCCATATCAAATTGCCTGCCTTCTCAATGAGGGGAAAGGGAAGGGAGGGAAGGAGGAAGCAAATTTAGAACTCAATTTAACAAAATAGATAAATAAGAGTTTAAAAAAAATTGTTTTTACATGTAACTGAGAGAAAGAAAATATTAAATGAATATATTTTTAAAAATTAATTCCATAGCTCTCCCTCCCCACTGCAATTACAAGTCCTCTCTCCTCTAACTCAGAAATCACTTTGTATTTATTTTTAATATATTTGTTTATGCACATGTTGTTTAACTACAGTAGGATGCAAGCTCCTCAAGGAGATAGAGAATTTCACTTTTGTTTTTGCATCCCCAGCCCCTAGCATAGAATACAAACTTAATGATTGAGTTAAATGATCACACATCCAGTATGTGTCAAAGGACTTGACCCTAGGTCTTCCATAGTCTAAAAGTGGTTCCCTATGATGTCATGCTTTCCCTCTACTGCCTTGATATGCTTGACATATAAAAAAGAACTATTATTTTTTAAGTTGTTTACTTTGAAGAGTTGCCTAAATGTAATTTAACTCTCTCTAATCTTATTGCATAATTGCCTTGGCTTTTTACTTTGCAAATTACACTAATTTAATTTAATTGCCTTGTCTGCCTGTCATTAGTACCTAAGAAGAGATGGTTACATAGAGGCAAAATAGAAATTTACCTATTTTTCTTTAATTATAAATAACTTTGTTTGAACTTTACATAATGTAAAAACAAACAAACAAACCCTGGGGAATTTAGTTTCCCCCTTCCACAAATATGAGGGACACCTTAAACAAGCCACTTAAACTTTTTCAAATTTCTGTTTCCTCACTGGTAAATGAGGGGATGACTGGGTTCCTCTCAGCTCAAGATCTATATAGCCTTCTGATCCTATGACCTTTCATAAACGGCTTTAATTCTAAATCCATTTAAAGTGATCTTTAGAATACTCCAAGATAGGGGCAGCTAAGTGGTGCAGTGAATAGAGCACCAACCCTGGAATAAGGAGGACCAGAATTCAAATCCCATCTTAAACACTTAACACTTACTAGCTATGTGATCTTGGGCAAGTCACTTAACCCTAATTGCCCTGCCTTCCCCCCTCAAAAAAAATTTTAAAAAGGATATTCCAAGATACATGATTGGAATAGGCATTTCATGCTAACTTATTATTGACCTATGTTATTATGAACAACAAAAAGAATGCCTAATATGAAGGTGAAGTTGAATACTGCTGAAAATTTACTGTTAGATAATCATCATCATCATCATCATAACTGACACTCATATAGCACCTACTGTGTGCCAGGCTCTGTGTTAAGCACTTTACAATGTTTTTTTTAATCATCTGATCCTCACAGGAACCCTGGGAGATAGGTACTTTGATTACCTTCATTTTATAGATGAGAAAATGGAGACAGAGGTAAAATGACTTGCCCTGGGTCACAAAGCCAGTAAGTATTCGAAACCAGATTTGAACTCAGGTCTTCCTGACTCCACCCCAGACCTCTGTCCACTGTGCCACTTAAATTGCCCCAAATGCCCTAAATGTACATGGTTTCTTCTGAAATATTTTACCTAGAAATTATATGTACCTGAGCGACAATTTTTACAATCGGATAATAAATTTGAGTATTTTACTTGCTGTAATTATAACTGTCTTCTGATTAGGGAATATCTACACACTGAAATTAGATATTATAGTTACAATTAACAATGGGAGAAGTTTTAGATTTTTTTTAATATTCAGGAAAGTAGAACCATACAGCTTCTAGCAAGAAAGTCAAATCAGGTCCCAGTGCATCTCTAGATGATAGAGGGAGGTGTGGTATTATAGAAAGAGCTCTGGCTCTTATGTGAGAGAAGCTGGATTCAAATCCTGCCTCTGACCCTTGCTACCTGTATGATCTTGGGCAAGCTCTAAACCTCCATGAGCCTCAGTTTCCTCATCTGTAATATGGTGGGGGAGTGGGACTGAACTAGACAGATGGCTAAGGTTCTTTTTAGCTTTATGCTATAATACCTATCTAAGCTAAATCTGAGCTTCTACATTAACTCATGATTTGAAGAAACATTGGAGCCTTTTGTGCTTTTCACATTGGATAATTTTTAGAGCTACTTGTATACTCTAAATCATATGTAACTGGGAAAACTTAAGGACTGTCCATATTGTTATTCAGTCATTCATTCATGTCTGACTCTTCATGACCCTATGAACCACAGCACACCAATGCTGTCCATGAGATTTTCTTGGCAGGGATCCTGGAGTGATTTGCCATTTCCTCCTCTGGTGAATTAAGATAAACCAAGGTTAATTGACTTGCCCAGAGTCACACAAGTAGTAAGTATCCGAGGCTAGATTTGAACTCAGGTCTTTCTAACTCCAGGCCTGACAATCTATTTAAAAGATAATGGTATATGACCAAATTGTCTATGAGTTTTTCCCCCTTAACCTATGATTTCATTTGTATAGAGAGCTCCCCATGATAAAACTCCCTTCCCAAAGAAGATCCATTATCAATGGTACCTTTAATCAAGATGTGGTTTCAACCTTGACATTACACATTATAACTGTTGCCTTCTCCAAAATTAGCCCCTGTTTGGGTTTTGGGTTTGCATTCATCTGAAGCATAATAAATTGTATTCTATATCCCAGGGATTCTTAACTTTTTGTGTCATGGGCCCCTTTATTAGCAGTCTTGTGGATTCCTTCTCAGAAGAATTTTTAAATGCATAAAATAAAATAAACAGAATTAGAAAGTGAAACAATTACATTGAAATATGGTTACCAAAATATTTTTAAATCATATTGCGATATAGTAAACCTAGCAAGTGGTCTAATAACTACAATGATTTCAAAGTGATAAGTAAAAACAAATTTTAAGATATTTATAACAATTATAATGTGCTATGAAAATATCTGTCTACTCGTGACAAAGTCACAAGTTCTGCTAATATTATTGTAGTTTTTTGCCTAAATTCATAATTGATGAAAATGTTGAATTTAAGTTAGGGTCAGTGATAATAAAGATTTATTTTTTTTTCCCATGTAAGTTCACAGGCCTCCTGAAATCTATCTGTGGATATCTTGGAGATCTATGGACTCCAGGTTATGAACTCCTGGTCTAAACTTAATTTCTGCCATACTGCTTTCCAGTTTTCCCAGTACTTCTCATCAAATAGGAAATATTTTCCTAAGTAAGTTATGCTTTTAAATTTATTGAACAGGAAGTAAGATATTGATTTTCATTTTTCTAATTCTGCAATTTTTTCCAATCAAAGTTTATGGACTGCTCAATTCTATCCACAGAGCTATGCTATAAACCTCTTTTCTATACTCTCATTTTAGCTTTCTATGTGTCTTCATGTTTTAAGCATATTTCTTATATACAGCAAATTTGCGAATTGTATTTTCTAATAAAAATGGGGATAAAATAAACTATAAAAACCAAAACAAGTCATTTCAATTATATGTAAATAGAAAGTTTTAGAAAAAAAAATCAATGTAGCTCAAAGAACTAAAACATGAACTTGGGAAGAAAAAAAAAAACCTTTTGCATCAGATCACTGCCAAACATCTGACATTCAAAATTTATTCTCTAGTAGTGGTCAAAGGGTATGAAGAAAGAAACAGGACAGTTTTCAAAAAAATAAATTCAAATTACAAATCCAAATATGAAATAATGTTCTCTAATAAGATACGCAAATTAAAACCACTGTGAGGTATACCCTCACAACCATCAAACTGGCCAAGATTGAAAAACCTAATGTTGGATGGAGAAGCTATAAAAGATAGTTATACTAATTTACTTCTGGAGCTGACCCAACCATTTTGGAAGACAATTTGGAACTATGCAAGAAAAATTATTAACCTGTTCACATGATCATACTACTAGGTTTATATCTCAATTCATGACAGCAAAAAAAAAACAACTAGCAATTAAATGGGTGCCCATCAACTAAGGAATAACTGAATAAATTGTGGTATATGAATATAATTGAATATTACTGTGCCATAAGAAATAGTTAATATAAAGAAACATGGTAAGAGTTATATAAACTGATTCAGAGCAAGAGAAAGTAGGTCCAGAAGAACTATGGGAAAAGATATAAAGATATAAAATTACTACAATAACACAAAGATATATTAAATGACAATAGAATTCTGGTCAGCTACAATGATGGTTCCAGATTCCACCAGCAAGTGACTGAATGACTTGACCAAGTCATTCAGCCACAGTTTCCTCTTCTATAAAATGGTGATGGTAACAGCAAATACCTCTCAGGTTCCTTGTGGGGATCACATGAGATATATAAAGCACTTTACAAAACTTGAAGTGTATTATTCAATATTAAGAAACATAGAGGGCGGCTAGGTGGCGCAGTGAGTAAAGTGCCAGCCCCAGAGTCAGGAGGACCCGAGTTCGGTTCCAGTGTAAGACACTTAACACACACACACACACACACACACACACACACACACACACACACACAAAACTAGCCGTGTAACCTTGGGCAAGTTACTTAAGCCCAATTGCCTTCCAAAAGGCAAAAAAAAAAACAAAAACAGTAAACTATAGGAGTGGTATGTTATATATACCATCAGTTACAATTATATTTAAAAGGTTCTTTATCAGAAGGTACTATGAATGGGGTTACTGGAAATTGATATATCAAAATGCTGATGAAATTAGGACTTCCTACCTTATCAACATCCTGGACTGGGGTAATCCCACCCAGCTCCAGACATCCCATGACACCCAACTTGAGCTGTCATAGCTGTGTTCCACTATTCCTGCTCCCACCCTCTTGCTTTCTTAACAATTTTAGACAACAGTCCTCTGCATATAGTTTCTAATGTGATACTAAGTTTCACCTTGAGGAGTCAGCTTTGCTGATATCATTGGCTTAGAACATTTCTCTTTGGTTAGATATTTTCCTCTCATACAGGCTATTAATAACCGCAGCTGCTTTTCTCCTGAAACATTTGGATAACTTTTTAATGGCAAAAGTCTTATTGAATCTGTCTTAGTGCTAGCCAAGTGCAATTTTTCTTAGCTACTCAATGAGGATGCTGGTAATATTTTGACATTTGTTCAGAGCATTTGCAAAGTTATATAGGTATATAATTCTGGATTTCATTGTCCTTTTTTGTCTCCTTCAAATATCTAAATTTCTGAATAATTGCCCTCTTTGGAAAGAGATTGTGAATAAACACCAGCTAAGTCAAACCCAGTTTTATTTTATGGTTAAATTCTGCTTTGGGGAAGTAGTGTGGTATAGTGGATAGACAATCGGCATTGGAGTAATGAAGGTTGGGGTTCAAGTATAGCCCAAATTTGTATGATCCTGAAAAAGCCATTTAAATGGCTCTTGAAACCCCCAGGGAACTCACTGAGAGTATAAATTGCGGGGGCGGAGCCAAGATGGGGAGTAGAAGCAGAACTTCCCCGAAGCTGGCTTCCACCTTCCCCAATACATGTAAAAAGGGGACTCTAAACAAACTTTGGAGCTGCAGAATCCACAAAATGACCCAGAGAAGCTAACCTCCCACTCAGGACAGCCCGGCAGGCTGGCAGGAATTGGCCAGCAGCACTCTGGGAGCCAAGCCCAGCCCCACTGCGAGGCTTTAGCCCCAGGGCGGGTCTGACCAGCCCCTGGCCAGAGGGACTCCAGATCAGCAACAGCTATGGCCGTTTCCAGATTTATCAACACATAGATGCAAAGAACAAAGCAAGAGGTCAGTGCAGTCTGGACTTTGGGACCAGTAAGTGGGAGTGTGTGGCTTTTGCCCCCAGGGCGAGAAGCAGCTGAGACACTGGCACAGCCAGCCAGCACCACATGGCAGCTTCAGCTCCTGGCCTACAGAGTGTAAGGGGACCAAGCACCAGTCTGAGGGGTAATCGCTTTTGCTTTAACCTTCTTGGATCTGGATTGCAGTCTAGGGTGAAGGTCCTGGGGTGTGTGTCCAGCTTGCCAGAGCATGTGGAGCCCTCAGAGGGGGCACCCATCTAATACCTCCGGGAACTGAGAAAACCCCAGCATTTGGAATGAAAGCTCCCCTGCCTGGTGGCAGAGTCTTACTGTGGCAAAAAGCCCAGGGGTCAAATGACTGAGGGGCAACATGACCAGGCAAAGGAAACAAAGCAGATAGAAGATTCCAATATTAGACTCCTATTTTGGGGACAAAAAGGAGCAAAGCATGGAACAGGAGGAAGACAGTGAAGTCAGAACTCCTGCACCAAAAGCTTCAAAGGAAAATACAAGCTGGTTACAGGTCATAGAGGACCTTAAAAAGCAGATAAGAGAAGTGGAGGAAAAATTGGGAAGAAAAATGAGAACAATGCAAGAAAATTATAAAATGAGAGTCAACAGCCTGACTGAGGAAAATAACACTTTAAAAAACAGACTGATTCAAATGGCAAAAGAGGCTCAAAAAGGCAATGAGGAGAAGAATACCTTAAAAAGCCAAATTTGCCAGATGGAAAAAGAATCTCAAAAGCTGAATGAGGAGAATCATTGCTTCAGAATTAGACTGGAGCAAATGGAAGCTAATGACTTTATGAGAAATCAAGATGCTGTTTGTTAAACAGATCCAAACAAATGAAAGAATAGAAGACAATGTGAAATATCTCATGGGAAAAACAACTGACCTGGAAAATAGATCCAGGAGAGATAATTTAAAAATTACTGGACTACCTGAAAGCCATGACCAAAGTAAGAACCTAGAAATCATCCTCCAGGAAGTTCTCAAAGAAAACTGCCCTGATGTTTTAGAACCAGAGGGCAAAATAGAGCTTGAAAGAATCCACCGATCCCCTCCTGAAAAAATCCCAAAAAGAAAACTCCTAGGAATATTATAGCCAGGTTCCGGAATTCCCAGATTAAAGAGAGAATATTACAAGCAGCCAGGAAGAAACAATTTGAATACTATGGAAACACAATCAAGATAACCCAAGATCTGACAGCTTCTACACTGAGGGGTAGAAGGGCTTGGAATATGATATTCCGGAGGTCAAAGGAGCTGGGATTAAAACCAAGAGTCACCTATCCAGCAAAACTGAGTATCATGTTTCAGGGGAAAATATGGGCATTCAGTGGAATAGAGGACTTTCAAGCATTCTTGCTGAAAAAACCAGAGTTGAACAGAAAATTTGACATTCAGATACAAGAAGCAAGAGAAGTATGAGAAGGTAAACAGGAAAAAGAAATCATAAGGAATTTATCAAAGTTGAACTATTAACATTCCTACATGGAAAAACAATAATTGTAACTTATGAAACTTTTCTCAGTAGTTGAAGGGTGTGTGTGTCTATATATGAGGGTATATGGGCATATGAATACATATGTGAATGTGTGTGTATATATACTTACAGGTATACGTAGATAGAGGGCACAGGACCAATTTAACAGGAAGGGATGATACTTAAAAGGTGAGATTAAGAGGTGAGAGAATAATATAATGAGAGGAGATGGGGAGAGACAGAATGGGGTAAACTATCTCATTTAGAAGAGGCAAGGGAAAATAGTTACAATGAGGGGAAGAATAGGAAGGCAAAAGGGAATGGGTCAAGCTTATTCCCATTGAATTTGGCTTGGGGAGGGAATGAAATACACACTAAATAGGGTATCTCACCCTCCAGGAGAGTAGGGGGGAAGGGGATGAAAGGGGGAATGATGGAAGGGAGGGCAGGCTGGGGGGGGAGGGAAGTTGGAAGCATCCACTTTTGAAAAGGGACAGGATCAAAGTAGAGAATAGAACAAGTGGGAGGTAGTATAGGAGGGAGGGGAATACAATCAGTCTTTTACAATATATCTACTATGTTATTGTTTTGCATTAGCCACACATATCTTCCCAGTAAGGGTGGGTGACAAGGGAGGAAGGGAATGAATCTGGAATTCAAAGTTTTAAAATCAAATATTCAAATACACACATATATATATATATATATTATTAATACTGTTTTACATGTAATTGGGAAATAAGTTATTCAGGCACTGGGGCATAGAGATCCACTGCAAAAGTCGAAAGGGGTATGGGAGAAAATATGAGAGTAGATTGGAGGAGGGGATATCCTGTGGCACTGCTATTTTGGGGCAGTGGGTAGGGGAAAAATGGGGAGAAAATTTGTAACTCAAAATGTGGCAGAAATGAATGATGTAAACCAGAAGTTAATAAAGCATTTGAAAAAAAAAAGAGCATAAATTGCAAGTCATTTACCAATCTGAGTTGAAAAAAGGAGTGTCCTCACCTTGGGTTCCCTATACAAATGAAATGACAAGTCCAGACCAAAAATGGTTTTTGAAATGGTTTTTCATCATTAGGAAAAACAGAAAGCCATTGTTTTTTTTTTTTATTAATTTATTTACTTTTAGTTTACAACATTCAGTTCCACAGTTCCTTAAGTTTCAAGTTTTCTCTCCCTTCCTCTTCCCACCCCCCGCCCATGGCAGCATGCAATCAAATATAGGATCTACAAATATCTTCACATTAAACATTAGTCAGGTTTTAAAGAAGGATTATAACCAATGGAATGATCAGTGGGAGAGAGGAAACAAAACAAAACAAGAAAAAGAAACACAGCAAGTAGTTTGCTTCAATCTGCATTGACTACACATATCTTTCTCTGGATGTGGACATCTCTTTCCATCATGAGTCTTTTGGAGCTGTCTTATAACCTTACATTGCTGAGAGGAGCCCAGTCTATCAAAGTTAGTCATCACACATATGTTTTGTCTGTGATTGTGTACAGATTTCTCCTGGTTCTTCTCTTCTCACTCAGCATCAGTTTATATATGTCTTTCCAGGTTATTATGAAGTCCATCTGCCCCTCATTTCTTACAGCACAATAGTATTCCATTACATTCATATACCATGACTTGTTCAGTCATTCCCCAATTGATGGGTATCCGCTTGATTTCCAATTCTTTGCCACCACAAAAAGTACTGCAATAAATATTGTTGTACATATGGGTCCTCCTCCCATTTCTCTGATCTCTTTGGGATATATCCTTTGAAGTGGTATTGCTGGGTCAAAGGGTGGACACTTATTTATAGCTCTTTGGGCATAGTTCCAGATTGCTCTCCAGAATGGCTGGATTAGTTCACAACTCCACCAACAATGCATTAGTGTTCCAATTTTTCGACATCCTCTCCAGCATTTATTATTTTCCTGTTTTGTCATCTTAGCCAATCTGGCCAGTGAGCTGTATACAGTACTTTAGATTTGTTTTGATTTGCATTTCTCTAATCAATAGTGATTTAGAGCATTTTTTCATATGCTTATAGATATCTTTAATTTCATCTTCTGAGAACTGCCTGTTCATATCCTTTGACCATTTATCAATTGGGAAGCAGCAAGCTATTGTTTTACAAACAAAGCTAATATAAATGAAATAACATATAAGATAATATAACGGAATAAAGTAAAATCTAGGTATATCAAGGTCTTCTTTTGGGTTCTAAATTATGATTTCATCGGTATGGGGAACTCCCAGTATGAAAACTCTCCACTGACGCAGCTCTACAACTAACTGTTCTGCCACTTGTAATCTTATATAGTTGTCAAAGACACTGAGAGATTAAGTGACTTGTCCTTGATAGCCAATTAGTATGAGTCAGAAACAGATCTTAAACCTAGTCTTTGTGACCCTAAGGCTGGCCCTCTCTCTACAATTCAGGCTGCCTCTTAAAATCAAGCCATTATGATACATTTCAGAAGACTATATAATATCTCCTCTCATATTCATAGCATCACAGATATAGGGCTGAAAGGAACTTCATCTAATTCATGCAGCTAGGTGGGATGGTGGATAGAACATGAGACTTGGACTCAGAAAGATAGGAGTTCATATCCTGATTCTGACATTTATCAGCTGTGTAACCTTGGACAAGAAACAACCTCTGTCTACCTGAGTTTCAACTGTAAATGAGGATAATAATAGCACCTACTTTGAAGGGCTGTTGTAAGGATAAAATGAGTTAACATACGTTAAATACTTTGCAAACCTTGAAGTGCTAAATATTTGCTAGCTGTTATTATTCTCCATCATATGACCAGGGATGTCAGACAATTTGCAAACAATATGCAGCTAACAAGTAACAGAATCTAGGTCTTCTGAGTAGAAAGCCAGTGTTCTTAACCCCATATAATGCTGTGCTGTCTTCAGAATACATTAAAGACAGTGCAGCATAATATGTGTGTGTGTGTTTGGTCTTTGCAGAAATATGGCCCTTTAAGACCTGTCGAAATTCTTGCTGCTTTAAAAGCCTCCTTTGAGATCAATGGGATCATTACTGTAAAGGCTTCAGATAAATATAGCATTTTTGGTGCAATGGTATAGTCATTATAATCCACAGGCCACCTCAGACCAGCCACTGAGAACTGAGTACAAGTAGAGGAATTTAAATAGGAATGGCATTTCTTTGTATAATACATTATTCAATTTTAATTGAACGTGTTTTTTGCTTTCTATATTTGAGATCTGCAAAGCAACAAAGCTTATCGACAAATCTTAAAGGACCATTTTTCTGCAAAGGTAAAATACCTACCCATACATTTGTGATCTATTCAGAACTCTTTCATTGCATTGGTTTAAATAGGTTTTCACATACGACTGTCTAAATTAAATTACTGAGCACTTACTAACCAATTATCATTGTGAAATATCAAATGAACCCCAGATAGGAGTCAATTGATTTCTGAAAAATTCTGGCACAGTGCCTATAATCATATCTTAGAGGAAATAGCTACTTTGTAGAAAGAATGTATCATCCCTGATATACTTTCTGACAGTAGAAAGTGTATATTTTGGTTTTGCATTATTTTAAACTATAGTATTGATATCCTCAGCCACCTTTGTTCTCACCCAGGTCCTTCCTGTAACCAAAACACACATTGCAAGAGCTCAGTGTCAAAGCTCATAATTCGGAATAGGCCATGGTTGTACTTTTGATCTCCAGATGAAAGTAAGTCCCTCTCTAACAGACAAACATTAGGTGGCTATCCCTCTGTGCGTCTATCTATCCCTTTATATCTTGGTCAATATTAATATGAAAACTTAAAAGTGGTATATCAGATACTTTGCCCTAAAAACTGCTATAGCTGTGCCATTGCCCAAATTAGCTAAACCTCAGAGAATTATCCTTAAATCTTCTCTTCTAAGTAAAAACAGTTTATCTCTAGTACTTGCTCCAGATTTAGAGATAAGACCAGGGATGTGTGCACCAAGCCATCTATTTCTCCTAAGAGAGTCAGACTTGTCCACTAGGCCTGGGCATATTTACTACAGGGATTGACTCATCTCATTAAAATAGTAGAGAATAAGTATGAATGAGTAAATATTACTAAAAACCCTACTACTTACTATGTACCAGGTTCTTGGAACACAAATATAAAAGTGAGCCAGTCCATACCATCAAGGAGCTTTTATTCTAAGAGGAGGAGATAATACATAAAGGGAGTTTTGGTATGGGAGAGTCACAGGGTGAGGGAATGGAGCCATAAGTGGAAATTACTATGCCTTTTCCAGAAGGAATGGGAGTATTAACTTGATGGGGAGCAGGTGATGGTAGAATGTGAGACTAGAGAGCAGAAGGGATGTGTTGATGCCTGGCTAGATGGGATATAAAGCAAAGTCTGTGGCCAGCTAAATAAAATGAGTTTAGATGAGTTTTCACTCATTTATTCATTAATCAAGACCCTCATCCCCAGGGCAGGAATTTAAAACTGAACAGATTATCTTCCCCAAGGAGAGTAAGGGAGCGGTCTCCATAGGATTCATTCTGAGTGGCAAGAGTAATGGAGAGGTTGGGGCAGCCACGTGGCTCAGCGAGTAAGAGCACCGGCCCCAGTGTCGGGATGACCTGGAGATCGAATCCCGGGCTCAGATACTCAGCACCATACCCAGAAATAACTGGCCGTGTAACCTTGAGCAAGTTACTTAACCCCAATTGCAAGAGTAATGGAGAGGCACCAGCCACAGGGCAAATGACAAGATGCCAGGAGTCAATGACTGGATGAATAAGAAGTGATGTTTGAGCTGCACCAGTCAAGCACTCACCCAGCCCTGAGATTTCACAGCTCTGAGGAGTGAATACCTGAGTTATCACTCAAGAGAGAAACTAAGTTGAGCAACCAAGACCCTCTCTCTTAGTCACACTTTTGAGAGAGTGGTTTGAGGAAGCTGTAAGACTGTTGTGGGCCAACTATTGGTTACTAGGGATAATCATCACTTCAATCGTTGTGGGCAGGGAGACCACTAACCATATCATAATCTTCCTATGGCATACTGGGTAGTCTAAAAGAAAGGTTAGGAAAATGGTTAATGCTACAGGATGCATAAGTTTTGTTTTTTCCATAGGTATACATAGCTATGTGTGTATATATAAAGATAGATAGATATATAACAAACTATATACATATATATAAAACAAACTATATACATATATATAAAACAAACTATATACATATATATATATATATATATACACACATAACCAACTCAGAAAAGTTTCAAGCATGACACAGGTGGTAAACTGTGTGTCTGCTGCCCAAAGACCAATTCAGAGAGAATGACTGTCATAAAATGAATTTTTGATCAGTCACATTATCAGATCATTGTTCAGGTCTAATTGTTCTTATGTATTGGAATGATATGTGACTCTTCCTTGACCTAACGTGGATATCAATAAATCATTCTATAAACACTATCACAGACTTCAATAATCATCCTGTCCTCATTATCCTTACAGATGAGCAAACAAAGGCCCAGATCCATGAAGAGACAGCCGTAGTGATAAGAATTCTGTACTAGAAGTTTGAATCTTTGTTCATCTTGTCCTCTCACCTCTCTGACCCTCAGTTTCCTCATCTGGAACATGAGAGGGCTAGACTAGATTATCTCCCAGGTCCCCTGAAGGTTTGAAATGTTATGAGTTTGATCATAGAAACTAATGATGTAACAGAGTTTAGTTAAATGGCTACTGTACCAGCATCAAATCCATGTTCATTATGATGCATTCTGATCAGGAAAGAACCTAAGAAGAAGTAAAAGTAAAAAGAAGTAAACACGTAGCTGGCAAGGGGAGGTGCTAACAGAGTAAGTAAGCATCATTATTTTTGCCAACAAAATTCTGGATAAGGAGCATGGCTGACCACAGGAACTATAAAAACAGAACAGCACTGGTAAGGTGACACTGAGTAATTTCAATCAGAGCGAAGTGAAATAATTCAAAGATATTGTGAAATCTGAGCTGGAATGGTATTGCAATGGATTGCAGAGAAATGAGGAGGCAGGGAATACTGATGTTGCAACAAAAAAAACATATCAGATCACAACAAAGCTGGGAGAACAATCAGTTTGCATAGAAAAGAAAAGGAACTTGGAAGTGTAAGGCCAATGGTGATGCCAGGACTCTTTCCTGGTTTATAGAGTTTGTAAACAAAACAAAACAAAACAAAAACAAAAAACTGTCTTTTAAGGTGACTTCATGATGCAAGGCAGCAGCCAGAATCCCAAACGAGACTTCTTGCTGGCAGAGATAGCCATGGAAGAGGCTGTGGGAGCAGCCTGGATGCCCTGATTTAATTATAAAAGGATATATGGTATTTTAAGGGCTAGTCAATCCATTCCCATAGTTCTCATTTCTAGATAATGCAGAATATACAGTAACAATTAGACACAAGGATTTCTTAAGTTGCATTCCATATCATTTTCTTATGTTACACAGAAACTCAACAAGATGACACTGAGTTCTTGAAAGTATACATACAAAGCAAAAGTCCTGGAAGTTTCTAGAAACCTGGAAATGAAAGTATGGGCCCAATAATGGATTAAGTGTTTGTGACCTGTGGTAAATCCAAAGAACACTTTAAGGAAGAGACAGGAGGCCAGACAAGTCACCACCATCCCTACCTCAAATCTTAACCACCATCTCCCTTCAGATTTTGTTGAAGACAGCCCAGGAATCAGAATCCAAGAACCTTAGGAATAGCGGTATCCCCCATACTCCTATGCTTGTTCTAACCCAGCTGCCACAGCCATCATTGAAGGGAGAGGTCATTGTGGAAAAGGGGCCCACCTTCTTCCTCCCCACCAGAAACACCAACTACTGCCAACAGTCAGATTAGCACATCAACCCTCAAGTGGTGCCCCTCTCCACCCCTAACCCCCCAGTCAAACCACTTCTCCTGCTTTAAGCTCAGCCCCTACAGCCATCATCCGGTGAAAGAACCCCTTTGGAGAAGGGGCAAGCTATCCCAACCAATTTCCAACCAAGTGCCATTCACAGAACAGGTAGTCCTGACTAGCTGAAGCAATAAGTTAAACCACCACTACCACCTTGACCTCCACCTCCCCTTAAATCCCGATGGAGACAGCCAGGACCCTGAACACAGGAGCCTCCATAATAGTAATACTTCCACACCCCTATCACCCTGGGAAGCAGCTCCTGTGGTGATACAGCCTGGATACTGCTCCTGCAGGTACTACAACTACACCTATTAAAGACCCAGAAAGGAAAGTTCATACCACCAAAGTCCTCGGTACTGTGAAATGGTTTGACATCAGACACTGAGAACTTTGTCAGTAGGAATTACATTGAATTAAATTTATTTAAAAATTAAAATAAAGAAGAGGCTTTGCCATCTACTATGCTGCTGGCCATGAGACTTTTCCTTTACACTTGCAGCTGATATCTTCATAGGTGTTATCTCCCCCATTAGAAAATGAGCTTCTCGAGTTGTTATTCAGCCATTGTTTTCCAGTCTTGTCTGACTCTTTTGTGACCCCATTTGGGGTTTTCTTTGCGAAGATACTGGAGTGCTTTACCATTTCTTTCTCTAGCTCATTTTACAGATGAGGAAACTGAGACAAACTGGATTAAGTGATCTGCCCAGTCACACAGGTAGAAAGCATCTGAGCCCCTATTTGAATTCAGGAAGATGAATCTTCCTGACTTCAGACCAAGCACTCTATCCCCTGAGTCACCTAACTACTTCAGAGCAGGGGCTATCTTTTCTATTTGTATCCTTAATATTTAGCACAGTGCTTTGCATATAATAAGCACTTAATAAATGCTTTATTCATTCATTCCAAAGACCCTTAATATTTTTGTCTGTAATGATTCCCGAAACAGTCTACTAAAGGATGGAAGGCTTAGGATCTGCATTAACAGAGGGAGTGACCAGACTGATAAACCTTCTTCTGAAATATTAAAACAAGTTAAGGCAAAGATATTTTCCATGAGAAGACATTTCCAATTTTATAGCTGAAGCCAAAGGCAAAATATGACCCAGTTTACAAAAATTCAGTTAGAAGCAATTCTAAGATGTAAGTATAAATAGATAATAGGGTAATCCCAAAGGGGCTATGAATATTTGTTTCACTTTGTTAGAATTTGAGGCATAAAGCTTTTGTGGCTCAAGAATGCAACAAAATGGAATGAATATATCTCAAAGTTTTTCCTATCATGGCAAGACCATTTATATCCCAAAAGAGTTGATGAATCCAGGATACAAGTTGTTTGACTAGAAAGATATAAACCTCATTTCCAAACCTAGCTTTATTTTGAATTGATTGCAATTTTTGCCCACAGACGAGTGGTGAGGATTCTTTTTCTTAAGTTTGGACTAAGATTTTTGCAGCAAAGTATACAAATTATTAATTCAGAGAGAATAATCAATGCTATTAATGTTGTTGCTACAAAAATTCTTCTGGCCCATAAATTATGCTTAGTATTATTTCAAAATCCTTCAGCAACATGCTTACCTGTACAGTACATATGAACAAATATAGTTCCTGACATTGAGGAACTTACCATTTACATTAGGTGGTAATAATGAAGGAAAAGGAGGAGTGGGGCTAAGTTATTTGCTAAAAACTATGGGGGAAAACTGTTAGAAAAACTGTATTAGTTTGATCTGCCATGGAAAGAGACTGGCAAAACTTAAATTCTCAAGCACAAAGTTAAGTTGCCAAGCATTTATTAAATACATACTAAGAGTCAGGTATGGTGTTAAAATACTTGAGATATCAAAAAATAACGAAAGACAGTCCCTGTTCTCCAGGAGCTCACAGTTCAATGGGCAAGCTTACATGAAAACCACTAACATACAAACAAGTTATATGCAAGATAAACTGGAAAGGAGAAGACTCCTGGAGTACAGCTGTAGAGAATATTGAAGTGAAACCCACTTTCCTGGATCGCAGGTATACAAATGAGAGGTAGTAAATGATCATGGAGAGTTAACAGTTTCTTCCTCCATAAACTAACAGATTCAGCTTGACTATTGTAAGAAAAAGAGATTGATATGCTCAAAGTAATGTTTTAGAAAGATGGGCAAGATGAAGTAAATAATATATATCACCAACAGAACTAGAAACCCTTGCTTTTTCTCATTAACCAGAGTGTTGCACAATTAGTTCTGACTGGAGTGAAATGACTGGGTACAAGATTGTATCATACTATCCGTGCTGTAGGAATGCAGGGAAGAGCAACGGTCACTGTGGGATAGCCTAAGAAAGGCTTCCTGGAAAGGGGGCAGCTAGGGAAAGGGAGTCTTATATGGAGTTACCTTGCTCCTAATGGGAGAGTTCCTTCACTCTATATTGTCTGGTATATGTTCATGTATGCCTACTTTTTTGATTTCTGTTTTGCTGTCATCTTGGAGAAAGGGTTTCTTTGCTGATCACTGTAAGAAATGATCATCTTACCAAGAACTCTAGGAAGTTGCTGGTGGGTTAGGAGGGATGTTTATTTAACGTTCTTGCAAGACCCAGTGTCTAACAAGCAGAGTCACCCGCTGAGACAAATACACAGCTTTTTATTCCCTGTTCCTGATTTGTATTTCCCTCCCCTGTTTCCCCATTGGCTGGGTACCACAGGGTTTACAATCCAGAATGACTAAACTCCCCACATGATTCTCCACCCCCAGTTACATCTCCCATTACCCTGCCCCTTCCCCTCATAATTTCTCCTCCTAAACACCTGCATCTTGTTTAGCATTGGCTTTTCTATAGAAGCAACAACCTCCTCTTTCTCACATCACTATTTGACTTCATTATGGAACTGGTATTTGGTGGGAAAGGAGTCTAGCCTTGGATGTGAAACTTGGGTGCTCCTTTCTCCATTAATGAATAGCTATTAGGAATTTAGCTTGAACCAAAAAAACTACAGTATCTAGACTAATAATATCTAGGGGAGTAGATAGATATAATTGTAACCCAGTATTCTCTCACTTTGAAATAAGCAGTGGCCAAGATTCTGTCCCTATCCTCCTGCTTCCTCTGCTGGCAAGAATTAGATGCCTATGGAGAAGGGTCAGGGAAGAAGTGTTTAAAGAAATCTATTCTGCCTCTCTTTGAGCCATACAATGATATCTCCATGCCTCATATGTTGTAAACAGCCTTACTACATTTGTATGGATAGAGAGATTTGGGTATGACTTTCCAAGGCTTTCTTTCATTACAATAAAGGAAGAAAAAAGGGAGGAGAGAAAGAAATGAAAAGGGTCCCTCAGCTGTCATTTTCTTCCTCTGTCAATGGGTTCCCTGAGACTTAGATACCACATCTGAATCCTTAATAAAAGGTGAAAGACATGTATTGATGGAGGAAAGTTGAGAAATAGGAGAAATGGTATAATTCAGTGAGAGGGACAGTTCCAGTGGTGATTGAATGAAAAAGCATTTCTTAAATGTTCACTATGTACCAGACACTGACTTAAGAGCCAGTGATAAAAATAGAAAATCTCCAGCCTTTTATTATTTTATTTTAAAAGCTAAAAAAAATAGTCCCAGCTCTCAAGGAGCTCATATTCTAATAAAGATTTTAGTTGCAAACCCTAGTGGTCCTTAGGGTACAGTGACAAAGCAGGTGATAATGCATCTTCTCTAATGTCATTTCCATTAATAAAGCCATATTTGTTTCTAATATTGAACCATTTGTCAGTGCCAAGGATTTTGATGAAAAGAAATTTCTTTTCCCCATCTTCAGTTGAGGAGAGGAATGGGAGGATGGGGAAGAAAAAGATTAGCTGTAACACCTTCAGAGACACCTGCTGGGCTACATCTCCACAAGAATTAATGATAGTCATTATAAGGGAGGAATTAGAACTGGAATTGCCCTGAAACTAGGAAATCCTTCAAGACTCTTTGGTATGTCCAGGAAAATTCTTAGGAAGCAGCACTTAGCTGGGAGGGAACACAGTAGACACTTAGTAAATGCTTGCTGACTAATCGTGGACTTGATTTAATTTACTCTAGAAACAACTAAATATGTAAGATCAAAGGCAAAGGAAAACTATTTTGAATGCTTTTTTTTAAGTGCATTTAACTTAATACTCTATTAGTTGTGTATCTAGCCTAGATGTAATGGACATTATGCATTCCCCTAATTCTGTATAACTTCTAGCATATCACCCTGGAGTTCAAAAAGCTAAACTCAATTTTCAAGAAAACCTATGACAGCAAATTTTTTTTAGAAAGCTATCTCTTGGATTTCCTGAAATTGTCTTAATGACTGACTTCATACTTTTCTAGGAAAAAGGTATGAATAGCTCTCATCAATTTATTTTGTTCCTCCCACTTTCCAGATCTCACCATTTCAATAAATGTCTCCATTTTCCATGAGGCAGTTAGTTGGATAACCAATTAACACATTTGCTTTTTTAAAAGTTCAGTGGAATACCTATTCAAATGAGTAATATATTAACCTTGATCTAATGTGCACAGTTACTTTTCAAAAACCACTTCAAAGAAAGGGCTTAAGAAATTTCAACACTCATGTTGTAAAATGAGGAAACTGAGGCTTAAAGTCCAAAGTTACACAATCCATAATGGTAGACTCTGAGTAAGGACTTTTATCTTCAGATTCTCATCCACTCCAGCTTGGATTATATTTGCTTGTTTGCTGGACCTAAAAAAAAAATGAAGGAAAAATATGTTTTCTGATTTTGGAAGCCAAAATCTCAATTCTTTGTCTCGCTAAATGCTTCATTTGAGACTAATCTTCTCTCTTAGAAATCACTGTTATCTGAAACACTAATTATTTTCTTTTATTTTCCTCCTTTTCATAGGGAGTTTTCAGTCCTTTATTGAGCCCAGGATTAAAAACTACTTAGAGACCATTCAGAAATAGAGAAATAGCTCATCTGCCTCACACAAAAATTATGAATCTGACATTTTAAGTGCTCTGTAGAGAAATCTCCTGATTATATTGATGGCATTGATATGGGTCCTGTATTTGATGAACCTGAATGGAAATTGGACTTTGACAGCTATAGAAAGTCCAAATAATTGCCCAGAGACAATACTGCAATTAGAAGTAGAAGGCATATTTCATCAGTAATAAAGTGAACAGGTTTAACCAAGACAGTCAGAAATCTGAAATGCTCGTATGGGAAGGGAATAGCAATCAGAATACATTTCCCATATTCAAACT
The DNA here is from genome assembly GCF_028583685.1 of Petaurus breviceps papuanus. NCBI lineage: Eukaryota > Metazoa > Chordata > Mammalia > Diprotodontia > Petauridae > Petaurus > Petaurus breviceps. Next base: position 40,339,354 of record NW_027185655.1, read on the forward strand.
TCCATTTCTAATGGAAGTGTAAATATAGAGGTCAGATAAATTAGGAATAGCATGATATGAGAAATACCATAGGAACCTTCTGTACCCATTTGGCCCTATTGTACAATGAAGCCTATCCAGATGGGAGTGCTGGTACAACGGGTCCAAACAGACTTTCTCTAAGCTTCAGTTCATAGACAGCAATTAATACTTGAATACAGCTAAAATTCAAAATCTTTAAAAATGCTTAAATATCTTAAAGTAGCAACTGGATCCATCAAATTTGTTGTCTTTGTTTATTCTTTTGACAGGACACGAAATTTCATCGGTATATGAAGCAACTAGGAAGAAACCCACTCCATTAATGCAGACAGTTCTGCACTGTTCTGTAATTTTTAGTCTGGTCATTGAGAAGGTAAATAAGTTAACAAGTCACAAAGTCAGTATGGGTCTGAATAGGATCTGACCTAGAGCTTCCTGACTCCAAAACCATATCTCTAGCTGCTATTTGTAACACCAACACAATATTCACAGTGCCAATGGCGACCATAAATATGCCGGCATAGTGCTCAATTGCAAAATATAATAGACTCTCCATACGTAAGACAGAAACAGAACATTTACTAAGACACCAGAAAACCAAATCCCAGAACCAAAAAGCCAAATCCATCATAGCAACAAAGTTAATACACCACAGCACAGCATGGAGCCACACCATCCTTTAGCCTCCCCACAAACAAACACTCGAGAGCCTAGCTGTCTCCCTGGGTACTTCCTCTCTCTCCTACCTTCTAGCTGCTCTGACTCCCAGCTTTCTGTGGGCTCTGCTTCACCCTTCAGCAAACTCCTCCCACCACAGGCTCCATGTGACTACATTCAGCCTAGTAGGGGGCAGGGAAGATCTTCAAATCAGGGAAGGTCTTCAAATTCCTTAGGCTTATTAAGGGGTAGGGAAGATCTTCAAATTCCCATTCCCATTACACTGTCACAAAACAGCACTAAGACTGGAGCCAGGAGTGCAATGATAAGGATAGCTTATAGATGACCATTTGTATTTTTTTAATAAGCACTTTCTTCACAAGGATCCTTTAAATTTTTGTTGTTCCTTGTTTGATGATCAACCATGATTGACTTAGCTCTTCTCAGCAGTACAATGATTATCCAAGACAATTCCAAAAGACTCATGATGGAAAATGTTCTCTGCATCCAAAGAAAGAGCTGGTGGAATCTGAATGCAGAATGAAGTATACTACTCTCGCTTTCTTTGTTTTTCCCCCTTTTGTTCTGTTTCTTTTTTTCACAACATGACTAATGTGGAAATGTTTTACATAGTTATGCATGTATGACCTATATCAGATTGTTTTCTGTCTTGGGAAGAGAGAAAAGTGGGTGGGAGAAAAATTTGGAACTCAAAATCTTATAAGAAATGAATGTTGAAAATTATCTTTACATGTAATTGGAAGAAATAAAATACTACTTACATTAAAAAAAAAAGTTGTTCATTCCAGACATATTGTTGTAATTGTGTATCTTGCCTTCCTGGTTCTATTTAATTCCCTCTGTGTTATTTCATATTCCCAAGTTTCTCTAAACTTAGTTTTATCATTTCTTACAGCACAGTAACATTTCACTACATTCACGTACCACAACTTGTTTAGCCATTTTCCAAATCTTCTTTTTTTTCCAATATTTTGCTACCACAGAAAGTTCTACTATGAATATTTCCCTTTCTGTCTTTGACCTTCTTGGGGTATAAAACTAGCAGTAAGATGTCTGGGGCAAAAGTTAAGGACACTTTAGTCATTTTTTAAAGCTGAATTACAGATTGCTTTCTGTAAAGATTGCATCAAATCCCAGCTCCATTGACAATGTATTAGTCTCTCTCTGCAGTCCCTCCAGCTTCTACTATTCACATCTTTTATCATCTTTGCCAGTTTTCTGAGTGTGATGAAACCCCAGGGTTGTTTTGAACTACATTCCTCTTACTATTAGTGCTTTGGAACAATCTTTGATATTGATCTCAGATTCCTCCTATGCACAATGGAAGAAGTCGGACTAGATCAGGGATTCTTAACCTGGTGTCCAAGTGCTTTAAAAAAAACAACTATTTAATATTGGGTGTCCCCAAAGTCTTACTATGTCTTCGTATAGTTTTAAGCTGTTCATTAAAATACACTAAGATTTCTGGCTCACTTTGTATAATTGGCTTTCTTTGTTCGTCCGTATATTCCATTTTATAGACTTAACGCCATTATTCTGAGGGTCTGTGGGCTCCACCAGAATGCCAAAGGGGCCCGCCAAAAGTTTACAAAAGTGCTACTATGAATGTTTGGGTGTTTAGAAGATCTTCTGTCTCTGGCCTCCTTGGGGTATGTGACTAGCACCGAGGGGTCTCCAAGTCCCTCCAAGCACTTGGTGCCTCCAAACTGACATACAAATTCCCCCGGGGAATTTCTCAAAATAGAACATTCCCTGGAATCTTACTAAATCCTCGGGGTGTAAGTACATATTCCCCAGGATCCTATTTAACCCTTAGGATGCAATGATCACAAGAGTGAAAACATCGATGACAATATGCAAGATGAGATCTATTTTCATTTTCCTTTTTCCCTAATCCATCTTTCTTCTCTTGGAGCCAAGAGTCAAGTTAGAAGTCCAAGTTGGAACTCTGAGACTCTGGCAACGAATTTGTCACTTTCACAAAGGAAGGCAAGGGGGCAGGGCCAATGCAGTCCGGAAACGAATACTACGGAAAGCCGGGCGAGACATTCCGATTCAAAAGACGAAGCCCGCTCAACTTGCCCCTGCAGCACTAGGGAAGCATGAGAGGAGAGGCCGGCGGAAGTGACGCAGCAGCCTTCAGTCTCCGGGAGGGTCGTAAGCTCCCGAGCGAGAGGCGGGCCTGGCGGGGGCGGGGCGCGTTTATTGAGAAAGGAGGTGGCGAGGCCGGGGACATGTGGGCAGGGCGGGGTCTACGTGCCGGACTCTGAAGCGAACAGCGGTTGTCTCTCTCCACGTGGCCGGCCGAGGGGCCGAGCGGATGGAGAGAGGCCGGAGGGGCCCGGCTCAGGCTCGGCTTCCTGGCGCGGCCGCTTCCCGGCCGCTGGAGCGCTAAGCGCCTTTGTTCTGCGCCCGCCCGCGGCTCCCCGCCGAGCCCCGCGCCCTCGCGCGCGCCCCCCGCCTGCTAGCGGCTCCTCGCGCCCATGCGGCTGCAGGGGCCGGGGCCGGGGCCCGGGCGCGCGCGCGACAGGGGGGCCGCTGGGCCTTGAGGTCGGGGGGCGCGACGAGCGGCATGCCATGGGGAACTGCTGCTGGACCCAGTGCTTCGGGCTCCTCCGCAAGGAAGCGGGACGGCTCCAGCGGGGGGGCGGCGGCGGGTAAGCGCGGGGGGAGGGGCTGGGCGGGGGACCCCCCCCCCCCCCCACACACACACACACTCGGAGCGGGGCTCGCGTGCTGCGGGGCCTGGGGAGGGGAGAAGGCGGGGCTCCTGACACGCGAGCCCCCTCCTCACTCTGAGATGGGGGGAGGGGAACTTGCCCAGCTGTCAGGAGAGCATCCCGGAGTCCTTGCACGCCCTGGGTCACAGGACCGGGCTTCTCTTTCCCAAGTGGGCTCTAGTATTCGGAGGATGTTACAAATTAATTTTTAATGGAATTAAAATAGGAGCTGCGGTCACTAATTACAGGCTCCTACAAGACAATGCAGTTTTAAGCTACTGAAGCCTTAGTAGACTGCACTAAGACTTTTGGGACACTATGTATGCGTGCATACATGACTGTGTATATGTAGATGGGACCCAATTATTTAATCGTTGCTTATCTTTCCTAAAAGGATCATAGGATTTAGAATTTGTTGCAGATAAATTTTCAAGGGAAGGAATTTGGAAAATAGAATAAAAGAAGTAGCACTCATTTTTAGGCCATCATAGCTGTGTCTCTGTATACATATACATACTGTATGAAGCTGATACAGGTGAATTTTTAATGAAAGTAATTTGGAAAATAGATTTGAAGAAGTAGTAAGGAGCTGCAGTCACTAAGAGGTCCATCACACACACACACACACACAACTGATCATGTCACTGTTACCTGTGGGCATTCACATGACAGTGATCACAGCAAGAGGGGCACTATACTGCAGCTATTGCCACCACCTTATTGGAAGTCTGTATACCTGTGTTGTTACTCTGGTACTGGTCCACACTGTAGGATTTGGCTCAATCACCCAATCTCCTTGCAGTGCAACTTGACGCATAAAACCAATTCTCCTCGTATGTCTTTTGCACAGTGCTCCTAAAATGTTGGGAAAGCAGAATCAAGATACTGCTGAAGTGCTTTTCCTTAGAGTTTTCAATGCCTTTTCTGAGGACCTAGAGTTGAAACTAGTTCTAGTCATAATTTAATGAGAACATTTGAGGTCAGATATGCCTCTTTACTCATTTGTAAAAGGGGGAATATTCTTCAATTTAATTCACAGGGTTATTGAATGCACAGAGTATCTGGTGCTGAACCTGGGGTCAGAAAGACCTGAGTTCAGATACACCCTTCAGACACTTAATAGCTGTGTGATCCTGGGCAAGTCACTTAGTTGCTTTATTCCTCAGTTTCTTCATGTTTAAATGGGATAATAATAGCACCTACCACTCAGAGTTGCCATAAAATTGAATGAGGAAATATATGTAAAGCTTTTGCAAAAAGAGCACTTTATTCTAGCTATTATAATTATTGTGATTATTTTAGTGAGAAAAGTATTTTGGAAAAATCAGTGCCCCATATTATTAGTTCATGTTGTGTCATATACTATTTTGCATTTTCTGGAACAAGTAGTTTTCTGGAACCTTGATTAGCATAGAACCTAGGTACAGAAATTACTCATTCAGTATCATCAGGGAATAAAGTTAATTGAATTTTTCAAGTAACTGATTTCTGACTCTTAAAGTGGGCGGGTTGTAACATTTTTTTAATCACCTCTTTCTGAGATGCACTATACACATCTTTACTTTTCTGAAGAATGCAAAAAACACAGTATTTTGAGGGATGAGCGATTTGAGTCTTGGTTCAGAAACCAAACTGTGTGATTAGGTAGGCTAATTGACCTCTCATGTAAGACTGGGTTTTGTCGTTGTTGTTTGTTTTGGGGTTTTTTGCTTTTCCCTGATGGAGCTGTCATCAATTACTTTGAAGATTGTGTCTTCATAACTTGGTGTTTCTAACTTATGTGAGTAAAAATTAAGTGACCAAACTTACTAGAATTATATGTAAAGTAGGCTGACCAATGGAGCAAAAGAGATGGAGTTTCAGGTGTAGTTATTGGGATAGCCTAATGCTGCTTAGAGACCCTTTTCACTTAATTGCCTGATTTGCTGATGGACTTTGAGAGGTTGAGGTTCCAGGAAGTCATTTATCTCTCTTATATTCCCTAATGGAGAGGAGCACCATCTGAAATAATTCAAAATAGTGGATAATCGAGTCACTTATGTTGGGCTTTTAAGTGCTTTATGTTGGGCTTTTAAATAGTAGTTTCACAGCCTAATTATGTTTTCCTTAGCGTAGCATTGGAAATAGTTCCCAGCCCCCATCTTGGCAACAGAAGGTGGTAGTGGGGAAAACAGAGTTTTCAAAATTGCTTGTAGATAATTCATAGAGGATAGAAATGTATTTCACAGGCATATTTATGTACAAAACTTCTTGATAGATAAGTTATTAAATTTAAATTGTTTGAATTTGAGTTAACAGAAGAGTCTGAGCCAGTAGATAATGTGCAATAACATTAAAAGACTCATCCAAAAACTTATTTAAAATTGTATCATAGAGCTACTTTTCTATGTCCATAATGAAAAGTTTTGAAATAACTTATTCATTTAATTTTTCAAACCGCATTGTGTTATATTTTGTTTTATTGTAGGTCACTTCTTGGATAGAAAGAGTGGACTGGGATTTCCCCAGCCCAGGCGAGGCATTGGGCCGAGGAGCAATGTTTCACTTGGACAGCCCAGGGATAATCAGTAGAGAGTTTTTTCTTCCCTCTCTAGAGCAGCTTTTATAAGGAGGAAAGGATTAACCTAGCATTTCTGTGGCACCAGACCCCTTTTAATTTCCCCCTTCACATTCTGCCGTGGCCTGTTTCAGAATCCATCTGACATGACCTGCCAGATATTCCTCTTAGCTTCCATCCATTCTGACTTTCCCAGAATCCATCTTCTTACTTTTCTCCTTCCCCTAGACTGGTTGACTGCTCCCAGAACTTGGAAAAGATGGGAAATAACAACCCTATCCTGTCTGTTTAGGTGGAAGACCAGTAGGCTTTACCTTCTGCCTCCTAAAGTCCTCTAGGACCTGCATCAAGCCTTGCAGTATCCCAAGTTACTCAAGGATCTCTGGGCTGTGCCTTCCACTCTAGTGCTACACCCTTAGGACTTTGAGACCTTTCCTCCTGCCCTGCAGCTGAACTTTCTTTTATGTGTTGTCTCTCTCAGTAAGAGTATAAACTTCTTGTAATCTGAGGCTTTCTTTTTCCACTTTTTTTCCTATAAATTTTCTCCAGCATTTAGAACAGTGCTTGTCATATATTAAACAATTAACAAAACATTTTTTCCATTCACTCACTTTAGAGTTTCCAGCCTTTTCATGGACAGAAGCCAGGTTATTTTATGGAGGGTAGGTGTTTTCCTTGACACTGGAGCCCGCATGGAGCCCTTTGGACCTTGGCTTTTCCAGGGATGGGACTGTGTTCATTTAAGGAGAGAGACAGCACAGACACCAAGAACACCCAGGAGAGTGTTAGACCAGGAGCAGTAGTCACCTGATTGAATTTGCCCCAAGCATCAGAATTGTTTGTTATAGCTCAGAGCTAGTCTTCAGATACAGTAATATCTCAGACAGCATTATTTTTCTGTGTAGTTGTGTAATTATTATACTTTAACCAAAGGATGCCATAAATAGCAAAACTGTTAGCATCATTAGACATATTATTAGTAGCCCTTATGGAAGTAACTGCTCTCTAATGATGTTTCATGTTATATATTTTCAAGAAAATAATCCATGACATTAAATGGAGTTCTGCCTGTATTAATATTCTTTAGTTTTAGGGTTTGTTTGTAGCTGTGTCAGAAAATAGGAACATGGACTAGATTTGTTCTGGTCCCAGAGGGCAAAACCAGGAGCCAGACGTAGAAGTTAGAAAGGGAGCCTAGAGATAGAATGGAAAAGAAACTTGTTCTCTGTTGTTTCAGTTACTATCATTTATTTTTCCACTAGTGGCTTTACTGATTGCCCCTCTATGGCAATCCAACCACATAGGCTTAAACATAAAAAAGAAATTTGATCAACTCCCAAAGGTGGTTACATCTAGGGATAACTGGCTCAAGATAAATGATAAAAGATTGCATAACTTAAGTGCTAGAAGGGAGCTGAGACCCAGAGGCTTGTTCTAGGTCACACAGAGACGTAGCATATGCAAGATTTGAAGTCTTGTAATTCCAGTCTAATGTTTGTTTTGTTTTTAATACATCCATTGAAATTAGTTTCCCTCCTAGCTTAGTTAATTTTCAGTAAGACTTTTAAGTCCCATTGAACCAGTATATTTGGTGTGGTAAATTGACTCTAGTTGCTGTTGTGTGTGTGTATTAAACTAGCAGAAATAAAGGTAATTATTAAAACAGTGTTGGTTAGAATGTAGAGAAACAAGTGCAATTATACATTGCTGTTGACTTTGTAAACCAAAGGAATATATAGTGAGGAAATATATGATCTATAAAAATATTTCTACCCTTTGACTTGATAATTCTACTCTTGTAAACTTCTTCCAATACTCCAAGGAAATATAATTAAAAGCAAAACATTAAAAAGAAACCCATCAAAAATAGTTTGTACCTTTTAATTCTGAGAGCTGATTCCCAATGTTTTAAGAAAGACATTAATATTTTGGAGAGTGTCCAGAGTAGGGCCTGAGGTCCTGTTCTCCTATGGGGGTTAACTGAAAGGACTGGGCATGTTTAAAAGACTAGGGTATGTAGAGAGTAGGGTGGCTGTATTCAGGGAATTTGAAGGGTTTCATGGAAGAGGGATGAGACTTGTTCTTTTTGTTCCCAGAGGGAACAGTCATGGGGTGATGGATGGAAGTTGGAAAGAGGCACTTTAGGTTTGAAGGATTAGGAAATTAGGAATTGATTAGGAAAATTTTCTTTACAATTAGAGCTGTTCAGAAGTGAAATGAGCTTCCAAGAGAGGTGGCAGATCCCTCACCTGCCCCCTCTCCTCTCCCTTTTGCCAACCCCTAGGTTTAAAGGCTGGATGATTTCTTGTAAGATATGTTATAGTGATAATTCCTTTCATGTATAGGTTGGATTATATGGTTTTTGATGCCCCTTACAACTCCCAAACTCTCTGATTCTCATTTTTACCTCTAGGGGAATTACCAGTTTAAGAAGAGGAAAATCAGGATTTTTAAAGCAACTTTAAATGTTTTGGACTAATCCTCAACCCCAGGGAAAGAATTTTGTCTTTTTTTCCTCTGCCATTTTTTGCCTGTTAGTTTTCTCTTTCTGTGTGTGTGTGTGTGTGGGGGGGGGGGGTTGATTCAATGAGTTTTAATTATTAACTTGTTTCATACTGTTTTAGCTATCTCTGGAATGTTGAAAGGGAAGGTGAGGCCCCTGCTTTTGTGTATATAGTTTGTTAAAAGAGAGCCAAAATTTAAGGCGCTGTTTCAAAATAACATGCTTAACCTGGCTTAGGATATTTCCTTTAATAAAGAAACTTCTTTGTAATGTTAGTATATTTAAGACTGAAAATTCAGGCTAAGGATTAGGGCTCCCTACAATGGGCTGACTTAGCTTGGGACTCTGGTTCCTGAACAGTATTTTCTATCAAAAAAATGTTTTTGTGGTGCTCTCCACATCACCTCTGAACCATTTATTGTGGACCCTGAGGTCTGATGAATTTCATATACTTTGATGCCTGGTGGTAACAGTGATTGTTAGTTACATGGGGAGGAAGCAATAGGAACAGAGGTAGAAATAAACATGGAATTCAAGGAATAGGAAAAGACTGTGGCACACACTTTTAGAGAGAAGTAGGAAATAGGATTGTATGTTCAGAGCTGGAAGTGACCTTAGAAGTCTATTGCATATGAGTAAACTGAGGCATGGGGGAAGAAGGTTGAAAAATAATTTTTTTTGGAGGGGGGGGATGACAAGGCAATTGGGGTGAAGTGAGTTGCCCAAGGTCACACAGCTAGTAAGTGTGATCAAGTGTATGAGGTTGGATTTGAACTCAGGTCCTCCTGACTCTAGGACAAGTGCTCTATTAACTGCAACACCTAGCTGCCCCAGACAAGTGTTTATTAAGCACCTACTATGTGCCAGATGCTGTGCTAAGCACTTTATATCACTTGTAGCTGAAACTTTCCATATGTATTATCTCCCTGGTTAGAACAGAAACTATCTTTTCTATTTGTATTCCCAGTGCTTTGCATATAGTAAAGGCTTAAGAAATGCTTTTTTATTCATTCTTTGATTCAGCTGTTTATTTTTTATTTCTTTTAAGGACCGTTTTGTAATTTATGTTATACAAGCATTGAATGTGCTGTCATAGATTATCAAAAATTTTGTGCATCTTGTGGTTATTTTGAATGGGATTTATGTGGGTTCCTATTTTTTCTTACAGATGTTTATTTATTTTGTAGTTAATTTCAAAAAAAAAAAGGATTTCCCTTTCTGTTATTGATACTTTTATTCTATTATTGTTGTTACATAGTTATCAATCAGCGTTTGTTAAAGTACCTCCAATAGGCCAGGTACTAGGTTAAGCACTAGGAATATAAAGAAAGCCAAAAAACAGTCCCTGCCTTCAAGGGGTTCACAATCTAATGAAGAAGACAACAAGGAAACAGCTATGTACAAATTATATATATATATATACACGTATGTATGTATGCATGTGTGATACATATCTATGCCTATATCTGTCTATATGTAATAATCACAGAGGTAAGGCACTAGTATTAGGGGGGGGCTAAAAAAGGGGGGGGGGGGAGGTTGTTTTTGTTTTTGTTTTGCCAAAGACAGGATTTTAGTTAAGGCTTAAGTGAAGCCAGAAGGTAGAGACAAAGAAGAGAATTCCAGGAATGGGGGTATAGCTGGCAAAAATGCAGAATTGAGAGATGAAATGTTGTATGTGAAGAACAGCAAGGTGGCTAGTGTTACTTAGAAATCCTGTTGACTCTTATGGGTTTATTTTGTAGCTATTTGTTGAAGCTATTAACTTGAGTTGGTTTCTTTATGTTTTTTATTTTATGTTGATTGTTTTCCCAATGTTGAACCATCCTTAAATCCCTGGTATAAATCCAGCTTGTTCATAATAAATGATTCTTGAATAAGTTGCTGTAATCTTTGACAGGATTTCTTTTAAAATGTTTGAGTCGATATTAATATTATTGGCCTTTAGCTCTCCTTTGCTTTATCCTCCTCTAGTTTTGGTATTAGGACTATATTTTGCCTATAAAAGAAGTTTGGTGGGTACTTCCTCCACCATGCAGCTTATCCTTTTTTTATAAGGTATGTCGTCTTCAGTTTTTAGCTGTGTTTATTATAAGGAACAGATTACAGGGTTTTGTTTTCTTATCCAGTCTGTCAGTCTTTTGTTTTATTAGATTATTAGGTTTATATTTTCCTCCATTTTTGAATAAGGATTTTTTGTTCCTCTTTTAAGAGAGTACTTTGTCCCTGCAATTAGATTGTTTAATCCACTTTGTCATCCTTAAACAATCCACCTTATTTTTTTTGATTGTTCCCTCAGTTTTGGAGTTTTACTTGATTTATTCCTTTCTTGCTTGCTTCCACTTATCTAATCCTTCCCCTCTTTCCCTCTTCTTTTTTTTTTTTCCTAGAGTCTCTCTGGATTATTTTGATTTGCTCTTTGCTTTCTGTGTAAGAAGTTCTGGGAAGTTTTCTTGTATTATTCTTGCATTGTGATTCAGGTTGTTTGACTTGTCATGTTCTGGGACATCTATTAATCTTTAAATGGTTTATGTAGATCTCATGTTCTTTTAACATTATTGCTTTTGAGGTCCCTTTGGGTCACATTCTCCTTCACTTCAGTATATTTCTTTTCCATTGTGTTCTCTCACTTTCTTGGAGAATACTTGCCAGTATGGATTCAAGATTTCTTCTAATTATTTCTTTTGGTATAACAGCCATAGATTTTGCCATTTTTATTTTTTGTTTTTATCTAAATTCTTCTCTCAGGGTTCTGATTTCTTAAACCATTCTGGCACATACTACTATGGTTCCGTGGTCTCTTGGAAATGTACAAGTTTCTGTATTTCATCAGGTCTTGGTTTAATTTCTTTTAACTTGCAGTATCTGTTTAGAGCTCTTTAATCTTTTAGGTAGGTTAATACTTCTAATTTTGATATCTTAATTGGTTTATCTGGCTGTGTTTTAAGTTTTTAATTGAATTTTCTTCTTTAGTAATTTTCATCTATCTTCTGATTCCTTTTTCTTTGATGTTTGGTTTACCCCACCTTAGCACCTCCATCCCCAGGCTGTACCTCAAAGCTGTCACTGACTCAGGTTCCCTCTGAGGGGAACAGATTTGGTTTCATTTGGATTCTAGTCTGCTTCAGACCTGTTGGTTCTCTAACCCATTTACCTTAATTCTTTATTTCTCTAGTTGGTCTATGTCAGTGTTTGGGGGAGGGCAGAGTGGGTATTCAGAGTGGCATCTCTTGGCACCTGCTTTCAGGTGCTTCAGAGGATAGCTGTCTTTTCTCCCTGCCCTCCTTACATAGCTGAGCAGAGTTGAAGACTGCTTCTTACTGCCACCAGGTTCTGGGGGAAGGACAAGGAAGATGTGTTGGCAGAGGGAGTACCCTTTGTGGGTCCCAACATATAAATCTGCTGGTCAGTTTGTGCACCCTACTGAAGCAGGGTGGCTGGTGGGAAGAGGGTTGCTGAAGCTTAGTATTCTCCATGGTTAATTCATAAGGCTGTTGTTGGTCTTCTGCTTTCTTGTGCTTGGAAACAACCATAGTTGCTTTGACTGACAATTTCTCTTCAGGGAGTTATCTCAGAGTTAATGGGTAATAAGAATATGTCTAGTCCTCCCTTGCTGTCACACTAACTCATTTCTTTTATGATACTAATATGTATCTATATCTAGCAGGCTTCCACTACCAATCTTCACTGAGCTGGAAAACTAGATGTCCTAACTTACATTGTGCATAAAACAAAAGTAAATATGTTCTGAATATCATTTTGTGACATGGATCTTGGCTTTTAAATTTCCTCAGTCTGCCAGATAAGTGACTGATAGTGAAGGATTATTGTTTTTCGTTTAGTCCTGTGTGTTAAACTGATTTGTCCCAGTTATTTCCTTGATATAATTGCTTTTCCTTTTTTCCTCACATGACTGCTTAGATTGACTGTGAACCCTTGTAGAGTTCATGTAGGGGTTTGACTAGATGCCCAGTGAGATTCCATCCAACAAGTTCTTTGTGCAAAGAATGAAGTGGAGAGGGTCAAGATGAAACAGGTACAACAGTTACAAAGTTACTGCAGTAGTCCAGGTGAAAGGTGATAAGGGTCTGAACTGATGTGGTATCTCTGAGGGCAGAGAAGGGTACAGGTGTGGGAGGTGTTGTGAGTTTTGTGGTGCACTTGTGAACATGAGTGAATTGGAAAGATGGTTCTCTTGATGAAAATAAAGAAGTACATTGTGGCAGGGTGAGAAAGATCTTTTGGAGCAAGTCACCTGGAGGAGGTAAGAGAGGATGAGATGAAGGGCACAGACAGAAGCATTAACCTTAGTGAATAGTAGGAATCCTCTTGGTGGCCATTAAAAAGGAGAAAAGCTAGTAATTGCTATATGGAATAAGACAAGGCACCAATAAGGCTAAAATAGGATTTTGAGCAAGGACAGTAGCCTAGCTGAGAATATACATACCATACATTTGTATGATTTTGATTTGATAATTTTCACCTATGAAACTTGAAACCTCTGAAAAGAACAGAAAAATCAGATAGTTTAATAATAATGATTTGTAAGATTAGAAGTAGCTAGGTGGCTACAAGTAAATAAAGCACATACATGGGATCAAAAAGATTTACTTCAAACTTTGTCTTAGACCAGGGATGGGGAACCTGTGACCCTCTAGGTCTTCAAGTATGGCCCTTTGACTGAATCCAAACTTCACAGAATAAATCCCTGTAATAAAAGGATTTGTTCTGGAAAGCTTGGACTCAGTCAAAAGGCCGCACCCAGGCACCTAGAAGGCTACATGTGGTCTGGAGGCCATAGGTTCCCCACCTCTGTCTTAGACACTCTCATTCCCCTGTTGTGTCAAATCCTGTGTAAGTCACTTAATCTTTCACTCTCATCTATATAATAGGTGGAAGTTGCAAAGAGATATAAATTTAATCGCAATGTCAGAAAAAAATTCCCAACAATTAGAGTTTTCTAAAAGTGAAATGACCTGCCTGGAGAAGGTGGTGTGTCACTCCTTAGGGGTCTTAAAAAGCAAAGGTTGGATATGTTAAGTATGGATTGAACTTCTCTGCTAAAAGTCCCTTCCAAATTTTAGCTTCTGTGACAGGCAAATTTATGAGAATATGCATGGGTTGCAGTATTTACCACTGGAAGGAGTATAAATATCATTTTCATTGATATAAATATCAATGAAAACACCAATTCATAGTGAATGTGAGATTTCATATTCACTTTTTAGTTATTATATATTTATGTGAATGGCAAGTACCCCCCACCCTTAGATTTTAAGTTACATAAGATCAACAACTGTGAGTCTTGATTATTTTTTTATATTTCTCAGCATTTGCCACAATATTTTGTGCATATTAACATCTGAAAAATGATCATTGAATTGAATAGAATATTAGTTTGTGTATTAAAAGAGACTATGTATACACATACAGATTCCATATGCATATATATTAGTGCATGGGTGGGTACTTTGTCCAGTGTTCTAAGGAAGTGGGTGCTATTGTCATTACTAGCTTTTGCCCATCTAAACAGCTTCCCCTTAACTAGTCCATATGTGAGAATAAGTGGTAAATCTTGGAAAAAAGGCTAACTAATTGAGTACAGAGTTGTGATGCAGAAAATATGGAAAACTAGAGGAACTTCTTAGGAAAAAATGCTGAGAAACTTGTATATAGAATTACAGGAAGTTATGTCTCTGACCTCTAGAGAACTTTAGGCCAGTCTCTTCATTTTACAAATGAAGCTCAAACTAGAATGAATCTCTTCCTCCTATCCCAGTGCTTTTAAAAACTTCCTGCCACAGACTCCCTTACTTTATAAACATTCCATAATGTGGAATGGTCTGAGTTTGAGTGTACTCTAGCCTATAGCTGTGAAAGTACATTTTGAAATATGAAATAGCTTTCATTCAAACAATTGGCTTTTTAAATGCTCTTAAATATGTATATCAATATTCCTTTGCTTCTTTTAAGATAAACTTTAAGATATGGATTCTTCTGATGTAAACACTGATTCATTTGCCAAGTTCCGATATTTACTCTGTCAGCGAATCTCAGTGTTTACTGTAATAGGAGTCAGTAGCAGCTTTGCTTCATAAATAACAATAACAAGATGTTTACCCTCTATCATTAAAGAAATACTTTGCAAATTTCCTTTTTATTTTTTTTTCTTTTGCCCCTGTTTTAAATTCTTTGGTCCTGCATTTGGGTTTTAATTTGGTTGTTTGATGTATTACTTGGAGCTAACAAAACAGAAGATAAAAAAACTAGCATTCCAAAATATAGAATCCTACTGTATTTGAATTTGAATGCCTCAGTATTTTGTCATAAATGTTAATTATCTTAACTCTAAAATATATCCATTTTGATTTGGAAAAAAATGAATTTTGAAAGATGAAACCCATTATTTTCTGTCAAATATTTGTGTGTGTACATACATACATGTTATATATACATACCCACATATATACTCTTTAAGCTTTCATTCATCAGTAAACTTTAAAATTAATGTTTTCCTGTGGCATCAAATGTGTGAGCAAGCATCATTGCTATATGATTTTAAGCATTGTCCCCTCACACTGAGTTCTCCTTCCTTTTAAATTCTATGCAGGACAGTTTTGTGTGACACATTTGACAAATATGTCTTGTTTTATGCTTCAATTGATCCTGAACATGCACGGTTCTCTTAGTCCCTTTATTGCATTGACTTCTGAAGCATACCCAGCATAAAGTGTTTGGGATACAGTGTTTCTTTGCACAGAAGAATTAAAGAAACTCAGAGTTGGAAGGGACTTCAGAACCATCTAGTCCATCTCCTTCCTTTATAGGAATTTCGTTGTAAAACCTCTCCAACAAGGAGTTATCCATTATTTGCTTAAACACTTTTGGTGAGGTGAATCCACTACCTTTGAACTCATGAACCCCTAATAGAAACAGAAACTACTCTGATCCATCCTCTAGGTAAGTTTCTGAAGCAGGAATTGATTCTCTCTAGTTAAATCCAGTTACCCTCCTACGGTAATTTCTCTTCCCAAGGAAGCTCATATACATTTCTCACTTCTGTGGCCTCTTTACTTTCAATAAATAGTTAAATCTCTCCCCTTTACACCCTCAATCTCAAATCACACAGGTTTAAGAAATTATCTTTCTTGGACCTTTGTAGTCATCTCCCCTAATGGTTATTTCCTACTCTAATCTTTTCCCTTCCAATCCAGTTTTATATTTTGCTGTTGAAATTTCTTTAGCTAATGCACAAGGATGATTATAGATAGCACTGCCCTGCTCAAAAATCCTTGTTAATTCTGTTGTCTGCTGCAGTAAATAACTAGTTGGTTTCAGAACCTGGACAAGAATTTAAAATTCCCATTACTTCCCTCCCCATCTCTCCACACCCAAGCCCTCCCTACTATGTCCCCTCCCCAAGCTATGCCCCACTGGTACATTCTTTGACCTTTGTCTTGTTGATTTGGGTCATGATCCTGACAATAGGATCCTAAGATAAAGCTAGAAAATGGCCATACAGTTTAACTAGTTTAACTTTTTGTTTAGAAATTAGGAAATTGAGCCCAGGTCAAGTGACTTACCCAGGTTCCTATGGGTGGTAAGCAGCAGAGTCAAGATTATGCCTGTACATCAGCCAAGATTCTCCTAATCCAAGTCCAGAGCACTCACCACGAACTCGCTGCTCCTATAATTAAATGTATCTTTGCTTTACTCAACCTAGATTTGAAGTTATATCCTGCCTCTACCTTTTGTTAGCTAGGAGACTGTGTATCAGTAACTTTTAACCTTTCTGAGCCTCGATTTTCTCATCTATAAAATGGGGATATCTTATTAAGTTCTTGTGAGGATCGAATTATAAGATATTATAACAAACTTTAAATTTCTCTATAAACTTTAGCAACTATTATTATGTTATGTGGCCCATGACTTTCTGAATCAAGCTGTGGAAATTGTATGTGCGCGCATGCATGTGTGTGGAGGCAAATACATTATACTTTTCTGCAGAACAGAGGACCTACTTCAAATGAGTTGTCTTACTCATTATAAGTTCTCAGTTTACAGATGTCTAAGTGTTATCCTGTCTATCACTGATGAATTAACTGTTTTTCCACCTACTTTAGCTTCCTCTACTAAACAAATAATAAACTATTTGTTTTGCCAGCAAATTTGAGTTTTAAAATTACTTTAAAGTAGTCTTATTGATATATAATTTTATATTATATGTGGAATCTTAGAATTTCAGAACTTAGTCTTCAGTGGACATTTAAGTGGTTATTTAACTGTCAGATAACTTAGGTGAATTCAGAATATTAGAGAGAAAAGGGATCTTAGAATTAATGATCCTTTCTAATTTTCAGGACAGGAGTCTCCTATGTAACCTCACTTAATAGCTCACCATTTTTTATTTATCTGAATATTTCTAATGACCAGGAACATTTTGTTTCCAGAGGCAGCCTATTCAATTGTTGAATAGCTCTAATTGCCATAAAAATTATTTCACATGATGAAACAAAATACTCTTCCTTGTAACTTCCACTCATTTACCCCAGTTCTGCTCCCTGTAACAACAGAGAAGTCTAAGTCCTCTTTCACCTGACATTCTTTCAAGATTTTGACGGTCTAGCTTTTTTCTTCCTATGCCCTCCCTTTTAATTTAACATCTTTTTTTCTAGTTCATTCCACAGTTCCTCATATAACATGGTTTGAAACCATTACTGTTCTGCTTGCCTTCTTGTAGACATTTTGTCACTTACCATTTCCCCATACAAAATGTGATACCTGGAGCTGAATGTCATTAACTAGATGTGCTCTCAGGGTATAACCCAAGATTGTGTTAATTTTTTTTAAGCAGTCCTGTCACATTCTGAAAGTCTCACATGGTGCTACTTTATTTATTGATTGGATGTCTTATTGCCTTACTCCCATTCTAGAATGGAAGTGGACTTAACAAGGTCAAGTTCTAGGATTTCTTTTCTGGGGAAGTGAGTAAAGGAAAAGAAATATTTTAACCAGTTTCCAGGGCATTTTTAAATCCTTGCTTTGTTATCTGAGATTGGAATGTGAAGGAAATTGTCTTGATTGCTATTAGGTGGATTTAGTGTTAAGGACAGTTTTCAGTAGGGATTATGGGACATTTCAGGTATAATTCAGTTCTCTTAGGTAACCCTAGGAGTACACACTTCTTGACATTGAAACTTCTTTTATGCAGATGATTGGTATTGACTAAAAATATAACAACTTGTTTTTTTTTTTAGCAAATTGCTTCCAGTTATAATCCCTTTTGAAAAGGTCCAGTGTAAGGTCTATTATATAGCATATTGTTAGGTACTAGACATCTTGGAAAGATTTTGGTGTATTTATTTAACTACTTGTATGCCTGTTATAGTGGGAATTATTGTAGGTGATAAATTAGTAAATGTTTCTGTCTTTGATGTAAAAAGTCAGTCATAATGTGATTTTTGAACTGCTTGTTTTTGTTGTTATTGAGTTGTGTGTGGTTTGTCCTTTGTTCTTGAAGTAGACCATGACACCAGGAAGATAATGCCATTGCTTGCAAGTAAATTGGATTAAAGTGAGGGAAGGCTGTGCAAGGTCACCAGACTCACATTTTCCTCCAGACCCATCTGGGTCCAGTGGCCAGATATGGATCAGGACAGCTGGAGATGGCCCAGCAGTTCCTAAAGGGAGAGAAAGACTCTGGGAAGAAGCCAAAATATAGAGGAACCAGCAACTTGATTATGTCACTATTTTGTAACTACACTTGAGACTTCTCGAGAACCCTTGAGTAAAATGTGGGCCTCTTTCTCTTGGTTGAACTGAGGTATCTTGTGCCCCATAGGAAAGACTGAGCTGTCTCATTTGTGTACTTTCTCTGATTTCTATTTGCTATTAGCTTGGATAAATGGTTTTGTTTGCTATTTGTTATATAATTTCTTTGTCAAACTGGTGGGAAGGGAATATATAGCTTTGGGCATGTTTTACCAGTTAAAAGGATAGAAATCAGGAACACAGCTTGAACCTCAAAATTATTTCCCATATAATAAAAATATTTAAAGGGGATGGATAGATATAATCCTAGCCCCGTGCCCTTCTTTGAAGAGTACAAAGCATCTAGCCTCTAGAACCAATCTTCTATTTCCTTTCTGACAGGAATCAAAGCTTGCCTTGGAGAACGGTGGTCAGAGGAGAATATAGAGATACCTATCTATTCATGCCACCCTGTGAGCCATATCTAAACAGACCAGAGTGGACACAAGTAGCCTGCATGGGAAACATAGCACATATGCATGCACCCTTTACATAAGAAAGAACTTCCTCTATACATCTCTATATGTCTGTATATCTGTGGCGGGGTGACCAGAGTGTGGATGCTAGGCAAAGATCAGCAGATGGAGCTAGGGTTGCTAAGCCTGAAAAAGAGAAGGCCTGTAAAGAGCAGAGCATCTGTCCTTAAGTATCTAAAAGAGATGAGGCTCCTTCTGCTCGGACGCCGAGGGCAAAAGGAGAAGCACATGGGCTTGAGATGCACATCGGCAGATGTAGACACTTGTGAGGAAAATGTCTTAACACCAGTCACAAGGGTTCTTCTTAGCCTTTTTTGTGTTGTGGATCCCTCTATGCACCAACCTCTTCTCAGAATAATGTTCTTAAATGCAAGAAATAAAATACACAAGATTGCAAAAGGAACCAATCACATTGAAATGCAGTGATGAAAATATATATTTCTAAAAGGAATGAGTTCACAGACCTTAGGTTAAGAACTTCTGTATTAGAGTTTTTCAGAAGCAAAGTGGGCTGTTGGGGGGGGGGGGGTGGAACAGTGAGTTCCTCATCAGTGGAAGTCTCTAAGTGGACAAATGTGGTGGTTCCTGGGGATGACCAGGTCCCTTCCAGCTCTGAGATTATGAGCTAGCTAGCTAGATGGACAGATAGATAGACTTAAGGGTCACCCTGAATTTATCTTCCCGAGTTGCCATATTTTCCAGAAATACTGGCGTATGCAGGAGGCCCTAACATACAGAAAGCATCATCAGTTGATATTGACATTGGCTTTACTAAAGGTATCATATTTCTGGTTTAGGGACATATTTTCTGCTAGAATATTTTTATTGAAATAAGGTAAAAGGATAGTAGCAAAAATTCAGAATTATTAGTCTATTTTGAGTAATGTTTGTGTCATGAATTAATATTAGTAAATGCCATATAAGCTTAGTTAATAGTTAACTGAAATACTGTTTTACAGTTCTTTTTTAATGAAATAATTTAACATAAATGTTAATAACAGTGTAACACTTAACAATTTAACAATATAAGAGCCTGCTTAACTGATATTTATGGAAATTTGTGGTTATAGTTTGTTAACTGTATGAAGTATTTGAAACTTTATGGGTATACCTAAGGAAATTATTTTATGCTGTCATTTAAAATAATGTTGTGAAGTGAATTGCATTTCTTAATGATAGCATTTTTTTCTTCTTCTTCCCAGGTCAAAGTATTTCAGGACATGCCCAACAGGCGAGCATTTCACTATAGAGGTAAGTAGAATGCTGAATAACATATTAGGTACTTAATAAATGTTGAATTAAATTGAAGAATTGCACCTCATTTCATTTGCTTGGCAAGTATTTTATCTGTTGAACACTGGGTATACTAACCTGTATTTATTTGTGATCAGGAAAAACCGCTCAACATGGAAGAGCAACCATGAAATAATTAGGAAATAAAATTGTAGAGCATTGTATGAACAAGTTGAGTGTAATGTATAAATGGGTCAGAATGAACAGTCAGTCAGGAGTGGCTTTCTAGAGAAAATGAGTTGGTCCCAAAGAAAGTAATGGACAGAGCTGGAGGGCGAAGCATAGTGACAGAAAAAAGACCTTTCTAAGGGGGATGAAGAGTATGGTCAGAGGCATGGAGCTAGTTGCCATCCTTTATGTTTTGATCATCCATAATTTTTAAAAGTTATCCCTTAGGGGCAGCTAGGTGGACAGTGAATAGAGCACTGGCCCTGGAGTCAGGAGGACCTGAGTTCAAATTTGGCCTCAAACACTTGACACACTTACTAGCTGTGTGACCTTGGGCAAGTCACTTAACCCCAATTGCCCTACCTTCCCCCTCCAAAAAGCAAAAAAAAAAAAAGTTGTCCCTTAAAAACTTTCCTCAAAGAATCTATTTTCATATCCTTTTGATTTCACAGATTTGCTCTGGATGCTTCAACTTCCCCACGCCCAGAGCAGTTTTTCTTTTTTTCATTTTCAAGTAAGAATGCTTCTTTTTTAAGTTTTATAATATGTACGTAAATGAAATATGGGTAGAATGATTTAACATTAAATATGCTGAATTTTTTAGAATTCATATTAAATTACATAATTTAGACTTCTGGCAAGTACTTATTCACTCTTAAGAGTTGGGTGGTTTTTTTTTTTTTTTGAGTGCTTGTTTTTTATCTTCCTTCCTTGATTTTTTTTCTTTTTGCCTTTCACTTATACTCAAGTGTCAAGGCAAGATGAAGAAGACGTCTTCTTAGCCAAAACAAAAAACAGCATTTTCGAGATACTACAGATATCCTATTCTTTCTTAAAAAGAGGCAGCTTATCACCACTTTTAAATGCAAAAATATAGCATTGTATTTCAAAGACATGTTAACTAATTCTTCTAAAAACATGGCTAGGTAGAGACAAGTAAGTAAAACGATAGCTATATTAAGAAATTATTTAGACAAACTGTTTTATTGCGTTTGTGTATATGGTTTGAAAGTGAGTGTTCTCACAATAAAATAAAGCTATTTCTTCCCATATCTCATAATCACCACAATTTCTGGGATGTTATAGTGCTATATTTTAATAACTCATTGAACTTAGTGTTATTGTTAATATTTTACTAGATTGCTACTGTTTTTTAAATTGGATTTTTTTAAAGTATGCATTTTTTAGGATTGAGGGGTTTTTTTTTAAGATAATATTTGTAACCAAATTATTTTTCTTTAGAAATACATCTTCACAATTATAAGTTACTGGTAAAATTTAATTTTAGGGGTAGCTAAGTGGCACAGTGTATAGACTACCAGCCCTGGAGTCAGAAGGAGCTGAGTTCAAATTTGACCTCAGACACTTGACACCTACTAGCTGTGTGACCTTGGACAAGTCACTTAACCCCAATTGCTTTACCTTTCCCCCTCTAAAAAATTTTTAATTTTATTTGATGTGTATTGATTTAGATACAACTTCTTGGAAAATGCACCCATTGAATAAAATGAAGTATACCTTTGTTATATATTGTTGCCTCATTAAGAGATTTTTTTTAATGTAATATTCACTGATAATCTATAGCGTTCCCGATAGTTATTTTTATTGAGGTTCATATTTTATTCGTGTTTAACTCAGGACCATTGAAGAACCACTAAAAGGACATATTGAATTGTGGCTACCTAACATTGGAAACTTTAAATTTTGTAATCCACTAATTTGCCTTCTACTTTGTATAGGATCACAAGGGACTTAAGATAAAAGCACTATCGCTAGAGCATTCTGCATGCTTGATAAATATAGTCTTCCTAAGCAGGGAAAGGGGTTCGTTATTTGGGCAGATTCAGGAGCTGGTGTGTTTTTTTCCATAAAAATTGGTTGGTTTTTGTACTTGATGCTTGAAGAGGACCAAAAGGGCATCACTATATTGGGGTCAAGGTACAGTGTGTCTAGCTGTGACTGACCAGACCACTAAGAGCCTGGAAAGCTCTACCACAAGTTGAGCACAAGCTGTCCATAAAATATCTGTATTCCTTAACTCCACTGATTTTTATCAAAACAAATATCTATTTCTTGAAGTCTTTAAGGGAATTCTAGTGATAGTGATCCAGTCCATCCTTACTTAATACTCCTGTCAACATTCATTTAACAAAAATTTACTAAATGCCTACTATGCTGAGTCCTGGGTATAATACAAAGCTAGATATAAGCAGTCAGTAAAAGATGACATTTATTTCCTTCTATGTTCCAGGCACTGTGCCAAGCACTAGAAATATAAATACAAAAAAGAAAAATCATTTTCTTCCCTCTAAAAGCTTACAATCTAATGGAAAGAAACAACACACAAAAGGAAGTGGGGGGGGCTCCCTAAATGTAAATT
This sequence comes from Petaurus breviceps papuanus, assembly GCF_028583685.1. Classification (NCBI taxonomy): domain Eukaryota; kingdom Metazoa; phylum Chordata; class Mammalia; order Diprotodontia; family Petauridae; genus Petaurus; species Petaurus breviceps. The sequence goes on from NW_027185655.1 coordinate 40,361,960, forward strand.
TTGGAGGTTTTTCCCTTTACCTTACAGTTGAGTATTGAAGAGATCGTGAGTAGAAAGGCTTATTGGATCTTGCAGGATGATGAGGTATCCCAGTGACGAGATTCTTGGGGGCATAGGTCTTGCCCTCAAGAACTTTGTTTAATTGGGTGGGGTAGAATTATACCAGTACCTATTCATTGGGAAACTGAGATAAGTGCATCCAGGCAAAATGTTCCAACACATCTTGAGGGGAGAGAGAACTTTTTACCTGGAAAGTCTTCATGGAGAATGTAGCATCTGATGGAGAAAAGTATATCAACAAGTGAGGATGAAGGGGAATCCATTATTGGTATGGGAGATGGGAGATGGTATGAACAAAGGGATAGAGGTGAGCGAAAGCAAGATGACCACAGAGTATTCAAAAAATACTCTAGTTTGGCTGGAATGTAGAGTTAAATAAAGGAGAAATAGTAAAAGATAAGCTAGGGCAGCTAGATGGCGCAATGAACGGAATGTTGGACCTGAAGTCAGGAAGACTCATCTTTCAGAGTCCTAATCTAGTTTCAGAAATTTACTAGCTGTGTGACCCTGAACAAGTCACTTAATTCTGTTTGCCTCAATTTCCTCATCTATAAAATGATCTGGAGAAGGAAATGGCAAAACCATTCCAGTATCTTTGCCAAGGAAACCCTAAATAGGAGTCACAAAGAGTTGGACATGACTGAACAACAAAAAACAAACCCAAAAAAAGATGTTAGAAATATGGTTTGGAGCCACATTGCAGAAAGCGTTGGATGGGGTTCAGTAATTCAGTAGGCACTGTTGGACTCACTCTTGAGAGTGTACTAACTTGGGCAGTAGGATTGTAGATGAATAAAAGAGAAGAAAGACTAGAACAACAAAGACCAATTAGGAAGTCAGTATAATAATCCACGTTAGAAGAGATGAAAGCATGAAAACAGGGCCTAAATAACTGAAAAAGTAGTACTATCAATAGAAACAAACGGAAGTTGGGAAGATGAGAGTTCCGTTTTGGACATGCTGAATTTGAAGTTTGAAAATTAATGGGGGAAAATGATTCATGAAGCAAGGTCACAGAAGAGGCAAGAGGGATGATGATTAAGGGAGCAGGCAGAGGGATTACCTTTGACAAGATGGAGCATAGATTTAGAGATAGAAGTCATCTTAGGGTTCACGTAGGGCCACTCCTTCATTTTACTGATGGGAGCATGCCACTTAAAGTTGTATCATAGGGAAATAAAGTGAAATAAAACGGAGTAATGGTGAAAAGTTCAGCAAAAAGCTGGCAAATATAGAAGTAGAATTGGAGGTTATAAAATAATCTTTAAATCCACACACTGGGTTGCCCTTTATTAGGATAGCTAGCCACGGACCTATCAACTTTCTAGAGTCTATTAAGGCACCAACCACAAATAACTTTACAGGAAATAAAGCCTGTACATTTTTTTCCATGTCACCCAGCCCTATTGAATTCTAATATACAATGTGTTTTTAATATTTAGTATTGATAATCTATTGAATATTTAGCTTGTAAGTAGCTTGGTTCTTTCCCAATTCTTGTTATCAGGTATAGTAGTTTGTATGAAGTGGTTTGATTTTTAGCAGTTTCAGGCATCCATACTTTTCTAATTTCATCCAAGTTAAGTCAAATTATCAGGTTACTACTAACATTTTTGGTTCTGCAGCATATTTAACTTGGGATTTTCTATCTTCGGACATCCATTTTCATAGTGATGAGTATTGCTTCTGTTTATTTTACTTAAAAGTAAGAAATGCTTATTCCCCAAAATGAACTAACATAGTAAGGCATTGTGAATTGTTTTCATTATTGGAACTTTTGTTTCAGTAAAAGTTGTCAGTTTTTGTGTTTACCTGTCAAAAAAGACAACTTTGCTCAGAGATTATGGGTAAAATACCACAAAGAATCTGATTTCAAAAACTATATATGGAAATGGATTTGAAGAGTTGACCTTGTGTTGGGAGGAAAATATTTAGCATTATCCTCTGAAAGAGTTAAATGGAGCCCCAAAATCAGTAGAGAGAGAAAACACTTAGTAATCTTAGACTTTCAAGGTACAAAAAGTGATGTGAAGAATTTTAGCATGCATCTGTATATTAAATTTCTAGTTAACTTGGATGAAAAGTTTTTATTTTTTGCATCTTTTATGAAGTAATTGCCTCCAATTCTCTAGAGTTGTTGGGAAGATCAAGTCATTTGATTTCAAATGATCTGAAAACTGCCAGGTCCTTACAAATAACTATATTATATCATCTTTTAAAATAACATTACTGTGATTTCTGGTAAGATGTTACATATGTCATCCTCATTAACATTTTCCTTTTTTTTATTTTAGTTTGAAAATCTAGTAGAAAGTGATGAAGTAAGTATTTTCATTTTTATAGTATTGGAAAGTTGAGGATTCTTTATTTCCAAGTTCTATTCACATTTGGTTGTCTGGTTATTTATGAAGATGAATGTATGAATGAATGAGTATTTATTAAGAATATGTTATTGGCTAACCACAATACTAAGTTCTGAGGATACAAATAGAAAAACCGAGTTTGCACTTTAATTGGAAGAGACAATATGTTAAAAATACTGAGCTTCATGGCAGAGAAAAAAGCCCAGAAGTTCTGCAAGTGCTTTTACTGGGGCAGATGGCGAAGAACAGAGGTCCTTAGGCTATATGATTAAGTCAGATGATGATGCTGGGAAACTTCAGGCCATTGGAGCAGAGCGTGTGATTAGGCCTGGTGGACTTTATGGATGTTGTCAGGGCAGCTGATAAGGCCTGATAGTTTCCTACCTCAGCAAGAAGAGATGAGTTGTTGACTCCCACCTTACCAACCCTGTGTGCATTCAAGTAACTGGGCAAGGAGGAAGGACAGCCCCGTGGTAGTTCTATCCCTAAATACCCAAATGATAATATTATTGATACAACATAGTTATTTCTGAATTTTGTTTTCTTTCTACTTGTCAGTTTTTAGACAAATAATTTAGAAAAGGAAGCCATACAGTTAACTCTCTTTCTCTTCAGCAAGCAATGTGAGCATGTTAAAAATGACTGCAAAAAATTCAGGTGGTTATCTAGGCTGATCCCCAGCAGCCAAGCAGGTGAATGCCTAAATGATCCATTACAGATGCCTACTTAGCTTTGTTTGAAAGGATCTCTTTGTTTGGAGGTTTCATTGGCTTCCATGGAAACTCAAGGCAATCTTTAACCAGTACCTCTCCCATCAAGAATTTCTCCCTACACTTGAAATGAGAAAGAGAACTACATTTTCTTGCTTATTTTTCTCATGTGGAGGTGAAGAACAGTATGCCAGTGTTCTCTTTGTAAGACCACTTAATTTACTTGACTGAGCAGTGTGATGGAGTGGAATACTGGGCTTGGAGTGGAAAACTTGGAGTCCAGCCCTGTACCCACTAATTATTGGTTCTTGTGACCTCCAGCAAGTCACCTAAGCTCCCTGAGCCAATGGTTATAACACATTAACCACCTTCTTCATAATAAGAACAGATCTTATAGAGGACCTGTAAAAATCCTGTAGGTTAAAATCTGGCATAATTTATCTTATATAGAACGATATGAAATGATAGTAAAAACATTCACACTTACAAACCATTAAAAATATGCAGAGTTCAGATTTTCCCAACTCAACTTTTCTTTCCAATTAATTCTTTTTAAAGCTGTTCTTAAACTATTTTTAAGCAGTTTGAGTAGAGATCTATTTTAATAATTTATCGTTTGCTTTCAGGGGAAAAAATGAACATTATGTAATTGTATAAAATAATAACTATAATAGCCTTGATCAGTAATTGATTTTATATATAATACATAATTGATGAAATTTGATGTTATTTTTTTTTGTTTTGCTTTAAAAGTATCTTTAGCAATCCCCTAAAAAGAATATATAAGAATATTTTACTAATTTGTACAAATATATTCTCAGCATATTGACTTCTTTTTGTGAGAGACAATAAAATCTAATGAACTATTTGATTTATTTGGAACAGGGGGAAAGCCCAGGAAGTAGTCATAGGTAAGGACTTATTTGTGTGTATGTGATAAAATTAAGAAATTCTTTAAACTAAGTCTTAAAAAAAATCAAGGAAGAGGATACTTCTTAGCCTTTTCCCTGTTTCTTAGTGTAAGCATCTTCCCCTTTCCCTTCTATGTTGCAGATTTTGAAAATTTTCTTATTGTTTCAGAATTTACTGGCCGTTTTAGTAAGTAAAGACCGAGATGCTATGATAGCTTTAAGGAGCCAGTTTTCTAAAGTTGCACTTACTTTTGTTAGTTATATTTGTTACATGAGGAAGAGGCAACAGTATATATTTGTTTTAACTTCAGAATTATGCTCTTGGTGTCAAGCATTTTCATTTAATATTCTTTATTTTTAATGTGACAAGTCATTGCCCTCACTCAAGGTGATTACAGTATAAATATCCTGTTGTTAAATCCAGTTTAGATTTAGTATTGTTTCATTCATCTAGAGAAGTGATGTATTTATTGCTTCTAGTATATTCATTAAAATTATAACACTAAATTATTTTAATACTTTTTGACATTGCAGAAGTTTTATGTTTCCTTTATCCTTCTAGGCCCCTTACTGAGGAAGAAATAGCTGACTTAAGAGAGAGGCATTATGATTCCATTGCTGAAAAACAAAAAACATTTGATATAAAAATTCAAAGAGAGGTAAATCAAATTCTTTGATTATAAAACCATGTATGTGACTTGGGTGTTTGTTGTGTTTCACTCTTGCTTTTTTGTGTTGTTAAGTATTATGTTGAATGCTCACAGTTAACTGGTAACAGCCCTGTGTTATGGTCAGAAGAGAGCGAGTTTGCAGTCTGAAGTCCCTTCCCCAGCACTAGTTTTGTGTCTGGGAGCAAATCATTTAACAGCTTTGTGCTTCAATTTCTTCATCTACAACCCTACCTCATCTCATAGAGGTATTCTGAGGAAGCATTGTAAGCCTGAAAAGCAAAGTATAATGAGAATTACTATTTTTAGATTTATACTTAATTGTAATTAGGACTTAATGAATTAGAGAAAAGTTCTTACATTCATTCAACAGTAAATCATTCAGCTCCACAGGGTGTTGGTTCTATTTGAGAAATGTGTAGGGGCTTAAGAAAATAACCTCTTAAATTCCAAAGAGGGTCTGTGGTCAAGCACATTTCAGGCAGCATAGTTGAGTAAGAAGAATCCTGAACTGAACCCAGGAAACCTTGCTTCTAGTCTCAGGTCTTCAGCTTTGAACAAGTCACCTGATGTCTGGGCCTCCTTTTCTCCTCTGTTATAGATAAGTGTCCAAACCTAATGATGGTCTGTGGTTCTTGTAAAGTTAATTGAAAACCAAGTTCACTTAAATTAAAGCTTGAAAAATTATTTTATTTATAAATTAGATTTCACTACTATCCAGTTTTTATATGCTTCATTTGTTCTCAGTGGGACAGTTTTTAGTGTGTTTTAACACTGTAAAGAAGGGAAGAAAAACAACTGCAAGGATTGATGACCTAGCTACTGTTTATTTTGATATTTATGGGATAGTTGCTCTTCCAGCTACAACAGCTTTTATCAATTTCAAAGCAGGACTCAAAGTCGTCTAAAAATGAATGGTAAATATTTTCTTGACATGCTGGGGAAAAAATAAAATACTATTAATTTTTTTAAAAAGAAAACACTGTAGAATTTATCATAACCTTTATTTAAAAAACAAATGGTATGAAATAGAGATTCACTCTATCATGCTGTGCTCTTTATTTTGGTGTTTAATCCAGAATTTAAAATTTTGAAAAATATTGTCTTTGATCAGTAAGACAGGCATATACAGTAACAAAAACATTAGCCAGAGGACAAAAACCTTAAATTTTTGATTTTTAGAAACAAAGATAATTATTACTACAGACACCTTGTATGCTGCTTAGTTAACAAGAACTACATTCAAGACAATTCTTGAACAGTAATAAAACTAGATGTCTGTAGCAAAATTGTGCTATGCCATCTAAGATGAAAAATTTCAAAGTTTTAAATCCCAAGAAATTAAATTTGAGGACTACCCCCAAGAGATATGTTGGTATGAGCAGGCTGTAGCTCATTGCAAAGAATTGTGCAAAAGAAGTATAAAGGATACCATCATAGGTGTGTATGGTTGGGAAACAAATAGAGTGGTCACGTAGTGAAGGAGAGAAAGAATAAATGGGAGAATGAGAATTACCTGCTACTGGAAATTTACAGGCAGATACAGACCAGATTGGCACATAGATGAATTGTAATCTTCCTCCTTCGTTGAAGTATAGGGGTCATTTGTAAATGGGAATATTTTAGCTGACAGTGATTTGGGAAGGCCATTTGGCATTATAATAGTCACAGTAAAAATGTATGAAGTGAAATGGTGTGGATGCTAATTGTGGTATGTTGTAAAGTGAGAAACCATTCTGTAATGTGAAAGTTCATCAACTAAAAATGAGGTATCACTTCATAATACCGAATATAAACTTAAGTAACGTTCATAGTCTGTTGTAGAAAAACTGAAAAATTAATAACTAAAATTTCCTTTCTTACATGTAAAAACCAATTTTTTGTTGTGAATAATTTTCTTTATTTTGTAAATATTTATTTTATAAATAAGCATTTCATTATTTTAGAGCAGTTAGATAGGTTCTGATTTTTGTTAACCCTTATTGTTTTGTTCATATACAGTTAGCCTTACAAGAAGAGAAGTTAAGACTAGAAGAAGAAGCTTTATACGCTGCACAGCGTGAAGCAGCCAGGGCAGCAAAGCAGCGAAAGTTCTTGGAGGTGAGGGGAAAAAGACCCCAATATATAAATAACAAAGCTGCTTTTCTACTTATTTGTAAAATGCAATAAAAGAAACTTCAGCTTTTGACCTGTTTTTCCCTGAATGAAGGTCATTTTGTTTATCATTGTTTGCTCTCTGCCTACCTTCTCAGAATTTTTAAAGGCAAATTAATGAACCCTTTACAAATATAATTAGTACCACGCAGTCACATGCCTACTGTGATTAATATTGTTCAGTTTGGCATTAGTAGGTGCTATTTCATTTCGAAAATAAAAATGTTGGATGATAATTCTTTGTTTTCTTCAAAGGAGAACTATTATATTTTTCATAAGTGTACATTTCCCAGAAATTTAAATTGTTTTTTTGAACAAAGGTAATTTTGTAGCAAAACAAACTTCTTAGTAAAAACTAATATAACTTTCTGAATATTTTTAAACTTTATTGTGTTCTTAGTTGGTACACTCTAAAATTATATGTTAAGTTGCACATTCTCTTCTAATTTCATATTGAAATATCTAGTTCACAGAAAATAGTATGGCATATAAAGTCAGAAAAATGGGAGGTTCAAAGGTTATATAATGTTTTATGTTGTCTTTTTCATCAGTTAAGTAGCTTGGATGTGTGTCTTATACTAAATTAATGTCAGGTTGAACCTCCTGTGAAAGGAATATGCTTTTCTGTGTTCATCTGCTATTGCCACTGTCTTGGCCATTTTCATTTTTGTGGAAATATCAGTGTTTCACAATAGAATGAAAACAAAATAAAATTCAATGGCTTGTCCTGGCCAATTAACAGCCTTGCTATAATGAAGACCCAAATTGTCAAGGAATCTGTACCCCATGAGGGGAGTTGGGGCCATCATATGGACTTTTGTCTGTTGGCAAAAATTTGGCTGGCGTCTTTGGCAGTTTTGGTCCTAAGATGTCTGACTTGTATGGCAACAGATTTCCTAAGAGATGCCATGGCAGTTTTGCTTATATAGAAATGTACTTATAGTGGTAATTGAATCACAGTAGGTTTTTTTTTTAGTCAAAAATTAGTTTAACAAGTTAAAAAAAAACATAGAAATTAAATTTTTCAGTTCCTTATTCAGATATAATTTAGATTCTGATTTTTTTTTTCAAAAGAATTTTAGCAGTGTGATTCAATTACATTGGCAAATGGACATTTTGTAATAGGTTTTTTAAATGGAAACTATATTAGAAATTAGTTCTCATATTTTCCTAAGAAAAATATCTTTTCTGTATAGAGGGTTGGCCATTTATTTTTGTTATCATACCTCAGGATGGATATGTCCTTGCCGCTTCAAAAATAGCAGCTTTCAGGATATAATCCATTAGATATTATTTAGTATCTCCCAGGATTCTTGGAGGCACAGGGGCGGGAGAGGGTGGATGGGGAATGGTACAGGGGGAGACTGGCAGAGATTTTTTTCCACTGAGAAGCTCTCCTCTGAACCCACCAACCTCCCAGAAACTGCAAAAATTTTGGTTGCTATAGAATTGCTGTCAAAGCTCAAAATTTATTCTTTGCAATAAATTACAGATTTCCTTATATCCTCAGGGCTCTACTGATCCATTTAAAGGTCTGTACTGACAGGCTCAATTTCTTTATCTGTAAAATGAGCAGATTAGATTTGATAACATTTAAGATATAGTCCATCTCTAACATTTTTGAGTCTATGAATACAATAGAAAAATAAGGTCATATGGAGAATAATGATGATTAGGAATATGAGGACCCCAGTTCATTTTCCCCAGTAGGAAGTATTTTTAGTAGCAATAGAATGATTTCATTTATTTTTTCGCTAACATCTGAACTGTTTTATTATTTTATATTGTGTTATTTTTATAAAGCAAGAAAGGCAAAGGATTATGCAACGATCTCATCATTCCAACACTGGAGAATATCAAAGGTAAATAATAAAAAGTGCTTTTACCTTCTTTTTTTGTGGGAAATTCTGATATCCATAGGGAGCAGGGGTCATTTCCTTCTCTCTTTTTTTGGACATGCATATAGAAGAGTGCTTACATGTTTGATCAAAGAGCTGTTGCATCCTCAATTACATGTCACACTGAGAGCTATTGTCTCTTCAAAGTAGTAAAGCATTATCTCTTTCAATTGCCCTTATCTTCCCCCTGGAAAACTGTGTAATAACATTATTGATACCAAATGGTTACTCAGTTCCTTTTCTCTGTCTTTTTATGGCAAAGTAGCTTATATGTGGGCAAGTGACTTTCTCAGTTCTATAAATGTTTATTGTTCATTCAAAAAGGCTGAGCTATGGGAGATCTAATTTCATGACAAAAAATCTGCCTGTATTTCCCAAACTGTTTTAATTATACAATAGATTCTCTATTCTTAAAGTAGGACTTCAGTTCTAAATCTCATTCTTCGTAAATAATGACAAATATTAAATAGAATCTATTGTAAATATAAGAAAAATGTTTTACTTTATTACAGTTCAGGGGCAGAAGAAGACTTTGAATCCTATTTGAGAAATATAAAGTCACAATATGAAGTTTTTCGAAGTAGTAGTAAGTATTTTTAATTATACAGTCAAAATTTAAAATACATTTCATGTTCCAAAGACTTCACAAATTAACTTCATCAAATACTTCTTCCTGGGATTTTCCTAAAACTGTCTTTCTAGAGCACATTACCTTTCCTACCCCTCAATCCTCTTCAGCTTCTAACATGGTATTTTGCACATAGTAGCAAAATTTAAATTGAATGTATCCAAAAAGTCAATTCTTGATTTGTATTTCTCAGGGATTCTTAACTAGTTTTGTTTTTTTTTTTTTTTTTTTGCATTTTAGATCCTTTTCAGAATCTGATGAAGCCTATGAACCCCTCCTCAGAATAATGTTTTTAAATTCATAAAATAAAAGACCATAGATTATAAAGGAAACTGATTTTATTGAAGTAATTATGGAAAAAAAAATTGTCATGGACCCCAGGTTAAGACCCCCTAGCATACTTGTTTCAAGAATTTTTCCTTTGCTTCAAGAAGTGGCCTTCCTCCTGCTTACCAGATAGATAACTGAAGCCATCCATTGTTTTTTATTGAAAAAAGATTTCCTGCCATTTAGCTGTTCTACATAATTTAGCTAAGTCACAACCCATATTGCAATTCTAGTCGTGTCAAGGGATTTATCCACTTATTAAAACCATGACATTTCTTCTGTTTCTTAAAATATTAATAAAGCAAGAAAAAGGTCTCAAGCTATTATCTTGGCCTTGCCCAGTCTTCCTTAATTTAAAATTTAACAAAACTAAAGCCAAAAAGGTTAATTTTTTTTAATCATTCCTGTTAAATGTATTACTGCCATGTGAGGTGGTTAAATAATTAATTTTCGTTTTTATCATTAAATGACAGGGTTATAGGTTTGGGGGTTTGGTTTTTTTTTTTTTTTCACTCCTAAAACTTTTCATTCAAGGTCTGGCTTTTTAAACCACAAACTGCATGAAGGCTTCTTTGATCCCTCTGGCTGAAAGTGAAGAATATGATCACAATAAACAGCTTGAAGGGACCTCAGAGGCCACCTTGTCTACCCCAGACTCACACAGGAGTCTTCTACAACATCTCTAACAAATAACATCCAGTCTTTGTTTGACAGCCTCTACTGAGCGGAATCCACTACCTCCCGAGGCAGCAATACCACTTTTAGATAGCTTCTGTTGTTAACATCAAGCCAAAATCTGTGTCTGTATAGCCTCAGTTTTTCTTAGATCCACGCTCCAAGACCATGCAGAAAATGGCTAATCTCTTTTCCACGTGATAGCTTCTCAGTAGTCAGCTCTTTTTTTCAGACAGCCCTGGTCCCTTCACATGATGTTCTTTGACTATAAGCACTCTTAATTTCCACCATTGTGTTCCCCACTTCGTGACACCTTGCCTTGTAAATAGGTGCTTAATAAATGTTTGTTGATTCATTGATCCTTGTGTGGCATAGTTTTCAGTGCCTTCACTGTCCTTATCCTCTTAGAGAGGCATCCTGGCTTGTCAGTGTCATCATGATTGAAATGTACAGGAGCCCATGACAGGGCCTGGTGATGTGAAGCTTAATCAGTTAGAAGTTGTGTGGGGCAGCTAGGTGGTGCAGCGAATAGAGCACCAGCCCTGGAGTCAGGAGTATCCGAGTTCAAATTCGGCCTCAGACACTTAACACTTACTAGCTGTGTGACCTTGGGCACCTCACTTAACCCCAATTGCCTTGCCTTTCCCCCTCAAAAAAAAAAGTTGTTGGCACATGATATGCTTTTCCCAGAGATTAATGGCAAGATATGTGTAAGACATACTTTTCCCAACATACTTTGTAACTGTGGGTGCTTGGTGTTATAGAAACAGTTTACAGATGGTAAGTGAGTGTGTTAGTGTCCACCCCATCTAACAGCTGACAGAAGTGAATGTTCATTTCTATTTCATAGATTTAAAGCTGGCAGAGACTTCAGAGATTAGATCATGGGGTTCAGTCTTCCTCAGTTTAAAGTTTAAGAAAACTAAAGCTAATAAGGTTAATTGACCTAAGTCAAAGTCACATAGTAATAAGGAGTTGCTCAAGCTTTCAACTGCGGTTAACTCAATGTAGCAGTCAATCAATAAACATTTATTAAGTGCCTACCGTGTATCAGACACTGTAGGGATGTAAAAAAAGCAAAAGATAGTCTCCCCCCTCAAGGAGCTTACAATCTAACAGTTATCATTCTACTACACAGCACTCACATGTGGAGAAATAAAATACTCACATTTCCTCCAGGTCACATAGCTAGCAGAATAAACAAGTTAAATCCACTTTTTCCTCTAGTATGTCATACATTTTGAAAGCCCAAAAATAGAAGCCGGAGCGTTTCCCTTGTAGCTCTGCACTCACTTTCCCCTTCATCCTGTCATTTCTGTTCAGAGTGGGCTGTTTTCTGTTGTCCCTTCCCATAGGTAAGTGAAACGGGCAGTTTCAGATATTTATATATCTGAGGTATCTTCCTCTCACACGTAGGATTTGCAGAACAGCTACCCCAGTTACAAGATTCTCTGGATCCATATCCATCCAAAACCATAGCTGCCAAGGCCCTAGAAGGTACAGGTAATTCAGAGCAAAGGCATAATGAAAGATCATTGTAAGAAAAGAAGCAATAGGGGCGCCTAGGTGGCACAGTGAATAGAACACCAGCCCTGGACTCAGGAGGACTCGAGTTCAAATCCAGCCTCAGGCACTTAACACTTACTAGCCGTGTGACCTTGGGCAAGTCACTTTACCCCAATTGCCCTGCCTTCCCCCCTCCAAAAAGCAAAAATAAAGAAGCAATATAACATCCACCTCGTGAATACTAGTAGCTATTAATAATAACTAACATTTACATGATGATTAAAAGTTTGCAGAGCTATTTTCACATCTCATTTGATCCTAACTAACTGCTGAGTAGGTACTGCTATGATCCTGATTCTATAGATGAAGAAACCAAGTGTGAGAGGCTTCATGATGTGCCTGAGGTCACAAAGCTAGTAAGTGGTTTAGGCAAGCTAGAACTTGGGTCTCCTCATTCTGAGTTGAGCAGTGTCTGCTGTGCTGCCTAGCTACCTCTTATAAATCTAGGGCACATGGTCCCACAGAAAAGGACAATCATCAGTGGGGGAAAAACAGCATGAATAGAGATCATACATGTCATGAAGGGCAAATGTGGATTTCAGTGTCCCTGATGAAGGCATCTCTCAACCCTAGCTCCCCAGGACTACCTATGGGTAATATTGGCCTCAGACAGTCTGATGGTGACTGGGCATCACTACCAGCTTCTAGGCTTCATCTCTTCAGGACCATCTAACTAGCTTTCTTAGACCTAGTCTACAAGAGTTTGCAGAGTGGCTCAGAATCTCACTCTTCTGAAAGCAGGCTGAGATATTGCTCTGTTGCCATAGCCCCTAGACGTAGCTAACAAAATCCAGGCTAAGATGTATCAGCTCTTTTCTAGGCCCATGACTGGGGTCTTAGATTACAGTCATCTATCCCAGACAATTTAGGCCTAGAAATCCTCAAGATGCTCTCTGGCCTAACATGCAGATAAATGAAATGGCCAGAAGTGAGCTAAGGAGGCATTCGTTTTTTTCTGCCCACTCGGCCTATTCCTGTGTCTAGATCTGTGAACAATAAAATCCCTTGGCTTTATTTTAGCTGTATTTTAACAAGCAAAACAACCTTACTTCCTCCTGCACTGGTTTTAATTTCTTTAAACTTGAATATTATAAGCCTGTAGTGATTTCTTTGTAGTTGCCTCACAGCAATTCACTTATGATATAATATCCTTTTAAAGGTAATAACCTTTTTTTTTTTCCATACACTTCAGTCTGTTATTAGCTTCTCATTGACCTAAGCAAATATTTCTTTGGTTTTACCCAACAGTTGTATAAAGCCAGTAGTTCATATGGCTTAACAGTGATGCTTAGTTTTTAATCTTCCCTTATTTAAATTTTGCTAGTGTCTGTCCCATATAGCTCCTTTGCATTGATCACACTCTGTACCTTGTGCCCCCTTCTGTCTCCTTGAGACAGAAACCATAATTTTTCCTTTTTTGTATTGTAGTACCTATCATAGTAGTTGGGATACTGTAGGTACTGAGTAAATGTTTATTTAATTGAAAGATTTAGTTTATAAGTTCAAAGCTTTTTCTTTTTCAGTCTAAAAAGTCTATACTATTATGTTCCCTAACAAAAATTATCCTGGTTTACGTTATTTTTCTTTAAAACTGTCAGATTTTTTCCATATAACCTCATTCGTTAAAGTCTTTCTGAAGTTGCAAAATAAGTGTTCGACTTATTTTAAAAATATAAAGAAGCCAATGATGAAAGCTTCTCTGTAATTTGTGTTGAATGTGGCTGTCTAAAACTTACCTGAAAGCCTTCCCTGAATTGTACACTTGCCCTTTTCACTGGTTTGAGGACTTAGAGGTTTCCACGGAAGTCAGGCAGGCCAGGGCCAGGCTTGCTAAGAGCCTTTTTCTTGGACTTGTTTTACCCCACAAGTCAAGGCTTGTTGTCTTAACATGAGATACCCAGAGACTGAAGCTTGTAGAAACAGAGGCAAAGGAAGGGGGATTAAGAGGATAGATCTTACTGCAAGTTTTCAGAATCTGAAAGGGTAAGGATACCACTGCCTTGAGGCCCAGTGATCTTCATATGCAGCCGGAAGAAGGGCTGTCCCCAGAAAGCCTGCTCTAGCTGCTGCTCCATCCGATTACACGAGTTCTCCTCACTCCCCTTATCAGTGGGTGTGGCTTCTGCACCTTTTGTCCCCTTATGTAGCCCTGGGGGATAAAAAAAAGGACTACTAACCAGTAGTCTTTCAGGTCTTCTGATGGGTTTCCCGTCTCTGAGGTTACAAGTGGATGCCACAGATTTGCTAGCAAGGATCCACTCTAGAAACATCCATCCTAGAAGTCTGTGAAGTAACAACTGTAGAGAAACCCAAGAGAGGGCTGCAGTGCAGTTGGAGTATGTCTAGAGGAGAGATAGCCTGTCTGCATAGAAGCCTTAGGAATTTCAAACCCAAAATATGTTGTTTGTTTCTTTGTTTTTAAACAGCCTCTAGTGTAAATATTGATAATGAGATTGTGGGAGTGAGGGGATCTGCCACTAACTAGCAGTGTGGGTAGATTTACTTCATCTTCCCAAGTCTCGCTATCCTATTTATAATATGGATCCTTAGAATTCTGTCTCATTTTCAGATTCTGAGATAAGTGGTCATTAAAAAGGGAATCATTGGGGGCGGCTAAGTGATGCAGTGAATAGAGCACTGGCCCTGGATTCAGGAGTACCTGAGTTCAAATCCAGCCTCAGACACTTAACATAAAACTAGCCATGTGACCTTGGGCCAGTCACTTAACCCCAATTGCCCCACCCTCCCCCCTCAAAAAAGAAAGGGGGGGAATCATAATTTCAGCAGGATGAGGTTGTAAACTAAATTGTTACATTTGAAAAGAGGCATTGTGATATTCTAGAAAAGGCACTGAGCTGTCAGGAGGCCAAGTACCACTTGGTAGCCATGTGATTGTAGAGAGGTTGTTTTACCTCTGAGCTTAACACTTGCACCACTTTGCAAGTGTTGTGAAGGAAATATTTTCTGAACTCTAAAGTCCTTTATAAAAAGTGGGTAGTTGTTGCTGTGGTGGTTGTTATTGTGGTCAGAATGGTTGCAGGTGTCAGTTTTTAATTATTTTGATGTTTGATCTAGGACTTTCATCAGAGGCCACAGTTTTGACACCAAACACAGAAAGTAGTTGTGATTTAATGACCAAAACCAAATCAACGAGTGGAAATGATGACAGCACATCCTTAGATCTAGAGTGGGAAGATGAAGAAGGTAATATTTTAATAATTCACAATTTCATATTTTTAAAAATGAAAGTACTATCAGCCAATTTTCTTTTTTGTTTTTTGTAATTTTTGTCATCTTCCTTTTTGTTTTTTAAGAGATTTGGTAATTTCAGCAAAGGTTTGAAATGATACTTCTAAAAATTCAAGTTTTATTGATTCCTTTTGCCATATATTAGTTATTTCTATATATTCTCCCCACCTAGCAAAACTTTAACTTAACTATCCAAATAAAGGCAGCTCTGCAAAACCAACACAGTGACCACAGTCAGCAGCACATGCAACATTTTAGCTATGTTTCCATGATGCTGCCTTCTCTCCCCAAAGAGAGGAAAGAGATGTGTTTCCTCATTTTTCTCCAGTGTCAAACTAGGTTAGTACAGTCGCACAGCATTTGATTTTTCTTCACTGTTTCATTTTTGTTAATTGTTTTCTTGGTTCTTGCTTGCTTTTTTTTCTGTCACTTGATACAAGTCTTTTCCATAGTTCCCTAATTTCCACATAGTTGTCATTTCTCATAGTGAAACAATATTTGATTACTTTTATGTGCCACAATTTGTTCATTACTGAATTTTAAAAACATATATGTTGTTTCCAGCTATTGGGGGTTTGGGGTTTTAGTTTTTCCTTGTTCTTTCTACCACAGTATAGTGAGGGTTTTATACAACAAAAAAGTGCTGCCTCTGAATATTTTGTTCTGTCTGGTAACTTTTTGTTTTTCACTTCCTTTTAAGTATATGCCGAAAATTAGCATCTCCCAGAACTTTTCTTTGCAATTTTATTACTGGTTAAAATATAGACTATAAAATTTTTTTTAATGATTTCTTTTGTCTGGAGAAATAAATGAAAGTAAATTCCTTTTAATGATTTTCTAATCATGACTAACTACTGCCCACTTGTGGATAACATGATCTTATTGATATTCAGAGACTGGACAGCTCTAACCATTTTTGCTAGTTGGTAAATTTAAAATCAACAGTTGGTTTTAAATTTATCTTGTAGTTGACTTTACTGCACAAGATCCAATTTTAGTTTTTATTTCCCAGAAACAGGAGATATTTGTTTGTGGTGTCTACTTTAAGACAGTGTTTTAAATAAAATTTACTAAGAAAACATGAAGTCTCTGATTTTTTTTAATTCATTACAAGCAAGGGAACATAGATAATTAAGTATGAAACATGAATAACTTAGTTATAGAAGATTAGCAATGGAAAGTACCATAGACACTTGACCAAAAGATAGGTTATGATAGTAATGCATTTTGCAATTTTAATGGGAATTATTTGCCTTAAGAGCAAACTTTCTTGTCATATATATATTAAAATATAAATCTGATTTTACTTCTTTCCCAAAAAATCAGTAGAATTGAGACCCAAGATTGTAAATAGAGGTTTTTAAAAATTCCTTTCCCTAAAGTTGTTTGTACTTAAAATAATCAGGTATGGGAACCATCAAAGTATGGGATCTTTTAAAATTAGGGAAGTTCAAATACATATTTGTGTTTGGCTTAACAAATTATATTACTATTAGAGTTCTGTTATTAATCTGCTTTAAATGCATTTTAACTTACATTAATTGACTCATAAGGCATATACATGTAGCTCCTTTAGAGTGGGGTGTCTGTATCATGTACTCGAGTCTCCCCTATGTCACTGGGTTCAGAAATATCTTGGTTGTGGTATAGTTTAGTTCTGTTTTTAAAAAATCATGACCTCTGACCGGCAAAGCAGTCTACCTAAAATCAGAACCTGGGAATATGTAGTTCTCATACTCCTCACCAACACTGTGGAAAATGCCTTTCCTCAACTTGGGCGGGTCGGTGGCGCGTTTGATAGAGGACTGGACTTGGAATAAGGAAGATCTGAGTTCAAATCCAGCTTCAGACACTTCATAACTATGTGACCTTAAGCAAGTCACTTAATTTTCCTCAGCCTCAGTTCCCTTATCTGTAAAATAGTGATGGTAATAGCACCTCCCCCCAGGGTTGTTGTGAGGATCAAATTAAGTTTGCATTTACAAATCTTAAAATACTGTATAAACATTAGCTACTAGTGTTCTGTACTAGAATACTTGATTTGAATAAGGATTTTTTTGTTATTTTTTTAATTCCAGATTTTTTTTAATTTATCATTTCATCTAAAGTTTTTCCTCTCATCAGATATTTAGATACAAATCATACCCCAGCTTCAACAAAAAATAGTAATAGTTTTAACTAAACATTTAGTAAAGTTAGAAGGATACAAAATTCACTTGTTTTTAATAAAGATAAATAGACATAGCATAAAAAGGAAACCCAATTACAGTCATAACAAAAACTTTCAAACATTTGGGGATTTACCCACATAAGATTAGGAAGATTTGTGTAAGAAAATTCAGAAGCTATGATGACCAAAATAAAGAAGGACCTAAAATAACTAGAAAGAGCAGTCGGATTGAATTAATATCGTAAAAATGGCAAGTTAATTACAGGTTAATCTATTCTCAAATCAAAATACCAATAAGTATCATTGTTAGAACTAAGCAAAATAATTATAAATATCTATAGAAAAACAAGTAGCTAATGAATAACAAAGGGGGCATTATAGAAAAAGAAGCTGATCTTGTATTCCTAGACTTTAAAATGCTACAAAGCAATTAACAAACCTCTAAAAAAAAACTGGGCCCAGAGCATAGAGAGAAAAATATCAAATGCAATAGACATACCAAACATCCAGCCAAATATATACAAAGGGTTAATGTTTGATTCAACTTGTAGAAGAAAAACTTGGGGGAAAGGAATGATTATTTAACAAATCTACTTTTGGAAAATTGGGTTGTGATTTGGTGGGAAATTAATTTTGATCCACACTCATACCATATATACAATTGAATTACAGCTGGATGATAGACATAAAAAAAAACTATAGAAGAAAACAGAATAATGTCTTTGCCTTAAAGAGGAAGGGAAATTACTTTTTTACATTGAATAAATAGAAGGAATTAAAAGAAAAGATAGATGTTCTTAACAAAAAAATGTAATTAAAAGATTGGAAAACATTTGTCCCAAATAAGATAAAGACCTGACAGCTAAAATATATGAAGAGCTTTTAACAAAATAAAAAAAAACTCCCAGTCACGATTGATAAATGGTTAAAAGATGTGAATAGGCACTTTTCAAAAGAGGAAACCACAATGTTAATAATTACTTGGAAAAATGCATAACTCCATTAATAGCCAAAGAAATGCAAATTAAACCAACTTTTGGCACAACTTCATACATCAAATTGGCAAGAAAATAATTAAAAGCTGCAGGATTCAATTCCGGCAAGATTATGGAGAAACAGTTGTAATCATTTCTGATTGGTGACATTGCAAACTTAGAATCTTTGTGGACACTGGTTTTTCAGCATATACTCATTCTTTGGCTCCAAAATTCCATTTTTGAGAATATGTCCTCAAAGTGTTGTAAAACACAAACAAATAGATATTCTTCAAAGTTGTTGTATAGCAGCATTATTTGTAATTTTTTTTTAAAAAACCTAAATGTCCAACAATATGGAGAAAATTAAACAGATCATGGTACATTTGTGGAATACTGTAATATAGTTAAGAAGGAATATAAATAAATATGATAGCACCTTTATGGATAATAAAGAAGAAAAGAAATTCACACTAAAATCCTGTAAAAGAAAATAAATGAATGGGCAAAGAATCCCCTTTTGAGTAGGTAGAGATTGTTTTATTTTTTTATATTTGGATCCCCTACATCTAATATAGTGCCTAGTATATAGTTAGTGCTTATTAAATGCTTAATTTACTTGATGAGAGGGAGAAGATAAATTATGACATTTTATGGAATATATTTTACATATTTAAATATAATCAAATACAGAGTTTGTTTATTGGTCATCACAATTTATAACCATTCCTTTTTTAAAATCAAAATCAAGACCTTTTCTCAGTGGTATCAGAATTCCTTTTTTTCTTTAGATATAATTCTAGCAGCAGAATCCTTTTTTTTTGTTATTCCAAACTTGGCAGACATCAGTATTTCCATACAAGAACAAAAACTATCACAAACAGCTTTTTATTTTAAAAGTATATACAACAAATTCAACAGATTAGTTCTAAAACTATCCTGCTTGTTCATCTCTTTCTGCCTCTGGACTTCGTTCTGTGTATTTAAAAAAATGTTTTGTTGATAAAGTATCTCTAGCCCATTCTCCTTATGACCATCCTCTTAAGTCCTTCAGAGTTGTTTTTATTTACGGTGTTACAGTCATTATAAAAATCGTTCTCTTTGCATCGGTACAAAAGAGTTTTCCCAGGTTTCTGTTACATTCATGTATCATCATTCGTGTAGCCATTCCATCAGTTGATGGCACCTGTTTTGTTTCCAATTTTTTCTTTCTTTAAACTTCTTTTTCAAACCATAGGGATGAATAGAATGGTCCCATTGCGAGAACGTTCCAAAACGGAAGAGGATATTCTACGAGCTGCATTGAAATACAGCAGCAAGAAGACTGGAAGTAATCCTACCTCAGCTTCTGATGATTCTAATGGGCTGGAGTGGGAGAACGATTTTGTCAGTGCGGAAATGGATAACAATGGCAATTCAGAGTACTCTGGATTTGTGAATCCGGTTTTAGAACTGTCTGCCTCTGAGTTAAAAAAATCTGAAGCAGATCAGCAAGACAGATAGGGAGAAATCATCTGGCCTTTTTAACAGTCATGACCAAATGTTGAAAATCAAATAGAATGTATAAATGTTTGTTCTGAGCCTTTTTGTAAGGAAGAAAGAAATTTTGTCGTAAATGTTCAAAAGCAAAGAATGGGAATGATGGAATCTATCTAAATTCAGAATTAAGTGCAATTTCATCATGATTCTGTCATGCTTCTGAATATGTTGTGAAGAAGATTCTTGTTCAGGTACCTTTTGGACAGGATGGCCTCTGAGGTCCCTTCCAACTCTTAGATTTTATGATTATTAAAAACTATCTGCTCTGATTTATGTATTCCAATTCAGTATCTGTAGATTTAATTTGTTTCCTTTTAAATAACTTGCATTTTCATTTTCTTTGCATGGATCTAATATGGTTTTTAAAAATTATTTACTTATTTTAGCATCTGAACATGAAAATAATAAAGCATTTTGTTTTTCTCAGCAGCTATAAAGGGAAGTAATTAGCAGCTTCAGATAATGCACTATTTCCTGAAATATTTTTAAGCTTTCTCTATTTTTATAACCAGTTTGAATTTAATCATTGTATACTAGTACAGTTAGAGTTCAGTAAGCCTAACAGAGCAGTAGTATTCATTTCTATCAAATTGATATAATAGCATATTCATGGTATTATCACTAAACAGGATTGTTATGAGGCCTGGGAAAGGTGGAATTGGAAATTTTTTAATTGCTAATGATCAGACACAAAACTGAGGATAGAGCTTAAGTGTTCCACTTAAAAGAGAGTTTTACATACTGCTACAAAGGGAGTATTTACTTTAGATTATATTTTCAATTTCTAGGTAAATTATTTTTTTAAGTCTATGTTGGATGAATTTGGGATAATATTCAAATAAAAAACTTGCACAAAGGACTAAATTCTCTATGAATGAATAATGTGGGAGTTCCTAAAAAGAAGTAATATAGGTATTTTGAAGAATTTCTTCCTGTATGAAATGAAAGATTTTATTTCATTTTCTTTAGCCTTGTTTTATGTATGATAAAGGAAAGTGCTCTGAGAAGTAAAGCTAGGTGAGTTGGGAGTTATAACTGCTGCTAGGATTCTTCAAGGTGTCCCAAAAGTCTTAGTGTGGCTTTAATAGCTTTAAAACACCACCAAGGTCTTTGGGACATTCTGCATGTTAGCCTTTCTTTTCCCTACTTTGCTAAATATGAACTAAAGGTTAAGGGAGCAAAATGCCCCCAAATTGGCCTGCGTTTCTTGGTTTTGCTAGGGAATCTAGTATAATTGCAGTAGCTAAATTGCTGTCTAGTTTCCTTAGTAGTTTTTTTTTTTCTTATAACAATGGTAATGCACTTCCTTAACACCATAGGAAGATTAAGATGCAAATAGTGATAAGTTCTTGCTGTATTTTTAAAAATCACATGGCCATTCAAATATTTTAATTTGTATGATAAGCAAGGGTATCTGTAAATTCATCTCCTTTTTTAACTTGCAGAACTAAGACACTGAATATGTAAATATATTTCATGAAAGATGTGATTATTATTTTACCATAATTTAAGTTTGTAGCTATGTCATTTAAAAATATTTTAAATGTAATTTACATTCATACTGCCTGTAATATTGCTTTTTAAAGTTTGTATACATCAGATGTATATTTTTGTTTGGCATAAGCTACTGTCTAATTTTTCTTGGTATTTTGTCCATATTATAGACTTTTTTGAAGGAATGGAATCAACTTCTCAAAAGTTGTGAATAAATACATTTTTACATTTAAAAATAATAAATCATCATGCTTGTTGCTGTTTCTGGCTTTTTATCAGCATTAAAAACATTATGACCACTGATTTATAGAAGATATTTTATTGACTTTGAAAGACATGAAGATCCGATTACAGAATTGGAAAAATAGTTCGAGGACCCATGCCTACAAGTGACCTGGATGGCTGCTGCTTCTACCATGAGACTCATTGTGAAAAAAAAACTTGGAGCGTCTCAGAGAATCAATGGGTACAGAAATGGAGAAATCAGTTTTTTAGAAGTAAAATAGATTAGTCTCTGAATTTCTTATTTTAAAGAAAAGGAATGGAAGCTGTGAAAAGTAGGCATGTCTCAGAGAAGCTAATAACTCCCTGACAGGCCTCGCACAGTTGGCTGCTGCCTCAAAATGCCTTCTCCAGTATTACCTTTTTTTTAACCTCAGTTTCACAGTTACACTGAAATTTGAACAACTAGAAACTAATTTGAATGGACAAGCATGCTCTCAGTATTTCTAGAAAAAATTAAAGAGGTTAATGCTCAGTTTATCAAAATGTATCATAAGTGCTTATTTTGTTCAAGGTATGCTAGTCACGAGATCCAGAGACAAAAATGGCACTGCTCTGGACCCAAATATCTTAAATTCTACTATACAACATTCACAAATTAGACAATAAATACAAGGGAGGTTTAGGAAGAATAAGAACTGGAGAAGCTCGGGGAAGGCTTCGTTGAGGGGGTGGCAGCTGCAGTGAGCCTTGAAGGAAAGATCCTAGATGAGGGAATGTATTCCAAGCTCGGGCACGAACTGCTCTGTGCAGAAGCAGAGGTTTAACATGGAGTGTCAGTTCACAGAATAGTGAGCAGTCTTGTGTGGCCACATAGTTGCTTTTTTAATAGAAAAGACCTAGTTTACAAAGACTGGAGAGATAATAATAAGAAAATTCATTTTCATATTTCTGGAGTGAGGACCAAAAAGCCCCACAACAGCTCAAATGACCATACATTTAGAGCTAGAAGTAACCTTAGGCCATCTAATGTAGCCAACATTTTACAGATGAGGAAACTGAGGTGAAATGAGACAAGGATCACATAATTAATTAATTTTAGAAGTGGGATGTGAACTTGGGTCCTCTGACTCCAGAGTCAGACCCCTTTTATGTTATTAAATTTTAGAAAAAGGAACCACATCTAGTAAGGAGAAAAAGAAAGCTTAATGGGCAAAAAACAGGGAACTGGTAGTTTAAAAGCACATTACTATATCTTGTACTTTGATAGATTTGTAATTTCATGAATGTGTTAACTCCCTTAGTACAGATTGCAACCCATCCACACCTCCTTTGCCTGTGTCTTCCCATAAATCTCATAGTTTCCACTCCGTTGTCTGGAAAGGGTCCTAATTTTTAAAAAAAATTGTGGATAACAGTGCAGCATTCGATCTTATAGCCCTCATCCTCACCACAGGCCTAGCCCACTTCCTTTTCTGGCCACATGTCATTCACAAACACTTTTTGAAAGTGACTTATCAGTGACAACATGTAATACATACTTATACCCCATCATGCATCTTTCCATTGCTTTTAGAGACACATGAAACTTTTAGCCTCTAGGTTCTAGTACGTCATAATCTGCAGGCACATGGCATCTCCAAGAATTCATTGGTGTTAAAAATATGACTTTTTGAGATGGGATGCAGCTTGGAAGTGTCATGTGGGTTGAACAGTTAACTAAATGCTAAATTTTGATGAAATCCATTCTCCTTTTTGACTAAGCCCAATTCAAGATCCATCTTACAAGTGCTATTGGACTAGCCAACTCACTGGGCTACCTGGGTAGCCAGCAATACTGCATAATTTGTATAATAGGAATTAAGTCACATAGTTTTCCTGTGTCAATTTCTTTGCCAATTTCTTTTGAGTGGCCATAAATATCATTCAGGAAAACCTGTAATATCCTGGGACTTGGCACAATCAATAATATAATGCTGTTCGTAGAATCATAGGTCAAGTTCAATTTTCTTAGTTTATAGCTCAAGAAACGGGCACGGAAGGGTCAGGTGATTTGCCCAGGGTCATACAGCTAGTAAGCTTTAAAGATTTGAACCCAAACCTGCTCTCCAAAGTTACCAGGGATCTTTTAATTGCCAGATGTAAGGAACTTTTTTTCAATCTTCATTCTCTTTGACCTTTCTGCAGCCTTTAACACTCTTGATAATTCTCTTCTTGATAATAGGCATCTATGACACTATTCTATCCTGGTTCTCCTACCTATCTGACTGCTCCTTAGTCTCCTTTCCTAGATCTTCATCAGGGTCACACACCTGTTAAATATGTATATCTTCCAAGGCTTTGTTGTGTACCCTTTTCTCATTCTACACTGCTTCCCTTGATGATCTCATCAGCTCCCATGGTTTTAATTATCATCTCCATGCTAATGATATTCAGACCTACTTATCCAATCTTAACGTCTTTCTTGACCTCCAGACCCACATGTCCAACTGCCTTTCATGTATCTCAAACTTTAAACTCAGCATGTCCAAAACTAAACTCAGTATCTTTTTCCTCAAATTCTTCCCCCTTCTGAATTTCCTTATTACTTTAAGTCACCCAGCTTTACAATCTGTCATCCCCAATTCCTCATTTCCTCACCTCCCCCATATACAGTCCATTGAAGGTTCTGTTGATTTTACCCTAACATCTCTCATCTATGCCGCCCCCTCTTCTCCTCTGACACAGCCCCCACTCTAGTGCAGACCCTCATCCCCTCACACCTGGACTGTTGCAATAGCCTGCTGGTTAGTCTCCCTGACATACCTCTCCCTACACCAGTCTATTATCTTCCACTCAACTATCAAATTAATCTTCCTTAAGTACAGGTCTAACCATGTCATTCTACTAAACAAACTGTAGTAGCTCTTTATCACCTCTAGAATCACATTTAAAGCCTTTGTTTGGTATCCAAGCCTTTCACAACTTGGTCCCCTCCTACGTTTCTTATTTCCTTACTCCCTACTCCTCCCCCTCTCCCATTTTATGCCCCTCCCATGTATTCTGCCATGCCCTCACTTTTACTCACACAAGACAATTCTCCCAACTTTAGGCATTTTCACTGGCTGTCCTCCATAGCTGGAATGTGCTCTTTCATCTCCACTTCCTGAATTCTCTGGCTTCTTCAAGCCTTAGCTAAAATCCCCTTTACTACAAGAAGCCTTTTCTAATCCTCCATAATGCTGGAATCGTTCCTCTGTTTGGTTATCTCTAATTTATCTTTTATGTAACTTGTTCGTACATAGTTGTTGGCATGTTGCCTCCCCCATTAGTCAATGAGAACATAAACTATCTTTTGCCTTTCTTTGAATCCCCAGAGTTTAGCATAATGCCTAGTCCACACGAGGTCCAATACCCCATCCAGTACACCACATTTCCTCTCATATCATTCACAAACAGGAGCCTCTGGAAAACCTTTCCATCTATAGATCCTTCCATTCTTCTTCCATTTGGTCTTACTGATACCTGCTAATGCCTTTGACGAGTTTTGTTGCTGGTTTTCAGTCATGTCTAACTCCCCATGACCCCATTTGGGGTTTTCTTGGCAAAGATAATGGAGTGCTTTGCCATTTCCTTCTCCAGCTTGTTTTGCAGGTGAGGAAACAGGAAGAGTTAAGTGACTTGCCCAGGGTCACACTGCTAGTAAGTGTCTGAGGCCAGTTTGAACTCACAAAGCCGAATTGTCCTGACTCCAGGCCTGGCACTCTATCCACCGCACCAACTGGTTCCCTTCTTGACTAGCCAATGTGTCCATGTTTTACTCTTGGAGAAGTACAATTTTTGGCAGTCAGTTGGGTTACCTCTGTCTTCTATTTGTGGGATCACTGGCAGGTACAGTGTGTGGCCGTGGAAGAGCTGGGGGGATTTTTGGTTTTGTTTTGGGAGATTTTTTTTCCACTTGGTTGCTGCTGCTGCTGCTGCTGTTTGTCCATCGTTCTTGAAGAGGGCGACCATGACATTGGGGAGGTGATACCGTGACATGCAAGTGAGTCGCATTTTAGTGAGGGAGGACTATGCAAAGTCACCAGCCTCGTTTTCTCCTCTGGAGCCTTCTGGGTCAGTAAAGGGGACACATAGGAATCCAACTCACAAGCATAAACTCCTTAATTAATTAAAGTAAAGGAAGTAGAAATAACCTATAGGAAGAGAAGCATATCAGAACCAGAAATTAAGGTGACTTGAAGATCAACATTCTAAAGGTAGCTGAAGGAATTGGGCAAAGTTTGGAACTCTTTGGCTTGTTCAGGAAAAAGGCCGGAGATTGGATTATATAATCTTGAAGTGAGAACCAGTGCAAAGTGTTATTCTTTCCTCCCCAGCAGTTATTCTCCACTCTGGGAGTAGAGAAAAGGAAGAGCTGCTTCTTTTAAATAAAGACAACTGTGGGCCGCTAGGTGGCGCAGTGAATAGAGCACCAGCCATGGAGTCAGGAGGACCTGAGTTCAAATCCCACCTCAGACACATGACACAAAAAAACTAGCCCTGTGACCTTGAGCAAGTCACTTAACCCCAATTGTCCTACCTTCCCCCCACTCCGAAAAGCAAATAAAGACAACTGGAAAGAACATTCACTTTGAAAAGTCTTTGCTTTACTATAAACATTCACATTATGCATTTGTTCATACAGAAATGTCTAAAAAAGTCCTTTCCAGAACATTCAATCCCTGCTCCCCAGAAGAATCAGAGTCAATGACCCCACCCAAAGTAGGGAACACCCATTCTTAACACTGCCTGTGATGGCCCCTACTCAATGTATCTTCTTCCAAAACCAACTCAGGCATTTCAGAAGACTCTCTTACGTTTTTTTGCTGTAGGGAGAGTGTAGAAACCACAATACAGAAAAGCCACATAGCACCAAGAAAATAAATTTGACTCAATTTGTAGTATTGTGGTCCAAGAAAGGCCAAAGAGCAAATCAAAGTGGGTATTTCAGAGACCATTTCAAGTAGATCAGATCTCCTCAGAGAAGGAAGGCCCCAAAGCCAAGCTCACTATGGCAGGAGACCAAGCCAGCCTTACAATATGGGACTGCTGCCCAGGGAGGACAGCAATATTGGGTAGACAACTACGGACACCACTGGCACTCATTACACACTCTGACCTACTGGTGTGCTGCTGGGGCCTTGTATGTTGGAACAAGACATTCTGATACATTACTATTTTGAACACTCCTTCTTTTCAAGTCTTTATACACTGTGAAATTAAATCTCCCTCAGGGGTAAGCATGACCTTTCCCGTGGCCTTCATGGGGATGAATCAGCATCTGGTTTGAAAGATGGGCCAGTACAGTCTCACTTCATGGCCTCATTGTGGTATGGAGGTGACCCTGCATTCTTGAAGGCTATGACAGCAAAGCTTAATTCTGGAAAGGCACTGAGAACAATCCCAATGACATCTACTATGCTATTGCAGAACCTGTCTAGTTAAGTACGGCGAGGAGGCCAGATACTTGGTGATGAGTTCCTTGGCTATGAAACAAAGAAACCAGTGAAGCAAATAAAACACAAGGTGGCCTTCTATTTTGTGTCCCTTTGATTTCTGTGACACAGAATTCAATCAAATACCAATGAAAGCCAAGGGTCAGTTTTTAGATGAACTCTAAACATTAGCTTAGCTGTTAATATTTGAAATGTAAGAGCCTTGTCCCAATGACCAATCCATCAACTGGGTCAACAGACTTACTCTACTGGAGAAACTGGATTGTATTAATACAATAATGACAATGGCTGTTATTAATCTTGCCATTCTCACTATTTTTTTACATGTCAAAGAAAGTTACTACTAGAGGGGAAAAAATGGATTCGTCATGTGACAAGCAGGGGCTAAGTGATAGAGAGTCTGTATTTTCTATTGGTATCCATGCAACAAACTAGATCTCTACCAAGTGGGGCAGGCTTCTTGGTGGTGGATTTACAAGAAGACGTGGACAAGGGCTGCCCAAGACGGGCTGCAAGCTACATAACTGGGGGGAAGGCCTATGTCAAGATCACAGATCCATCCAAGAACATCATAGCTAAAAGAGCAAAGGACTCAAGAGTGTGAAAATGTACAACACAGTCACTGCTCTGCGACATACTTTGAGCAAATCACAAGCTATTTCCTACCACCTCCATCTGTAAAAATGACCGTATTATTTTTGCTACTTCCTAGGATTGTTGTGAAGAATATACCCCTATTATGTACTGGGAATACTGCTAAGCAATGGGCATACAAAAGACAATGTCTCAAGGAAGTCACAGTCTAATTGGGGAGATATTCAAACAGCCACATACAAACAAGATATAGACAGGACAAACTGGGATTAACCAACACAGGGGAGGTACTGGAATTAAGGCCCTTTGTAAATTGTAAAACTGAGTGGCTATTATAAGTTGTCATAGTGACTCAATTATATACCTTGTTCTAAACAGCGCCTAGTTATATTATTAAAGTTTAATAGCAAGTACACATTAAAAGCTTGTTAGTCAATGGGATAGGTTGTCAAGGGAAGGAATCAAATACTTGTTATGGGGTTCAGGGTGTCTCCCATGCCCCATGCCATCCGTGCAGGTATCTCCTTCCACACGCACTTATTCTGTGTAATTATTTTCCATGTATTTAGATAAATCTTCCATGAAGGAGCCATTCAATTGTCTGGATACTTTGCTTTTGCTCTTTGACCATTTGGGGGAGGCTAGTGAAGCCCCTCAGGGTATCTCCCTGCTCTTTTCCTTCTCCCTATATGACCGTACCAATTTACTTTTATGATGGCTTTTACGCCACTTCTGACAAGTCATGAGATGAGATAAACTTCAGAACACCACACTTAGCTTATCTAAGGGTATGTCCGAGATAGCCCAACCTATGTGGAAAAGCTCTGGTTGGTCCTACCATGCTGAATACTCCTAAAACATCTGAAATGGTACTTCTTCAAAAGGTTTAAAAATTTCCCAGTGATTCTGGATAACTGAGGTAGGGGGATAGGGGAGAACAATCTGGGAAGCAACATTCTTTCTGACTCTTCTAAAAGAAAACTAAGGACAAATTTTAACTCCATCTTCCAGGACCAAGGATTAGGCAGAAAAGTGAATTTGTCATTTCTGCCACCTTAGAAGATGGACGCTCTCCTGGAACATGGCTACAACAGATAAGTGTTGATCTTGAACTGGTCTGGGTATCACTGTTTTGACAGGCTAACTGACAAACATAGTCAAGAATTGGCCAACTGGTCTTGGAAACCAAAATGCTTTGTAATAAGAAGACTTGGCCAAACCAAGGCATGGCTCATCCAGACAAAAGAAAAACCCTAAATTAAAAACAAGGGCCAAAAATGAAACAATGAATTTGTTATCTGGGTAAATGGCTTGAAGTGTCACAGCCGAGCTGTTCTACATTGGTAGATGGAGTTTCTTCACTGGGAATTCCCTGTACCAGTAAAATGCCAAGTCTGGCCATACACAGGCAAATACTCACCCTTACATATGAAAATGCATTTGTATGAATTTTTTAAAAATATATTTATATTTTTATATATAAATATATAAAATATGTTTATAAAAGGGGTTTTATTTTTCTTGCTTTCTCATTGGGGAGTGGGAATGGGAGGAAAAGAATGTGGATCTAGAAATAAAATGTAATTTTAAAAATATGCACAGTATAAGCTATGTCTAACAGCTTTTCTTCTTCAAAAGGCACCATGGTAATCTAAAGTTAATTCTTTAGAGATCAAAAAAGATCATGCTCCAGGTAGATAGGTCCTTAGATAGGTCATGATCTCATTTGTCCCAGTGCAGATCCCAACCTTTCCCTACACACACACACACACACACACACACACACACAAAATTATATCCTGTGCAATTCACATTCATGCTTTTATGTAAATCCTTCAGTAAGGATCCACTCAATGCACTGAACCTTTTCCACTGGTAATCTTCAGTACCCAAGAAAGCTACAGAATTTAAAAAAACAACAAAGCATTGAATTTAAAATACTCCATTTGATGGCATAGAAGATAGAACTGTTGAAGTTCAATTAATTCCACCCAAGTAACATCCATCAAGTTGCCTGCCTTCCCATATTCTTTATGATTTTCCTGTCATCTCCATTTGTTCAATATTCATTTTCATCCATTTCTGTAGGCAATGTGGATGAAGAAAAGCCATTCTCAGGTACAGGCCTTCCATAATGTCTTTCCTCTAAGAGTGACCGTGGGGACAGTACAAAGTGAGTCTCAAAATACTCCAAGGACTCCCCATCTTCTTTCTCCATCAGGAACTGGTATTCTCCAAACCGCACTATGCATCTCCCCGGAAGGTCCATTTTATTAAGATAGCCAAGTTCTATGTTACCCACAAGCAGGCTGGTTTTCTTACTCAGGTTTTTTATTTCAAATGAGAGGACTGGACTGTTGAATTGTTTAAATGGCTGCAGAGAGAACTGAACTCTGGAGACTTGTTTGTCTTGAAAGGTATAATGACACAGATTGGGACTCCGGCCAAACTTTACCACTTCCATAGATGACAGCTTTTCTCGATTGAAAAACCTCAGTCCTTGAAACACCTGATTTTGATCTTGGTTCGGATGATAGACTGTAACTTGGAAGCAAGTGAGTGTTTCTTCAGTGTCGGCATCCTCAAAGCTGGTCATGGTGGGCATCCGAAGCAGACCTGCCAGCAACAAGTGAATCACAGTTATTACATCACCAAATATTACACCTATAAGAACTAAAATAAATTCTTCAAGCAGGAGGGTGATGTCTAAAGGCAGAAGAATTTTGTTAAAATTTTTCTCATCAAAGATTTGAGTTCCAAGTTAAAGAATAAGGGACTTAATGTTACATTAGCATAGTTTTGATTAAATCCAGTTGCTTAGTAAAATAAAACCCTTAGCCCAGGGCCCTGTGAGAAACAAAACAAATTCAACTCAACAAGAGAAATCCTGTTTACACAAAGACAGAAATCAAAGTTCCTGGATAGGGTAAAATCAGAAGACTCCTGGTTTAGGAGACAGAACTTAAGCTGAGCCTTGAAGGATCTCAGGATTCCAAAAGTCATACACAAACCTCTTTGACACCAATAATGTAAACAACAGAATGGTATAGCATTCAGGGATGCAGTGTACCCAATCAAACAGCTGACTGGAACAATGGGTAGAGTATCAGACTCATCTTCCCGAGTTGAAATCCAGCTTTAGACTCTTACTAGCTATGTGACCCTAGACAAGTCACTTAACCTTGTTTGCCTCAGTTTCCTCATCTGTGAAATGAGCTAGAGAAGGAAATGGCAAACCACTCTAATATCTCTTTGCCAAGAAAACTCCAAATGAGGTCATGAAGAGTTGGACATAACTGAAAACAACTGAACAACAAAGGTGCCTAATCATTTTAAAGTTAGAAAATTTAAGCTACTTTTTTAAAAAGGAGAAAAAATAGCTTCCTTAATTCAACCTAATACACATGAAAAATACTTAAAGGAATTTCATCTAATAACCAAAGAATTTGAAGATCAGGGAGCATTTTCTAAATCTTGACATGCTTCTAGGAACCCATTAAATTCTTAGGTTATGGGGTGGCTAGGTGATGCAGTGAACAAAGCACCAGCCCTGGAGTCAGGAGGACCTGAGTTCAAATCCCACCTCAGACACTTAACACTTAGTAGCTGTGTGACCTTGGGCAAGTCACTTAACCCCAACTGCCCTGCCTTCCCCCTTCCAAAAAGCAAAACAAAAACAAATCTTAGATTATACTAACCGGCTTCAGAATTCTGAATTCTTAGTCTTTTCAAGTAAAGTTCCTCTTCTCAGACAGAGACTGTGTACTACAGGTGCAAAATGGGGCCCTTTTAGACATGGCCACTGTGCTCTACTAAAGAAGAGGGGTTTGATTTTCAGATATGCAGGTAGTTGAGAAGTAACTAGGATAGTTTTTAACGTGTCAATGAAACATTTATAGGGATAGGGACTGGACCTGTGATTTTATTGGTATTGGGTATTGGTATTAGGCCTGACCAATACAGGTCAGGACCTTTAAGAGAGTTGCCTAGACAGAAAGGTAAAGTGGTTAACATAGCCAGGATATGTCAGAGGTAAGATCTGAACCCAAGTTGTCCCGACTTCAAGGCCAGCTCTCTATTTACTACACCATGCTGCCTCTAATGAAACATTTTTTTAAAAGAAAGAAAAAAGTACATTAAAAACAAATAATGAAAGGCATCAAAGAGAAGGAAAATTACTGTAAGTTTTTTAATAGAATTAGAATAATAGAGTTGTTCATCTTTATCAATTATTTCTGATGAATTAACAGCCAAAAAAATTATCACTAACCACAAGTACCACAAATTAACTGTTAACCTCAACATCCTGATACTGTTAATATCCCTATCTCCCCAAGGCATGGGCTATGTTCTGTTTTCTCTCCTTGATCACTAGTGTATAAAAAGTAGCATAAAAAAATTGGAGGGACTGCTGAAGATAACTTCTTCAGTCTTCATTTTACATATGGATAACTGTTATTTATTTTTCAATTGTAATTTTTTTTCAAAAGTTATTTAACCTCTGTGGACCTCAGTTCCTCATCTGCAAGATGAAGGAATTGGTCTGGCTAGCCTCAAGGTTCACTTTCTGAATCAACAATCTTATGATCTTAACCTATTATGCAGAGTTATGCAAGTGTAACTGAAAAATAGATTTAATAGAAAAGTCATTAAATTCTTAATTGTCTGTGCTAACGAAAATGTTTAGTAGTACAGCTAATCCAAAGTTCTTTTTTACTTAAAGAGCACATTGCTTGATGTTCAAAGACAAAATTATCTTCATTCAGTTTAATATTTATTAAACACATCATGGATAAGACACAGTAATAATAACATAAATTTAATATTATGTTTTACTTGGGTTAATAAAGAATTTTCCTAAATTCCCTGAGCATACACTGTAGAAAACTAATGGGCAGCTTGAAATCCAAAAAAGTGAGATTCATCTCAAAATACTAATAAAAAATTGGCAAATGAAAGCTAAAAAACAGACAAAAAACCAGATCAACCAATAAGCCTTTGTTAGGTGCTTTTTATGAGGCTAGGGAATACAAATACAAGAGTGACCTAGTCCCTACTTTCAAGGAGTTTACATTCTATGAAATGGAGTTAGTGAATTCATCTTAAATCTTACTTGGAGAGAATTTTCTTGTGAGAATATTCTTTAATCCGGAATTGGTCTCCTTTAAATGTAAATGATAAATTTTGATCTTAGAAATTTAAACCTGGGCCCACAGAATGATAAAACCAGTCAGGTAAGATTTTTTTTTAAAAGAGAAGACAGAAAAGTAATAATTGTCAGTCTATTGTCATACCTGAGAATATGCTTTGATTCTAGAGGGTCTTCACAGAATTCTTGGAGTTAAAAGAGATCCTAAAGAAAATCTATTATGGGGTGGCTGGGTGGCGCAGTGAATAGAGCACTGGCCATGGAGTCAGGAGGACCTGAGTTCAAATGTGGCTTCAGACACTTGGCCCTTACTAGCCGTGTGACCTTGGGCAAGTCACTTAACCCCAATTGCCTTGCCTTCCACCCTCCAACAAGCAAAAAAACAGAAAATCTACTACAACCCCTTCATTTTATAGATCACAAAAGTAGGGCGTTGGGATATAGGTGACATGGTACTTCTGTTCTGAATCCAGAGGATGTATGATGAAATAACACCCCTGCCATTTGCAACCTATGTGCCCTTAAAAAAACTTAAGACCTTTAACCTCTTTGGGCTTCTGCTTCTTCAATTATAAGGCTGGACCTGATGACCTCCTGGGTACTTCTAGCTCTTAATCTATGAACCTATGACTTGATCAATATGATACAGCTTCGGACACCCAGTTCAATGGCCCTTTCCACTATAATAAAGCTGCCTCTGATGGCTATACCAAGATAGAACCCCACTCTGTAAGACCCAGATTAGCAGATCTGTCTTACCAATATGGTAGGGAAAACCACCATACCAACAATGGATTTGGAATCAGAAGATGCAGGTTCAATTCTCACCTCAATCACTTAGCAGCTGTGTCCACTTTGGCAAGTCAGTTAATTTCTAAGCCTCAGTTTCCTCATTTGCAAAACGGGGATGACAACCAACTGATCTCCCAGGGGTGCTGTGAGAATCAAATTAGACAATACAGGCAAAGGGTTATTCACGTGTGAATTATTGTCGTTATTATTACAACAGAGAGAATAAGAGTCTACTGAGGCATAAAAAAGTTACCATCTGTGCCTGCGTAGAACAACGAAACCAGAGATCCTTAAAGTATTTGAATTATTATTACAACAACATCTTATACCTAGACAGTGGAGAGAGGTAGGCTAGCGGTGCCCTTGGCCTCTGGTAATGCATAAAGCAGTGTGTTCAAAATTGACTGATATACGCATGATGATAAAGCATCACTCCTTGGCCTTATAAAACTGAGAAAGGACAGGTAGAAATTTCACCTACTGAAGTAGCTTACAGGTTTGACTTTTAAAATTTGTCCTTTAATTCTGAAGCCACAGATAATTAATATTATCCTTATCCCAATATAACTCTCAGCTAGGGTGGCATATAGTAGTGCATTGAAAAGATGCCTTTAATGGCCCCTTAAAAGCCCCGCTTAGGAGTGAGGAACTCCTGGGTTCAAGTCATGACTGACATATAGTAGCTCTATGAGCTTGGCAAAACTTTCAGTTTTCCAGGCAACTCTCTAAGGCAGATATTTTAACCATTTGTGTCATGGACCCTTTTGGCAGTCTGGTGAAGCCTATGGGATCCCATCTTGGAATGAGGGTTTGTCGCCTACATTCATTCTTGAATTAAATTTCAGTTATAAGCTAGTGAAAATAAAGAAGTTATTTTTGTCACTTTTGTCATTTTGTCACAAGTTTGTCAATCCCCTGAAATATGACCCCTTGGAAGTCAATGAATCCCAGATTCAGAAATCCCACTTTAAGAGTACATGTGGGCGGAACCAAGATGGAGGAGTAGAAGCAAGACCTTCCCGCAGCTCCGGCTTCCACCCTCCCCAATCCATGTAAAAACAGGACTCTAAACAAACTTTGGAGCTGCAGAACCCACAAAATGACACAGAGAAGCTAACCTCCCACTGAGGACAGCCCGGCAGGCCGGCAGGAATCGGCCAGCGCAGCGCTCTGGGAGCCAAGCCCAGCCCCATGGCCGAGGCTTTAGCACCAGGGCAGATCTGACCAGCCGCCTGCCAGAGGGACTCCAGATCAGCAGCAGTTGTGGCCGTTTCCAGATTTATCAACACATAGACACAAAGGACAAAGTGAGAGGTCAGTACAGTCTGGACTTTGGGACCAGTAAGTGGGAGTGCGTGGCTTTTATCCACAGGGCAAATAGCCACTAAGACACTGGCACAGCCAGCCAGCGCCACTTGGCAGCTTCAGCTCCTGGCCTGCAGAGTGTAGGGGGACCAAGCACCAGTCTGGGGGGTAATCGCTCTTGCTTTAATCTGCTTGGATCTGGATTGCAGTCTAGGGTGGAGGTCCTGGGGTGTGTGTCCAGCTTGCCAGAGCACGTGGAGACCTCAGAGAGGGCACCCATCTAATACCTCCGGTAGCTGAGAAAACCCCAGCGTTTGGGACAAAAGCTCCCCTGTCTGGTGGCAGAGTCCTACTGTGGCAAAAAGCCCAAAAGTCATGTAATTGAGTGGCAAAATGAGCAGGCAAAGGAAACAAAGCAGACAGAAGATTCCAACAATACACTCCTATTTTGGGGACAAAAAGGAGCAAAGCATGGAACAGGAGGAAGACAGTGAAGTCAGAACTCCTGCACCAAAAGCTTCAAAGAAAAATACAAGCTGGTTATAGGCCATAGAGGACCTTAAGAAAGATTTTGAAAACCAAATAAGAGAAGTGGAGGAAAAATTGGGAAGAGAAATGAGAACAATGCAAGAAAATTATGAAATGACAGTCAACAGCCTGACTGAGGAAAATAATACCTTAAAAAACAGACTGACTCATATGGCAAAGGAGGCCCAAAAAGGCAATGAGGAGAAGAATGCCTTAAAAAGCCGAATTTGCCTGATGGAAAAAGAATCTCAAAAACTCAATGAGGGGAATCATTGCTTCAGAATTAGATTGGAGCAAATGGAAGCTAATGACTTTATGAGAAATCAAGATTCTGTTTGTTAAACAGATCCAAACAAATGAAAGAGTAGAAGGCAATGTGAAATATTTCATGGGAAAAACCACTGACCTTGAAAATAGATCCAGGAGAGATAATTTAAAAATTATTGGACTGCCTGAAAGCCATGACCAAAGTAAGAACCTAGAAATCATCCTCCAGGAAGTTCTCAAAGAAAACTGCCCTGATGTTTTAGGACCAGAGGGCAAAATAGAGGTTGAAAGAATCCACCGATCACCTCCTGAAAAAGATCCCAAAAAGAAAACTCCTAGGAATATTATAGCCAGGTTCTGGAATTCTCAGATTAAGGAGAGAATATTACAAGCAGCCAGGAAGAAACCATTTGAATATTGTGGAAACACAATCAGGATAACCCAGGATCTGGCAGCTTCTACACTGAGGGGTCGAAGGGCTTGGAATATGATATTCCGGAGGCAAAGGAGCTGGGATTAAAACCAAGAGTCACCTATCCAGCAAAGCTGAGTATCATGTTTCAGGGGGAAATATGGTCATTCAGTGGAATAGAGGACTTTCAAGCATTCTCGCTGAAAAAACCAGAGTTGAATAGAAAATTTGACATTCAGATACAAGAAGCAAGAGAAGCATGAGAAGGTAAACAGGGAAAAGGAATCATAAGGAACTTATCAAAGTTGAACTATTAACATTCCTACATGGAAAAACATAATTATAACTTATGAAACTTTTCTCAGTAGTTGAAGGTATTTGTCTATATATGAGGGTATATGGGCATATGAATACATATGTGAATGTGTATTTATGTTTACAGGTA
Source organism: Petaurus breviceps papuanus (assembly GCF_028583685.1). NCBI lineage: Eukaryota > Metazoa > Chordata > Mammalia > Diprotodontia > Petauridae > Petaurus > Petaurus breviceps. The sequence goes on from NW_027185655.1 coordinate 40,398,537, forward strand.
TATATAGATAGGGGGCACAGGACCAATTTAACAGGAAGGAATGATACTTAAAAGGTGAAATTAAGAGGTGAGAGAAGAATATAATGAGAGGAGATGGGGAGAGACAGAATGGGGTAAACTATCTCATACAGAAGAGGCAAGGGAAAATGGTTACAATGGAGGGGAAGAACAGGAAGGCAAAAGGGAATGGGTCAACCTTATTCCCATTGAATTTGGCTTGAGGAGGGAGTGAAATACACCCTCCAGGAGAACAGGGGGGGAAGGGGATGAGAGGGGGGATGATAGAAGGGAGGGTAGGATCGGGGGGAGGGAGGTTGGAAGCACTCACTTTTGAAAATAGATGGGATCAAAGTGGAAAGTAGAGCAGGTGGGAGGTGGGATGGGAAGGGAGGGAAGTGTAGTCAGTCTTTTACAATGTATCTACTATGTTATTGTTTTGCATTAGCCACACATGTACAACCTATACTGAACTGTATATCTTCCCAGTAGGGGTGGGTGACAGGGAAGGATTAAAAATAAAATAAAATAAAAAGAGCAAATGTGGTAGAACAGGAGCTGACCTACATTGGTATAGAGAGTTCCCTGTGCAGGTTAGGGCTTTATTCATCTGTCACTTAATATTTACCAAGTACTTACTATGTGCAAGATATTATGCTAAGTGTTGAGGGAGGGGGAAATGAAAATTGACTAAGAAATAACCCTCAAGGAGCTTAAATTATTTGCTTCTTCTTCCCATCTAACCACAATAACACTGCTAAACAAAAAGGTGAATGTCTGATATTTCACTTACAGTGGTCAGGATTAAATGGGAAAACAATACCATGAAACTAAAATTGGCATTCAACAAACATTAATTAAATGCTTATTTTGGCAGGACTTACTCCTGACATACGCCTGACTCATTATTGAATTGTTCAAATATATGTTTATAAGTTTATGACAGGAAAAGATGGAGAATGTCAGTGTTGGTCCATGTGAAGGGAATTATGATTTTCATAATCGATATGATATATGTAATGATATACTGATAATTTAGATTTTCCTGAGTCGCCTCTTATAATTTGTGATTCAGAAGTTCACAATGCAGTTTGAAATAATTAATCAAACCCTTGACAACATAATACATTCTTGGGTCGTGTACCTTAACTGAAGTGAATCAAAGATTGTAAAACCTGTTCTCTGGTCCTGTGACCCACCAAGTTATGACCCTCAAAGACCTGAAACAATGCTGTTCCCACAGGACTTCAGGACACCTGTATCTTTTTGACTGTGGGATTTGTGGGCTTATGGGAACTCAGACCCTGGGTAACAATTGCTTGTACCACACCTTCCCCTTTCCCTTCCCACTGTGATTTATGTATATTATCTCTGCCTTCACTACTGCAAGATGGAATTCTGATCAGGAGAATTCCTGATTTTCACATCTGTTCCTCTTAATGAAACTAATTAATTAAACCAGTAGAATGTGTACACAGTAACAGAAATATTTCAACATACTCAATTTTGAAAGGCATAGCTATTCTGATCAATACAATGATCCAAGACAATTCCAAAGACTCACAATGAAAAATGCTATCCACCTCCAGGGAGAAAACTGATGAATTCCAAGTGCAGATCCAAGCAAACTATTTTTACTTTCTTTGCCTTTCTTTCTTTCTTTTGCAACATGGATAATATGGAAAATGTTTCTCATAACTTCACTGTATAATTGATATCATATTGCTTGCATTCTCAATGGGTGGGGGAGGGACTAGAGGGTAGGAGAGAATTTAGAACTCAAAATTCTAAAAATTAATGTTAAAATAAAGTATAATTACTAAAAATCAATATAATACAGTTCATTTGTAATCTCATATATTTTATTTTATGCATTTAAAAACATTATCCTGAAAAGAGGTCTATTGGCTTTACTAGGTGGCTCAAGAAGTCCAGGCACAAAGCTCTAGAGAATATTAAAGATAAGAGGCTTAAAATGAATAAATCTGGCTGTGATAACCTATTCTAATTAATAGATAACCTGTCAACAACTGTAAATGACAGATTTCAGAGCCTTTCCATTTTTGATTGCAAAGGAAAGGCTTAGAGAAGAGAAACAGTGGCTCAGGTATTTGCTACCTGGGTGCCTGACTCTCAGTTTACCTTTCTAGGTCTCTTTTTCTTCATCTATTAGAGAGAAGGGGGGAATAGAGAGAGAAAGAGAGAGGAAAGGCAGAGATAAGGAGAAGAAAGAGAAGGAAAAGGGGGAGGGAGAGAGGCAGAGAGAGGAGGGAGAGAGAGCAAAGGAGGAGATGGAGAAAGAAGAGAGAAAGAGGAGAGACAGAGGGAAAGAAGGAGGAGAGAGAGAAAGAGATAGAGAGGAGAGAGAAAGAGAGGAGAGGGAAAAAGAGAGAGAGGAGAGAGAGAAAGAGAGAGAGAGAGAGAGAGAGAGAGAGAGAGAGAGAGAGAGAGAGA